>NC_140503.1:172122533-173322533 GCF_964339955.1 Pipistrellus hanaki | reverse complement strand
TCTGGCTGCTAACTTCTGTTTCATGGGAGGCAAGAAACACTTTGTACCAAAGGCCTTAGAGAGGACTTTGCCTGACATGAAATTACAACTGAGCCTTGGACAACATCGGTTTAAACTGCTTTGGTTCACTTATATGCAGATTTTTTTTTTCAATAAATATGTAGCCAGCCCTCTCAGTCCCCAGGTTTTACATCTACAGATTCAACCAACCATGGTCAATAACGTATTTCCAATTCATGACTTGGAATCCAGGCAATTGTATGCATTATTATATGCCATTTTATATAAGGGACTTGGCCCTCCATGAATTTTCATAACTGTAGAGGCTCTGGAACCAATCCCTGACAGATACTGAGGGATGACAGTAGTTAAGTTTAAGGGGGTGTCAAAAACTATACATGAATTTTCAAATGTACAGGTCAATGCAACTAACCCCAAAATCTCTCTCTCACCACCTTCTTTCCTCCTCGTATCTTTTTTTTTCCTTCTACATATAACAAAAACTGCCACTCGGAGTTTTGTTTTTGTTTTTCGCCTAAGTCTCTAATCTGTGTTCCTTCTTAAGTAGTCTGAATATGATTTCAAATGAGACCATTTACTGAAGGCACATGTAGAAAATTTTTTATGATTGTGCATAGTTTCTTCTATTCTATTAATGGACTAGAATTATTTAAAATGTTTTGCTCTTTTTCATTTCCCCCCCTTGCTTTTTATCTGCATTTACTTAATCTGAGCTCTAGAATTTCTTGCTTTGTGTTTTCTGTTTCATCTATATGCCATTATGTTAGGAGTTGATTGCAGACCAAGTCTAGAATGGTAAATGGCCACAGTCACTACAGTCAGTGTTGCCTTAAAGCAGGGGTCTGTGAGGACCAGTTAGTAAATATATATAGCTTAATAAGCTACAAGGTTTCCATCACAAATACCGTATTCAATTCTGAGTAGTAGCTTGAAAATAGGAATAGACACTATGTAAATAAATGATCTCTAAGTATCCCTGCATTTGATGGCCCTTGTCCCAAGGCACTATACTTCAGTAAAGTTTTAGATTATTTTTAAATGTTTACTTTATGTGTACATGAGAGGCAGTCAGTTGTTTGGGAGTGTTGGGGTTCTCCTTCTGATTGACATCTATAATATTAAAAGCATAATATGCTAATTAGACCAGACATCCTTCCAGACATGCTTCTGGTCAAAGCTGCAGTGGCAGGGTCAAGGCAGAGGCTGCAGTTGCCATGGCAGGAGCCGAGGCAGCCACCAACGTGGCAGGGGCTGAGCCCCTGGCACGAATTTCATGCATCAGGCCTCTAGTATGTAATAAACAGTGCTCATGGTAGAATCACTAAGAGTATTTAATAATTAACCAAATTGTAGCTATACTGGACACCAATGGAAACACACATATCTTTATATTCTGAGCATAAGTTGTGATTAAAAGGGATATGTGCTTATATTGCTTTATAAGCAATGCAACTAACTGCACATTTGCATATATGCCATTTTTCTGCATTTAAAGGAACAATCTATTTTTGTAAAGGTTCTTGTTTGTTCTCAAACACTTCCTTTTCTCTGTAGTCCACTGCTGGATGACTACCTCTAAGTTTCAAATTTTGTTAAAAGACAAAATCTGAAACTCTATAATAAAGTCACATGAAAAGCATTGATTTTCTTAATCTCATTGGGATATTGAGAACAAATTACAATCTCTAAACTTCAAGATCCCTAATGCCTCATTCTACAAAACACAAATGTTAACAATATCATTTTAAGCAGCCTTTGAGTTTCTTTCAGTCACCAAAAGGAATTTTTTTTTAGGAAGTAACACTCTCAGAAAGCTTTACTAATTCAAATTTGCTCAACTTGAAAATAAATTTGTATTCATTAATATCTTTATCAAAAATTTCAACCTCTTCCCTAAGAGAATAATCATTCATAAGTCCTTATGTGACTGGAAGTAATATTTCTGTGTCAGTGCAACCTTAAATATAGAGAGCACTCACCACCATGAAAACTGTAATAACAGATGCTCACAAATGCCCGGGGTGATGAATCAAAGCAGAGAAAGGAGGAGAGAAAAAGGTCTGTGTAGGTGTTTGTGTGGAATGAGGGGCAGGAAATGTCTTATGAATACAGAAATAAACAGATGGCAATGAAGAAAGCATACTAGCACTGTGATAAATTTTATTTTTTATACCCTGTGACTTCTTTGCTACCCTCAGTTATTATATATCAATTGGGAAAAAATAATGAATGTTTAAAGGCAAGTGGGGGGGAAAAAAAGGAAAGTGACTTTATTTCTTTCACTTTGGTGACGAGAACAAAAGAAAATAGGTAATTAATAAAAAAAATTAAAAAAAATAAAATGAGACAGGGAAGCTGTTTAATAAAAGGCCAATCAATGGCCTGATATAGTCCATGGCCTAAAATAATTCACAATCCACTATTTTTTCCCCTACTGTTGCATTAAATACAACATTTTGGGTAACAGAAGAACTCATTTTTTTTAAAAAGTATTCTTGGACTTCCTCCTTTTGTTATGATGAAATAGGCTATTCTGGCTAATTTTCCACTTTAGGGAAAAAATTAGAAAAGCATATCAAAATACTTAAATACATCTCCTTGGTGTTGAGGGACACTGAAGCTAGCGGTATTGTTGATCCACAAATTGATTGATCCCCCTTTGACAGCCACGTAGGGTTAGGAAGAGACAGACTGAAATCAAAGATAGGCCTGAGGTGTCCTGTGTGCTAGTAAATATTATTCATTGGAAAGTGACCCTGAGTGTCTACAAATTAGTGAACATAGAATTTTGCTCAGCTTCAGATTATCTCAATAACTGAAAATGGATTGAGATAATCTCAGATTACTAGTAGTACAACAAATGCTGGGTCAAAAGCAAACATGCTCTGTAGGGGAGAAAAAATCATTTTTCAAATCACAAAAGTTTTGCAAATATCCCATATAATAAAAGGGTAATATGCAAATCAAACAAACGGTGAAACCACTGGCCACATTGACGCACACTGACCACCAGGGGGCAGATCGTTCAATGCAGGAGCTGCATCCAATCTGCAGGCACCAGGGCTAGGTGGAGCAGAGGCAGGTGGTGCCAGGCCAAGGCCCCCGCCCCACTGATCACTCCACACCCAGAAGGCAACCAGAGGTGTGGGGGGAAGTGAGCAGGATGGAACAGCTAACCTCTTGGTCCCTCTCCCTAGCTGGCAGTCTCTGATCACCTGATGGCCAACAGAGAAGGGGGGGGGGGGGGGGAAGGAGTGGCAATGGGGTGTGGGGCTGCGGTCAGCAGCCAGGGAAGATGGCCCCGATGCAGCCCAGGCCTAGGGACCATACTTGTGCACAAATTCCGTGTGCCGGGCCTCTAGTAATATAAAATATATAATAAAAAATAACCAGGACAGCAAAACAGGGCAAAATGAGTATATCAAACTAGCCCCCAGTAACAAGCAATAGAAACTGATCCACAGGGAATGCAGTATTTATATTAGCAGATATGGATTTTAAATAATAATAAATACAACTTTTAAAAAGCTATATGAAATTTGCATGTGTTCAATGAGAAAAATACAAGAATAAAATTATTTTTAATTTATAAATATATTTAAAAATTGGACAGCATAACAAAATTAGGAATGCAATGAATAGGAAAACAGCACAGTATACAAAGCAGAAGAAATCTTCAATGGACTGAAACATAGGTAAGAGGGGAGATTCAAAATTAATATATAAAAAGAAAGAACATTAGAAAACGTAGAAGAATATAAGTTATGAGACAAATAACATATACTGAGAAGTACAAACATACCTCCAATGGGAGTCAGAGAAAGAGAGAAGAGAGAAGATGAGTCAGTAGTAATGCTTAATAGAGTAATGGCTAAGAAATCTAAACGTGATGAAAGATGTAAAACCACAAATTCGAAAAACTCTATTAATTTTAAATAAGAAAGTAATATATTGTAGCAGATTATGGTCTATATTTCACATTTCTTCATGTCTTTCCAGCAGAAGCACTGGCTGGCTTTGTTCTAGACCAGGGGTCCTCAAACTTTTTAAAGTGGGGGCCAGAGCACGGTCCCTCAGAGAGCTGGAGGGCCGGACTATATGAACTACTAATTCCTACTGTAACACCTCGGCTGCGCTCACTGCCCAAAAAACCTGGCGGGCCGGATCAGACTCCTCTGCAGGCCGCATGTGGCCCGCGGGCCGTAGTTTGAAGACCCCTGTTAGACTGATCTTTACATAGATGTATGACAACACTGGATAATAGAATTAGTGCATCACTCTGGAGCACAGATAGGATTCTATATGTTCTAGTAAAACAAAGGCAAAGCTATACATTCTCATGTTCCCTCCACTGGAGGATTCTCACCCATTGAGTATGCTGGTATCACATGATATTTGCATCTATCCTGAAATTAAGGCTCAGGACCTGGCTGTGTTAACAGCCCGGCTAGTCAGTACTCATGCTGTGGATAATAAGTTCTTTGTCTCTGATCTGGAAGCATCCTGTCTCCTGCTAGCATCCATGAAATTGTGGCAAGATAACTAACTGCATTAGCTTTTTAAAAATAGCAAATCTTTCATACCCTATCTAATAAAGAGGAAATATGTAAATTGACAGTCACACTGTCGCAAAGATGGTGGTGCCCATAGCCACAAGATGGAGGAACCCAGTTCCCTCAGTCCCACCGGAGACTCCTAGTCCTTTCAGCCCCACCGGCTGCTGCCCAGGGCTGGCCCAAGGTGCAGGCAAACCTCGGATGGTGGCTGCCCAGCCGCCTAGGGTCAACCTGATGTGTAGGCAAGCCTCGGATGGCAGTTACCCAGCCTACACCCAAGGCTCAGGCCAGCCTCAGATATTGGATGTCGGCTGCCCAGGCACCAAAAGACGCCTGAGGCTCAGGAAACCAGGGCCAGCCAAGAGATGTGCTGCAGGCAGTGGCAGCAGCAGAGGTGTGATTGGGGATATTGCCTTCACTTGATCACTGGGTCACCTATCTCTGAGGGCTCCCAGACTGTGAGAGGGGGCATGCCAGGCTGAGGGACCCCTAATTCAGTGCATTAATTTTTATGCACCAGGCCTCTAGTATGCTCAATAAAAGTGTAGAAAGCCAAGGCAAACATCTGAATATCAGAAAAAACTCAGTTTTTTTTCTACATTCAAGTGAAGAAAAAAAAAAACCTAACTAAATTTTCAAACCTATGAAATAAAAAGGTAATATGCAAATTGACTGTCAGTCCAACACTCAAGATGGCTGCCCCCATGTGGTTAAAGATGGCCACTACAAGATGGCCAGCTGGGGAGGGCAGTTGTGGGTGATCAGGACAGAAGGGGAGGGCAGTTGGGAAGACACAATTTACATTTATTGAAAGGGAGGGCAGTTGGGGGTGATCAGGCCTACAGGAGAGGAGAGTTGGGGTGGACCCAGGCCTGCAGGGGAGAACAATTGGGGGGAACCAGGCCTGTGGGGGAGGAGAGTTTAGGGGAACCCAGGCCTAAAGGGGAGGACAATTGGGGGTACCAGGCCTGCAGTGGAGGGCAGTTAGGGGTGACCAGGCTGGCAGAGGAGGGCAGTTGGGGGTGACTAAGCCTACAGGAGAGGAAAGTTTGGGTGGGATCTAGGCCTGCAGTGGAGGGCAGTTGGGGGCTACCAGGCCTGAAGGAGAGTGCAGTTTGGGGGACCAGGCCTACAGGGGAGGGCAGTTAGGGGTGACCAGGCCAACAGGGGAGGGCAATTGGGGGCAACCAAACCTGCAGGGGAAAACAGTTAGGAGTGACTAGGCTGGAAGGGGAAGGCAGTTTGGGGCAATTGGGCTGGCAGGGAAGCAGTTAAATGTCAATCAGGCTGGCAGGTTAGTGGTTAGGGGGTGATTATGCTGGCACGCAGAAGCAGTTAGAGGCAATCAGGCAGGCAGGTGACTGGTTAGGAGCCACCAGTCCTGGAGTGTGAGAGGGATGTCTGACTGCCCTGTTTAGGCCTGATTCCAGCGCGGGCCTAAAACAGCAGTCGGACATCCCTCGAGGGTCCCCGATTGGATAGGGTTCTGGGTGGACTGAGGGACCCACCTCCCCATGCACAAATTTCATGCACCAGGCCTATAGTAGAAATAATAAAAGTGAGAGTATAATGGAATTACATCATGAAGTTCTGGAAGAATATTCTGGCAATCTAGAATTCTTGTAGTTAGGGGAAAAAAATCCTCAATATTAAAAGTGATTTTGAGACAAAAAATTGAGAAAATATATTACCAATAGATCCATACTTAAGGGATTCTAAAAGGTAGCTTTATAGCAGCAGTCATTTGATTATAGATGTAAGGACTTATAAATATATAAATACAGGGGTGGCCCTAGGTTTACAGTAGCAATTATGCAAAACAAAGTTTACTCTTGTTTTATTATTTATCAATTATTGTATTATTTTGAATATGAACAACTATAAACATACTTTTGCTCAACACTGTATATGGCAAATTTTCAATTATTATTTGTACAACAATAATGTGTGTTGTTTTGAGTATCAAGCCAATTACAATAAAAGACAGCAATGGAGTTCAGTTTGGAAGAGCACTGGTGGTACTAATGAAGAGTCCTAAAGTGCTCTTGTATTCTAGAAAGATGGCTAAAGCAACAAATAATTTTCTTTCTCTTTTTTAATATATTTTATTGGTTTATTTTACAGAGAGGAAGAGAGAGAGATAGAGAGAAACATCAATGGAAGAGAATCATCGATCAGCTGCCTCTTGCACACCCCCTACTGGGGATGTGCCTGCAACCAAGGTACATGCCCTTGACCGGGACCGGAATTGAACCCTGGGACCTTTCAGTCCACAGGCTGACACACTATTCACTGAGCCAAACCGGTTTTGGCTAAATAATTTTCTTTAATATAAATGGGTGCATGCTGTAATCTCTAGGGCAACCTTAAATTGATAGTCACTTGAATAAGAATATAAAATATAAAACTGAATCAAATTTTCATTTTCAACTATGTCTTGCTATAGATAAGATTAACAAACCAACTAGATAAGGGTTACAGTATATACATTTTTTTCATCTGATGCCAAAGTTTAAAGAACCTTGTAACTCTGATACACTGTCATATTTCCTTTAGACGAGTAAAAATTAAAATAAGTCCCTGTCTTATTAGGATTGCTAATAAACCCCTATGACATCTTTGAATTATGCTGCCCAAAATCCCAAAGCACAATTTACATTTATTTACAAAACAAAACATATTTCACCATTTAAGAGTGCATATAGGACCACAAAGTACTATTATTACCTAAATGTAATAAGTTTAAAACATTTTGCATCTTCTAAAAATACAAATATCCTTAGAATTATTTTCTCAAAGCATGATGATAAAGAGCATTTTATAAACAATAATAATTACTATTAAATTATTTTATTTGCTTTACTGAAATGAATCAAACATAACATAAGGAAAAGGACATAATAAAAATAAAGATTATTTTTAGTCACAAGCTGCTGGTTTTTTAAAAGATTTGTTTCATGGGTATTGGGGAGAATGTTCATACTTCTCTGGATTCTAGTCATGAAATCAATGTAAACATATATTGAACTACAAGAAACTGTCGATATTCATACATTTTTACATGTGAAAATGGATATTTTATTTAATTAATATTTTAATAACATTTCAAAATACTTTGAGTAAGATCTTCTGTGAACGATAATGATCAAAATAAGTATTATTATCCTGAGACTCAGACCCAGTAACTTTTAAGTTCCTATTCAAGGGAACAACTATTAAAAACTCTCCTGAGTGCAATATGAATATATCAATAACAAAAGTAGAAGCCATAAAAGAGCCAAGGTTTGAAGATTCCTAAGTTACAAAACATATTATTTACTCTTGGAAAATGCAACTGCTATGTATATGTATGCATGCTATGTACACTTGCTATGTGTGTATACACACACACACACACACACACACACACACACACATATATATATATATATATATATATATATGCATATATAATATAATATGCTATGTGAGCATATACTAGTAATTTATTATCCAGACCAATTACTTTTGAGAGTGAAAGGAATCAATGCAACTGCTATGTATATGTATGCATGCTATGTACACTTGCTATGTGTGTATACACACACACACACACACACACACACACACATATATATATATATATATGCATATATAATATAATATGCTATGTGAGCATATACTAGTAATTTATTATCCAGACCAATTACTTTTGAGAGTGAAAGGAATCATTTTTCACAAGTACCTTGAGGCAATATTACAAACCATAACAGTTCTGGGAAAACAGGATATTTCCTCTATATAAATAACAATTGATTTTTCTTAATAAAAGGGGACTATGATAGGGAAAAGAACAAGATGAGCTATAACTCCTTTTCTTCATTACTTCCTGATTATGAGAATCTATTCATAGTGAATTATCGCCAAAAAAACTATTGAATCTGTGAGCGTGTCCTATATAGCACTTACTTTTTCATTATAGTACATCAAGTATGTGTCATGGCATATTTAATAAATAGCATTCTGATATGACCTTAAACATCTTGTGACATATTTATTGCACAGTGTCATCGTCAATACTAAA
This sequence comes from Pipistrellus hanaki, assembly GCF_964339955.1. Lineage (NCBI taxonomy): Eukaryota > Metazoa > Chordata > Mammalia > Chiroptera > Vespertilionidae > Pipistrellus > Pipistrellus hanaki. The sequence goes on along the minus strand of NC_140503.1, from coordinate 173,313,893 downwards.
TAACCAAAGTAGTCTTCCTCATTTTTATTCATATCAGTTCTACTACTCAGTAATGTTTACAACAAGTAATGTTGACTAATCTGACTTTAATTTCAGAGATTTTGGAACATGGATATTCCCATGCAGGTAGTACAATTATTTAGGGCATCAGAAGCTAATGCTTAATAAATTATATGCTTAAGTTTTTACCAAAATATTTATCAAGTCTGTATTTGCAAGCATATTTTGGCAATATTCTTTTCTTCCTACAAAATGATGGAACCCCAAGGCAAAACACGGTAACTGACATTCATCTTAAATAAGCTGAGCAGTGACTTAGGCCTCAGTACATGTCTACCTGTCTCCCCAGCGATACCATGTTTTCATTCCGAGCCGGGGTGAAAAGAGACACCAAGAGCACTAATGAAGCTGTTTGGCCCTGTGGCCTGATGCTGGAACAGCCCGCGCTGACTTCATCAGTGTTTAAGATACAGGAGCAGAGAATGTTTTCTAGCTGAGCATTGTTCCAGTCTTTGGACCAACTGCCATGGATTCCTGGAGCTCGACCACATTACAATTTTCACACTTAGCAACTGTAAAATTGTTAAAGTGATATCTTTCCACACAGTTTCCCCGTTATTATTGCTAAGTTTGGCATACCACCTTAGTTACGGGCTTTACATGCCACTTTCATCGCTTCCCTGGGTAACCTTGGCCATGAAATCGGAAAATCAGATCATTTTCTGGTCTGTTTTCTTCCTTTTCTTTGGATGAGATTAGATTTGGCTACGCTTGACTGACAAATCTCATTTAGGATTCAAGGAAAGGCCTGGGTCCCAACCTCTCTAAGAAGTGGGAGGTGAGATGTCTTAAGCAGTGATGAGGAAGAAAGGACCAATTTCAACTCATCACACAAAGGCAATTAGTGATTAATGCACACTGTGAGACAGAAATACTTGTAAAAGGATAAAGAGTCTCTCAGTGTCAGGTCACAACATTATTTAAGATTCTGTAAAAGTACCAATCATGATCAAGGGTTTTTCACTGCATGTTTTATTTTCCTTTCATATTACTGGCATATTTCTAGGTCTGTTAAAAAACAAACAAACAAACAAAAAAAAAAAAACACAAGCAAAAAAACCCACAGTTATATTTATCTTGTTAATATCTCCCCTTTATAGATATATATAGATATATATATATATATTAGGGGAAATATTAATATATATATCTTATATTTATATTTATCTTGTTAATATCTTGTTGATTTATCTTGTTATATTTATATTTATCTTGTTAATATCTCCCCTAATATATATATATGTTTTTTTAATTAGGGGAGATATTAAGATAAATATATATATATATTACTTTAAGAAATGATCAATATAAATCCAAAATGATATATTTTCCATAACCTATCAACTTGAGGTCAATTGTTTTATTATTCAGGGGTGTAATGATTAGTTCCTGGGCTGTACAGCATTCAGATATTACTTTTTCAGGCACATTTATCCACTGTAGATGGGGTGAGAAAGTATGTGTGGAGAAAGGCTGAAAATAAAATTGGCAAATGCCTCAAATTTAATTATTCATTTTAGACTTTGTTCTCTGAGTTTAGTAGGTTTCACATCATGATGACGTTTTTAGGGATGAGTTGGCATTTTGAAATCTACATCCTAGGTTACATTAAACTGATTGAAACAAAAAAGTCAGCTAGAAAGATCATCATGACAATTTCAATGAGCAAAGGGATCAATGAGACAAGCCATTTTGTTGCCTTTAGAGTCTTGTTCAACACTAAGAAGTCATTGGACTTAAATATGCAAACTTTGAAAAAGAATGATATTTTCAAGGATCTACTCACTAAAATAGTTGATACAGTACTTTATATTTATTTATACAATACTGTCCTATTTTTTTTCTAAAATCATTTTTATCAATAATTGCATTTCCAGGAATTATTGCATCACAGTTTATATCATTGAAGTACTTGTTACTTCAAAAAGAATATTTAGTGGTCCTCAATTTCTCATTAGATACGTTTAGTTTCTGATTTGTTTCCATTCAATTTGGGGCTCTAGCCAAACACTTGGTCAAATAATAAGCTAAAGTTCATTTCTAAAATAGAAGAAATGTGGATAACAGTAGCTTGCACAAAGTGCTAAATACATATTCTTGAAAGATAGGTCCACCTCTCTGCTGGTATCAATAATGTAGGGCACATCTCAAATGTTCACATATAGAACCTCAAATGTTTCTAAATCAATTATAGATGAAGAGATTCACAGCTGTCTAAAAATTTAAGTAACTTATCCCCCCCAACTGTAATATGGCCACAGGCACCATCTCAACAGAAAACTCAGTGAAGGTTGATTTTGTTTTATATGTTAGGTACATTTCTGAGAAGTTGTGCAAAGGAAGCATATGTATAAGAAAGAAGGAAATAACGAGTTTCATTACACTTTCAGTAAGAATATCTTTTAGCAAAATATATCTTTGGTACATGAGAAAAATTATTATGTACCTAGGATTTTCAATATTCATTTAAAAAGTACTCCTTTTTTATCCCTATCTTTCCAATATCACATACCCTTGAAAAATGCCAGGCAAATAAGGGGGGGGGGGGGGAGATCTCTGAAATTTGCATTTCTGCAAATCTCAAAGATGCACAGCCTCACTGGGAATCTTAAATGTGTATATATATTGTAATTTAGCATCTATATGATTTTCATTTCATTTATTATTTTCATTGATTTCATGAGACTTAATTTAGTTAGCTATCATTTTGACTATACTGTTTGTGATAAATACATTCAACCACATTTTGTTCACCAAATGATTATCAAATATGTGCAAATTACATTTTATTAAATTTAATAGCATTCTATAGAAAATACAAGTGAGAAGTAATAATATTTTACTAAAATTTTATAGTTGGAAAAAAAATGCTAAAGCAAATATGTAGATAATTATTGTGAAAATATACTACAGATTTCATTTCAACTGAATTTCTAGTCTAGTTTTGTCAGGTAATGCTAGTACATAGTCTATATATTACCAATGAATTATTATCATATATGTAGTTAATTGATTTCTCAGTCATTAAATATAGTCCCATGTTGAATTTCCCTTTTTACCCTATAAAAATTACCTCATTCAAAATGCCATGCAAATAAGGGGAAATTTTTTTCTGAAATTTGCACTTTTGCAAATCTCAAAAACACATAGCCTCACTGGAAATCTCAAATATATATAAATATATATATATATATATATATATATATATATATATTATAATTTAGCATCTATATGATTTTCATTTAGTTTATTATTTTCATGAGACTTAATTTAGTTAGCTGTCATTTTCAAAAGTAAATTATATGAATTATCTGATTATTTTGCAAATAACCAATATTTAGTGAGAATTCACCCTATATTAACAACGGTTTTAAGGTTTGGTTAGGTAATTGAGAGGTACATATTCTGGGTCACTGGAATCCCAGTATTATTACATGTAATAAAATTGAATTTACAAAAATTTCTCTGTGCTCCCTCACAGTGAAAATATTTCAGATATGTGGGCAATTCACTTCCAGGTTTAAAATGTCACCATTCTTCCCCTCTACAAAAAATAAAAATAAAAAAAAGGTTTTTTTTACATTGCTTTTGTCCATCATAGGGAAGTTGTATTTTCTATACAGGTCATTTTTATGTTTTGTCGATTTATGTTTCAACATGAATTCACTCCCATTAAACCAAAGGTGTCTGTTTTTCTGAGTGTTCTTCTAAAATGCTGAACATGTTACTCCTAGGTAAGACATTAAGAGCAATGAAGACACTTATTCGGGGTTTGCAAACTTGGGATGAATGAGGAAAGGCTATGGCAGTTTGGAATCTACGAGGAACAAATGCCTCAGACTGTATTTGAACACACCGCCGATATTCAAAGCATTGATTTGAAAACAATGTTTTAAATATACTGGTATACCTTTGATCTTAGATGTGAAATTCACCCCGAAAAAAATAAAACAAAATCCCCACCTATCCATCTGTGGCTAACAGTTCAAAACAAAACAAAAAGCAAATAAGAATTGCTTTATTTTTTATTTCATATATTTCCCTATTCTGATACACTCTTCAAAGCTGGGCTTTCATCATGCTCTTAAGAGATCATTCAAATACTCTGACAACTGACAGTAATTGATTATTTAGTGTGGTTTTTTATAATTTAAACCATGAAGCTGAACTAATGCTTCACAGAAATATACGCTGTATTCAGAGTGTCAAATAGAAACAGTAGGAGACTGTTTTTAATGTGGCATTTTCAATCTCTACAGTTTGATTTAAAAACTTCTTAATTTTTTTACAATTTTTTTTAAGCAAATAATCTAAAAGAGGGAAACGCCCATGGAAAAATATATAACAGCTTGCCAAATTTTCAGGATTTTCTTTTTCGAATCACAGCCCTTCTTACTCCGATTTCAACTATATTTTTAAAAAGGAACCGAAAGAATACTCTGATGTGGGTGAATGTGTGCAGACTTCATCAAATCCTACTGATGTTTTACAATGTCAGACAGACCTGTACCCCAGATAAGATATCAGCAGCCTTTTCTCGTAGGAAAACACATCTTTATACTGACATTCCAGTTTTGAAAAAGCATAAAGCCAATTTGATGGCAAGTGTGGATATGTGTTATTTCACCACCAGTCAGATTAAATGGAACAGCCTCAAGAGATCCTGCAAAGAACTGTTCTGATGTCAATAAAACGTGCCATGAGTGGCAGGGCTAAGTCAGGGACAATTCACTCTCTAAGGAAAGACTGGGCTCCTGGAAGGCCAGTCTCATGCTGAGAACACTCAGAGGAATACTCGGCAGGATTAGAAATAGCCTCAGCGTGACCAGCGTAATTTCTCCTCTCCACAAAAATAAGCAGGTAACAAGTATGAGCCAAAGAGAAACGCTGAATTGGAAGGATGGAGCTATGCTTCTACCACTAACAATGTATTTGTGTTTGGTAAACATCATTTATCCAACACTGTGATTGATGTGCATGGTGATCCACGTCACACCTGGAGATTTCATACAATCCTGAGAAAAATTCTAAGGATTTTTAAGAATCAATATAATAATATTAATTGATATTACTTGTATCTATAATGCTATTTTCAGGGCAAAGGTAAAGTTTTGACTTCAGCACTTAGCTTAGCTTTATCTTAACTATCAACAATTGCCCCTATATAAATAATATGTTACAGCGCAGGGGGGAAAAAAATAGCTCCATTTTTGCTCCTTTGTATTGACAGATATAAATAAATATTTAGTAGGAGTTATCACAAAGCATTTTGTAGTCTGAAACACATTCAGTGCTCTGTGGAGTGAGTTTTCCTTTACTTTTTCAATCAAAAATTTATTAACTGATATAAATTCTCTGGGTCTTTTTTTCTTTACTTGAACCATTATAGGTCTCATTTTTTCTATTGATAGTATCTTGTTTGGTGAGGTGTGATAGAGCTTAGAAATATATTAAAAAATAAGACTGATATATACACTCATTAAAATTTACATAGAATATTCTAAGCTTGACTATTGGGGGTAAAAAAATTAAAACAGACTTGAGAAAGGATATGGTATTAGAGATTGTAACAGAACATGTATATCTCATACATCATTTATACTGAAGTATAGTTTTTTCTCTCTCATTTTGTTATTAAATGTAGTAAGAAGATACATTGGGATCATTATGAAGCACAAATGATGATCTATAACTAATATTATTGAAAAATTAAAGTTAGCTAAGTCCTTTTATCAACTCTGACCAATAAGTATATAATAAATATTAAATTTATAATAATTATTATCACCACTCAGTCAGCAAATTTTTAGAGTAGTTACGGTGTGTCAGTCTTTGAACTAGGCATTGAGACACAACAGTAAAGGGAACAGAAAAATAATAAAATTCACAAAACTAAATTCACTGTCAATAACCCAAGAGACCAGCCAGAGAGAGAAAGAAATGTGTGTGGACACAAGTCAAAAACCAGGAATATATCTCTACTAAAAAAAGAAGGTTTGATGAGGAGATGGAATGTGTGTAAGCATAGTCTTATGTGCATTTATCAAAAATGATAACATATTATACTCAAATTAAGTTATATATCACATATGTTTAAATTTCTCACAATTTGTTGTTAAAAATGAAACCTAATATGCATGCTAAGTTGCTTAGGAAAAATGAAATATAGTATCATTAGAATATTTTAATTATATCATGTCTCCCCGTTGATCCTTTTATTGGTCATAATTTTATATGTGTATGTGCATGTTTATGTGTGTGTAGTATTTATGGAACACCTTTCTATGTTAAGCACAGTAGGACAGAATCTATTGCAAATGTGTTTAATCATTTTAGAATCTATTCTTATTTCCATATTACAAAAAGGAAAATAATTGTATGAGTATCTATTACTGGGATTTAAACCCATGTTTTCTGCCAGCACACCTAAAATTTTATTCGATATGCCAAAGCTTGCCCAAGGCAAATTTCCTATTAGAAAAATCTTACCAACAACAACGGAAAAGGAATTATTTTTAAAACAGAAAAGAATTAGGTATCTCAATTTTTATCATTTATTTAAGTAAAAATTCTTGATGTACAGCTTTTTATAGTAAATTTCACCAATTCTCATTTCTCTTTCTTCAATCACCTTTGATCTATTCACTTACGTACTTATGAACAACTGCTTTTAAACTCAGAATTTGCTGCATTATCACAGATATTCATTCATAAAGGTATCTAAATCACACATACAATGTAGAGACCTTTTTCATAAATTTGGAAGTCATTTCAAAGCAAATCGGTTAGGATTTGAATGACAGCACTTAGACTGTCAATTCCCACGACTGTCGCACCAGCAGTGAGCAGCGAGGTAGCCCATCCTGGGTGCACTTTGTAAATCATTCGCTTCAGGAAGAGTTCTCGCACACTGGTCTCCCTATAGCAATCCTGAGGTTTCTCTGTGGTCTCTCTACAAAAGTGTTTTCACAGTGATTTCACGGGCCCTTCATTTTTAATAAATATTAGCCAGCAGAGCTCTCCGGCAGGTTCCCCAGGGTCTTAAGCCTTCGCAAGGGTATGTGGGCCTCAGTGCACACCCCTGTAGGGATGTTCGTGTGCTGAGGGTTTATTAGAATGCCTTACAGGCGGGAAAATGCTGCCAGCAATTTCACTGACTTCTAGACTGATTTTATTCCTACCAGGTAGCTGCAAAATAACAGTTTTAAACTGACTCTGCAATTGCTGGCAGTTTTCGTTTATGTGGTTGATTTCTGACAGAATGAAATGTCTTTGGTCACTGAAAAAGTGTATGTTTTATGTATGTTGGTTTTAAAATGTTATATGTATATTCATACCAAAAATAGTCTTGACAGTTCTAGTGCTGGTGTGTAAGCATACGATCCAATTCCATGAACTAATGGGATAATGTCCAATATAACCAACCTCCTGTTCACAAAATAAGGGCTAATAGTCCAGAGACAAAGGTCAGTTTCTATGGCCGTGACATGCTAGGGAGTGTGAAGTATTGTAATTTATTAAACCCTGGAACTGGTAGCTCATTCTTTTGAGTCAAATTGCTTGCTTCTATCAGGTACCCTCAAAAGCCATCAGAGAATGCAAAACTATCATTTGGCCACTGCTATAGCCACATATGTCTTTTCAAATAAGGAATCGCTGAGGGAGAATTGACACATTTAGCCAGGCACCATGTCTGCATTTCTACAGGCTGTTTTATGTGCCCAGTTTAGTATTACAGTTTTCTGAAAGCTAGATTCCTTATACAGAAAAAAAAAAAAATACTTAGCCATTGTTCTGTATCACAACTTAACTTTTATCCCATAAGAATAAAAAATTTTTCCTTATCTGTATTATTATAAGATTTTTTTCAAATAATTTTATTTTCAAAATTATAACATCTTTATCTAATGACATGAATAATGAAATCACTACCTGTAGATATTGATCATTGTTAGGTTTAACACCTTTATCCTTGTATCCATGTGCCCGGCCCACTTTCAGAGAGATATGGGAAGCCAGTATAATTTCTTTTTATATCAATTCAATATCAGTATTCTGTCCCTCTTCCAAGTGCAAAGTTGCATTTTAAGTGGGGAGTTGTTGAAGTCACTGGAACCCTGCCCTGTGAATAGGAGTATAAAAATGAGAAAGGTGGTGCAATTCCTAGCTTTCCCCTGAGTCTTTGTATTCTGATACACATGCCCAGGGGTATTTGGGGAGGGGGAGTGTTTAAGTCAGGGGTCTTCAAACTACGGCCCGCGGGCCACATGCGGCCCGCAGAGGAGTCTGATCCTGCCCGCCAGGTTTTTTGGGCAGTGAGCGCAGCCGAGATGTTACAGCAGGAATTAGTAGTTCATATAGTCCGGCCCTCCAGCTCTCTGAGGGACCGTGATCTGGCCCCCACTTTAAAAAGTTTGAGGACCCCTGTGCTAGACTAACATTCTAAGTGACTGAAAAAGATATTCTGAGGATAAATGTACCAATATAGAATTTAGATGTTATGTCTTCAGTGCTTTGAATAGAAGTGTTTCTTAGTAAAATACAGTTATTTTATTAAGGCTAAAAGGTTCCATGTTGACTGTTGGAGTAATGTCCTGTTCAAGTCTGGTCCATGCACATATAGTTCATCAAATCATTAATTCACAGCTCATGATTATAATTGAACTCTCAGATTAAAGAAAATGTGACTTCAAATCAATTTCATGACTGGGTACAAGAAATTTATTGGTATCAGTTAAGAATAGAAATTCAAGCTATTCCTATCCAAAATTATTTTTAGTACTTGCAATTAAGGACAAGTAATTTTATCCATTCCTAGAGTAACATTGTTAAGAGACAAAAGTACACATATAAAAAAAATAACTGAATTTCCCTGTTTCCCGCAACAAATAATTTTTAAATCACGTTTATTGGGCTAATATTGGTTTGTAGCATTATATAAGTTTCAGGTGTACAACTTTATAATACAACAGCTGTATATTCCATCATGTACTTACCACTCAAAGTCTAGTTTTCTTTTGTCACCCCTTTATCTTTTCCATCCTCCTTCTCCCCGCTTTTCCTCTGGTAAACATCATACTATTCTCTATGTCTGTCAGAATACTACCCAGCTATAAAAAAAGATAAAGTCTTGCTATTTGGGACAACATAAATGGATCTTGAGCGTGACATATTATACTAAGTGAAATAAATCAGATGAAAAAGAACCATATGATTTTACTCATATGTGGTATATTAAAAAAATGCACAAAGAGAACAAATGAATTTTAAAATATATTCCTTATATAGGAAGAGCTCTCAGATGCCTACACCCATGACAGTAGCATTGCTGGAATGCCGAACACTTTGCTAGGTAACCTGCCAGCAGCAAGTACAAAGTACTGGTGCTATCTACAGTCATAGGCATATGGGATATCGAGGGTAGTGTCCTGCTGTTTCTTTATTCAGAGGCTGCACCATTCATAAACAAGGGCAGGCAGGGGTAGACTGAGTGCAATGTGTTGAGGCATGGCACAACTTAACTGGCAGGTGTGCTTCTAAATTTAGGCTGGTCACTGTGCTCCATTGTTCATATGGTCAAACTTCTGATTTCTTACAAGTATATAAATATAAGTATTGAGTCAAAGTAGAAAATGAGAGCAACAGGAGCATTGGGGCAGTGGAATTAAGACACAGCATATTGATTTAAACTCTTTCAATGTTTCAACTCCTCACCAAGTCCATGCACCTCCATTATGCTAAAAGCCAAATAAACGTATTGATCTGTGGTGTATTTCTTGGAAACCATAGGATAGAATGAACCACAAAAGGTTGGGTGGACAACCCATTCTATGAAATAATTTTTAAGCAAGATTGATATACCTTCAAATTGAATATAAACATAAGTGTCTAGAAATAATCGCTTTGCTACTATTAATACATTAGCATTTTTCTGGGCTCCCAAAGGGATGTTATAGCGTAATACATTTCTGGTGACCATCCAGTTTGACAATATTCAGAATTAACCTGATCAATATCTGTAATCTAGCTAACTGTGGCTATCAGAAAGTCAACACCTTCAATTCTGTACAACAGAGCTCTTTATTCTTTTGTTTATTTGGAATTTGAATTGGGTTTTAGGGTCATCAGACTTTCTAGGCATTAAAATTATTCTATGAACACAATAGGATGTCAACTGTGGTTTTATTTCAATGATAATTTTGAAAAAATGATACAACGGTTCTAAATTTCCTATTACTAATGAGGAGTGCCACTTTTGCAGTTGTGTTTAGAATTTTATTGGCACTAAGTGATCAGAGTTTGTGCTTTAAATTTTAAGGTCATGGTTCTCAATTGCTTTTCTTACAAACTTAGGAGATCTTTTATGGCTCTATAATACTAGTATAACCTTGAATGTTCATGAATGTTTGTAGATCTCCCTCAAGTTTGAATTCCTCAATTTTAAGGGAAACATGCAATTAGTGTTTATTAAAACTAGATTTCATATGGACATAAGAAAAAAAAAGATTTAGATACTTGAAGTTGTTTTTATAAGCTGATCAAATAAAAATTCATACGGGAATTTTTCAGCTGCATATATATTCATTGTCAAGACATATGGTTCATTTTGCAAAGGGTGGGGGAGGGGTCATCAGAATATACATTCCAAAATATTCTTTATCTACTGAAGGTAATGATTTCCCCCCACTATGTTACAATTGGCAAACAGCAAACTTATTAAATAAAGTTCCTTCACATTTTTAAAAAATCTTATATTTTGGAAAATCCCAAAAGTCTTCAAGACATTAAAGATCCTGGTTAATTAAATATACTGTAAATAAATTTTTGTTTTAGTTAAAACTGGTAAATATACTTTTACAAAGATAGAGTTTTAATTAATTTCATTTTTTTTCTTCCTCCTTCTATTTCCATTTCCTTCAGTCATACGTGGTTCACATGAAACTTTTTCTCTGAATTCTTTAAATATATTTTTTACTGATTTCAGAGAGGAAAAAAATAGAGAGATAGAAACATCAATGATGAGAGAATCATTGATCAGCTACCTTCTGCATGCCCCTTACTGGGGACTGAGCCCATAACCTGGGCATGTGCCCTTGACCTGAATCAAACCTGGGACCCTTCAGGCTGATGCTCTACCTCTGAGCCAAAACAGCTAGGGCTAAATTGATTACTCTTTGTCAAATAGTATTTATAAGAGTGGTGTTTAAGAATGGTATTCAGTTCCTACAACAAATAGGTGAGAAATAGAACATTCAGAATTATTTGGAGGCACCAATGAAATGCTGAAATTATTTCATTCAGCATTCCTTAATCACAGCACACAAATGGTTTCTTACTCCAGCAGGAAGAAATATAGTTATTTTTCTAAAAGAGAAGTTAACAAGAAATTGCATTATGGTTGGGTTTTGGGAACTAGAACTACAATTGAAAAATACTATATTTGCAGATTTATTAACAAATTTCTCAAGGCACTCCTATTGGAAGATAAAGAATCAGTATAAAGCCTCCAACATGTGTAGCAAAAAATACTAAAACCACATGTCCTGTTTTCAATTAGTGTGATGACTTTTTTGATAAAAATATTTGATATTACCATATGAAAACATGGTTGATTTTTAACTGAAAGAAAATAAAGCTATTTTCCCATTTCTGTCCTACTGAAAAATCTGATGTGAATAATGAGAGATTTTAAATGCAAAGATGTAGAAACTAAATACTTTCAATAGCATGTCTTCAGAAATCATCCATCTGTTTAGAAAATCCAAGGCTGACAAATCAAAACAAATACCATCACATATCCCGCAATTACTAGACATTTTCCTCTCAAGCTATTTTTTGTCTCAGATTCCTTGTAAACTAGACAGTACTAAGTGCTAAACTAATTTATCATCTGTTATTCCTCCTGATTACTTTTTGCTATGCTTCATACATTCTTAAACAAAACATAAAATAAAAGATTTCTTTTAGTCCAGATTTTACTATTACATTCATATTTCAGCTTATGATTTAACCATCCCAAGTAACTTAAGAGAAATATTTTTCTTACATATTAATTGAAAGCTCTTAGAAATATAGCATAGACACCAAACAGCATAAAAATAAAAGTACCCAAAGATATTTTACAACCTAAGAGAGAGGCTTTATCTGAAATGTTAGTGTCACTTCAACTAAACATTTTAAATTATAGCTCCTATTCAGTAGTGGGTAATTTTTGGAGGGCCAGTTGCTAGAAATGTAAGTGTTAGACTAAGAAGTTATCAACATTACTCACTTATTTTCTCTTTTTCCATAAGATTTTTGGACTGTGTTAATACACAAATAATATATATATCTATATATCTATATATTAAGGTCTATGACTATATATGTGTATATAGATAGATAGATAGATATGCATTTGTTTTTTATCATATCATTTATTTAGTAGCATGTGAAAATGACTAATTAATTCAGTCTCTATTCACACAGGTCTTATTTCTATAAAATGTAAACCCTTCTTAGCTACAAGTATTCAAAAATCACCCAGTAGAGTAGCTAGTGTTCTTCTACAATTTTTATACATTATGCTGATCGTATGAGGAAGAATAACATTTGCTTCAATGGAAAAAAATGAATTCTGACCAAGATTAAGCAATATATTAATATTTAGGTTGGTATGCAGACAACCACCCAGGGAACATCATAACTCATCAATTGCCTCTCTTTCCCATTATTGGTATTTCTAATACAATGCTCTCTATTGACACTGAAATGCATTCATGGTTAGTCTATAATACTATTTCACACAATTGAATTCTGAAACAAATTTTATGGTTTTCTATCATTTTCCCTTATTTGTTACACAGAATATATCTTCAAATATTATATAGCTAATTAAAATGTTAGCTAGAAACCTGGCTGAAGTATATATTTTGTGTACAGTCACTTAACATTCTTCATATCCAATTACAATATACTAAGTAACACCTCACAGGGTTGCTTAAAAATTAATCCCGATAAACTAAAGTCTTTCCAAAACACAGTTTCATTGCAAACTTTTTTCAAGAAATAAGCTGTAATGTCAATAACTCATCTATTAAGTAGATCATAATTAATAGAACTTTAGCCAGCTAAATCTTATATCATTATATATTGTGAAAAAGCACTTTAAATTCAGTGCCTAGAATATTCAACCCAATTTCATTTCAATAACTTCAATAACTCTTTTTAAAATCCCACAAAATATTTAATATCTAAACTTATAATTTTTATAATAAAGTGGCTCAGAAACTTTAATGTGTTCTAGAAAATTTTAATGCAGGATTTCTAATATGGCACAATTAATTTTCACTTTGCTCAGATTCCAGCTTATCTAATTCCAAATTATTTTTTGATCAGTCTCTATTTCTGAACATGTAGAAATGTATTAGTTACATTATTTTTATAACTGAAACTTCAAATAATGTACTGCTTTCATCAAATTTAGAAAACTCACATGTGTGTAAGGCAAAAGAAATGGACTAACAGAAAACACTAAGAGAACAAGATGATCTCTTAAAGTTCAGAGAATTCTAACCTGTACCCAATACACATATACGAGTAAATACATATTTGACAGTAAAGCTACACCCACAAATATTCTAAAAAAAGTGATCGATATTACATGAAAATTGAACATAATATAAGTAAAATATTAGTTAAAATTAAGAATAGCCTGTAAGTTTATAATTTCAAATAAATCATGAAAAGTTTTTATTTCCTTTTGTACTTTGGAGGCATAACTAGAAGAGGATTCCTATCTCATATAACTAGAAGACGATTCCTTTGTCACCTGGTGATCTGTTCTTCAAATTAGGTATCTCAAAAATGTTGCGATATTTAATTTAGCCAATTTAAAATATCCTTTTAAACTTGTTTCTCATAAATCCACTAGCCTTTTGCATTACAAACCTATCTCAATGGGGACCCTAATTTTTGCAAGATGGAGATATGGTAATTAAGAGCTATGGGGGGCCTATTTTCTCATGACTATGTAACTTAGAAAACAATGGGGTCTCCTCTTTCTGTTTAGCAACTCCACTCATGCAACAAAGATGTTCAATGTATGTGTCACAATATAATAACAGTCTAAAGGGATTAAATTGCAGTGTGTATTAAACACACAATTCTCTCTGGCAGATGTATGTGTATATTATACAAGGCATCACTTAACATTAACATCTTTCATATTCCATTGCAATGCACAAAGTAACACCTCACAAGGTTCCATTAAAAACCCACTCTAAGAAACTAAGACTCTTCCCAAACACCCTTCCGTAACAAACTTTTAAAGGAATCAAGGCTGCAATGTTAATGGCGAATCATTTGCTAAGTCAATTTCATGCCCTTTCTTCTACTCCACCCACCCACCTTATTTTTTCTTTTTTCTGCCATTCTTTACTTTTTTGACGGAAATCCAGGGAGGCAGCATGATACTGTTGCAATTGAATTCACAGGAGTGGCATTGAGTGCATAAGCTTGAAAGCTCCGAGATGGCTAGGAACATCTGCAGGTTAGCAATGCCTGTGCATGTTGGCTTCGGGGCTTGTTTGCATTCACTGCTTACATCTTTAACAGGAGTTAAATGCAACTGACAGCACGCTAATTATTATAAATTGTTTTCCCTACCAAAACTATAACCTCACTGGAGACCACTTCCAATACAGCATGGTTGTTTCGGAAAATGGACGTTTTTAACATTCCTTTATATTTTGGTAATTCTTTTTTTTTATTATTATTAATGTGTAGGTTTATTTATTTTTAAATAAGAATTTCAGAAGACATGTACTTATGCATGGTCTTCCTCTTATAAGTTTCACATACTTAATATGCAAAAAATCTCATACTGACTACACACATCCTCCACATTTCTATTTGTGCATTCATTAAACCAGCAACAGACAAAATTTTGAAACATTTATTTCAAATATGCTGTGTTAGGCACATCTTATGCTCCATTATCCTCTTCCTGGGACTCTCACCCCTCCTGGTGATGGCTCTGTTATTCTCATTATAAGTTTCATGATTAGAAGCCTTCAGTTTGCAGTAAATCGCCTCACCATTTCTAATGGAATGCCTACAACTGGCCCACACCTGCACCGGGTCTGACCAGTTATTCTGACTGACCTTTACAAGAGACATGACTATCCTGCTCCCCTACTCTGTCCCACTGATGCCATTTTGTTTTCAGACCTTCTACTAGCAGATGTAATAATAACTTGATAATCCTTCACCCCTTTTGGCCTTCTGTGTTCCTCCTTTGGCGACCCTAACACTATAAAGCAAAATGGGGGAAAATTCTCTTTATAGATCATTATAATAGGATACTTTTTTTTGTTGTTTCTTGGGTTTTTGTTCCTAATATATTTCATTATGTGAGACATAAATGAATGGACTCAATAAGAGGACTTACCTCCAGGAATGAACTTCTCTGTAACTGCCTACTTTTCTCAGGCAACAAGGATGCATCAGAACTGTGATGTTCTTTCTAAATTTTAACATTTGGCTTGGAAATGGCCTTTATATGTCAAACTCACACTCCCTGCCATAGCAAAAACATATATTTTAAGCAGATGGCATATTGCCACAAGAAAGCTAATACAAGATGGCATATTGCCACAAGAAAGCTAATACAATTTGTTCAAGCACAAATTGGTGTTAGCCAAACTCTATAAATTAATCCTCTTTGGTTTTCATAGGTATGGTGGATTACTGGCCAATAGAATGTCACAGAATGTCTACTAACCAAAGAGCTTGAGAAGTACTTACCCATACTGAGGATTTATTTATTTTTTTAATCCTCACCTAAGGACAATAAAAAATATTTCTATTTCCAGTCAAAACCATGTTTTTACGTCATGTTTTACATCAGAGCTGAGGCTCTCTGAATAGCTTACCTGAAAAGAGAGAGACTGAGGAAAGGGCTCTAACAAGAAGTAGATGTTCAAGCACAAATTGGTGTTAGCCAAACTCTATAAATTAATCCTCTTTGGTTTTCATAGGTATGGTGGATTACTGGCCAATAGAATGTCACAGAAACCATGGTAATCTATTTGCATTCATGAATAATCAACATTGAAAAAATATTTCTATTTCCAGTCAAAACCATGTTTTTACGTCATGTTTTACATCAGAGCTGAGGCTCTCTGAATATCTTACCTGAAAAGAGAGAGACTGAGGAAAGGGCTCTAACAAGAAGTAGATGTTCAAGCACAAATTGGTGTTAGCCAAACTCTATCAGTGTATGCCATTCTGAGATTGAAAGTTGAGTGGAATAAAAATGCAACTTTCTTTCAAATGACTCATACAACAATGTAGTATGTAACATCTGAAGTGTGTCTAAAGGTGTATTTTGCAAGGAGCACTAAATATAGACGATGACTGTGTCTACTAACCAAAGAGCTTGAGAAGTACTATCCACTTACCCATACTGAATCTCCAAATATGTATCAGTGGAAGACCCTTTGCTGAAGTGGATGAGAATGTTTTTGTTTTTTGTTTTTTTTTGTTTTTTTTTTTTTTTATAACAAATGTTCTTTTTTATTGACATTGTCCTATACTTTCAAATTCACATCCATCTTTTTTCTAACCCTTCTGCTTTAGATTCTACCAAATGATAAATTATCCTCTTTGGTTTTCATAGGTATGGTGGATTACTGGCCAATAGAATGTCACAGAAACCATGGTAATCTATTTGCATTCATGAATAATCAACATAGAAAAAATATTTCTATTTCCAGTCAAAACCATGTTTTTACGTCATGAAATGACTCTTTGTCATATAATAAGTTGGTGATCTTGCCCTAGCTGGTTTGGTTCATTGGATAAAACACCAACCTGTGGACTGAGGGGTCCCGGGTTTGACTCCTCTCATGGGTATGTACCTCAGTTGCAGGCTTCTCACTGGCTCGGGCCCTGGTTGGGCCCTATTAGGAGGCAACCAATTGATGTGTTTCTCTCATAGCAATGTTCCTCTCTGTCTTTCCCTGTCTCTTCCACTCTCCCGAAACGCCAATGGAAAAATGTCCTTAGGTGAGGATTAAAAAAATAAATAAAAATCCTATGTAATGAAAGGGTAATATGCAAACTGACGATGGCTGCACCCACACACAGCTGAAGCCAAGTTCCCATAAGGAGCCTTAATAAACAATTAGCAGGGATCCGAGGTTACGCCTTCTCCTGCCCCCATGGGCCTGACAGGAGACCTCAGGCCCCATCCCCCACCTGGCGGGGCTTGACAGGGGACCTCAAGGTGCACCTCCAGTGCTGGGTCAGGGGAACTCAGGCTGTGCCACTGCCCAGCAGGGCTTGACAGGGAACCTACGGCTGCGCCCCCCTCCCAGTGCTGCGCCAGGGGACCTGAGGTTGCACACTCAATCTGGTGGGGCTTGACAGGGGACCTCAGGCCATGCCCCCATTCAGTGGGGTTTCACAGGGGATCTCAGGGAGTGTCCCCCACCTGGCAGGGCTTGATAGAGGATCTCAAGGCATGCCCTCCACCCCTGTTTGGGCTGGGGGACCTCAGGCCACACCCCCCATCCTGGAGCTGGATCAGGGGACCTGAGGCTACGCCCCTGCCTGGCAGGACTTGACAAGGGTGAGACTGGCCAGGTCTGGATCTAGCCTAATGTGGGGGGCCAGGGTCACATGCGATTTTGAGGTGCATGTGGGTGGGTGGAAACTTGACTTTGGGTACAGTGGTGAGCCCCAGATTCTGACAGGAGGAAGGTTTTCATATATTTTTTATATTTTCTTTCATCACTGACACTTCTATTATAGATAAAAGGCAAATATAAATAGTAAATTATTTCCTATAATCAATCCCCTTTTAATGTGCACAAATTTCGTGCACATGGCCACTGGTAAATAAATAAAATGTTGTGGTCTTGACTCCACATCTTTTAATCTGCTCTAAAGGAAATCTGTGTTTGCATTTCAGGGGACAAGCATTATTTAAAAAAATAACACCAAAAAACAAAGACACTTTGTTTTTGCTAGAGGAAGTAAAGCACCCTGTAAGAATGTGATTCAAACAGTAGTTGTTGAAGGTATGTAGTCTGTGGAATTTCTATCCTATCATAGCATCTTTACAGTGACCTCTCCCAACTTTGATTCATTCAGTAGTTTGTATCATTCCTAAATGACACTACTTTTTGAGTGTAAAACATAAAAATAAGACACTAAAACTTCCCATTACTTACCACAGACTTTGGCACATTTCCCTTATTTTCTACTATGGAGTATCGCTTATTTGTAACTGTTCACTTGGGACATCTTTCCCCTCGACACATACACAAAGTTCGTGAAGTGAGGACAAGCAGGCATGTGGAGTAGCACCCCTGGGAGTTCAAGCCTTAACTTCACACTCAATGCAAATGTCTGGTCCTTGCTACCTTCAGTTTGAATGGCATTCCTTCTAGCACTGTTGCCAATAGAATGTTTGCATATGTGTTTTATTTCCAACCAAGGAAAGAAGCATTTGCTAAAAATCGAATCTGAAGGAAAAGTTTATTTTTATAATGATTGTTATTTTATTCACTAAACAGAGACAAGTTTAATTTGTTATCACCATAATTTTAATTTACTGAGTAAAATGTATATTAACTGAATATGTACTGTTTTCCAAAATGTATATGAGAATCCTGTTTTTTAAAGGACCATTTCTATCTGTTGGGCTGCAAAATTTACAAGGTATCCTCTTTAATTAATAACTTTAACTATGTTTAATTATCTAATAATTAGGCAATTCACTTCAAGGGATTTATAATTGAGTAACAAGTACATCATTTTATGACATTAAAAAATCTGTGATACGATGTGAATATATGACCCTAGAATATGAAGTAAGTGACTTTGAATCTTTGAGGCTCCTAAGTGATTGATATGGAATATAACACAGGAAAAGCCCTATCATGTCAGTTAATTTACAAAATTATAATTTAAGTCCACATATTACTTTTCCTAAAATAAAATTTTAAGCACGTTGAGGATATTTACCATTATTCATAAGTTAATTTGAAATAATTGCTTACAACTGAGGTTTCATTTTCACTAGTACATGAAAACAGAACTAGCTGGACTTTAAAATATCAGAAGAAATACAGCTACAATTTCTGGAAATCAGTTTAAAGGTTAAAGGTCAAATAGAAACTATGTAATTAGCATCGAAATTAAAATCCTTTTACAAAATTCTGTCACATTTCTCTCACACCAGACTAGTATGTTATGTGAATATATGACCTTAATTGGTATGTTACCAATTAGACTAGAAATAGTCTCCATGAACTTAGGAATCTTTTGGTCTTTATTCACCTTGTGTCCCTAAGAGTAGAAGATTTAGCATTTAATTGCCCTCAATTAATATTTATTGAATAAATATAAGTTCATTATAAATAATTTAAACCAAGAAAATGCATTGTTTCTTAGGATACCTCTCTATATTAGTATACCAATATGTAAATTCTATCTCTTTTATCTATATCTTACCTAATCTCCATACCCTTCTAAAATAGGTAATGGAAGTCTTATAGAATTATCTACTGAGTTTCTGATGTAACACCTTCCTTAAGATAACTCCAACCCACCCCCGCTGTTTTTTTCTAATATATACAGACCTCATCGGATAGCTTTTTTATTTCCAATTTTTTATACTCATAAATATAATGGCTGTGGGTTTTTTTTTCCTTCTTTCTCTCTCCCATGGAAGACTCAATAACACATACCACAAATGGAAGAGAAGACTGAAAGAGCACAGGTAATCCAGGGACTTCATTCACAGCCTCTCCACCACCCTTGTCAGGGACAGGAGCCTGGGTATGATGGCCCTATCCATGGTCGGCAAACTCAGTCAACAGAGCCAAATATCACCAGTACAACAATTGAAATTTCTTTTGAGAGCCAAATTTTTTAAACTTAAACTTCTTCTAATGCCCCTTCTTCACAATAGACTCACCCAGGCCATGGTATTTTGTGGAAGAGCCACACTCAAGGGGCCAAAGAGCTAGCTGCATGTGGCTCACGAGCCACAGTTTGCCGACCACAGTCCTAGATAGTTTCAGTGAGCAGAAGGAGAAGACATAGAGGTCAGATGATTGTCTCATCCATATGCATTCCGCATGACCTGGCTTCATTCTTTGACCTTTTCTCTAAACAATTAACATTTCAGTAAACTGAATCTAATTTAAGGGATACTCTGAAACAGTACAAGAGTAACCCAGTACTGAGATTTAGAATATATTACATTTGGTCTGAATGATTGTGCCCTGAACCCACCTCCCCTTTCATATGTTGAAATCCTAATGCCCAAAGGTGCTGGTATTGGGCCCTTGCCAGGTATCTGGAGCCCTCATGAATGGGATTAATGCTTTATAAAAGAGGCTTCTGAGTGATCCCTAGTTCTTTTCACCTTGTGAAAGGAAATTCTCAATATCTTCTAACAAAATAAATTAATAGATCAAAACCAACATTGTTAACATGGTGACTTAGATATATTTAGACATTTCTATGAGACATACAATTTATGACTAATTTTCTGGATGCCATCATTCTATTATTAGGAGAAGTTGGGGGAGTGGGAATATTTAACTTTGTATATCTTTCCATTTTAAATTTTAGACTCAAATTAAATTAGATGAAAAACTATGCATTGGAAAAGCAAAACTGGGTATTCCTTACTCATGAAATACTTTCTCTTCCTCTTGAAGGTGAAGACTAAATTATTATTTGCATATCAAAAGTGACTGGGGGGGGGGGGAGAAAGAAAACAATCTTAATGATTTTCTTTTTCGTATATTGTGGGAAATAAAAGAAAATTTGTTTATTAACAAATTTTTGAAAAGCAAACTGAAGTGCCTGGCTGTAGTTGAAATTTTCTGATAACTGGTCTCTAGATAAGTAAAGGTTACAGGAATACCTATGAAAGGAAATTGTGTGGCCCCTAGGAACACAGGGAAGTTTAAAATTGGATTCCAACATCTCCTCCAACTGCCTTCCAGGAGTGCTATTTGTGGGTAATCTTAATGATCTGACTTCTGTGGGGGGAAAAAGAAAAAGAAAAAGAGAAATTTATAAATTTACCTATACTTACTGAAAATTCAGTTTGCAGTGGTATAGTATGAACTATATAATGACGGGGATTTATGCTAGATGACTATGTTTTGATTCTACAACTGAGTTAGATAGCAGATAGCCATTTTTGTTGCTTTGTTATTACCTACACTTTTCCATCTATTTTCGTCTCCCGTATGAAACAGGAGTAGAAATACAGGAACCAGATTTGAGACAAGATGTTCTTCCCTGGTTTTTGATTCCACAATATAAGACCTACTAAACTATTGGTTAATAGATATATATTCTTATTTGTAAATGTATACATATATTCATTAAATTTATTTAAAAATATGTTTAAGGTATCAGCCATGCTTCTAATGTACAAAATCTTTGGACTCACTAAGTTCATATTCTACTGATAAAGAGAGAAAATTAGGAGTTATTTTTTAAATATGCAAAAACAACAGTATTTAATGAGAAACTATGGCCACTAAACATGGTATCATTATATCTTTCTCAATAGGACACAGAGAAAATGAATTGGAAGTAAAAAAAAAAAAAAAAAAAATCTCTACAACAGCAAAAATAATTTATGTTGCCCTAACTCGTTTGGCTCAGTGAATAGTGTTGGCCTGTGGACTGAAGAGTCCTGGGTTCGATTCCGGTCAAGGGCATGTGCCTTGGTTGCGAGTGCATCCCCAGTGGGGGATGTGCAAGGGGCAGCTGATTAATGTTTCTCTCATTGATGTTTCTAGCTCCCTGTCCCCCTCTCTTCCACTCTGTAAAAAAATCATTTAAAAGGTAAAAGACAAATAAAATAAAATTTTAAAAAAATATGTTAATGGTCTAGAAAGTTTATGTCTTACTACAGAATAGGACATTGGTCTTTGATCATATTATCTACTAGAGGCCCAATGCACAAAATTCCTGCAAGGGGCTCAGCCCTGGCAGCTGCAGCAGCGGCCTCAGCTTTTGCAGCCCGGCTTTGTCCAGAATGTCGTCCGGAAGGTCATTTGGCCATCAGGTCTAATTAGCCTATTACCCTTTTTACTATTATAGATTTTTCTAGATAAGAATGCCATCTTCAGAATATTTAAAGTACAGGAACTAATGTATATATCACAAATATAACTCAGTAAATTAAATATGACAATAGTTTATCAAGATTTTATGAGAACAATTTGCAGTTGATAAGGACCCAACAGAATAAAAGCCTGATTGCAGTTATGAATAATGCATATCACCTATGGTACTAATTAACCTTGTGCCCCAGTAAGATATTATAGGACAATAAGGCTAATTTGAATGTGGTCCAGCATTTTTCTCTATGATTTATGGTTATCACCCTTTGGAACATGTAAAAGTTGATTTTATTAAATGTGAAAAAATATATTTGTTATTATTTATCACATAAATAATGAAAACATAAAATTATACTGTATTTCTCAAAAAGATAGATTAAATATATAAATCATGTATATGTGGAAATGTATAGTAAAAATTGTAAATAATAATAATACATATTAACTTGGCAAAAAACTCTGCTAAAATATCAGTATGTGATCAATCTAAGTAGACTCAATAAACCTCTACAGCTTATAGACTTCTAATAATGTAATAATAATTTCCTCTCTGTCTTATAATAATAAGATGAATTCAGGTGACAAGGTGTAACTAAACTCTGTAAGGGGAATACTTGTGCCACACCAGCATGGCCAAGGGTGAACCTGAGGAGGAGCAGTGAAGAACTGGAGAAAAGACAGACAAGAGAACACCCCTGGGGCTCAGTGGATCTCCAGTGCCTGGATGAGGACACAAAAGACCCAGTCTGCAAGCCAACGCTTTATTTTGTAATCTTACTTAAACAAGGGTAGATTAACATGTGTATGGATGTTCTTGTTTCTGGCAACACTGGCTGCATGTCCCATAGCCCATTAGTTACTTAGGAAGGAATGAGGGAGGGCTACAAGGTCGGGCTTAATTATGCTAGGAGAACTCTGGTCTCCAGGCTGGGTCTTGTTTGTGGTCCTGCCACAGGTCAGTCCAAGGCTTGACCCTAGAGCTTCTCAATACAAATATTTTCTTCAAACATACACTCATCAACTTATTCAAAACATAATGCTTTCTCTTTTGTGCCTAAACGACTATTGGATGAACAATCATGATGATGCCTGAGATGAGATTAATTATTATAGACACCAAAGAGGAAGATTCATTTGATATGAACCACAAGAAGGAATTTATTTGCGGAGATGGATTCCCATGGTCATCTGAAGGCCCAAATTGTATTATAATAAAGTTCAGCCAACTGCTGACAAAGGAAACTCAGTTTGAACTCTCCGCTTCCCACATATGCCCCACTTGTTAAAGCTGTCTGAGCCATCCTCTGCAGGAAAACCCAGGTGTTGTCTCTCAGCCAATGACTGAGACTTGCACCAATCAATCAGAAATACACAAATTATACACCAATGAGAACTGCACTATTTGGACCAATCAGAACTCAAAGTTGGAAATGTCATTAGTGTAAAACTAAGAACTTGAGAGGGGACTTTCTTTATGACAGCCTGCGTTCCCTTGGTTTCGGTGGAGCATGCTTTCATTTTCTGCTAGAGGCCGCCTCTCTGTGGTTTGCAAACACAGTTTACATGAGTAAAAAAATCTGTTTTCTAATGTTATGTTTGGAAATTTTTATTGACATTATCTTCAACTAGACATGCCAGTCTTTAATGTTTTCATTATATTTTTTAGACTGTTATTTAGATGTATTTTTAAATAAAAAATAATATTTCAAATTCCTACTTTAAAAGATCTCTTAAAAAAGCTTAGTGACAGAAATATATCGTTTAGATTTTTGGGCTCCTGCTCCCCTCCAAAAAAAAAAAAAAAAAAAAAAATGCTTAAATGCGACAGAGCATACCCTGTGCACAGTGCACATGAGTCTTTTCTTTTCCATGTTTAAAAGCAGCAGAGAAAACAAAGGTTGAATGTGAGCAAAACCGGAATATCTAGTAAAAAGTGATTTCTACTAACTTTAATATTAATATACTTTTGAATGGAAATATTGCTATCTTAGCTCATAATAACTTGTATTTATTTTTTGACAGAGTTTGCATCTATGTAAATATCATTCTTAATGGAAATCCTTTGTATTTAAATTATTCTCTTTATAAGAAAAAAGTATCAAGTGCCTAAATGTTCTTGGGATTTTTAATCAAAATGTCCTATGACAATATTACTTTAAAGTCTATTTAAATATTTATTGATCATTCATACATTATTATAAAGGGGAACATAATTTACCAAAATATGCCTCTTGGCATGTTGATTATTTTAAACTAATTTTACATACTTAAACGCAAGAAACACACACACACGAATAGACAGGAGAGAAAGTGAAGGGATTAAACAAGGCACATATATATGCAAAGCCCATAGACACAGACAACAGTGTGTGGAACTGCCCAGAGGAAAGGAAGATACAGGGGTACCAGAGGCGGGAAAATGGGATTGGGGGGAAATAAGGCATCTTTGACAATTAAAAAATAAAATAGAATAAAAGATAAGGATGCCTTTCAATCTCTAGCAGCTCTTATCAGTGGAGAAGGCAGCAGCTTAAATCTGCACAACAACCTAACCCTTGTTTACAGTGCTTTTCCCGGTAACCTCCCATAACTGACTCACCCCGACTCCCAACATCTAATTTTGTCTTTATCTGAAGATGGCCCTTAAGGTGATGGCTTCAGCCATTCAGGGGGTTACTCAGTTTCCCGGGCTCTCTCCCCTGCATATACGTGGTGCACATGTTGTTAAACTTCTGTTTGTCTTTATACTATTAATCTGTCTTATATCAATTCAGTTCTTAGGCCAGAAAAAGAACCTAGAAGGAAATATTTTTTTGCCCCTACATCTACATATATGATAAAAAAAAAAAAAAAAAAAAAAAAAAAAAAAAAAAAAAAAAAAAAAAAACTGGTATCATGTGATGGAGAAAAATCAAGAAAAATATTAGGGAGAGGGTAAAAATTAATGCTCATAAAACAGTTTGCTGATCCTTCCGTTAAAAGTGCTACAAAAATAAGAACAGAGGCAGAAATAAATGGCATAGGCTTTCATCCAACTCCACCACTTACTGACTCTTACATTTGTTACACAACTCTCTTTGTTTTTCTGTAAAACCTAAAAATAACATAAGTTTCATAGTGTGTGTGTCTGTGTATAAAGTTAGAAAATAAGTAAGCAGATGCTTAGAAGAGTGTATGACACATAGAAGTGTTGTGCATGTTATTATTATTATTATTATTTTAATATCATCATTTTCTCTAAGGATAGAATAGAAAGGATGAATTTATTGTACAGAAAAATCCCTACACACATTTAACAAACATGTGTGGGTCAGTCTATATCTTTAAATATATACACACACACACATATATATACACACATATGTGTGTGTGTGTGTGTGTGTATATATATATGTGTGTGTGTGTGTGTGTGTGTGTGTGTGTGTGTGTGTATATATATAACTACATGTCTGTCCAACCGGTAACTACTATGATGCACACTGACCACCAGGGAACAGATGCTCAATGCAGAAGCTGCTGTGACACACACTGGCCACTTAAAAGTAAATGGCATCGCAGACCGGGCACCCACAAAAAAACACTAGGCTTCCCCACAGGCCTGCCACCACCCTGGATTGACACCTTAACAAATCACAGTCAACACTGCCGAGACCCCATGGTGCAAAATGCAGCCCACAGCCCATTCCAGCCTGGAAATAGTGGCTGTGGGCGCTGGATAATGATGTCACATAGCCACGCCCAGCTCCCTTTCTCTAGCAACTAGCCTGCTTGGAGTTTCTTCAGCCCAGGAACCCAACTTGCTTTATTACCAGGTGCAAACATTTTACACTTTAACCAAATGTTTGTGAAGTGTTTTCCTGTGCCTCATCTCATTTGATCCTCACAGAAGTCCTTGAATAGGTAGATAAAAGAATCAGTAGAATTCTATTTTCTCTTCATTAGCAAGACACTAATAGCAATATTAAAATATTTCTTCTAATTAATTTCCTTTCAATGTGCAGGAATCCATGCACTGGGACACTATAGATAGATAGATAGATAGATAGATAGATAGATAGATAGATAGATAGATAGATATAGATATATAGATATATATATAGATAGATATAGATATAGATATAGATATAGATATAGATATAGATATAGATATATATAGATGTATATATGCCTAAATGTGACACTATGACACACTGACGGCCAGGGGGAAGATGCTCAATGTAGGAGCTGCTTCTTGGTGGTAAGCGCGCTCCCTCAATCCCTGCTCCCCAGCAGGCTGCCCCAATGGGCCCCAATCAGGACTGGGTGAGACAGGTTCTGATTGGTGACTTGACAGAGGGACCCATCCATGAATTCATGCATGGGCCTCTAGTATTATAATAATACCTTTCCCTGTCCTTTGGTTCTGAGTTAATGGACCCAAGTGTGCTCTTTTTGAAAGAAAAAGTTTTAAGAAATAGCAATAGTTCAAATAGTTTTCCCTTAATGAATTAATTTAAGGTTCTCTCAAAAAGTAAAAGTATTTAAATAAAGGGAAATAATTTATATAAAAGGAAACTAAGAAAGGTAATATGTAGAAGTAATCAAATTAATGTAAGAACAAAGTGGCTTTGGAAAAGAATAATTAAGAATTAGACAAAAGAAAAAAAAATGTGACCTGGTATTAAATTTTGTCTGGGACTTAGGCTTCGGAGGTTTTTAAGGTCTAATACTGCTTCAGTGAGGAAAAATATGTTTTAATTAACAGTAAGCAAAAGTAGCCAGTACTTTTCTGAGTTTAAGCAGGCTATCTTCTCCTTAGCAGTAGAGAAGCTGCAATGACAAAATACAAGCAAAAAGACAAATCAAGTAAAACTCCCTTGGAAAGAAGAGGGATGTGTAAGAATTATTGGAGAATGTAATTAATTACATGGAGCTGTGTATCTGACCTCCATAAAGAAAACGTGAAACATTTGTTGTAACCCTGGTTATAAACCTACAATCTCTAGTAAGCATTTTATAAACTATATTATGAGTTAGAACCTGATTGGGGGGAAAAATAGAGAAAAGAAACATGTTTTCTATAGCATTCAAGTATATTTATATCCCCCCTACTTCTTTGGCCTTAAAATACAATATTTATGATTCTAAACTGAAAGAAAAAAAAAGAAGAAAAAAAAAGACCTCTAGTAGGGTTGGTTTTGTTTTGTTTTGTTTTTCACTTGAAGTACACTAAAATATGTAAAAGTTATAAAACTTTCAGTTCACAATAATGAAAATGGTGTCTTACACACACAAGAAGAAAAAAAAAAGAGGAAAGAGAGAAGGTAGACAAGGGGTGAGTGAGGGAGGAAAGGAGAGAAAAGGAGAGTATCCTTAGGGAACTTGAGTTTGTAGTGTTATATACCTTTATTCCTGGATTATTTTCATTATATAAATACTGAGGAAGCTCACTGAATATTAAAACTGTTTGATTGCGCCAAAACCGGTGTGGCTCAGTGGTAGAGCGTCGGCGTGCAGACTGAAAGGTCCCAGGTTCGATTCCGGTCAAGGGCATGTACCTGGGTTGCGGGCACATCCCCAGTAGGGGGTGTGCAAGAGGCAGCTGGTCGATGTTTCTCTCTCATCGACGTTTCTAGCTCTCTATATCTCTCCATTCCTCTATATAAAAAATCAATAAAATATATTTTATAAAAAAAACAAAACTGTTTGATTGCAATATATGTTAGTTTGGATTATATGATACTATCATCTTATATACTACTCCAAAATGGTCCCATATTAAAAGCAAGTCAAATATTCTTCAAGTTATGATAATTACTCAAGCTGAATTCAGTAGTGACTCTTTTAGCATTACAGCTACATATCTCTAAATACATTTTGTTTTTCTAAAAATATTTTTTTCTATAATTATTAAACATTGATTTTTGGATTTGATTTTTTAAAGCAAGCAGCAGTTATTTTTCTTCACATCCGCATAATAATCTTCTTCACACTTGTCCTTTGGCTATGCAATTCTCCCCCACATAACTCTAATAATTAAGCTTTATCTATATTTCAAGTTACAAACTAAAATCGAGTGCTTTCTTAAAGTAGCCAGCGTTTTTCCCCACTCAAAGTTAACATGCATTAAAACCATTAACTATTAACTCAGGATTCTTGGAAATGGTATTTAATCTACATCAGCCTCAATTTCCTCAATTACAAAATAGAAACAACAGGATATGTTTGGCAAAGTTATTTTCAGAATTAAATTGTTTTCTGTGTACCTGGCATGTAGCTGGGCCTAATAACGGATGAAAATGAACTTAAAAAATTTCTTTTTTCCCTACAACAATTCTGTTTTACCCATTAGAAATAAGGACAAATGCCTTTATTATCAAGCTGACTGTTTAATTTAGATCAGTCAACAGAGAAGTGTCAATTATTTTAATTGCACTTTTTTTTTATGAAAAACATGTTTGATCTTTTTTTGTTTGTTTTATTTTGTATTCCATTGTTTTTCACCTTCCCACGATCAAGAATTACATGAATATACTTCAAAATGGGTGTCTCCTCCAGTCAGAAACCTTGTACCTGTGTAATATCAGAACCAAAGGGGAAGCGAAGAATCATTTCGTTCTTTTATGGTGGAGATGAAATTCTAAAGGTTAGACCCATCTGTTGAGGCACAGGGAAACCTCTAAGCCAGGATGCTTAAGAAATCTCCTTACTCACATTTCCCAGACCAATTTTGGATATTTATTTTATTTCCATAATCCCATTCCTAAATGAAATAAAAGCAACGAAACAAATTTAACAAAACTTGCATGAAATGGCACTTTAATACTTGAAAGGCAAAAAAAAAAAAGTGTTCCTGTACTATTTATGGGCCCAGATAAGTAAGGCAAAAAAACATGTGCACAAGATGGATTGAGAGTCCTTAACCTAATAACCCAGTCTCTCCCTACAGCAAAACATGTATGCAGGGTTTATGCCAAAGGGGTTTCCCCCCGTTAGGACATTTACATAGGAAACATGTTATACCTTCCAGTTTGGTTCTGGATTTATGTATTCGCATATAGGGTCTCAACTGTCCAGGGTCTGACCTTCAGAATCCTAACACGTTCTTCATGCTCCTACGTTGCTTCAACCATTCAATCTTGCTGAATATATGGACACAACCTCCCCTGGATGACTCTGGTGGCTCCCAGGTCCTTCTGGGGACAGCTGCAGCGCAGCTCACATAGATATTAGGTAAAGCACACGTGTGATGTGAGTCAAGGTGACAAATTAGGTGAAGCTTAAATACATTTTAATGAAAAACATATAAGATAGTGGGAGGACAGACTCCGAAACAAATACATCTGGTTGAAATGTCAGTTTGCAACTTTCTCGTGTTTAGTTTGACTGATCATAATGAAACAAACCTTGTCCGAGTTTAAGTCATTCCAGAAACTACTGCTCATAGAATGTTGTCAAGCTTAAAAGAGAGAATGTGAATAAAACATGTAACAGTACTGGCACAAACAGGTATTGGCTATTCTTTTGGTCTCATCATCCCATTGAAGACATCCTGACAATTTTGGTGTTCAGAATCTTCGGCCTTTCTTCTTGGGATTCCTATTATTTCTTGTTCTTTACTGATTTATATACACTCACTTGAAAGTCGCACTATTCTCTTTGGCCCACTTTTATATTTTCCAGAAGCAAGGTCCTTCTCTCCTCAGTTTTAATTCCATTCTTTTCTAAGTTCAAATAAAAATAACTTAAGTTCTCTTGAGATCTGATCGTGGAAACACTTGGCCAGTCTTTTCCTTGATCCCACAGGTGGCCCTTGATTGAGAATTTCACCTTCATCAGATTTTCCAAAAATGCAAATTTTTGCCCAACTGTATTTACCCGAATGACTAATTTCTAGGTTCTTCAGTCCTTGACCAAGGATTGTTATTAATGGTCTTTCCATTCTGTAACATACACTTAGTTACTTGCAGCATGCCTGGTTGGTCCAGAGTATTTCCCTCTTAAATTGAGATTAAACTTTTTCATACTTAGACTCACACAACCCATACTCAGAAACCTCCTTAGTCTTTAAAGGCTCTGACATGAGTAGCTGACCTGGTGAAACGGACTTCAGTGGTCTGCCTGTCCTAGGAGGGAAGGTCACAACCCTGGGTTGGTGGTGACACCACAAATGTTAGTACCAAAAACAAAAACAAATAAAAGCCCTCTGGCATTTTGTCTGGGGTTATCACTCACTGGAATTGCTTTCAACTTCTAAAGCTAAATAGCACGTACTGAGAATTTTCTTTGTGCCAAGTACTAACTTTCATGAGCCTCCAATCTTTAAAATCCAATCCAGGTTTTGAAATCATAAACAATCTTTTTTATTGTGGGAGACAGTGGAAACATTTTTTCCTATGGATTAGTTTCTAACGTTATATACTGGGAGCAATAACATCTTGGGTCCTGGCAATAAAACATGGAAGGAATCAAACTATAAAAATAAAGTGCTATCCCCGAGTGTTATTGTGAGGAGACTGCTAACAGATGTTTTCCTCTTGTCCATGGTACAGGGGGAGATTTTCCTATTTTGGATCTAACTTCATTTTCCCCTGAATGAATTGTGAAGTCCCCCCAAGTTTAAGTGTATTATCTGTTGCTATCAGTTTGTGTGGGCATAGACCTCGCTTAAGTCTGCTCTACATTACTATTTCAATGCCCTCGCCACCCCTTCTCTCCAACCCCCGACTGTGTGTCAGAGAAAGCTAAGGCTGTCCAAAGGCGAGGGGTCCTCACTGTTGTGACATTTCATTTATCTGGGCAGCAACATGCCTGAAAGGCAACTGCCTAGTTCTAAGTAACGTATGGAAGACAATCAAACCCAGTTAAGCAAACAAGTGTTGACATATTAAATCATGCTTGAACCAAGAGAGCAAAAACAGATGACACACGAAACCTTCTACAGAGAACTTTAAATCAATAAATAATACAGGTCAGTCTGGTTCTAAAAAAAGAAGCTTTTAGCATTGGGAAATACTGGGGCTTGGTGAAAGAGATGGGGAAGTCACTCACAAGAGCAAGGAATGATGTTGCTTTCTAATTGTGAGATGCAAAACTCAAGTTCCTGTGAGAAAGGAAAGGCTGGGAGCACTGGGAAACCTCGGTGGAATCACCTCACATTACTTTCCAATCCATAAAATGGAAAGTAAAATTTGGATAGTCTTATTCTTTACTTTAAAATAAAGTCCTAATGGACCCCTTTCAAAGCGCTTTGAATTTATAGAGGAAAAGCCCTTATGCATATGGAGCAGTGTATTATTATTCTCCTTCACAATCACACAGCAGGGGCTTCGGAGCATTCTTTCTCCAAGTCTCCTTCCCACTAACAATTCCATCAAAGAAATGGAGTTATCCATCAGTCAGATTATCATTTGCTCTAATTGTTACTTTCCCCAAATTGTGGCTCTTCTTTCTTTCTGTTCTTTCTTTCTTTCCTTTTTTTCTCTTTTCTTTTTCTTTTTTAAAACTGTACCTAAACAGCACTCAAATGAGCAGGGTATCTTCAAGCTCAGAAAAGGATAAAAGGATAAAAGCATACCAACAAATTATTTTAGTTCTTAACAGTTGAATCCCTACTGGTCAGCATTAAATGCAGATAAAGCACTTAAGCACCAAAGAGAATCAAATACTGGAAGATGAGAGGCACATCCTGGGCCAGAAATAATAGGATACAAAAGCATTGTCATAGAATGAAACCAGTTATGAGATCATGGACAGGATAGAATTTACATTTTTTTATTGTTACTGTTCATGAGTGATATACTTTCTAGAAAGAACTATGTCAGGAGTAGAGGCACCATTCTTTCTTGCTTTCTGATAATTGGCACATCCTTCTGAACTAATGTATAAATTAAATTTAAAGGCAATAAATGATGTAGTTTAGATAAACACACTTTTATCCTTTGAGTAGAATAAAGTGGATATATAAATAAACCAATTAGATTGATACCTGGAAATCAAGCTAAGCCACTTAGTGTTTTGTATAAACCTCAAAAGGGATTGGTATTTCAAGGTTAATGCATAGAGCTGTACTAACAAACCTGATACAGGTGGAGCACAAATCATTTAACATCCATTGTCTTAGAAATATGGCCAAAAAAAACTTAAAATGTTGGCTACTCCCCAAAGAGGGCATTGGGTAAAACATTGTGTCCTTGGGCACAAGACAATCAAATCAAGAGACTTCTTGAAGGGAGGTAAGATCTCACAACCTTCAAGAATAAAAATTCATGGCCTTCACTGGGTGAGCTTTGAGGATGTAAATTTACACTAGTGATCAGCAACCACCAAGCCTTACATTGCAGTCACCTGAGAAGTTTAAAAAAATAAAATATTGATTTCCCCTGCTAGCACCACACAATGGAATTTTAATTTCTTATAGGTGCATCCAGCAACAATATGGTTTAAAATTATTGCACTACACTGTAAATGTTGAGAACAGCAAAATTGGGTAAAAGTGGTTCTCCCAAATACTTCCTCAGTAGAAAAAAATGTTAAATCATATGAGGAAATCCCATAGGTCAATGAAAAATCAAGCTTCCCACAAAGGAATAGGTCATTCTAAAACAGGAATGATTAGAATATGGGTGCCATTTATATATATATATATTTTTTTGCTACCATGCTGTGGTTTGATTTCCCCCCCAAATTTGCCAATATTGTCTATTTATAATAATAGTACAAATAATTGACAGTAAATATGATTCTTAAATCAAATGAAATTAGTAGAATTATATATATCCAGCCCAAAATGTTAATAGTGTCAGTATTGAGAAACCTTGATTAAAAAGAAACAAAAACAAATGCAGAGTATGTTCTAAAACTTTAATAGATCTGATCCACAAAATTATTATTATTGTTGTTGTTGTTGTTGTTATGTGTAATACCTGCAAATGGATGAAATGACTTAGCAACTTAATTGTCCTGATGGTGGTAGTTTAGAGCAGCAGACACACACACACACACACACACACACACACACACATCACACATACTCTGTACTTCATAATTGCCATCTTTTGTCAAAATTTAGAAATCAAAATTAATTTATTTTGTTGCATAACAGAGCATACCAAATAGAACCAGAATTTCAACCTCTTTGACTTTTTTTGGTAATGTGCCTAATTAAAAATAACCAGGCTCTCCAATGCATAATTACAGGAGCACCTAATACACTATATTTCCAGCCAATTTTTATTTCAAACATAAATATGCACCAGAAGTATGAATGATCGACATATTACTCCCTGCAGTATCTGTACTGCTTCTGAATCACAGCTCTTTCTTCAGCTAAGTCTTTTCACTACATTTTCCTTGCTGTGCAATCATTTCTCAGTTGGACAATTAATAAGTGCTTTTTCTCCACAGCCCTCTGTGTATAACACCTCTTACCCTGAATTTTAGCATGCATTATATACCTTCTTCACTTTGACTGGTTTTGGCAGTGACCCACAATCTAAATTTCTGCCTCCATTTGATATAAATGAAACTATAATTATCTAGGGGTAATTTCAAATTACTACTTCATCCCACTAGCAACTGATGAAGATTAGTGGTCTTGCCTTGCATCTGAGTAAGTCAGCAACATAATCACAAGAGAAGTCAGCAGGCAACATTTGATTCATGTGAACTCAATTGCTTCTGTCAAACACATTCACTTCAATAAAAAGCAGAAACTTCCAAAATGGGTTTTTGCTAACCATTTTGTACTCAAAAAAATTTTCATATGACTCTTAAGGGGAAAGCACAGCACGGATTTCATCAGAAATAATAATAAATCACAAGTAGGAAAACATACTTGTATAAATGGATTTAATACATTATTAGTTTCTGAAAATAAAGAACATTTCAAAGAAATAAATTTGTATACTTAAAAGCTGTTTATTATAGAAAATTCAGGCATAAAAGTAAGCCTTAGAAAAATAAATGAACTCTATATTTTAAGTTAATACAATGGAAACCATAGAATTCTGTTACCTCGTTAAAGCCAGATTATCAGGGAAAATGTAGTCAATTTCTCTTAAAGGGAGTTCAGTGAGTGGGCATAAAGTTGACAGGTCAGTGACTTGCTAAATGGGCTAAGACTCCAGAACCACTTTTTTGTTGTCTTCTGAGTTTAAGCCCATGTGTCAGTGAGCTGCTCAGTAGTCCCAATCCTGAAAGTCTAGTCTCCAAAAGCCTTTTTGAGTCAACGCATCATGCCCTGCACATATATCAGGTCACGTGAGCCAGATCTGATAGCAACTACCAGATCACCTCCTAATATGAACTTTTTAAGTATTAATATATGAAAATCATTAGAATAGATTTATTCAAACATCAGCTTATTATAGTTATATCCTTAATTAAATTCCAATAGAGGTAAAACTAAGAAGATAGCTCACTTTCCTATCTCACTATGACCAAAGTACATTATCTCCATTCTAGAATATTGAACATTTTATTTAAGGGGCAAAAGAATACAGAACAATACCAAAATATGATTGATGAGATATACACAAAGCCTTCCTATTTGACATAATAATTACCCATTTTCCAAATGCATTTATCTTTCTATCACTAGAAGATGCAGAAATGAACTCAAAAGACATTTGGGGAATTTCATGTATTACATCAACTGTAACATGAAAGTATGCTCCTTTACCCATTTGAGTATCCAGTTTCACATTTATATCAATAAAAAGTTTTTCATTACATATTTTATGTGAAAATTTTAAAAAAAGACCTATGTTATGGTATCAAGTAATCTGAGGGCAAAATTTTGTCTAGCAAACCAAAATCTATGCTCTAGTACTCATTGCTCTTTGTCATATTGAGGACTTTGACAACTTAGTGACAACAACAACAACAACAAAAAATTGGGTTTCTGCAGTTCAACCTGAATATTCTCATAGTCCATGCAGATCATTGTTTGATATTAATCTTATATGTAAAAAAAGAAACTGAGTTGTTAAATGTAAATATATAATAAGGCCACCTTTTCAACATATTCCAGTATATGATGTTTTAAGTTCTACTAAAATCACTAAGATAGCCTCTATAATAGTTAATATATCATGGGCCAATCACATATGATTTAATACCTTGAAAATTTGGCCTGAGAATCTTAGGACTAAGAAAGAATGAATTTAAAATTCATCAACTCTGTAAACAAGGATATTTTCAACTGATAAATACAAAGATAAATAAATCAATAATTTTAAACCACAGTATTATTTTATGCCTTTGCACATTCTATTTCCTCACTTTGAATTTGTTGTCCCTACCTTTTGATTTTTTTCTCATTCCTTAAAGAACATCACCACTGCCATTGAGGATTATGTAGTCTGATAGGGGTGGGGAGAATCATTAATCAAATAATAACAAATAAGTGCAAAATTATAAATCTAATAGGTTATTTAAGGATCAATTATATGAGTAAATAACAGGCCTGACTTAGTCTTGAAGGGTCAGAGAAAGCCTTCCTGAGGAAGAAGAGTTGGACCACAGAGCTGAAGGATTAGTATGAGTTATCCCAGCATTAAGGAGGTAAAAAAAAATGTTTAAGGGAAGGTAACAGAATTATAGAAGAATTAGTGAAAGTGAGCAAATTGCCTTTGAGAAATTGGAAGTCAGTGTGACTAGTGCATAATGTATGGGAAGAGCATAGTTTAAGATATCTCCAGAGAGATAATAGGGTCAAAACCATACAGGATCTGCCCTAACTGGTTTGGCTCAGTGGATAGAGGATTGGCCTTTGGACTGAAGGGTCCCAAGTTCGATTATGGTCAAGGGCATGTACCTTGTTTGCAGGCACATACTCAGTAGGGGGTGTGCAGGATGCAGCTGATCAATGTTTCCCTTTCATCGATGTTTCTGACTCTATCCCTCTCCCTTCCTCTCTCTGTAAAAATCAATAAAATATATATTTTAAAAAGCAACCATGCAAGATCTTAAGCTACTGTAAAAACTTTATCTTAAAGAAAACTACTGAAGTATTTCAAGTGTATGTGTTGCGGTTAGGTGGGGCCTGATGATATGTGTGTGAAACAACCAGATTTGCATTTTTGAAGACATAATACATTCACATGGCTATAATAAAAAACTACATATGAAGTCATTGGTTGAATTTGATAGTAAAGATCTAACGAGATATGCTTATAGATTGGAGGGACGAAAACAGAGACATAAATGATTTTACAAGATAGTTGGGTTGCCATTTTTATAATTATTTTGTAATAGATTAGAATTGGGTAGTGAGTAGAAAGGAGATGTTAAGAATGATTCATAAAATTCTGGCCTGTCAAAGGTATTTCTAAAACACTGAGATCTTCACTTAAAAATTTGGGGATAGCAGAATAAAATCATAAAATATAGCAGTGATGGCGAACTGGGGTGCACAAGAATTTTTAAAGCATGCAATAACTGACTATTTAGTCAGGGTTACTGGCCTTTTATCGCTTAAATGGTCAAATGAAAGATGCCAGCTAACACAATAGCCATCTGTTGTGAATGAACCAAAAGTATATCCATTTTTTGTTAGATTGGCAAATGTGTGTCTGTGCGTGCGCACGCGAGCACAGACTTAAGTAATTAGCTTATGTATTCCATGAGATGAAAAAGGTTGGAAATCTCTGGTTTAGCTTTATGGTGGAATTTTATAAGACACTATGCACATACACTTACTTGCACGTACATATAGATATATATGTCTAGGGAATAGCTATGATGCCTTAATTTTCTAAAGCAAACCTTCAACAGTTAATTATTCAGTGAGATGTTATTTATAGAATAAACATTTGGATTTCCTCATAGTACGACCAGATACTATTTGTTCACTGGAAAACACCAAGAGGCACTATTCATACAGACTCACTACATTCTGTACAGCAGCCTTCATGACCCTGCAGCTTTGTTCCTACTACTACGGTGGAGTAGTGAACACACTGAGCAGAGTCCAGTTAGTGACCTTTCCTACAGTATGGACTATTCGGCTCACCCCATTGTCTCTCAATTAAGTCTCTTTTCAATTATTAAGGGAAGAGTGTGCTAAGAGAAAAGCATTCATCTAATGCCTGCACTAAGACACATTCCATCAAGACACTACTTCTCCAATATATTTTCATCATAAAGGTATTATTTTAATCCCAGCAGTAATAAAAATGTATCCTCTACAAATGCAGAGGTCTTTCATACCTTCTGTCAATCCAAATGAAGACAAAGGTCATTGTGCTCTGTACTAAAATAACCACATATTCTTCAAAATTACATAAACAACTAATCATATAGAGCAAGTTGCTTTATAATACTAGCAAACACAGTTTTAGATAAAATTTGTATTGTAAATATTTTAGAGAACAGAATGAAATGTACTCAATGGGTTATATTTGTTTCCATAATTACATATAGCCTCGCCTTATACTAAGAAGACTGCTTAAAAAAAAAAAAAAGTTAAGGTAAAATTAGTTAGAACTTTCCTTTAAATCCTATTCTGAATAAAAAATAATTCATTTCCCTGACAATGTTAAAAGCATTCCGAAACATAATTTTGACTTAATAAAACTTTGTGTTTATGTGTGTGTGTGTGTGTGTGTGTGTGTGTGTGTCTAGAAATGTAAATTACATGACAAAACACCAACCATACACTTAAATAAAGGAGACACAATACATATGAGCTGATGTTGAAAGAGGAAATTTTTTAAATGGTGCAATGTACTGTTAGAGAGAAAAAATTAAGCAGCATCACTGTGATTTACAGGTAACTTCCCTAGTTTGGTTTCCCTGGATTTATAATAAACCCACACTCAGGCCTGAACAAGCTTGAACAAGTCTGATTCACATTATATATTGGATTTAGCAAAAACATGCACCTGAAGCTACCCAGGTGGGACTAGGGTGACGACTCAATATTTGGTTTTCTCCTCAGTTAATACACATTAACTCTCATTGCCTCTTTAGTACATGCATATCATGATGAAAGCAAGTGCAGGTTCATAAGGATAAATGATTTTTTAAGAAAAAAAAAATCTTCCTTATAAGCTGTTCTTACTTTCACATAAAGTACTATCTTCTTCAAAAAAGCCACTGATAAAAAATCCAAATTTAACAGGGCAACTCACTACATTGTGGGCAAGATGAGAGTATTTTCAAATGAAGAGGGAAGACTGTATGATCCAGTTTCAATTTAAAATAAAATTAAAATAAAAGAAATCTCCAAGTGCAAATTGCTCTGAAATAACCTTTTTGTATTAGCTCTCTTTCCACGCAGTTGTTTCTCGGCTCTACTCCCTGCACCTCCAGAAATGACCTGTAAATGTTTAAAAACAAACACGCCGTGGCAATGATATGTAAATAACACAGTAAACCAAGTCCTGCAGCTCACAGATATTTCCCTATGGAGTGCATATGGCTGAACTTATCATCGGAAGAATTTTTAAAAGGCAGTTAAAAGTATGCCCGAACAAGTCTCATCTACGATTTGCATCTGAATTTTATAAAGCAAGTGGCATTACCATTTTCTCTTCATGGAGGGAAAATAACAGTAGAGAGGCAGATGATAATCATACCAATATAGTTACATGCAAAGAGATCATCCCTCAGCTTGAGTTGTTAAAATAAAATAAAAATAAAAAAATAAAAAACTTCTGAAACTTCTGAAAGCAAGATGTATAGGAAATACTGCACTTCATATAAGATACTTTCTATTAAGGATGTATAGCCAATAAAATAGAACATTACATCTATCATCGTTGCCAGCCACTTTAAAACCCCAAGAAGAGAGATATCAAACCAAAGAAGAAGTCATCTCCATCAATCAGCCAAGGAAAAGGCCGCCTGCCCATCATCCTCGGAGGAAACGCCTTCCAGGACCCACCTGAGGCAGACAGCCCCTGCGGACGCGCAGGCAAGCCCTTACCTTGGCAGGTGCCGTTCTTCTCCTCATAGCCGGCCTTGCACATGCATTTCCCGATGGGCACCAGCCACTCCCCTTCGGCGCTGCAGTGCATTCTGGGCGGCTCCTCGGTCACCGAGTGGTTGACGCAGGAGCCCGCCACCTCCAGCAGCTGCGAGGAGTCGGCCCCGGTGATGGTGTCGGGGAAGACGGCCAGGTGCCGCACCACCGAGGGGCAGCGCTTGTAGTAGACGCGCACGGAGACCAGCGCGATGCAGGCGCCCAGGTCCTGGAAGGCGAGGTAGAAGCCCGCTTTGCGCAGCGGCCCCACGTCCCGGACCTCCGTGTTCAGCTTCATGACCCGGTCCCCGAGATCGAGTTCCGTGAAGCTCTCGTCGGCGGCGATGGTGTCGATCTTGATGTACTGGTTCTCCTTGATACTCCTCCCGTGCTCGTCGTCCGACTCGAAGTAGTACATATTGAAGGTCTCCTTGCAGGTCCCCAGCCCGCCGGGAAGGCTGTTGCAGTCCCGCAGGGTGAACTTGAGCTCTATGAAGATCCGGGAGGCGCCTTCGTTAGAGATCCAGCTGGTCAGAAGCCAGTTGTTCTGGTTCTGCTCCATGACTTTGCACACCTGGTAGGTGTGGATAGGGGCATAGTTTTCATCCACTTCGCCGATCTCTTCCCACTGCGTAATGGAGAGCAGAAAGCCATGGTTGAAAATTAGACAATAACCAGAAAAAAAATAGTCATTTCAGATGTGCAAATTAATGTATACTTGATGTATAGTTTTGAGAGGAGGAGCTATAGAGCAAGTATAAAATTAACTAAAATAGTAATTTATGATCTCCAAGTGTAACTCATATGTGAACATATATGAATAATATTACCCAGAAAATAACACCAACATGTATTTCAGTGTAAAAATAAAATATAGTTGAATGTGTATGCAATTAACAACAAGGGACAGTGAAAGAAAAATATGTATATTTGGAAGAAAATATATAAACTGAGAAGTAAATGAAGTCTTAGAGTTAAAAGAAACAATATTTGAAAGACACCAATAAGAAAATAGCAGTCAATGAGGAAAATAAAGAAAAATGTGACAAGTGAAATCACACTTACATACTTCTGACAGGTTACAAATAACACATGAATGTAATAAAGCTTGAAAGAAAAGTCATTAGTTTACAGTTAATAATGTATCTTTATTTCTTTGAACCAATCTGTGTTGGAATTTTTTACAAATTAGATAATTAAATGTTTATTCATAAGTTTATCCACTAATATAAACCTAGAGACATATAATATAGAGGTAAAAATTACAGATCAGTAATATGCAGAGCCTTGTCATCTCAAATACTGTGCTTTTATATCCTGGGAATGCATTAATTATTTTTTTACCAATGCATCATTTTATGCATGACCTTAAGAGTTCTAAGTATATACTAAATGTAGAAAACTTAAGTATAATTTATTCAGCTTCAAAAAATATTACTTGGTCAAAGAAGAATCTAATCCAATCCCTTTCCTAGTAAAATACTACTATTTTG
Organism: Pipistrellus hanaki; assembly: GCF_964339955.1. Classification (NCBI taxonomy): domain Eukaryota; kingdom Metazoa; phylum Chordata; class Mammalia; order Chiroptera; family Vespertilionidae; genus Pipistrellus; species Pipistrellus hanaki. The sequence goes on along the minus strand of NC_140503.1, from coordinate 173,273,244 downwards.
AGAATCATAATGAATCATACCCTGTCTGAACAATATAGAAGCAATTGTTTTCTTTGTAAATATTTTACTATAATTTAAGAAATTTCTTAAACCTGTGGAAAAATCTGTGTAGACAAAACTATATGAAATTTTTAACTCTTTAAAATTGGCTGTGAAACACACAGAGCAATCCTGTATAATAAAAGCCAAATATCCTAAGTATCCAGTTGGCCATTGAACCAATCAAAGTGTAACATGCTAATGATATTCCAAGGCTCCTCCTCAACCCCTCACTGCACTGACCCCCAGGGGAAAGACAGTTAACCAGTCAACCCGTCTCTATGATATTCACTGACCACCAGGAGGAAGACACTCAGACCTATAGATGAGTGTGTTGTTAGGGTCTGGCCAATCAAGAGTGAGCAAGATGGGCCAGGCATGCTCTGGAGCCCTCCCTTGGTCCCACCCTGGCTGGCCAACCTCCTGTGTCCCTTCCCTGTCCTGCTCATGCACCAGTGGAGTCCGCTGGCCTGGACTGTACTCTTTTGCAATCCAGGATCCCTCGGGGGATGTCAGATCAGTTTTGGCCGATCCCACAGGCCAGGATGAGGGACCCCCACTGGTGCATGAATTCGTGCACTGGGTTTCTAGTGAAACCATAATGACTTTCAATAAATACAGAATGTGATTTCAGATATCAATGGAGATAAACTTGATAGGATCTCATTTATTCAGACACAAAATTAAATAAAGCATTATTTCCTGGTTCTGTTCAACTGACAAAAACATGACAAATGTGGAGTCCCAGGGATGCCCATAAATCATCTGCCTCTGATGGTCCTTCTCAAAATTCTGGCTGCCATTAGACAGGCATAGTAAAATGTGCTAATGAGGGAAAACTTCTGAGCTGCTTAAATTCACAAGAGAGAGACATCAAGATTTTATCTCTAACAACCTTCACATGATGGTGCTATGGAAAGCCTTAGTTCATTGCATTTCATCTCACTTTTCCTCTCTCAGAATTTATTTAAACTCCTACTTAGCAGTTTGCATTTATAACTCAGCTTTCTATTTCAGCACTCTGTCATTAATCTATACTTACATTTTTTTCCCTGATGCAATCCAGGGATCAATCTCTTTATTATACTTATTAATCATGAATGTCATGATTAATAATTCATGAAAAAGAGCACCACCACTAACCAAGTGAAAACAATAAAAATAACATACTGTAATGAGATTAATTAAAAGATATTCTTTGAATTAGTAAAATAGAAATAGCACTGAAATGTTCTCAGAAAAACAAGAATATCAAAATGCTACATTATCTTTGTTTTATATTTCAATTTATAATAGTCTTCTGATACAAAACACAGGAGATTTCAAATCTTTGGCTTTAATTCATGTGGAGAACTTCTATTTCTGCAACATATATTCCAATAGGACCCTGCTAACAAGTAAAAGGAAATGGACAAAAGGAATTGAAACAGCGGTTCTTCCAAAGTTATAAAGCAAGCATTTCACAGTCTTTGCCTGTACAAAGTTGAAGGTACCACAAATATTATTAAAAATGCAAGCCAAGAAGCGCTTGACAAGACAGTTTAATACTTAACTGCTTTGGGTGATAATTTCAAAGTCTGTGCATAAGTATCTGCTTCTCTGAATATTCTCAATTAAGAAGAGAAAAACTGTAATTTTCTTTGATGTTAAATTTATTATGATGGTATTTTATTTATTTTTATTTTCAAATATCCAAAATATAAATGAAGTCTCAAATTTTCTATGTCTAATGAATGAATAGAAATATTTTAATTTAAATAACCATGGCCATAAGCCATTCAAAGAATCAAACATATAATATATACACATTTCCATACATATCTTCTCCTATTTAGATAAATATGCTAAGAAATGGACAAATACATTTCATTTATTTTAAATTGGCTTAAATAAAACGTTGAGTTCTCCCAAGATTTCCTTCCCCCCTTTTAATACAAAGAGAATTTCCTGTCATGATCAGGAAAATCTTACCTATGAAAATGAAAGATGGAGAGAAAGTAAGTCATTAAGAACTTAAGAACCTGGAAGGTATATTCTTAGATACTTTTGCAAATGTCATATCCAGGAGATTACTGTCACATAATGAAGGGCCCTGATAGAAAACACAGTATTTTCTGCTCAATTGTGTTGTATTTCTTATAACCCATGGTTTAATAAAAGTATTTGCTAATCCTTTGATTACTATAAATGAGGTGCCTCGGCATTTTGAAAGGGTGTTCACTGATTGCAATATGGAGACTGCAGCTCTGTTCTTCCCATCCTGCCTCTGAGCCCAGGCTTCTGTGTTTGTTTCCTCTAGCTGCACAGACAGCTTGGGCTGGCTTGATTTCTCTCCTAGATGCCTGGGTTTGCTTCTTTTCCCACTGGACACTGAAAAGTCCAAGTCATTTGCATCCTAATCCTATGCCTGGCCAGGCATCACAAGTCAGCCACATTCATCAGAAGAGTGGGAGAGAGAAAGGACTTATTTTCATATCCACATGTGCATATGGAGTTACCAACTTTTACTACCTAAGCATTAAAAATTATTTTCTCCCTGTCTGCCTCTCATTGCTCTACTAGGTTTCCAGCCTTTCCAAAGTCCTAGGTCTCTCAGCCTCTTAGTATCATCCTCATTTCCAATCCTCTAGCCCATACATCCCTTTTTTTGCCTTCAAAGCTTAAAAACACAGATTCAGGAAGCAGCCCTTATATTATACCCCCAGGCCCAACACAAGATAAGGAACCATCAAATGAAGAAAATTGATTTTGACCTTGCAAATGATCAAGAGTGCCTAGCATCTAGTTCTGTTTTCATCATTGTGTTTCTGTGTACTTTGTTTTTTTTTTAACCACAGATCAATATATTAAGGTTAAATACAGAGGTAAGAAATTTTGTTGTAAAGGCCTAAAGAGAAACACTTGATTGCTCTTATACAGAGGGAAAAACCATCAGCCTGAAGTCTCAGTGTTAGTCCCAGCTCATCTATCATCTAGAGCAGTGGCTCTCTTTCTAATGCCTCGACCCTTTCATACAGTTCTTCATGTTGGGATGACCCCCAACCATAAAATTATTTTTGTTGCTACTTCATAACTGTAATTTTGCCACTGTTGATGAATCGTAAAGTAAATATCTGTGTTTTCCGATGGTCTCAGAATCCATAGCAGCAGTTCTCAACCTGTGGGTCACAACTGATAGCAACCCACAGGTTGAGAACTGACAGCAGAAAGGGTCTTAAAAGACCTGATTCTACTCCTCGTTTTTGAAATGAGAAAACTGAAGACAGGAGAACATAAAGAAATTTTCCAAGCTCACAAAAAGCAGGCTGAGCATCTCAGCAGCCCCGCTGCCTGTCTCCCATGTATGGATTTCTGTGCAGGATTCCCAGGACTGCACTGATTGCAACTATGCTCGGTCGCAAATAAATTCACAGTTTCTTCAGAGATCAATCCTCCCTTCCTTTCTTCTTTCTGTCCTAATTTGTTCTTCCTTCCTTCTCCCTTTTCTTTCCCTCCCCCTTTCCTTCCTTCCTTCTTATCTTTCTATCTCTATGTAACTTACACTCTGAAACATAGATAGGAGGATAGAGACATTTTTATCTTTTTCTCTACTATAACTCAGAGTCTGTCACCACAGGGCACAACATATGGCATTTGGCAGAGATTTTGTAATGAATACATAAATATCAAACATATAGCCAACCCTCTTTTTCCAGAGATGCACTAATTTGAAATAATTCAAATGTCATAAATATGATTTGTCTTTTGCTTGAACAAAAATAAATCTGATTCTTTGTAAAATCTCTGAATTTTATAAATTAAAATAAAAAGTATGAATTCATATTTTTTTAAAAATAGTCTTCAGCAAAAAGCTCTAAGCATTTAATGCATTTTCTTATTCCAATCATTTGTATAATTATTTTGTATTTAGTTTAGTATATTAACCTGTAAAACTATTTTTCATTCGCATTACATTTTACCAATTATAACTTTCAGTTTAATTTAGAAATACAATATTTTGAACACGATATGTTTTAAAATATGTGGGTTTTTTGTTTGTTTGTTTTTTCACTCACTAGCTTTCTTCATTGTTCTGTATAAATTAAAAACCAAAGATATGGCATATCAGTCAGTGACTCTATATTTCTTATTTCAATAAAATGAAATTAGGATTATTTTAGTGATTTTCTTTGGCAGAGAAATGTTACAATATGGCTCAGTATTAACTGCCTCCAGCTTCACTCCAACATGCCCAAAGCATAACTCTAAGATCACAATGTTTTGTATAATTTCTTTAAAAGGCTCCAAAGAAGAATCAAAGGCTTTCATTTTATTGAAAATATTGTTAGATATAATAGTATTGTGATTTTCACTGTGTGCATTTGTTTGTGTGCATGTGTGTGTATAATATGTTTCCTAACTTCACTGAAGATATCCTGACCTAAAAGTATTAACTTCTGTTTGAAAAAGTATTACCTCTCATGATTTTAGCAAGTGCGTGGGAAATAGTTTAAATATGGATTAGGCACTTTACCCATTTCATTCAGTGAGTAACACATTCTAATTGCTACCTCATAATAGTTTACCTTAAGTCTAGAATTTCTAGAAGTTTCCTGTTATTGCAAAAATCAAGTGAAACGCAATATTAAAAAAAAAAACCAGAAACTTCAAACACACCAGAGATCTTTTGGTTTTTTTCTTCTTAGAATCTAAATAATTATAGTAATTTTGATTTCAGATTTTTAGTTTCATTATTTCCTGTATTTTTTTTTCAATTTTGCATTACTGATTAAAATTAGGAGAAATATATGCAAGAACCCAAGTAAATTGCTTATTTTCTTCAGGTGCATGATGTATGATTAGTATTATTCTTCCCCCATAACATTTTATAAAATGTACTATGCTTACATACACTCATTATGTTTCCTTCCTGTTGAAAGTACAATTGAGCTCATTTGTCTATGTGAGCATACAGAAGTCTGCTATTGCCTAATACATATTCAATTCAATCCAGGACATTTATTGTGAGAAAAACCGGCCAGAAATTCCTCAAAGCATAAGTGACTTAGGAACATGATTAATGGCAGACAAGATGAGGAATCCTATTATTGTTGGGACTGACTTTTTTTTTCCTGTTTGTTATTATTAACTCTGATGTGTTACTGCTCACTCCATGCCACTTTTCATTAGGAATAAATACCATATTAGTAAGACCTGTGCATGTTGGGTCAAAATGGGGGGCCCTAGTCCATCTCTTTGCCCAGGGGCTGCCCAACTGCCTAAACAATGTGGTTCAAATAGAAGAGCTAACTACATATTGGTTCATAATGCTTTGAAAGATATCTTGTTGTAATTCAAAATTAATCCTAAATGTGTGAAACTTCAAAAGTAATACATACAGGAGGAATAGTTTAGAGCTACAGCTAGTCAACCTATATTTGAGAAGATTGTTTTCTCCATTATCCACCCTGTACATGACATAAACTGACAGAACACAACCACATCATTTTGCAGATGAGTAAACTGAGGCCCAGAGCCACTGACACACTAATTAGTGCCTGATTAATATCTGTAGTCAGAATCTCTGGTATTAACAATGTTTTCCTTCTTTGAGAAGTTAATATTATAATGCATATAATAAAGTAGCAAGTGAAGTCATTTTAACCAACAAAAGAGAAAAATTTTCAATATCTCATAAACAAGTATTTATGTGTTCAAAAAATAAAATCCTACCCTGGCCAGTGTGGCCCAGTTGTTTGGGCCAATTGGATTCCAGGTCAAGACACATGCCTGGGTTGGGGAGGAGTTAGGGAGCGTGCAGGAAGCAGCTGATCTATGTTTCATGCTCACATCAATGTTTCTATTTCTCTCTCCCTCTCCCTTTCTCTCTCTAAAAATCAATTAAAATTATTTGAAAAATAGAATTGTTAGTCTTTGTTGTAGAATTAACAGAATCTACCTGTTCTTAAATAGTTTTCTGAGTTTTGGATCAAGATCATGCATAGTTCATTGAGCAACAGAAATATCATGTTTTGTATGCACAATCACAAGGACAGCATAGTTTTAAAAGAATGAAATATATAATATGTAGTTCCTATTTCAGAAATTTAATATCTCTACTATCTATGACTTCAGTAAAATATATGTATCAAAGATAATTTAAACCAACAATCTTGTTACATTTCCACAATAATATAAACATTTCATCAAACAAAAGCTTGTTATTTAAAACATCTTTAAAACTCATGAGCATGATACAGCAATATCATTAGAAATAACTCAACTAATTTTCTGAGTATGAAGTAAAGCCGAAGTCGATTACTTTATAGCCTGTGGAATAGAACAAATATTTATGGGATCAAATTCAATTCAATACATATCAGAAAATATAATGTTGTCTGTAGTCTCTGGTCTTCATTCCCCCCTCATTTTTCAGTAGATAACATTAAACTTCTGATATAGGCTTTACAATAGCACCCACAAATCAATTCTATTCACATCTCTCATTAATTGTGTTCTTGTAATCAGTGGCTATTCAACATGAATTTCCATCTCATTTTTTGTTGGGAAACAGCCACATTAGGGCTACGATCTCATTCGCATCTAGTCATTATATTGCCATACCACAGACTAAAGCACACGCATCCACTAGCCATTGGTGTGTAAACAAAACTCTGCAGAAATGGTGCCCATCTACAGTTAGTGCTGTCGGGTCAGGAGCTGGAACTCCCATATAGAAGAACCTTGTTTTGTCATAATCCTAGTTCTTCCCTATTGGAGTTGAGAGTAAAAGAAGGAACAGCCATGGGCCCATTGCAAGTTGTCCTGCTGTCGTTTTTTTGTTTGTTTGTTTGTTTGTTTTGTTTGTTTTTCCCCAGATTTGTCTGTTCAACAAATTAATTTCAACAAAAAATTGCTCAGTGAATGAAACCACACATTTCTTACCAAAAACTTAAAAATAAAGAATGCTGGTGGTTTAAAATGATTAGTGATATTTTTAAATCAAGATTTCTAAATGTTCAGTGTTTCTTTTTATATGTTTTTGATCCTTAGTTTAATGCATATGTAATTTTGACCTATGTTAGAATGCAACTTTTGTTTTCTTTTTTCTGTTAATCCTCACTTGAGTATTTTTTTAAAATTTATTTTTACAGAGAGTAGTAGGGACAGAATGAGGAAGGCAGGGAAGGGGGGAGAAAGAGAAAGAGAGAGATATATCAATGTGAGATGTAGATGGGTGATGAATTTGTATTGAATTTAATACACACAGAGACACCCAGCCAGGGCAGAAAAGGAAAAGAAAGAATTGAGATATACAGGATGAAAGAGTAGGAGAAACTTGCATAATTAAGGGACAACATTAAGAAAAATTGGAATTTAGATGAATCTGACTGACTTCAAAGCTCATCTTTAATTCATCACATTATGATGCCTCCCAAAGTAAGATAGAGTTTACGGGAAGAGTCTTTCCTACACAAACTAATGAATGGGGGACAGGAAATCACTCACTGGTATTCTTTCCAAGGCGTCATATTTTTTAATTCCCAAAATTTTACTCTGCATTTTCATTCCTCCTCAACTATGAATTAAAGCTTGCATTATTAAAGCAATGACACTCAAAATATTTTCTATGCAAGTAGAATATTTTACAGAAAACAAGTGTTTCTTAGCGAAACAACTACAAAGCTCTGCCTAGTTTATCTCTTTTTAATATATTAAAATTGAAAGCTTTGATAAGACTATGCCCTTGTGTAAAGTAAATCTGTATAGTACACAGATCCTTATGACATATAAAGCTTTGCAGTAAATTATCCTATTTACTTTTAAATACAGGGTAGGCAAGGCAAAAGTAGGTTTACAGTGTTTGCATGGAATAATTAATACATAATAAATAATAATAAAATAAAATTCTGTGTTTAGCGTATTCACAACTGTAAACCTACTTTTACCTACCCTATATTATACTATTTTCCATGTTTGTAGTGCCAGAGAACTCTTTTATTCATAACACATACTAGCATTCGACTGAACACTGCACAGAACATATTTTGGCAAATTCTAATTTTGTTGTCAACTGACAATTGCTTCAGAGTAGCCACTTACTAGGGTACCAGATCATAATTGTTTTAATTCTAATATCCCCTTGCCAAACATTTTCCCCAGTAACTAATTGATATCCTATTGTCAGTTTACATATGGATTCATTCCAGGACAAAAATAAACCAAAAACAAAAACCTTGTTATCAATTATTTGTTCATCCCCAATATTTAGAATTACGTGTAGAGAACTATGCAAATTCAGCATACATTGATTGATTGTAAATACATGAGCATGAAGGAGTTAATGCATAAATAGACAAAAAATGGATGAATGAAAATACAGGGAGCCATTGGATTTTACTCTTCCTGCTTTCCTCGGTGGTGTGCTGTGACTTAAGAAAAAGACAACAAGAAGTTTTGAATGAGTTATTTCTCCCTCCTTTTTCTAGAAGCAATTTAGTCAAAGAACACTTGGCATGTCAACCCTGAAATGTTGCCAGCCTTTTGCTCTGGCCACTATTTTTCCCCTCTCAATAATCACTCTCTCCAGAAGAATGGCAAGGAAAGAAAGAGGAGGTTAAACTCAATTCTATCAAATGCTGTTAAGACTTGGCAGCTCCAGGAAGGCTTTTATGTAGTGAGGAGAATTGAATCTTGTGGAAAAGGGGACTACCTGAATCCCTGTGAATTTCATTTATCTGTGTAGCTCTCTTCCTAATTATCACTGGTAAGTGACAGTTGGCAAGCCCATGGAGGTCTCAGAAGATTGTGACATTGTATTAAATGGTCGAAACATAACATTTAGAAACTTCAGTGATTCTTGCAAATAAAAGCGCAATTTATTTTATGCGATGTTGAGGCTTGCCCTAGCCAGTTTCTTTTCACGTAAAATAGGATGTTAAGGTTATATTATGGTCTCTGAAATTTTTATCTTGACAAGATCTAATTAGTTGGACTACATATAATGTTCAAGCACTGGGACAGAGCTTCTCGTTCACTTACCCCCAAAGGAAAAGCAGGACTCTAATGACTCCAGTTTCCACACTCAAATTTAAAAGACTAAACAAAAATGTTTTTTTTTTAAATATATTTTATTGATATTTTACAGAGAGGAAGGGAGAGGGATAGAGAGCTAGAAACATCGATGAAAGAGAAACATTGACCAGCTGTCTCCTGCACACCCCCCACAGGGAATGTGCCTGTAACCAATGTACATGTCCTTGACCGGAATCGAACCTGGAACCTTTCAGTCCACAGACCTACACTCTTCCACTAAGCCAAACCGGTTTTTCGGCCAAAAATGTTTTTTGACATATATCTAGTAAGTACTAGATTCTCAACAATTTCTTGACCACATTTAATTACAATCATTTAAAAAAAAAAAAAAGTGCATTCTGTCAAAATAAAATAGTACAAATTTAATTATTCTAAATCTAGAGGCCCAGTGCACAAAATTTGTGCACAGATAGGGTCCTTAGTGGCTGCCAGCTGCTGGCTGTTGCCTGCTGGCTGCTGGTCAGGACTTTCCTTTGTTCAGCACTGCCCCCTGGTGGTCAGCACACATCATAATAAGCAATTGAATATCTATACCCTGCTGGTTAAATTCCAGAGGGGACGCTATGCATATTAGGCTTTTATATATACACTAGAGGCCTGGTACACCAAATTCATGCAAGGTGTGTGTGTGTGTGTGTGTGTGTGTGTGTGTGTGTGTGTGTGTCCCTCAGCCCAGCCTGCACCTCTCCAATCTGGAACCCCTCAAGGGATGTCTGATTGCCTGTTTAGGCCTGATCCTGGTAGATTTGGGCCTAAATGGGAAGTCAGACATCCCTCTCACAATCCAGTACTGCTAGCTCCCAACTGCTTACCTGCCTGCCTTCCTGATTGCTCCTAACCACTTCTGCCTGCCAGCCTGATCATCCCCTAACCACACCCCTACCTGCCTGACTGATATTTAACTGCTCTCCTGCCTGCCTGTTTGCCCCAATTTTCCTCCTCTGCCAGTCTAGTCACCTCTAACTTCCCTCCCCTGCAGGCTTGATCACCCCCAATTGCCCTCCCTTGCAGGCCTGGTCCCTCCCAACTGTCCTCCCCTGCTGGCCATCTTGTGGTGGCTATCTTGTGTCCACATGGGCAGGATCTTTGTGTGTTGGAGTGATGGTCAATCTGCATATTACTCTGAATTTTTTTAAAAGCATATAAAAAAGTTGTATAGATATCAATATTCTTAATTAAATTTCTTGCTTAATTAAAGATCTCTGAGTATTTTTAATTTGTTAATTTTCACAAGAATTTAGAACCAAGTTTTAGAGCTAACCACCTTGCACACCTTGTAGCATCAGAGAATAAATACTTTTTCTTTTCAAAACCCTAATCCAAGAATACGTCTTTAGGGGAGAGGGGGTTGTTGGTTTATTTTTTGCTGATTTTTAAAGGGAGGGAGGGAGGGAAAGAGAAAGAGAGAGAAATATCAATCAGTTGCCTTCCTAACTGGGGATGGAACCCGAAACCTAGAAATAAGCCCTGACCAGGAATCAAACCTGCCACATTTCAGTGCAGAGGATAAAGCCCCAACTAACTGAGATGTACAGGCCAGGACAACACAAATACCTTTTTGATGATCATTCTCTAAGAAGTTACTTTATGATGCTGACACAGTTCATTTCTGCAGTGATATCTACAGAATAACTAATAGGCCCCAAGTGTGCTAGTTTATGATTTTCTCACATTCAGTGACCAATATATACTTAACATTCATCAGTAGATGATTGCATTTATAATTCTGATAAGTTCCCATACTGAGACATTCCATTCATAATTGATAATTGTGTAAAATACATATTATAGTACTTATCCCTAGCCACAGAAATGTGTCTCAATGAGGCCAGTGAAAAAATAAACAGATCATATTGACAACCTTCTGACTGTTTGCATATTGTACACTCATTGACAGTGCCTTACTTCATTAATCTATGGAAAACAACGTAATGTTTTCTACATAAGTGAAAAACAGTCCTTAACCATGAGGACAAGTATATTTGAGAATTTAATTTCCCTCAGACTTCCAAAATCCAATGAGATAAACATACATTTAACATGTTTAAGCATTTTTTCAAAAATCTGAACTATCTTTGTTAGAAGAAAGACATTTAAAAATGAGCCTTGGTACTTAATAATAGAATATAAACTTTATTCAAGATAGGCTGGTAACCATATAGAATATCCAAAAACTGTATGTTGATATTAAATAATTGATTTTGATTTATGAAGCCTGGTTTTGAAAATGTATTTCTAAATGAACAGTGATTGATGTCATTTTTTTTTCTATTTAAACTATCTTAATTTATTTTTTTTATCTTCTAAAAATACATACCTTAAAGCTGACACAATTAAACATCCAGCAAGAGAAGTACTGAGTGAGTCTCTTTAATATATACTGTATATAGGCCAAGTTTTCCTAGGTAAGAATCTATATGCACAGAATTCTCATTCAATGTAATGGGGTTATATATGTACCTTTTTCTCTTGTAATTAATAATACTATTGCAAAGTTCCTACTCTATTTTATTCTTAGACACAATTTGTGTGACCTACAACAGAAGTTTCCAAACATTGATTTAACTTGATGAACAGATAGTGGATTTGATATAAACTTCAAAAGACCTCAATGCCTTTCCCATAAGTGGGAGAAAAGTTGAAAAACACTAGGTGGTGTGAATTTTCCTCTCAGAGATAGACAGGAGGAAAAGCAGAAAGTGAGGAATGAATATTCAGGGAGCAACGTACTTCAATACTTCCATGTGCATAACCAGACATTCATATGTATCTAATCTATGAACCAAGTAATCATTTTTTCCATGATATATTGAAACTCATTAGGAAAAGCAATGGAGTAATTTCTAACCCCAGACACTGGAAAAATGATACTCCCCTTAATCAGGATATAGGCTACTTTGAATAATGAACACTGCAGTCATGTTTAAGGAAATTAAACAAGAGAAGATGGAATAAAAACATGGGGGAACATCACTTGTTTACACAAATTGTTTCCTTCTTTACATATGCAGGCTATGACCATATGCACCAACCTAGAAGACACCTAGACACAGAAGTGGCAAGTACTACTGTGGGAGCCAATAAATGTATTGGTTTAGTGACTCTAGATTTTAAACCTTTTGTAAATGGAAATAAGATATCCATATTTGATTCTCCAGTGCCAACCACAGTCACTGACACATAGTGAGTGGGTGATAATGTTCACATTATTTAATATACACAGCCTGCTTTCTCCATTAGACTTTGAGAAGCACAAAGTTTATCTTTCATTTCTTCATGACTATGTACATAGTATTTAGTACAAAACATATTTAAAACAAATGTTATTTCATTGAGCAAATGAATGAAGGCACCAAAACCAAAATTGAGATTTTTCCTGAAATCAGAATACAGGAAAAAAAAAATTCAAATCCATACCAGAAATATATAGTCAGGTGCCCTGGACAAGAATGTAAGTTCAAAATATTGGGTTAAATCCCCAAAGCTCTACCACAGGGTTCTGGCATGGGATGTTTATATCAGGGCTTCCAGCATGTTGACAAATTTAATCCTAGGAATCTTCTAGGTGCTCTTTAGGATCTAACATTAGGCTGTGTGTATCTGTGTGTACCTTGTATGTTGATGTGTTTCTGAGCATGTCAGATTTGAAAACCAAAGGAATGGAGAATTGGGCATCAACATTACCATCAGTACTCTGAGTTCATACGATAGACTATCATCCATTAAGTTTTCCATTTAAAGTTTCACTTAGATGTTATTTTTCTGAAGCCTAAGGAGTGTAATTAAACCTTAAATTAGTGTTTTAAGGTAAAAATTATTCAGGCAGGCCCAACTTGCTCTCGACATCCTTGTATTAGTCCTACATAATTGCTTTTTTCTCTATAAAAAAGTGACTTGTTATTTCAAATCAACTCTCAACAGTATTTTGATATATTCTTCAAAGATAAACTGAAAATGTATTACGGTTCTTGATTAAATCTACCAACTAGGGTTTGGGTAGATACAGAGTTAGATATATAATGGTAAATAACATACTTGTATAAAAGTTTTCTAGAAAAACATAGAATTTAATTTAGTTTATTTGTTCACATATGAACCTGGGTGAATATGATAAAGTGTATTCAAGGTAGAAGGAAAATGGCAAATTTGAAAAATCCTGAACAGTAAGTCAAGCATCCCAGTCTGTGAATGAACTTATACATTTTACATCACTCCCAAATTATTTCTAATAGACCATAATAATGTCTCCACTATTTATTAATGAATTAAGAAAAAAGTAGGTATTTCATAAAAGCAATGTGTTCTGTTTAATGAGTTATTCTTTATTTTTGGATTTTATGCTTATTTCTTTGATATTAAAGCTCTCTTTTTTTAAAAATTGATCTCAATATCAGATATCAAGCTGTATTACAAAAACACTGTTCACAAAACTGTATGGTACTGGCACAAGAACAAACATATAGACCAATGGAATAGAACAGAGAATCCAGAAATCGACCCAAATTACTATGCTCAATTAATATTTGACAAAGGAGGCATGAACATACAATGGAGACAAGACAGTCTCCTCAATAAATGGTGTTTGGAAAATTGGACAGATACATGCAAAAAAAAATGAAACTATACTTACACCATATAGAAAAATAAACTCAAAATGGATCAAGGACTTAAACCTAAGATGGGAAACCATAAAAATCTTAGAAAAATCCACAGGCAGCAAAATCTCAGACATATGCCAAAACAATATCTTCACTGACACAGCTCCTAGGGCAATGGAAACTAAAGAGAAAATAAACAAATGGGACTACATCAAAATACAAAGCTTCTGCACAGCAAAAGAAACCACCAACAAAACAACAAGAAAACCATTGCATGGGAGAATGTATTTGCCAATGTTATCTCCAATAAGAGTTTAATCTCCAACATTTACAGGGAACACATACAACTTGAAAGGAAGATAAACAATCCATTAAAAAAAAAATGGCAACAGACCTAAATAGAAACTTTTTGAAAGAGGATATAAAGAAGGCCAAAAGACATAGGAAAACATGCTCAAAATCACTAACCACCCAAGAGATGCAAATCAAAACGACAATAAGGTACCATCTCACACCTGTCAAAATGGCTATCATCAACAAACCAACAAATGACAGTCCTGGCCAGGATATGGAGATAAAAGACCCCTCATGCACTTCTGGTGGGAATGCAGATTGGTACAGCCACTGTGGATAACAGTATGGAGTTTCCTCAAAAATCTAAAAATGGAACTCCCATTTGACCCAGTGATCCCACTCCTATGAATATATCCCTAGAACCTAGAAACACCAATCAGAAAAGATATATTCACCCCTATATTCATAGAAGCACAATTTATAATAGCTAAGATTTGGAAACAGCCTATGTGCCCATCAGCTTATGAGTGGATTAAAAAACTGTGGTACATATACACAATGTAATACTACCCTGCTGTAAAAAGGAACTCCTACCATTTATAACAGCATGGATGGAACTGGAGAGCATTATGCTAAGCAAAATAAGCCAGTCAGAGAAAGATAAATATCACATGATCTCATGCATTTGTGGAATATAATGAACAACATAAACTGATGAACAAAAACAGATCCAGAGACAGAGAAGCATAGATCAGACAGTCAAATCTCAGAGGGAAGGTAGGGAAGGGTAGGGGTAAGGGGAGAGATCAACCAAAAGACTTATATGAATGCATATAAGTATGACCAATGGATACAGATACCAGGAGGGTGAGGGGATGAGTGGGGGGGTGGGGAGATATGAGGGGAAAGAGGAGGATAAGGACACATATGCAATGCCTTAACAAAGAAAAATATTATCTTTATTGTTCAAAGTATTACATATGTCCTCCTGTTACCCTTTTGATCCACTCCCCTGGCACTCACTGATCTACCCAGGCCAACTCCACTGTGGTCTGTTTCCATGGTTTATGCATATATGCATATAAGTTCTTTGGTTAATCACTTCGTATTAGAACTCTCCTTTTTAATTAAACAATAAATATGATAGAGGGTGGTTTATGGGTTTTGATCTAATGGTGCTTTGAATTTAATTTTTAAATCACTGGTGAAGAGCAATAGAACTACTCATAACAACAACACATTATTTTATTTATTTATTCATTCAGAAATTATATCTATCACATACTATCTTCTGGAGAAACAACAGTGAACAAGAAAGACTATGGCATGTTTCTCATATTATACCTACACTATCATAGAAGGCATAGTGTAATTAATATGACATAGTAGAATAGAATAGGATAGAATAGGATAGGATGGAATAGAATAGAATAGAATAGAATAGAATTAGAATAGAATAGAACAGAAGTAGGTTTGTGTGTGTGTGTATATATATATATATATATACATATATATATATATATACACACACACACAAATAGAATAGTATATATATATATATATATATAAAATCATAGCAAATATGCAAATCGATCAAACTGTGGAACAACCGAAAAAGTGAACAAAACGATCAGTTGCTATGATGTGCGCTGACCACCAGAATGCGGAACTTGGTGGGTGTCAGCCTGAGCAGGATGGTAGAGCATGAGAGCGGGGGTGCCAGACCAGGGCAGGGCACCAGTTCTTTGTCATTGGTGTGACTCTGGTGGTTACTAAAAATTCTTTGCTCTTGTATGCCACAGTCCTGTCTGGTA
Organism: Pipistrellus hanaki; assembly: GCF_964339955.1. Taxonomy (NCBI): domain Eukaryota; kingdom Metazoa; phylum Chordata; class Mammalia; order Chiroptera; family Vespertilionidae; genus Pipistrellus; species Pipistrellus hanaki. The sequence goes on along the minus strand of NC_140503.1, from coordinate 173,257,424 downwards.
CTTGCACCTGCTGCTGGCTCCCGGCACTGGCCCCAATCACTTAGTGCTGTCAGCAGGTGCAAGTTGCGGCTGCTGGCCCCAATTGCCCCTCAGGGCTTCTCTTGACGCCGCCCCCCCCCGCCCCCCCCCGCTCCTAAAGTGACATTGGGGCAGTCAGCGGGTGCAAGTGGGGCCAGCACCATCAGCACGTGGGGGTGGCAGTGGTGGGAGCTTGGCTATGGAAAGAGGGGTCCGGGGGCCACAGTGGGAGGGGCCAAGTGGGGGCACAGAGGATGGGCCAAGATCTGTCCTTGTGCCCACCACAGCCTCAAGGCCCACAGTTCCTTCCAAGGTGCATGAATTCATGCACTGGGCCCCTAGTAATGAAATACTGTCTCTCTTATAGCTTTCCAAGATGACTATATGAGGTAGGAGGCTCCAGGATTTTGAAATTCTATATTCAGAATAGCACTCTGTAAAGACAGAGGCTTCATAATGACTCTCTGAATAGGAATATTTCTGCCTCATCATATAATAGAAATAGTCATATCTATTATTATGAATGTCATAGAACAATATAACAAAATACTTTTAAGGAAATAACATTGAAAATTCTGATACAGAATATCTGGTTCCTGGAAATAAATGAACTCTGTGTTTTAGCAACCATGTGCTTTGATAGTACTATGGCAACTATTATAATTAACAATGAAAGTTTAAGGTTTTATTTGACAAAATTTCTAAGTTCCAATTAAAGCTTTAGAAATGCTAAAAGTGCATATATATTCACACCATTAGTAAGTAACAAATAAGGGAGAAAAAACTACAATAACCTCATGATCTAATAGGTACAGAAACTATGAAAACAGAATTTGGCCAAAAAACCTGTAGAAATGTACAATGATAGAAATAAAAATAAATTGTTATTCTTCAGGATAAGGTAAAGAGTCAGGAGAATATAATGTAATTATAAGATACAATAAAAATGTTATTGAATTATTTTAAACACAAAAACAATTTTGTTGGCATTTGAAAACCTAATATTAAATGCTTTGAGGTTTATTTGTCATTATTCAATGCCTTTTATATTAGCAATTTACAAATTCACAGCAGAATGTGACATATTTGCTACAGAGGAGGGTAAGAATTTTCATTTTCTGCTATTATAAATTGCATTTCTTGAACTCATAAAAAATAAACCCCACTGTTTTATGGCTCATAATATTTTAATAAAGTTGAAGATAGATGTCTTTATGGGTAAAAACTATTGAAAATGATTTCATCAGTAAAAGCACTTAAATTTTGATAACTTAAGTAGACAAAATAGGCATTTAAAACAACTATAGTCATTGGCACAGATAAAAATGGCTTCCTCAGATTTCTGAGTTTAATCTGTATGACTGTTCTTTTTTTTTTTTTTTTTTAAATATATTTTATTGATTTTGTACAGAGAGGAAGAGAGAGGGATAGAGAATTAGAAACATCAATGAGAGCGAGTCATTGATCAGCTGCCTCTTGCACACCCCCTACTGGGGATATGCCCGCAACCAAGGTACATGCCCTTGACCGGAATCGAACCCGGGACCTTTCAGTCCCCAAGCCGACGCTCTATCCATTGAGCCAAACCGGTTTCGGCGATGTATGACTGTTCTTATTAACTAGAGTATTAATTATATTTAAGATATAGATCAACTGAAGTTTTGCTTTCTCTGGTTTATTCCCCCTGGTCAACCTCAGTCCAAAATATTAAGTAAAAAATTCCCAAAATCAGCAATTGTAAGTGTTAAAGTGCATGCTATTCTGAGTAGCATGATGAAATCTCTAGCTGCCTTGTTCTGTCCTACGAGGGAGATGAGTCATCCTTTGGTCAGTGTGTCCACGCTGTATATGTTACTGGCCTATTAGACACTTTTGGCCATGTACATTATGAGATTGACTGTTGTAGTACAGCAGTCCCTGTGTTCAAGTAACTCTTATTTTACTTAATAATGACACATTCATACAACTTTTATAAAAGTTATAGTTTATAATTGTTTTAGTATTAGTTTTTGTTATTAATTTCTATGTCTTACTTAAAAATTAAACTTTATTACAGGTATTTACATATAGGAAAAAAAAAACAGAATATAAAGAGTTTGGTATTATCAGAGATTTCAAATATCCAGTGGGGGAGTCTTAGAAGGTGGATAAGTGGCCGAAAACGGTTTGGCTCAGTGGATAGAGCGTCGGGCTGCGAACTGAAAGGTCCCAGGTTCGATTCCGGTCAAGGACATGTACATTGGTTGCGGGCACATCCCCAGTAGGGGGTGTACAAGAGGCAGCTGATCAATGTCTCTCTCTCATAGATGTTTCTAGCTCTCTGTCCCTCTCCCTTCCTCTCTGTAAAAAATCAATAAATTTTTTTTAAAAAAGGTGGATAAGTGGATAAGGAAGGACTATAGTGTTAATGTTAAGCTTTATAGCATGTGTTCTCACACATACATGATTGCATATAAAAGAAGTACAAAGGACTATGTTGTAGGGGGGAATCTAAATATAATAATAAACAGATAATAGAAGAGAAATTCAAGTAAAGTGAATTATTGTGTGTAATGAATTCTCTTCTGAAATTGCCCATTTATCATATAAAATATATAAAATGACTTGTCTTTTACATGAGTATGTAGAAAATACACATCTATGAAGAATTTTCACTTGATACATACTAGTATGCATCTCTTTTCATGGATAGATGAATTCTTACAGTGTGTAATAAAGGAGGCTAACCGTTACCTTCCATTGTCATCAACTGATGCCAGCTATAACATTAAGGAATATTAAGATACCAAGCATTTAATATTTCTCGCCCAGTTCTCCTATGTGGTGAGTCAAACTTCTTTCTAGAAAGACTTAGTAATTGGCCTACTTCACTTAATTCACAAAGGAGGAAACTGCAAAGGTGAGGTAAATTTAAGTTTCCTTGTTGCTGTAGTTGTAGCTATATGATAATAAATTGTTCACAATATATTAGAAACTGATTAAACTTACAGTTAAAAATAATTAGACTAATTTTGGTATTACCAATTGACACAAATAAAACCCAGAACCCAGTATATAAATTTGGTAGCAGTTTTTTGTTGTTGTTGTTAGTGTATTTTTATTTTGTTTTGTTTTGTTTTTTGTATTTTGTTTGGTCGGTGGGTTGGTTAATCCTCACTTGAGGATATTTTCCCACTTGTTTTTATTTTTAGAAAGAGCTGAAGGGAGAGAAAAAGACATACAGAGAAGCATCGATGTGAGAGAGACACCTCAATGGGTTGCCTTTGTCTTCGCACACAGCCCGACTACCGCTTAGGTTAGAGCCTGCAACCGAGGTACCTGCCCCTGACGTGAATTGAACCCAGGACCTTTCAATCCACAGGCGGATGCTCTATCCACTGAGCCAAACCAGCTAAGGCACATCATTTCTTTTTAGAGGACGAATGTAGTTCAATATAACTTTCCAGTGGGATTTTACAAGGCTTCTTTCTTTGTCCCACAAAGGAACAATAGCTTAGATATTAGCTCCTATTATATAGCTACGTAATTAGAGTCTGAGTTAAGTAAATTATTGAGTTCCCAATTTACACAGATGAAGAAGGGATTTCTGTCACCAACCTTCGAGAAAAGCAGACCTGAAATCCTCTCCAACGATAGCTTGCATGTCTAGGTCACTGCACGTCTGCAATAGAACTGTAAAACAAGCCAGACGTGGCCCGTTCACCATATTAGGAACTATGCACAGCTCTAATTTCCAGTGGCAGACTAGTTCATTTTTATTATGGTGCCTTTGACAGATTTCCAGGCATGTGTAAGAAAGTAATCTTTAGGCACTATTCGATATGTCACTATAAAAAAAAAAGTGGAGAAAAAGTGTTCCTTTATTCATATTTCTCTAAATCATAGTATTCCAATAGGTTTCAAAAGGAGAACAAGTTCATTGTTTAAATAAAATGTTTCTTAAACTATGGTCGCTAAACATTCTTAATAAAAATCTTCATAAGTATAGTGGGTAAGATGTTTCCTGATCAAGCAGATTGGGAGAACTTGCATGCTCAATAATTTATTAAATACTTTACATAATATAGCAGATAGAGAATCATGCTTAATGGCATTTAATTTAATATTTACCAAATTTGCTGAGTATAGAACCCATCTGACTTAAAACATTTTCTTCCTGTTTCCAACAATATTTATTAAAACACTATTTTTGGAAATATTGGGCATAAATTCAGGAGTTTTATGTCTCCTTAAGTTATCAGCCTCCTAGCAGTCTGTCTTATTTATTCTATATTCATTTTATAGAATTTGTTCTTTGATTAGGAGACCAAACTCTCCCATCTTCAAGCTGCCTTTTCTGTGACTGAACACATTATACCTTGTTATTCTTTTAGAAAAAAAGAAATTGGCACATCTTAGTCAGCTCAGGCTGCTATAACATGCACTACAGACTGAGTGGCTTACACAACAAATATGTATTTTGCACAGCTCTGGGGATCAAAGCAGATATAGTGTCTGCCCAGGGCCTGCTTCCAGGTTGTAGATGGTCACCTTATTGCTGTGTCCTCCTATGGCAAAGAGGGAGAGGGAGAGGGGAAGCAAGCTCTCCCCTACCTCTTCTTTTTTTTTAATTTTAAAACTATATTTTATTGACTTTTTACAGAGAGGAAGAGAGAGGGATAGAGAGTTAGAAACATCGATGAGAGAGAATCATCGATGAGAGAGAATCATTGCCTCTTGCACACCCACTACTGGGGATGTGCCCACAACCAAGGTACATGACTTTGACTGGAATCGAAACTGGGACCTTTCAGTCCACAGGCTGATGCTCTATCCACTGAGCCAAACTGGTTTTGGCCCCTACCTCTTCTTATAATGCCATCCTGAGGGGTCTAGTCTCTTGACCAAATTACCTCCCAAAGACCCCACTTCTTACTACCATGGCAATGAGGTTTAGGATTTCGACGTATGAATGAGGGAAGCGCAAATATTCAGTCCATAGCAGTGCTTTAAATTCTCAAACCATCAACACCTCAATTCTTAGATTTGACCTTTGACCACCCCACCTAGAATCATAGATGTGATTTCTTCATGAGATTTACACATATTCCAACTATGGGCTAATTTGAGTGTTTACACCTTTGTACACATCATGATTGTTCCTTCAGTTAGATTTTAAATCAAAGACAGACCCATAAAAGCATAAAATATGGGTATTAATTATCAACAATTCATTTTTAATAGATGTGTCAATTGAGGCAAATTTGGAACAACTCATAAATTGAACTCAGTGTGAACTCATGTTATCATTAGAGTTTGTCATTTTTACTGCTATTGTTGTTGTAGTGGTGGTGGTTTTCATAGTTTTTACTATCTAAATTCATTTTAAAGGATAACTCTTTAAGGCGTGTTAGAAAATAATGACCACATTTTTCTAACACCATGAAGATCCCAGGCTATAAAATCCTATGGTTCGATTATTATTTTTCACAATGCTATCCTAAATTTTCCATTTGAAGATGTGGAGAAGGTACATAAGAGAATCTTCAATATATTACTAATTGCATATATGACATTGTATCTTTATTCTCATTTCTACTTTCAAAGGAAGACACACAATATAGTTTTGTAAGGAATGAACTTCAGTGCACTAATCAATAATTCTGACACAAACCCAGCTGATGATTGTGGCTAGCTAGAAAGTGCTATCAACATCTGATGACATGATATCTGCCTTTCACCTTCCCAATTAACATACTAATTATACTTTTTGGAACCATATTAATTTCCTTGATATTAATATTGAAATTATGTATGTTATGGGTGGTCATAATAACCTTAATCTATATATATTTTAAGAATGTAAAAGTATTCTAAAATCATATGGTAATATAAATGCAATATACTATCACAGCTGTTAATTACTTTTAGAAATCTCATTATTCAATCTGGCATCAAAATAAAGCAAACAGTAAACCAGGGAAGCTTGTTTAATGAAATGACTATCTCTTGGGATTATACTCATCCTTACACTTTTAATTGTGCAGACTGGAAGGAATTGTGACAAGAACTGAATAATCTTACATTATTTGAATAATCTGTAATCACAGCAGAGCCAATGATTCATTGGCTTAGTACATATTTGCATGTTATAAACAACTAAAAGCTCATGCATGCCCAACTATACAAAACTGTTTAAAATGAAACTTATATGACACCGTGGCAGCTGACCTACCCTGATGTGTCTGATGTAGAGTGGAATACATACATGAAGGATTAAGTTAGGCATTCATGATGCATGTACACTGTTTTCATTATGTATCCTCGATCAAATGTGAAGCAATAAAGCTGAATTGGAATATATATTTTCTGAATAACTACAGATGCATAACCTATGGCGTTAAACATCCATAATACTGGTAACATTTTGGAAGTGTTGTAATTATATAGGGAAATTCCACATAAGCAAAGCATAGTAAAGATCGATGCCTTCCTCTTTTGCTTCTATATTTTTGAATCTACAATTTGCTCCTAAGGAAGAGATTTGACATTAGATGCAGCAGAGGGACTTTCAGAACCAGGTCAGCAATCACAAGGGTGATTTTCTTGGACTCTAAGGAAACAATGAGCTAACACAATGATTGCTATTAGTTTTATGCCTACTCATAATAAGCACATGCAGACGGGGATATGCAGTTAAAGCAGCATGAAGGCACAGAGATATTTGTGTTACAGGAAAGAATGTTAATAACCAAAAGACGTAAAATCAGTGACAACAGTCTAAAATAAAAGAATAGTGGGACAAAAAATACTAAGATTTTTAAATAAATCATGTAGATCAATTACATCTTATCAAATAAACTTTTAAAAGCTCCATTAGCCCACTCAAGTAAAATTATTGAAAGCTGCATAAAAAATTCATATGTTTTATAGAGATCAGCTTTTTAGACATGATAAAAATTACACACTAAAATAACTCATTTCACTGAAAATTTTCAGAATAAAATATTTCACATCAGTAATTATATTGATAATTAAACCAATTTCATTATATGAAAAAGCATCATACTTAACGAAATGTTTCATCAGAATTCCTAAGAAACAAGTAATTGGGATGAAGCCCAGAGACTTATTTTTAACGCTGCTCTCCTTATAGCAGAGATAGTCACCAACAGCTATAGCTACACTTAGGCTGCGTGATCTTATCCCCTCTCCCAACCCAGCGAGACATGTCTCCCTCAGGGATGTACAGCTGAACCAAGTGGAACCCTTCAAAATCGATGTGAAATGTCAAACATTCCCCGTTAGTCTGAGTTGCTCTTTTACATATATGAGATTGTATTTGGAATTGTGGAAAAGCATGGGCAAAAAGAAGCAAAGAAATCTGGCTTCCAGAGAGATGAATGAAGAAAGGCCAGTTAGAAGCAGGAACCAGAGAGACAAAGGGTGACAACTGCCTCATTCATGGGAGCTTGCTCAATTCCTTGGTTTCGTTATTTCAAAAAATCAATAGACCTTGTGTTCTTTGAGTTAACCATAAGTTCCATTCTCTCTTAAGCTAGCTGAAGAGAGTTTGTTACTTGAAAACAATTAAAATTTGACCAACACAATAACAACAAACAGACAAACAAAGCAAAACAAAAAACACAACTAAATCAGCTTCAGTTATCTGGACAACCCATGAAGTTCTAACACCCCTTGGTAACTATCCCTGTAATCATAGCATTCTATTTTAATAATTTTTCAATGATATATTTCCCCAGACCTTATTTAAGAGAAAATGCAGAAAAACAATCTGTTTTGAATATAAAAAATATTTATTCAGTATTTGACCACCATTGTACTGTTCTATGTTAAAGATATGTATACAAAATAGTATTTAGAGGGTTATCATTGATTTCTGTAAGCCAACTCCTCTACTATGTTTAAGCTATTATAAAAACACCCTAGACTGGGTAGCAATAGATATAAATAGTAGAAATGTCTGCCTCACAGCTCTGGAGGGTGAGATTTTGAGGTCAGGGTGTCAGTATGGTTGGGTGAGGGCTCTCTTCCAGGTCACAGACTTCTCATTATCTCCTCATATAGCCGAAGAAGGCCAGCTAGCTCTCTCTGGAGCCTCTTTTTTTAAGGGCACTAAGTCCATGCCGGAGGACTCTACTCTCATGACCTAAGCATCTCCCAAAGGCCCCATCTAATACCATCACATTGAGCATTTGGATTTCAACATATACATTTTGGTGGGGGCACAAAATCCATAGCACCCACCAATCTACAAAATTATAAGTCACTCTGATTTTGATAATTGTTTCCTTCCTTCACTGTGAATTTTTCCTTCTTGTTACCATTAGTGTGCATTCCTGCTTTGATTTGTGAATTGTGATTCACAAATTGAAATGTGTGATTTTAATTGTTCATTAATTGTGAAAAACAATTGTTTTAGGAAACTTTACACATGTACTAAAAATAAAATGCCATGTGACTTAGTAAAACCTTTCAAGTCTCTTTTTTTTTTAATTTAGATGCTTTATTTAACAAGTGAATATTTTTTTAAAATATTTTTTATTGAATTTAGAATAAGAAGAAGGGAGAAGGAAACAATGAACAGCTGCCTCCTGCATGCCCCGACTGGGGATCCAGTGGGAAACGTAGGCATGTGCCCTGACCAAAAACAGAACCTGCAATTCCTTAGGGCACAGGAAGATGCCCAACCAACTGAGCCACACCAGCCAGGGCTATTTTCACATCTTTAAGTTTCAACTACAATTTAGTTCAAATATACTGAAGAGAATAAGATAATGGTCAAGACATAATGACCTTATGTGACTATCATGCTCACAATGTACCTCTTCGGGGAAATAAAATTGAGAACAAAAACTAAGACAAAAAATAATAGCAATATCACAATGATGCCTTAGTTTGGTGGTCGGCAAACCATGGCTCACGAGCCACAGGTGGCTCTATGGTCCCTTGAGGGTGTCTCTTCCACAAAATATCATGGTCTGGGCGAATCTATTTTGAAGTGGAGTTAAAGAAGTTTAAGTTTAAAAAATTTGGCTCTCAAAAGAAATTTCAATCGCTGTCTATTGATATTTGGCTCTGTTGATTAATGAGTTTGTCAACCACTGCAGCCAGGCATTATGCTAAACATTGCCTCATTATATTATTCAAACCCTTATATGAAATTTGTGTACTGGTAGTATTATTACACATTAGTTATAGATTTATTTATAACTAAATGCTACACTTTATGCAGTAAGGAGTGAAACCAAAGTTTGAACTGGAGTAGCTGCTTTCAAATCCTCCATAGTAACCACACGTGGTTTGCCTAAGGAGGCAAATGTCTATGAAAATTAGGAATCTGGATTGAGCTCAATAGAGAGAGGCCCGGAGAATTGTGTATATGTTTGTACAGGCTGTATACTCTATAGATCTAAGGGACATTGTTCAAAATATATCTACTTGAATAGTGGCGCACAGGAACTGTGTCCTGTTCTCAATGTAATCTCAGCGCTAAACATGTAATAGTGTTTTGGTAAAATAAATTGTATAAGTATAGTGTTCTTGACTCAGACTTACATGACACCAAATGAATGGTAACCTTTACATCTGAACTTTGATGTGTTTTTCACTATTCTATTTTTTAGCCAAAGCTGTGTAGTCTTTGGATCCAGCAGCCACCACTTCCTAAAAATATAGATGCATAATTATGTCACCATCAGTCATGTGAATTCATAGTTGAGGCATAGAGCAGCATGCTCACACCAAAGATAAAAGGTCTTTACATTAGAGAAGCTCTCAGTGTTCACAGAAACAATAGGTAATACTACACATATCGAATTGTCAGTGTGTTCAATACACAGTAAATGCTATAGCAATTCAGCCTAGGAAGGGGTCACCCTTCTGGACGGTAATGAAAGGTTTCATGTTGTATAACTTCAACTGGGCCTTAAAAAATGGGTGGCATTAAGATAGAGTATATGGAGAGTGAGAGGTGGAGTATTTCAACTAATTTGTGATAAACACTCGAGGTAGAAATTGGGGAATGAAGACAGAGAAATCAAGTCATTTGGGGTAAAGAGTGCTGGGCTCTGAGATCACAACAATGAAAACAACAAAGCTCCTGAGGACAGAAAGTTCAGGCTCAGCAGTTTGGACCATCACTTTTGGCCTTAATGCAAACACTGAGCACTGAGCGGCATAAAATAAAGATAGAGAATAGGCAATGAAAAGCAAAATCCTCCAAAAAAAACCCTCAAACACAGAGGAGTCTTGAGCAATCTCTCTCCCCCTGCTGCCTTTAATGGAAATAATCAATAGGAATGCTGAATGATTACAGTATATATTTTTTCTCTGTGGGAGAGGGGGATTATGTACTCAGAACCATAAAGCATTTTGCTAGCAAAATTAATTCAAATAGACTTGCTTGGAAGCACTGTCACAGGAATTGAAAACAGCTGAGAAATGAGTCGAGCTAAAACACACACACACACACACACATCATGATAAAGAGCAATCAAATCACTCAGAAAAAAGACCTGGTGTTTGGCCATGGGGACCTCTGCTAGGTCCATTTTTATTTAACATCTTCATTAATTAATGGAAAGATGAGTGTTTAAAAAAAATCATTACATTCACATATGGAAACTGGTGAATATAACTTGGAGAGCAGAGAATATTTTTTTGAAGGAAAAGGATTTTAGGCCCATATTTCACATGGACTATATCATTTGGCAGATAAACATCTAGACCAGTGGTCGGCAAAATCATTAGTCAACAGAGCCAAATATCAACAGTACAACAATTGAAATTTCTTTTGAGAGTTTAAATTTTTAAACTTAATTTTTTTCTAATGCCACTTCTTCAAAATAGACTCGCCCAGGCCGTGGTATTTTGTGGAAGAGCCACACTCAAGGGGCCAAAGAGCCACATGAGACTCGCGAGCCGCGGTTTGCCGACCACTGATCTAGACAGAGACCCAGAAATCCCCATATATTTAATGAGAAAGAGGGAAATATTAGAAACCAACATGAAACAGGTGGGTATCATTTGGGAAATGGTCGTTTGATACCCGTGTATACACAGGTGTGGCACATGACAGACGAGGTGACAGTAACTGGTATCTGACTCTTTGGTGACAGTAACTTGCATATGACTCTTAGTTCACATTTACATTCCCTGTTACTCATATGGACCAATGAGGAAAAGCCATTAAAAAAGGAACAGATCGTAAGAATCAAGTGTTTGTGCGGAAAGCTAGAGAAGGTGATGAAAAGGAATAACATGGCTGTACACCTTGCAAGCTGGTGGGGGAAAGTAGGCAGTGATAAGGATGGAGGGGAAAAGCAGTATGATCTTCTGCCCAGGGAAACAGAGTCAGTCCTAGAGCCATGCTTTTCTAAAGGACTAGAACTGAAATTGCCACCTGAAGGATGGAGCCTTGAGTAACTCAATTGCAGTTAGGTAAGGAGAAAGGATTAACAGAGGATTCATGGGTAAAGGTCATTCTCCAGTTCACATTAGTAAGTTTCCCTACAATGTCGGGAAAGTGTTTTAAAAGGATTATTTTTTAGTGACTTTGAATATATAAATAGAGTAATAAATAGCACTTGCATATCTCAATCCTACTCTGTAGGAATACACTGTGACTATTGCTAAGTCATTCAATATTATTGCAAATATAAAAGAAAAGATACAACATCTGTCTCATATGCCAAAGCAAAGCCCGATATGTTAAAGAACTTTCTTCATAATTGCTAAGTTTGCATGTAGAAAATGTAAATGCAAACTTGTTCTTGTTCTAAACTTCAGTGTATGCTTAATGACTACCTTGAATTCCTTAAATTATTTATCTTAATTACCTCACGGGTTGTGTGTGCTTTTTGTTTTTCTAAAAAATAATGAATACAAAGCTTCTTGGGAGCAGAATTGTTCTTCATTATACTGGCATTTGCATTATATAGTATAATACCCATCCCCTTTAGAATAATTTTCTATCACTGTCCAAATAAAAAGCTTTTCTATATCCCCTAAGATGTTCTTTTTTTACCCACTTCAGCATTACTTTAATCTTTATTAGCCTCTCCCTGCTCAGTGTGGGCCTCAATGTTTGTCATTATCTTTCCTCTCCTTCAACAGAAAGTAAAGTCAAAAGAAGGTTCTGGCAGAACTCAGCATGATCACAACCAAAACTCGAAATCAGCCCAAAACTCGAAATCAGCAGAGTTCGAAAAGTTCTCCTTTAATTTTGGGAAGAAAGAACCATATACAAAACTTCCACGCACACTTTGGTCAAAATCTGACCAATAAAAGTAATAGGAAGAACATCCCGGTTATCTTTCTGAATTCAAGAGAGCCCACATCATGTCCTCACAGTCCATGTTGAATAATCTAAACCTGAGTTATTTTCTACTTCAAAATGAATCCACAGGTTCTCTGTCTCAAAGAAATCATAAAATAGAACAAAGTGACAATAAAGCAAGAAGCTCCATCAGCTCCTGTTTTCAAATATCTCCTATGCGGAACTATTGCTTGTTCTTTCTCCACCCCCAGGGCAGAAAGCAGGTTACTTACTCTGTCTCCATTTTAGTACAAATATGTTTTAAGTCAATATTGGAATATCTCTCAAATGAATAAGTTATCATGAGTGATTCCAATAGCCTAAGACCAGCATAATAAGGTATCTCAAAATAATATTTATCCTCTACGGCTCGACAAAGGTAATAGAGCAAAAATAAAAGCAGAACTAGCAATACAACTCTTAGGCGATGCCCAGGGGAGGGTGGTGGCCAGCCCATTGCGTGCTACAGGAAATACAGAGAACTCAGTTGGGAAAAGGCCGCTTCTACCAAAGCAAAGGAGGCAGATTTATCTTGTGATCATTTGTAACAACCAATTGGGGGGGGGGGGGGGGGGGAGAAGAGCAATAGCAGAATTTCTGAAACCTAAGAACATAATCTGCTCCTAACAAAACCATAACCATGAATTTTATTCTCTTAAGAAGAAGCCTGGAAAGCACTTGATAAAAATGTCCAGGAAACAAGGCTGTTTATATCCATGCTTAGACTATATAGATTAATCAATATTAAATGTTCCACATGATGACTGGAATAACTCTAATGGAATTAGAAGGAAGCAAAACACATGTTCAGGGTGTGAACAAATAGGTGAGTAGAGCTATGGAAAAAGAGATTGACAGTTTAATGGGAGGGGGGAAAAGAGGAACGTCTAAGTGAGAAAATACTTATTTCAGAAAAAGCCTATTGGGTCTACCTTTATTCAGGCAGATGATTCTATCAAAATTCAAACTAATGCATTGCTATGAGGTTTGTTCATCTGTTCTAAAAACTTTCATAATTGAAATGGGATTTACATGCCAGGTAAGTTTTACCTTTAAGGAAAATACTTATGACCTTACAGGTTTACTTATCTTTTCTAAAGTCTAGACATGGAATTTGCTACTAAACAATTATTAATAGGAAAGTAGAGAACTGCAGAAATAGAGTGTTTATGGTTATGGAATAGTGCTACTTTCAAAAATCCCACAATAGGGTATAAAAAATAGAGAGATAGTCTATGACAAATATATATGCTCTATTAAACAAACAAAAAGATATAGAGGAACCTTAAATGCCTGCTGCTACATGAAGGAAGCCAATCTTAAAAGGCTAATAAGTAATTACAACTATCTGATGTTCTGGAAGCGGGGGGGAAAAAGCAGATAAAAAGCTCAGTATTTGCCAGGGATAGGGAGGAAGGAGGGAGAAAGGAGGCAAGGGTTAAATAGGTGGGCCATATGAGATTTTAAGGCCATCAAACTGTTCTGTATTATGCTGCAATAATAAGAATGTACAACAGAAAGAGAACTCTTATATAAATTAAGGCATTTAATTAAACCAAAGTATCCATATTGGTTTTTCCATCATAATAACTGTGTTGCACTGCTACAATATGTTAATAATAGTGAAAACAGCGTGAGGAGTGTATTCAGGTGGTATATAGGAATTCTTCATACTCAAGGCTCATTATTCTATAAAGCTAAAATGTCTCTAAAAACTAAAGCCTGTTAATTTAAGAAGTATGGCTCCAAAATTTATGATTCTTTTAAAGTGAAATCTTATATGAAACATAAAAAATAGACAACAATAGAGTCCTCCACAAAAATCAATGGAATCTCAATGCCTCTTTTTTGAGTATTTAGTCCTTTCTTCAGAGTCACGATCACTGTTAAAATCATGTCCTATTGAGCTGAGGCTGGAAAAGTTTGAGAACTTCCATATAAATTATTTTTAAAAGGTGCTCTGAAGGGGAAAAAAATATTTACTCAAATAAATAGGGAAATTAAGAACTGAGGGTAACCATGCATATTTTACATCAAGTTTCAAGGCATTAGTCTATGTTTTGCTTGTCTTTGTTACTGTTTAAAATTAAAGACAAGTTATGCCAAAAAAAAAGAAAAAGAAAAAATATTTACAATCCTCTTCTCAATTTCATGCAAAGTGAGATTAGAGAATCTAGTCCCACATTTGGAAGTTCAAGGTATGAAATCTCTCAAAGTCTACTTATTTTGTGTAATAGTCAAATGCTGAAGACATAGCTGAGTGATTGTTACTTTTAACTACCAAAATGTTGGTTTCTGGCTATATTTGGGAACAGAAATATAGAAGCAGCTATTTTTTTTTTAATCAATCATCATCTTTTCTTATGTCTTTAGTGGTGTAAGAATCACATGGTGCATTCAAATTCATTTTCTTATTTTATCCTAAAAACAACAATACTGGATAGATGATATAATAGTCATCCATCTCACTTAACAGATAGGAAAGCTGAGATGCATAGAGGTCACAAAAATTAGATATAGCATGGTGTCAGTTCGTCCTTGTAATTATTTATTTGTCAATCATTTACCTAATTGTATAGTTAGTTAATATATACATGCACTATAAGAATTGTAACATATTTTGGAGCATGTATGTGCTATATATTTCTTTCAAATATTAATGATCTAGCAATGAATAGAATGAGACCCATTCTGGCTCTTTGAAAACTTTCTTGGGGGTGAATTTCTCTTCTACACCAATTCCTCTTTTATGTAAACCAGAAATCTGGGAACATTCCAGAACCTGGTCATATCTCTGGAGACCTATCCATTCAGAGGAGCTCTCCTCTAGTTTAAAATAACCAGCATCCTGCAAGTCCTGGGTTTGAAATGGACTCAGCCTCTTACCATCTGCACAACCTTGGGCAAGTCACCCTTACAGAGCCTCCTTTTCCTCTTCTACAAAAACAATATGAAGTTTCTCTTTTTACATTGTCATGATTAGTACTCATTGGTATTACTGTACATGAGAAAGCATTGTTTTTCATTGCAAGATAACGAGAAACAGTGATAGGACACACCATGTGCCAAATACAAGAGAGTACATGTGCTCTTTCCAATTGTGTCACAGACTACCTGAGTGACTTTGAATAAACACTATCTCCTCTCTGCCACTTTTGTACATCCTATATAATAAAAGGCTAATATGCAAATCGGCTGAACAGCAGAACATCCTGTCACTATGATGTGCACTGGCTACCAGGGGGCAGATACTCAATGCATAAGCTGGCCCCTGGTGGTCAGTGCTTTCCCACAGGGAAGTGCCACTCAGCCAGAAGCCCTGAGCCGGGCTCATGGCTGGCAAGCCAATGGCAGTGGTGGAAGCCTCTCCCACCTCCATGACAGCTTTAAGGATGTCCTACTGATGACTTAGGCCCACTCACCCAGGGGAACGGGCCTAAATGTCAGTCGTACATCCCCACAAGGGCTCCCTGACTGCAAGAGGGTGCAGGCTGGGCTGAGGGACCCTTCTCTCCCTGAATGCATGAATTTCATCCTAGCCTCTAGTACAGTGGCTCTCAACCTTTCTAATGCCTCGGCCCTTTAATACAGTTCCTCATGTTGTGGTGACCACCAACCATAAAATTATTTTCGTTGCTACTTCATAACTGTAATTTTGCTACTGTTATGAATCGTAATGTAAATATCTGTGTTTTCCGATGGTCTTAGGCGACCCTGCCAACAGGTTGAGAACCGCTGCTGTAGAGCCTAAGACCATCGGAAAACACAGATATTTACATTACGATTCATAACAGTAGCAAAATTACAGTTATGAAGTAGCAACGAAAATAATTTTATGGTTGGGGGTCACCACAACATGAGGAACTGTATTAAAGGGTGGAGGCATTAGAAAGGTTGAGAACCACTGCTCTGGTATAAAGAGAAAAAAGGCCTACAAAGAACTTTATCTACCACGTTGCTCTAACATTATGATTACTCATTTTCAAAATAATGCTGCCTCTAGTTCCAGAATGTCAGTAAATTTTGTTTGTTTTCTTCACTGTTGTCACTCCAGTGCCTGGAACAGAAACTGGCTCATACCAAGTGCCTGATAGATATTTTTTAAAGGAATAAATAACCTAAATTTGCATAAAAGTAAACTTTGTTGTGACATAATAATTTTAGATATTTCCAGAATTTAAAAAAAAAAAAGAGTAGAGTTCAACTTCTTACCATGAGGTAGGCACACATGTGTGCACACACACACGCATGTGCACGCACACATACACACGCACACACAATCTCATCTATTATGGTTAAAAAGCACATGCTAAAGCCCAAATTTAAATGATGTGTCTTAACTCAGGTGAAGTAGTCAAAACAACAGAAATAAAAAATAGAATCTATCTCACTATGTAACATAAGTGGAAATTTTTAAAAAGTCCCTCCTAAAACAAAAGAAAATCCTGATGCATGTAAAATACTAAAAATTGACTCCACAAATTTGCCAACATTACAGACTGCAGCTTAAATGGGTGAAGAGCATCAGGCAGAAATTGAATCAAACAGGAGAAAATGCTTACTCTCTTAGAAAGCAGCCTTTTCTCAGCTCTGGGCTGTGGAGATTATAACAGGCTGCTAACTCTCGTTTTCTGAAACTTCCAACTAAACAGAAAAGCTGGAAATCCACTTTATATGAACTCTCCCAATCTTTAGCTGCTGACAATGAATTCATGTAAATATACTTATAGATAAAACTAACAAACAAACAAAAAACCTGATGGGCTAGTGGGTGGATCTCAGTATGAGATAGAAATGCAATAGAAGGTCAAAGGTGAAGGGATTAAGAAAAACAAAACAGCCGAAACCGGTTTGGCTCAGTGGATAGAGCGTTGGCCTGCAGACTGAAAGGTCTCAGGTTCAATTCAGGTCAAGGGCATGTACCTTGGTTGCGGGCACATCCCCAGTGGGGAGTGTGCAAGAGGCAGCTGATCGATGATTCTCTCTCATTGATGTTTCTAACTCTCTATCCCTCTCTCTTTCTCTCTGTAAAAAAATCAATAAAATATATTAAAAAAAAGAAAAGAAAAAAAAAACAAAAACCCTCCTAACCTCACCCCCATTTCCCTATGGAAATGACCATCAACATACAACAGTATGATCATTACCACAGGGAAATGGAGGTGGGGAGAGACAGGAGAGGGTAAGTGGGGATAAATGTGATGGAAAGAAACATGACCTGGGGTAATGAGTGCACAATACAGTATACAGATGATGGATTGTAGAATTGTACACTTTACACCTATATAACCTTATTTACCAATGTAACCTCAATAAGTTCAACAAAACATGCTAACTCCCAAATAAAGACCAAAGAAAGCATGTTTACTGAGTGCCAACACTGTGCCAAGCTCTATATTCAATCACCCTTATTTAATCTTTATGCAAAACTATAACTCACATTTTCTACTTCATTTCATAAATAAAACAAAATAAGTTATCCAAACAAAAAAAATATTCTAAATTGCCCTATCTGATAATATGGATAATATGTTGGGTTGAAATTAAATTTTGAGAAGTCTGAGAAAATATTCTCTTTGAATCTAGTTTTGTATTTCTCCTATTTCCATTCCAGAGTTATTCAGAAAAGGTTTAACATTAGGAGTAAATCTGATGTTGTATTGCCTTTTGCACCTAGAAATTTTGGGAGAAATTTACTGAGTTTTGTATGTGATTTCTGTGCCATTGATTTCCTTAAAAATATACAATCTCTTTGTATTAGAAATTGGCTTTTTCCAATCATTTTAATGACATGTTTTATCTTTCTATTATAATTGAGTTAATACTTCCTGTGTAATATAATGATTTTATGTCACAACATTTTACTTATGACTTCATTTCCCATCTTGTAATAGCTATTAAATACTTTTTAAATGTAATATATTTATTAAGATCATTAGTATCATAAATACATTAATATGCACAAGGTTAGAAAATTGTTTAATTTTCACCCAAAAGACTTTTTTAAAAATCCTCAACCAAGGATGTTTCTTTTTTTCTTTATTTATTTTGTTGTCTTGTTTTTAAGAGAGAGGAAGGGAAAGAGAGGGAAACATCAACATACAAGCAAAACATTGATTGGTTGCCTCCCTATCATAGGTACCATGACAGGGTTTGACCCCACATCCTGAAGAAGAATAGAACCCATAACTCTTTGGTGTATGGGACAACACTCCAACCAACCTAGCCACCAGATCACAGCCAAAGACTTTATTTTTAGTTTACACCAGTAAAATAACTTACTAACAAATACAACTGTTATTGTAGAAATGTTCCAATGAAACACTTTTTTTTCTGAAAATTTTCAATAAAGAATAAAGTAAAAATTAAAAGAAAACCTTTTAATGATTACTGACTTAATAAAAGTAATCCATCCCAGGTGCTCCCTGATAGTTTCTAATAATCAGAATTTTTTAATCTCATTGAAATTTAAAGGAGTCCCTTATAATATTTTCATTCCTTAATGTAGTGAAGAAACACAAAATAAATTGTTCCCAGTGTTTGAATTGATTTCATTTCCTATTCAATATTCAATATTTCTTATTCAAACAGGCTAAGGACAAATCAGCAGCAAACCTTTTTATTTTTTTCAATTCTTGTATTTTTGAAGATAAATCAATTCTATAAGTTTGTTGGTTGCTTTAATCTGAATTTTCAAGGTAACTTCACATTTCTTCATGGAAATACTTAGAGAGGAAAATCATATATTTGTTATTTAGTAATTGAAACCCCTTCCCTATTTGCCTACTTTTCATGACAGAGCTGATTTGGCCCATTTTCACCCACACATCCCTCCTCTCATAACAACAAATATGTCCAGTGGATTTTCAATCATATGTGACATTTAACATGATGTCTACTTCAGTTGTAGGAAAATTTCATAAAGGCTTACCCCATTTTTTGGAAAAGCAATCCATCCCAGGTCCCCCATGACAGTACGTGAATCCAATAAATTCACTGAAAGAGAAAGAACACAAAACTGAGTCAAGTGCACAAAAATGCATCACTATTGTCAGTATTATTAAAAGTGCATATTGCTACATATCTGAAATTAGATTAAATATTCACTATGATAAATGCAAGAGTTATAATTTAAAGAAAGCATTTCAATACAAGAAAACAAGTTATTTTGAATTAACATTTAGAGCAAAATTATATAAACAAGTCATTACCCTAAGTGTTTTTTTTTTTTGTCAAACAACTATAAAGAAGAATTAAATTAAGAAAGAGAAAATATGGAAAATCCACAGAAAACAGTAAAAACCATGCAGTGATTTTTCAAGCTCTAGGCCCTGGGATTAAGCAGCAGCCATAAAATTGTAGCTGAACGTATTGTATTTTCTTCCGGAAAGCTGTTACGAAGCAATTAACAAATAATTTACATTAAACAGCAATAAACTATCCCCAAGCTTGTAACATTTTTGTGATATTAACTGAAATCTGTAATCCAAATTGCAAGTTTAATTAAGAAATAAATCTACACACCCTTAACCAAGCCAAGGAAACTATAGCAGCTCTCAGGGTTGTTGTTATAGTTATGAGGCCACTGCATTGCCAAGCCATCTTCTACGTATATATGACCACAACCTTCAGTGTGCTTCCTGCAGACCTATCAGCTACATTTTTTGAAAGACAGACATCAATCATGGCTAGATATCTTAACATATTTGGGACTCTCAGGTGGAAGTCTGAATGTCATCATTGCAAAAGGAAACCCACAGTATTTATACCAATGTGCATCCACATCCCACACACTCACTATGTCTATATTTCAGGAGGTTCATCTGCTTCCCCCCCCACCACCCCCAAGTTATACTAGCTAAAAGAGTACTGTGTTGTCAAAATGCTTTCAGCCTGGGTCACAGATCATTAGGTTTCCAGCCTATTATGCCCAATCCAAATGGGCCCCCTATGCAGCTGAAGCACTTTATTTTTTTTTTAATATATTTTATTGATCTTTTTACAGAGAGGAAGGAGAGGGATAGAGAGCTAGAAACATTGATGAGAGAGAAACATTGACCAGCTGCCTCCTGCTCACCCCCTACTGGGGATGTGCCCACAACCAATGTACATGCCCTTGACCGGAATCAAACCTGGGACCTTTCAGTCCTCAGACCAATGCTCTATCCACTGAGCCAAACCGGTTTCAGTGCAACTGAAGCACTTTAAAGGAGCCTGACATGTGGATCCAAAAGAAAAACAACTATGTTATCCCAGTTGGAGGTATGGAGCTTACTTAAACTAAAATCAAGAGCAAATATCTTGAAATGCCAGTAATTAAAAAAAAAAAAAAAAAAATGATTCTGCCCAACCAAAGTGGCTTAGTGGTTGAGCATTGACCTATGAACCAGGAGGTCATGGTTCAATTCTCAGTCAGAGCACATGCAGGTTGTGGGCTTAATCCCCAGTGTGGGGCCTGCAGAAGCAGCTGATCAATGATACTCTCTCATCATTGATGTTCCTCTCTCCCTCTTCCTCTCCCTTCCTCTCTGAAAGCAATAAAAATATATTTAAAAAATGATTCTATGTGCAAGAGTAAAGCCTGAATACTAAAGGAATAATAGTTAATAGGCTGTTATAATATTTCTATAAGAGAATATAAAACAGAATTATTATAACCAAGGAAGTGAAAATCATAATTTAAATAGAAATGTTCTACACACTATATAAAAAGGGTGCATTTAACTCTTATTTTCCATCATTTTATAAAATCAAACATATTTAAACATTAAGCTAACACTTTATAATATTAGTAATATAAATATAAATCAAATTTTTTAATTTTTATAAAATAGAAATATATTCAATACACACACATATGTATATTATATATGTGTGTGTGTATATGTTCACTATACTTGCCTATTTTCTTCAAGTTCTGAGTTCTTTAACTATAAAAGTTCATACTTATAGAACGGTTGTATCATCTTTAGTCTACTTCCATCAACTTGGCTTTAGAGAATAATAAAATAATTTGTGAAATTATTTTTAGAAGAGATTTATCTAACTGAAATTGACATAATTTAAAACTGTTTAAAACAGGAACAAACAAACAAAAAAATCTGTTCCACCTCCCAGTGACCTTGCAAATCCTCCAGTCACTCCACTAAATCTAATTTTTCAATTAGATCCATACTCTTTTCTTTTTATTCTGTTGTTGGCTTTTCTGATTTCCACGGGAATAAAGCTAGGTTAACCTTAAATGTCCTTGTTCTCATTTGGGCTTTTCTAGGACATTTAGGGTTGTGTCTAGACATGACTAAGTACCAGGGTAGTGCAGAACCTAACCCATTATATTTATTCATCTTTATCATTCCTTTAGTTCACCTTTGATACTGAGCAGCAGCATATCTGTGTAGACTAGATAAAGTTGAGCAGTTCAGCAAACTAAAGGCCTTTTACTATGCTGGCAGTCAAGTGAACTTAATATAATGGTGGCAAACTGTGTGCATAGGGATTCTAGGAATTCATAACCAGTCTCCATGAGAAACACAGCATTCCAGTAGACCTTTCAATAACATGTGGGTCTTGAAATATTCATTTTTGCCAACAGAATTCCAGATATATATATATATTAGCCTTAGTTACCCTCACTTAAATGAAATTTAATCTAAATTACTATTTTTACTGTTTTTTGGACTAAAATATATGCGTGTGGAATTAAATGAATTAACTGAAAACATTAGCTTCGCTATTAATACAATTTACTGATAATCTGCAATATTGAAATACATTATTAAATGCATAAAAATAACCACAATAGGGATGTATATTATCTTTCATATGCTGATCTTGTCAAAAGGTTTTCTTCAGATAAGATTAGAAGGTTTATAGGAAATATGTGTATGTCACTTCCCACCACTGTCTAAATTTGCTTTCCTCTTGGAAATAGATGATTTCATAAAATTCACAATGCATACCATTACTAAATTTGAAATTGGGGGGAGAATTAGATGTTTTAAATGATTACTTGCAGATTTTTATATTATAATTTTGTCCATGAAAATATAGAGCGAATGGGGTATGATGCCTCAAGGAAGATAACTAAAATTATGCCATATAACAATATATGACCATACTGTTTATCTACAGATGACCATACCAATCTCTATATCAATATACATGGGGTGGGGGAGGGGGTTTCTTATACATCCAAGTTTTGCACATGCTGCTTTCGCTCTCTCAAATGTCTCGATCCCTTTCTGAATTGCTAAATCTTCATTTGTCCTGTAAAACACATTTCAGGAACTACCTTCTCCTGGAAGCCATCTCTGATCATCCCTTTCCTACATCTCAGTAAGGTATTCAGACTGAATAGTTAGCACCCAGTCTTATCTCCAAAACACTAAATACACAGAACTGTATTATTTCCTTAGAAACCTAGCCTAAGCTTGGAACTGCTAATAGCCATTTTTCTTATGAATGAATCACTTGGTCTGTGGGCAGATCTGGAGGGCATGTCCGTATGAGCACATAGCAGTGGTTCTCAACATGGACCTCTGGTAATGGCTGGAGACGCCTTCGATTTTCAAAACTGGAGGATGGGGTGGTGGTAACTTTTTAAGATACATAATGAAGCTATGCTTACATCTAAAACTAACATAATATTGTATATGAGCTAGGCATTAATAATATATTTTTAAAACTGAAGGGTCGGGGAGTATTTTGCCACTGACGTCTCATGGGAAGAAGCCAGGTATGCCCTTAAGCATCCCTTAATGCACAGCAAAACTTCCCTCACTCCCAGGGAAGAATTGTGTGGCTCAAATTTCACTAGTGCCAGAGTTGACAAACCTTGCCACCTACCTATGATGCAGTACTATGAAACCTCTAGTTTCACACATCTTTGTATAGAACATCAGTATCGTGATCTTCATTAACAAATGTTAGCATATTTGAAGGTATTCCATAAGAATCAAAATACTACTCAATTTAAGAAAATAAAACTAATAAATATTGTTGAAGTCTCACTTAGGAAAACAGTATTTTTACAACCGAACTCCTGTCATTTTTTTTTTCACACAACCAACAAAGTTCTCATGTATGTGCTGTGCTGATAATTCCTCAATATTCATGATAGCATGCATGAAAGAGCACCATGCCACCGATATCGCTGCCTACATTTCACCCACTACTTAAGCTCCTTAATAAAACCAGAAGTTTAGGACATATATAAATTTTCAGAAATTGATTGCTCAATTTCATTACCAAATGCATTTATTTATTTATTTATTATTAATTTTTATTGAATTCGTTGGGGTGACCTTGGTTAACAAAAATTTATAAGTTGCAATGTACAATTCTATTATGTATCATATGCATATTGTACTGTGTTTACCACTCCAAATTAAGTCTCCTTCCATCACCATTTATCCCCACTTTTCTCTTACCTTCCCCCATTCCCCTTTGCCTCTACTAACTACCATAGTGTTGTCTGTGTCTGCAAGGTTTTTTTTTTTCTTTGCTCAATCCCTTCATCTTTTGCACCCAGCCCTCCAAATCCTTCCCCTCTGAGAGCTGTCAGTCTGTTCTCTTTATCTATGAGTCTGTTTCTGTCTTATGTCTTAGTTTATTTTGTTCATTAGATTCCACATATAAGTAAAACCATATGGTACTGGTCCTCCTCTGACTGGCTTATTTCACTTAGCATAATGCTCTCCAGGATCATCCATACTGTTACAAACGGTAAGACTTCCTTTGTAATCGTGACTGAGTAGTATTCCGTCATGTAAATGCACCACAACTTCCCCACCCCCCACCCCCCCTTTGATATTTTTAGAAAGTGTGGAGGGAGTGGGAGAGACAGAGAGAAACATCCATCTGAGAGAAACACATTGATTGGTTGCCTCCCGCATGAGCCCCAATCAGGGCCAGGGACTGAGCCTGAAACCAAGGTACCTGCCCTTGAGCAGAATCAAGCCTGGACTGTTCTGTCCACAGGCTGACTCTCTCCCACTGAGCCAAACCAGCTAGGGCTGCCACAGCTTCTTTATCCGCTCATCTACTGACGGGCACTCAGGCTGCTTCCAAATCCTGGCTATTGTAAGTAACACTAAAAGAACATTAGGGGTGCATATATACTTTTGAATTGGTGTTTCAGGTTTCTTCAGATGGATTCTCAGAAGGGGAATTACTGGGTCATAAGGCAGTTCCATTTTTTAAATTTAATTAAAGTCCTATGAGTAAACTCCGTAATACTTTGCACCAATCTGCATTTCCACCAGCAGTGTAAAACGGTGTCCTTTTCTCCACATTCTAGACAACACTTGTTTGTTGATTTATTGATGATAGTCATTCTGATAGGTGTGATGTGTTATCTCATTGTGGTTTTAATTTGCATTTCTCTGATGATTAGTGGCATTGAGCATCTTTACAAATGTCTACTGGCTAGACATATGTTTTTGCACATCAAAGGAAATCATCAACACAGTGAAAAGACAACCCATAGAATGAGAGAATGTATTTGCCAATGATATAGCTGATAAGGGTTTAATATCTGAAATTTATTTTTTTTTAAAAAACTTATAAAACTCAACACCAAAAAAAAAAACAAAAAAAAAAAACTCCACACAAACCTTTCAACTAAAAAAAGCTGAAAAGACACTTCTTCCAAGAGAACATGCAGATGGCCAACACAAATTTTATTTTAAAAGCAGTGATGTACTTGGACTTCTACCACAGTAACAGTCACTAAGTATCGTCCGTGCAACAATTACAGTAATTAAATTGTTCTGAACAGTATATATGCTGGTTGTAAAATGCAATGAATACTCAATGACTATTGATCTTCCCTGTACAACTTAATTAAAACTTGTCAAGGAGAAGTCACTAATGAATTTAATTAGATAAAATGTTTGATACCACAGTTACTTTAGAAGACATTAATTAGATAACAGAAATTCTATGGGAAAAAATCTTTTTATTCTATTATTTATATTTTAAAATAAAGTCATACCATTAAATTGAGAAATAATCTTCAAGGATCATTTCACTTAAGTCACTGTGTAACTGCAACGAGTATGGGCATATTGGTTAGTATTTGCATCAGTAATTAAGAAGATAGATTCTCCGGGAGAAATAACTCTACAGAGGTCAATAAGTATATAGTCTGTTATAAGTTTCCTAAAATTATATAGGAAAAAAGAATCATGAACACAGGAACTTTTAATAAGTAAAATCAGTTAATTGCCTGCCCAGCCAAATGACAGATAATAAAACTAATTCAAAGTAATCTCAAGTATGCTTTATTTTTTATTACTATACACTAATCATTTTAATGCTTTTATGAACACATAGAAAAAAGAAGTTCTTAAATAACTTACTTTAAGAAAGCCGGAGAGTTGCTAACTCATTTTTGTTTTTGTTTTGATAGAATTCAATGCTGGTAAGGAAAAGACAGAATAAGCAAAATGGAATATGTAATATATATAAGAAGACTCCTAAGTCCTTACCTTTCCATTTCCTAACAACTAAAGATTAGTTTGAGTTAATTATTCAAATATGGTATTCAATTACTATAATTTTCAAATATTCATAACTTTCTGTATATCATTTTTATGCCATTGTTTCCTCCTTAACATCTTGCTAATATCAGTATCAAAGATCAGGGGGGAAAAAATTACTGGATTTTCCAGGAAAGTGACATATCAGGATAAATGTATTTAAGACTTTGAAGAGTTGAAAGACGGCTCAAGGACATTCAATGCTGCCACCACAGTTAGGGAGCTAGCCTTGAGAAAATCTGTGATCCTTGATGACATGAAGATAGAGAGCCAGAAACATACTCTTACTCATGTTGTTTCTGCTTTTCACATAATCTTTGCAGTAACAAACAGTTATAATGTTAGTTGGATCTCCACCACAACATGAAGAGAGGATAATTTGGATTAGAAGCAAACAGCATGGCATGCTCTTTCTCTAAAGGCATTGACTCAAATTCCCATTGCATATAGTACAATTTTGATGAATGCTTGCTTATTTATTTCTATTTAACAATATCAAAAAAGCTACTGGATTCAATTACAGCACACATTTTACTAATCTGTGCAAATAAACCCCAGATACACAGCTGTCCAGCCTCTCTTCATGGTCCCATTCAGCACAGATGTTATTTCTTGCTTGTGGGCTAAATTTTATAATTTGACAACTGCTGCAGGGAACAAAGAACAGTTGATAAAATGAGTGCAGGGAAAGAGTACATGTGTTTCCCATTGGAGAACTAAATTTGTAAATTTGGTAAAACTATGTTATAGGTTTAGGGGCGTTATGTAGATTTCTGGCATCCTCTATTGAAGGCAAGAATCTACAACCAATAGCTTTTCCTCAGGTAATGAATGGGAGAGTATCTATTTCTTTTGCAAGTCTGAGCAAACCATGCCCACAAACTTCATGAAGAAGAAGAAGAAGAAGAAGAAGAAGAAGAAGAAGAAGAGGAGGAGGAGGAGGAGGAGGAGGAGGAGGAGGAGGAGGAGGAGGAGGAGGAGGAGGAGGAGGAGGAGGAGGAGGAGGAGGAGGAGGAGGAGGAGGAGGAGGAGGAGGAGGAAGGAGGAGGAATATGGTGAAAGGAACTTAGTGTATACTATGTGTCAGTTGCTCTACTGGGCAACTTGTATATGTTCTTTCATTTAATTATCTCAACATAATGCAGATTCAACAGAACACTGACAGTTTTCAATACCATTCAGAGCCCCAGCAGAAAAATCAAGGGAAGAAGAAAGTATAGAGCAATATCTGAAGCGTTCACGAGAGCACATGAGCCCTCACTTAGAGATTGGACATTAGATACTGTGATCACAGCCACCTATCTCCCAAGAAGGAAAAGGCTATGAATTAAATGCTGATCAAAAAGGAATCTACTTCAATTGTACATGAATCATGGATGCCGAACGCTACTTGAGGTAAAGCTCATAACCAAGGAGTCTGA
The DNA here is from genome assembly GCF_964339955.1 of Pipistrellus hanaki. Classification (NCBI taxonomy): domain Eukaryota; kingdom Metazoa; phylum Chordata; class Mammalia; order Chiroptera; family Vespertilionidae; genus Pipistrellus; species Pipistrellus hanaki. Next base: position 173,230,125 of record NC_140503.1, on the reverse strand, counting down.
CTATGAGAGCTTAAGCTAATCGTGTAGCTCTGAGTTCCTAATCGCCTCATCTTTTGGCAGCATGTTGTCATAATCCCCATGGACAACACTCCCTCTCACCATCTCTGTTCAGTGACAACATAAATTCTGTGGTTTTCTTCTATCCTTCTAGCTACTTGTTCCCATTATGAACGATTCTTCCTCTACCAACTCTGCAAACCTTGGCTTGATCCATACTCTAATTTGTAGACTATCTTCACTTCTCACTCTACACCAACATTCTTGACTGGAACTTGACATAGGAAAAATAAAAAAGATTAGGCATTTGAAACAACAAATGCCTTGGCTCCAGATCATTCATATTGAATTAGGCTATTTAGGATGGAGAATGGATAGTGTATTTATTTTTTATTTGTTAACTGATTGGTTGGTTGGTTGGCTGGTTGGTTGTTTTCAAAGATGATATTAGCATATATCCCATGTAAAATCCCCTGCAGAGGACATCATGAACTTCTAAGTCTTTAGTTGTAATGTAAATATTAATGAGCTTCTAAATCCATATATCTTGCCCATTTCTTTCTCCTAAAATTCTACCAACTTATATATTTAACCTGTCCCCAAATGAACAAAACATATTTTCCTTACAAGAATAATACCCCGCTTCCCATTTCATGAGTGCCATGCCATAAAACTAGTTGTTCTATCCAAAAATCTACAAGTAGAACAACCAGTTCTATTCCTACATTGAATCAGTGACCAAATCCCATCAATTGTAACTATATTTTATATATAACTCTCTGCAATGCCTTCTCAGTTTCATTCCACAGCATAAGCAGTCCAGCCAAACCCTATCCATCATTTTTCACTTGAAAACTCTTATAAGTGGTTTCTCAGTAGAGGGGCAATTTCTTCAAAATACTGCATCCAGAAAGATCTTTCTAAGCCACCAATATGGTCACATCCCTCCCCTGCTTCAAGCCTTGTCATTCTGTCTTATTGCTTTTAATATAGGTCCTTCCGGCATTGGTCTATATTTTCTTCTCCAGTTTCATTCAGGCTTTTTCCTCCTTCTCTTTCCACAGTTAAGCAATACTGAACATATTTCATTTCCCATTATGTGGTCTTACTATAGATTCAGCTCTGCCCAATGAACTGTGAAGGTGATCTGCAAGGGAATGTAGTTTTTGAGAGGAAAACACTTAGAAAAGGGAATTGCCTTGGAAGTTGCTGGGCATGGGTGTATTTTGGGGGGACTGGTACAGTCATCTAAAGCTAATAAGGAGAGTCAGCAGCAAAGCAAAGTCTACAGATTAAGGTTGGCAGAGTGAAGGGATGAGAAGTGTCTAGATCCACATTATATCACAGAGTTGCTAATCCATCTAAATTTGAAATTTGCCTCTCTTTGGATTTTGTGTTGTATGTGTGTGTTTGGGGGCGGGGGGGGGGGGGAATATCAATTTTGTTGCTTAATCCAGTGGGGAAGTGATTTGTTATTATTTGCGGAGGAAGATATCCTAACTGCTGAAACTGCTAAGGGACAGAATTTGAAATCAACCTCCAGTCTCTCTTATTCCAGAGTCTGTTCTCTTTCCATCATACCTTGATATTTCCAAAACTATAATTACAGAAGTCCAATGACATTCCCAACTGACTCTAGATATATTATGTTTAATTGTTGACTGTGAAGAACAACTGTTGCCTTTCATTGTTATATTTCATCTTCATAAACAACGAAGTTTTAGCCACTACTCATTGAAAGTTAAGCAGCATATGACTATGAAGGAATATTCATTCTCTGAAGCATATGACTACAAGGGAAGCAAAAGTCAATCAGAATATTATTAAAATTTTTGAATTGTTAAAATTGTGTACTTGGGGAGACGGCAAAAAGGAATTCAGAATTATTATCAATTGGTTAAGCCATACAAAGAGTTTAGGCAAAGGTAACACTGAAATACACTGACAACTAAATTATGAATAATGAGCAGTCTACTACATTTACAGGACACATGGCATGAAAAGAGCAAAACCATATGGTTTTCAGTGGCTACCTTGTTAAGGGTGGTAACAAAACTTGTCAAATCTTTCACAGTGATTTCATTCTAAAGAAAAAAGTCAACAATAGATGAAATAACACGCTTGAAAATCACCACATAATAGAATACACTCATTTAATACCTGCTCAGTTCCACACCATCATGCATATAGATCATATACGAATCTATTCCTTACAAAATAGGGTAAATGTCACACTTAAAATGAATGTACTTATTCACAATTCACTTTGCAAATGGCTCACTGTACAGAGAATGCTCATTATTTCTATGGTTCTGGTTGGTACTCTGTGAACTAATAGAAGCGATTTAACTTTGAAGACCTCAGTTCTCGTATTTGTAATATAAGTGATTGAGACTAACAGTCTGTACTCAATGTACATTATATAACTTAATTCCACCAATGAACCTTTATTTTCTCCATTTTGCATAGAAGGAAAGTGAAGCTGATAAAAGCTAAATAGGGCAGTGGTCCAAGGTGCCAGAGCTAATAAACACATACTTGCTAATAAATGCAAGTCTATCTGCCCTGGCCGGTTTGAATCGGTGGATATAGTGTCGGAATGTGAACTGAAGGGTCCTGGGTTCAATTCCAGTCCATGGCACATGCCCAGTTTGCAGGCTCAATCCGGGGGGGGGGTAGGGGGGGGTGCAAGAGGCAGCCAATCAATGATTCTCTCTCTAAAAATATTTAAAAAAATAAATACTAGCAAATGCAAGTCTATCTAACTCCAGAGCTGTTTGTCCTGCTTCTATGCCACACTTGCTCCAATTTTGGACTTGCTGAATCCAAAGGCTCATTCCTTTGAAACTCGTAACTCCTATATATCAATGTTTCATTAAGTCAATGAATAGTGAATAGTATATTACAAAACCATCTACTATAGTACATTAGTATACTATGATATCCTAATAGTATGTCACAAAAATATCTAGCATAATGTTATAATAGTACTGTATATAAGATGAAGACATCCTAACTGCTGCTAAATTTTCAGATATATTAATCTAAACAAAGCAGACAGGTTGGTTTTGATATATTAATCTAAACAAAGCAGGTTTTTCCAGGGAGATCACAGTTTAGTATCAAATTTCCAACTATGTTCAAGTAAGTTACAAGATTCTGAAAAGCAAAAGGGTAACCTGCAAAGATGAATCCTCTTTTCATAAGCTTATTTTGTTATTTATTATGCTCTAAGGATGTTAACTGGGGCAAAACAAGGCAAACATTTGCCAAAGTATACTTTGTCCTTAGATGTCAAGAAGCACATAAAAATAGAATGGCAAAATGTATACAAAGTTGACTCTTTGTTTTGAATGAATCCTCACCCTGGTTCTCATTACCCCTAATGATTAATTTAAATCTATCAAACTGCAAAACTAAGGACATAATTATTAGCTTTCCAGGCTTCAGGGTAGGATAAATGATAATTAGATTTGAACATGCACCAAAACAGACAAAAGCTTGCACAAATCCAGAGTCTGTGTTTTAGGGCGATGACATTTATGAAAATGAAGGAACAATTGGGTGGCCCAGTAACCCTTTTTGTAAAATGAGAAATGAACCAATTTTTTTTTTTTTTACTAACAAACATGAATCATTATTCTCATGTTAGGCTTGCAGCTTCATTCTTGTGTAAACTTAATTCTGATGTAAACCCAACATAATGATCCTTTGTGAATGAGTGTTTGTCATCGAAAATAGAAAAAAATACTACAAGAAACCTTTGGATAAGGATTTGTCATCAAAAACTAGTCAAAATATACAGCAATACAGACAGAAGTACGAATAAATATTATATCCCAAATTTTAAGTGTCTGATCATAAATATTTTAGTACGCAGCTCTAATTAGCCATATCAAAACAGCTAGAATCATTCATGACAGCAGGAAAGTATTTTTTAAGTCAGTCTACTAAAATACAATGAATTATATATTTTAACAGGGTACAAGATTGATGATCTAGTAGTGGTCCCTTTTGCCTAGTTTAACCTGGTGTCTAAAATCTATTTTTAGAAAAGATATAACCTCCGTAGTTGACTAATCTATTTTTGCAAAATATGAAAAGGAAATAAATAAAATAAAATAAAAATACTTCCAATTTTCTGTGGCATTGTGGAAGATTCTGCTTTATGCCTATTAATTACTCATATCCTTTTTCCTTCCTTGCTATCAGGATTTTACTTGTGCTCAGAGTGGCAATGTGCCCAGCACTGGACAATGGATCATGACCGGCCTCAGAAAATAATGATAATCATGTCTCTGTTATCTTAGCCTCCATTGAGTCCGCTGGCCTGGTTACATAGGTCTGGCCAATGAGATATAAACAGAAATCTGCTCTCCAGTTTCTGAGAAAGTTTTGTTGTCCTAGCTGAAGGAAGGGTGAAGCTGGCATAATGCTTGGTTCTTGTTCTTTTGTTCTGAACTAAATGTAATGTTTGGAAATGCACCGGCTTTCTTGCAACCATGAGGCAAGACTTGAGAGTAAAGCAAGAAAGTCATCATGATTTCTGTGCTGACACCATTTAAGCCCAATTCATTAGACAACTAATTCTGAAACTTCTTTCTCAAACATTTTTTTTAAATATATTTTATTGAGTTTTTACAGAGAGGAAGGGAGAGAGATAGGGAGGAGTTAGAAACATCAATCAGCTGCCTCCTGCACACCTCCTACTGGGGATGTCCCCGGAACCAACGTATATGCCCTTGACCGGAATCGAACCCGGGACCTTTCAGCCCGCAGGCGGATGCCCTATCCACTAAGCCGGTTTTGGCTCAAACATTTTTAAAATGGCCTCTACATTCTCTACATTTTAAATTACTGTTGGACAGGTTTTTTGTTTGTTTGTTTGCTTTGTTTTGTTTTGTTTTTTTAACCTGGAACCCAATATTAAGTAATAAGATAATAAATATATAAACTAAGGAAAAAGACTAACTCACTGCCTTAACATCTATTCTGGTTCTATATATATAATGTGACATCTGCAATGAACAGGGTTCATGCATTGCATTTATTAAGCATCTGCTGAAGTAGCAATAAGTGTTCCGGGCCCAGGGGGATAACCAGTGAATAAACTGGAAGTATCTTGCTGATTGTCCAACCTCCCAATAGATGTGCCGAAGAGTAGACAGTTGTTTGAATTTATATTATCAGTGAAATAATCCTTCGATATCCCTGGAGACAAACTCTCTTAGGATATAATTACCTGGATTATATTTGGAACATAAGGATACATATGAACACATTCAAAACGCATGTACTATAATTTAGGAATATAAAGGGGAACTATTCATGAAAGTATACTCCTTGAGGATCAGCTCTGATACCAATGGCTGTATCACTGATTATATATCAAATCATAGTTAATTTTTTTTTTGCACTTTGGTATTTTCTTTAACAATTCACTAACATCTTGTATTTTCTTATTTTGCATAATATCATCTGATAATAATATACATCATCGTTAGCCTTAACATATTTTCATATTCTTTTTGAGATTAATAGCAAACATTTGTACAGCATTTTCTGAGTGTTAGTCATACATATGTGCCATATTTTTTCAGTGCTTTTTTTTTAAGTGTAGTTTTTCTATCACCTTCATTAAAATCTCTTGCATTAGAATCACCGGCAGTGTTTTTTTTTTAAAAAAAAAAAAAAAGTAAACCCACTGTCCCATTCAAAAATCTGCAAAGATGGGGTATTAGATGAGCCCAGGAGATTGTATCTTAGGAGTTCCCATCACCCAAGTGACTTTTATAGAAACTTAATTTGAGTCAAACAACATCTGAACTGGTCTATGCCCTATTTAGGAAGGAGAATCTACCTATCACACAACTGGATTGTTGGGACAATGTCAAATCATAATAAAACTCTGGAAAAGCTAACTCTTATTTTGGTACTGACACTGTTTCAGAATGGCACCAGTCCCAGACCCAGATTTCCCTTTGAAAAGCTCTAAGTATGAGTTCTTTAACAGGGACAAAGGTTAGAATTATCTATGCATATTCTAAAATTACAGATTCCCAGGTTCTAAAATTAGTGATTTCCAGAGAAGTTGCTTTAATGAAATTTGATTTGAGTCTAAGAGGGTACAGATATTGCATAGCAGTCCTCCTATCTCTGGAAATATGTTGCAAGACCCCCAGTGGAGGCCTGAAATCATGGTTAACAACAAACCCTGTATACACTTTGCTTTTTCCTATACATGCAGAATTATGATAAAGTTTAAATTATACATTAGTCCCAGCAAGAAATTAACAATATATATATGGCTAAGTGACAATCTGACAATCCAATCATCCAACTGGCTGCTATGGCGTGCACTGGCCACCAGGGGAGGGCAGATGCTCAAAGCAGGAGCTGCCAAGTTGCAGTGACTTGGCAGCAGCAGTTCTTGGGTGACATACACTGGAACCAGAAACAAGCCAGCCTGATTCTGGGGTGGGTCACCTGAGAACTGCCCTCTTGCAATTTGAGACCCCTTGGGAGCTGTCAGAGAGCTGGTTTTGACCCAACCCCTGCCAGCCAGGCCAAGGGACCTCACAAGCTGGAGGGACCCCACTCACTCTGCATATGCCCTTGGATCTGCAGCACCTCCCCAGGTGCAGCTGGCCAGGGAGGGACCACAGGAGGTTGGCTCCAGGGCGTGTCTGGCCCATCTCGCCCATTCCTACCCCACACGCCACCTTCTAATTAATTTCCTTTCAATGTGCACAAATCCATTCATCAGGGCACTAGTAGAAAAATAAAATAGAAAAATTATAACAATATACTGTAATAAAAATTATATGGATGTGACATTGTTAAGTAACATGGGGTTAATTGAACACAAGCTCTGCAATACTCTACAGTACATCTGATAACCAAGCTGGAAGCTAAGTGACTAATGAGTGTATACAGCCTGGACACTCCGGACAAAGAAATGATTCACATCTGGAATGATAGACCTGAATGTCATGATAGTTCATCAGACTGCTCAGAACAGCCGGGCAATTTTAAACACATGAAATGTTTATATCTGGAATTTTTCATTTAACCTTTCTAACTGTGGTGACCACTGGTAACTAAAACTGTGGAGAGTGAAATCTCGCAGGTTGGCTCTGATGAGCAATTCTAGGTTAGACACCATTGATTCACACTAAGCTTTACCACATATTATAATTAGTGTTTTAGTGAGATTGTTAGAAAGCTAAAAGTCAGGATCACAGCACCCTGATCTCCTATACAACATTTCTTTTACATTTGTACACAGTGGTTTTCACACTGAGCTCAAGATGGCCCCTGTGGTTCTAAAGACATGGCTCAGAGGCACAAGCAGATGAGGGGAAGAGAAGGAGGAAGTAAAACAGGGACAGGGAACCCAACAATTCTGTTGTTATCTGCTTCGGGTATTGGGCTGCCACAGTCATTTCTTTTGAATGAGAGTTTCTGCTGCTTAAAAAAAAGTTTGAAAGCCACTTCTAATATTATGTCTTTGGCTTCCAACAATAACTTACATAAGAACCTATTATTACAAATCAATTATGCATATCTTGAAAATTGTTAAGAATATTATTTATTGTGTTTGGGACATTGTCCAATAACACAAACACCACTGAAATTGGTGTCTTTCAAACTCCAGAGTCAGGGAAAAATGCTTTATCCTGATGAACTGACAGATTTTCTGCCAGGAAATGAAAGCTGTGTAACAGAAAGTTTATACTTAAGTTTTCTATTCTGTAGCATTAGCATTGATGATAGTGAGATTTTTCTTGATATGTTTCCCATATCCCCCATATACTTTGCTTATATTTGTATTATATTGATTTTCTTATAAAGCATGTAATTTTTGTAATAAAGCATGATTCTTTCCTTGAAAGATGGATGCACAAATAAAATACAAATCATAATACTAAGTACATTTATATAAAAATAATCTCTATCACAATAGGTACAACAAAGAGCTTCAGCATCAAACACACCTGGTTCCCATTCTATTCCTTGTGTGACACAAAGCAAGTTACCTAATTTCTCCCAAATCCAATCTCCAGCGGTAAACTGGAATAACGTCCATTTCACAGGGTTGTTGTGAGAACTGAAAGTGGTAAAAGTCTTCATAGCAATTTTTATAATTAGCCTTCTAATTGAATCTAGAGAAAGATTCAATTCAAAAAATTATTAGCTCAATAGAATACAATATTAAAACTGCTCATAATTCTACTCTAGTTGTCATAAATTTTAGCGTAAATAAAAATATGTTCAAGAGGGATGATTAATTAAAATATATACTACTCAGACACTGGTTAAAATTAAACCCCCTAACCAGATAGTAACCAAACTATACTTAAAAACCATTTATTATTACATTTTAAATGTGTTCCCTTATAAATCTATTTTTAATGCTCTTCTATTCACATGGTTGATGTTATCCATTATTCCTGATATGTTCCCTGCAATATTAAGAATTCCTACCAAGTTGTAAATCTAAAGCGCTTCATAAAGTAAGTGGCAATCTAAATAAATGAGGAAATCCAAAACAAATGAAAGGGTAACTCCATCTCCTCTCAAGAAATTTGAACCTTTAAGAAACAGATGTTTTATATTAATTGTTTTTGCTAGAAGTAAAATTAAATCATGCTTAAAGCAGAAAAATTATTTTATGGTGGTTGATAGGCGCTCAAGTTATATGAATTCTGAGAATGTATATTAAGGAAAGGGGGGTAGAAAGCAGTAGTTGATTAAAATACAGATATCTATGAACTATATTCTAGTGGTTTGCTAATCTCAATATAACTTTCTTCTCATTGATAGGGTAAATCTATCACAAAATTTTCTACTGCCAGATTTCTTGGTATTAACTTCTTTTGGTTGTCAAATCATATAATCTTTGAGTAGATCACTTCTCAGTTTAGAAGATACTCTATAATAACAGAGATTCTAAAAGCTTTTAGTTATGGATTTAGGAAAAGGGCTAGCTGGGCTCTCCCAGTAAGGTAATGAGGTGGGACTACGTGTGGTTAAAAGCAGTGTCTTTAAAGAAGCACGGAGATGACTCAATAACATTCATTCATTAAACATACGTTTATAACACACGTGGAGGCAACTCTCTTTGAGTTTACAGACAGGCAAAACTTTCTACATATTGATGCATTTGGGAAGTGTAAAAAAATCTACTGCTAGTTTTTCTTGGTATCAACATACTTTGTTTAGCAAATCATATTATCTTTGTTAGAATATTATCTATTCAGAAGATAATATTCTTCTGATTAGCCTTCAATTTTTCTCTGATTAGCCTTTATTTTTTTATGACAATTTCTATTCTGATCAAGTATCAGAAATGTACAAGCAAGGCAAGGCTCCATTCCAGCCCAGTTTAATATGCTCCACGTGGAATAAGAACTGGTACACAATATTGGGGAAACTATGGAGAAGTCTGACCTCTGTGTGACCCAGGCATAAAGGTCAAGTTACTTAGGTGAAGGGAGGAGCTGTGTGTATTCCACTGAGCACCCAGAATCCAAATGCATAGAGAGCAAGCCCCCCCCCCCTGCCCCCTGCCCCCCAACCACCACCACCACCACAAACACATACCAGAGCCTAGCCCGCAGGGACAGGAGGGAAGTAGCAGGGGAGGTTGGCCAAAGTCATATCTCTGAGAGCTTTGTACTCAGGCTCAAGGACCTTAGATTTGATCCTGAGGGCATTGGAGAGCCATTGAAAGGTGTAACCAGGTTGTAAACATGGATTGCTTGGGCAATTGAACTGAAGTCAAGTGCTTTTCTTCTGGCATTTCCACTTATAATAAATATTAGACAGTACTCACTGACTAATGTAGAAAATTAGACCTTGGTAAATGTCAGAGTGCCAAACCACACAATTTTTTTTTTAGCACATGTAACACTTAAAACTTATATAATACTATGTACTAGAACTTTCAAAAAAAAACTATATTAGTCCTAGCCAGTTTGGCTCAGTGGATAGAGCATCAGACTGTGGACTGAAAGGTCCCAGGTTCTTGATTCAGGTCAAGGGCATGTGCCTCCGTTGCAGGCTCCATTCCCAGCCCTGGTTGGCAACCAATCAATGAGTCTCTCTCACATTAATGTTTCTCTCTCCCACCCTTCTACTCTCTCTAAAAATCAATGGGAAAATGTCCTCCATGAGGATTAAAAACAAACAAAAAAACACTAGATTGATGTGAATTCGCTTTATCTTTACAAGTCTCAACCACATTAATATTCCCATTTTACAGACAAGGAAGCACACCCCAGGGAGGTGTGCTACCTTGCTCAAGGTCAAACAGCTCTGAATGACTCAGCCAAGGTCCAGACCAGTGTTATCACTCTGCTATACTGCCTCAGGAAAGGGAGCATTTCTTCCCTGGTCATATGACTTGGGCTTTGCAACCAGTTCTCATTGTTCTAATAGATCACATTTTCTGATTTCGGTTCCTTGGTTTGTAACAAGGATTTACCTAATCTGTAACAAGGATTTACCTTTTTATGGCTTCTCATGGAATAATGTAGGTTAGTACATTGTGTTACCTATAGAGCAGTTTAAAAATATAAACTACATAGAAGTGATTACAAAATATCGAAAATAACCCTGCACAAAAAAAGAAAAGAAGTACCCCAGGTGTAGACTTGGGAGAGGAGAGAGAAACTGAGCATATTTCCCATTGAACCTTTCAGTCCCCTCACTTGTTACAAGAAATTGCATTGCCTAAAAAATACAATTTCACAGTGAAGTCAAAACTATGTTTTCAGAACTAGCCTGTATTCCCAACAACAGAGCCTGGGTAAATAAATAACATTATAGTGGAAGAGGGTTGCTTGATGGGGTTTGGGGTACTATATAAAGCTAAGTCTAGAGTGTGCCTGGGCTGGGGATTATGCTCTGGGTTGCTTATATACTAAAGTGACAAAAGCAATTTAAAAAGTAAAGGATACATGCCCTGAAATGCAAAGGAAATAATGTGTGGGGCTGAGTTTTGCCATGTGCTAGTGGGTTTGGGATAATGAAAAGGGCAATATCAACCCAGGGTAAATCAGTGTGTAAGAGCCTGATGACCAGAGATTGATCAAGTATTTAGCCAGGGGCAAATTGGAGCTAGGAGGGACCAGGAGAGCAAATATCCCCACGGCTGCACATGAATTTCTGTGTGCACTTTTCCTGTACTTCAGTCAGTGGTGTCCAAGAGCCAAGCGGGAGTCAGACTGCTTGGTTTGAATGCAGATTTATCAGTGTGGGTAAGTTATTTAACCATGTTCTGCCTCGTTTGTCACAGGTATAAAGTAAGAATGAGAATAAGAAAAGTTATTAACATTTTCTAGGCTTATTTTGAAATGAATGAATATATAAACTACTTAGCACAGTGTCTGGCACACTGTCTATCAATAATGAATGTGAGCTATAATAACTATATACAGGAGCGTAAATTTATAGGCATGCAAATACACACATGCATCCCATATGCAAATCTAAATACATTGTTCTAAACTTCCTTATACCTGTTTATGTTCACATATGTTGAAAAAAGCACTCCCAGAATTATATTAAAACCCTACCAAAATATAAAAACTCAATTATATTTCCAAGCAATTTTCAAATTCTTAATACAATTGGACACATCAGAATATTATATATTTCAGTGTAAAACAGTGGTGTCAAATTTTACATATATATGCATATATGTATGTATATACATATGTTTTATATACATACATGTATGTATATAAAACACATATACATGAATGCGTTTATATACATATATGTATATACATATATGCATTTTGAAGGTATTTTCAACCTTTTTCATCTCATATGACACAAAAAACAATTAATAAAATTCTGCAGTACATAAACAAAATATATTTTGCTGATCTGACAAAATAATAGGTATACTTTTGATTTATTCACACTGGATGGCTATTGTGTTGGCTATTGTCATTTTTTTTCTCATTTGACCATCTAAGGAAAAAGAGATCAGAGCCCTGACTAAACAATCAGGTATTTCATGTTTTAAAAATTCTTGTAGCACACCAGCACACTGGTTGAAAATTTACTGATGTATAGTAAAATTGATAACATACTGAGTAGAATATTTGAAGCTATATCTTGATGTTTTGAGTCTAAAAAGCAACATCTGACCTCTACCTTCGGAATATGAGGCAAAACTTAACATTTACAACTCATGATCCTTGCCAGCACCCAAAGATAGGGGAGTCAGAGGTTTTTAAAGGACTCTAGGTGGTCTTTCCTGGGCAGAGAATTCTCTGTGCAGGTCTGGATTTTGGGAAAGTCCAGAGGAGAGAGAGAATGGTTTTAGCAAGTGGAATGTGGTCTAAGCAAATGGAATGTCCATTGGTGAAGTGGCCTAAAAGTTAGTTCCCAGGAGAGAGGGTATCAATTCAATGATTTGATCGGACCTAACATTACCTTCACTTCCTTATCAAATCCCAGTGTTCACTATGAAATTAAGAGAGCAGCAGAAAATTAGGACAGCATAATGTGACTGATAGCTCTATGAAAAATTTGCATAGCAATTATTTTTGTTAGATTATTCTCCTGTCCCAGATTTTCCTTTCACCATCCAATGCAAGGAATGCGATAAACTCTGATTGTGAAATCATATCTCAAATCATATCTCAAGTACTGGTGGGGTAAGCACAAGGACTAATATGCGTTGTGTACCTGCTTTGCTCTAGGGATTTTACTAGACAACTACATGCATTCTTATTTTACTTTTACAACAACCCTGTAAATGTGCTTTAACACTTCATTTTAATTAGGCAGGATCTGAGGTGGACGGTGGAAGACCATAGCATAAATATATGGCAGAGGTCATTTCATGGTGTTTGCATCTCTGTTTGCACTACCTCGTGAGAGGCACAACCATTGTGAGCTTAATTAAAGGTGAGCTTCAGGGCTCTCAATGAAGTGGCCCATTTCCATGGCCTGAAGGCACCAGCTAGGCAGTCCCTTTTCTGTTCCATTTGCAAATGCAAGGTATTTTTGTACTTTTTTCTTAAGGAAGTTTCCTCACATAACATCAGCTTAAATCCACAAGGCAGTGTACCTAGCACTTTCCTACAGCCCGATCCTTACCCAGCAAGCGATGTGTTTACATGCACAGACTATGCCGGGCTTTAATCAGCTACATTGCCACAACTTACAGTGGTGTGGTACTAAACCAATTAGAAAACCCTTTCCTTTTGTTTGTTCTCTACAATCATTATGTAAAGTAGGCAGTACCAAATTAAAACAAAAAGATGAACAGAGGTCAGGAAAAATAACAAAATGAGCGTCCACTGAGCTTAGAGTTAACCCCGCATCCCCCAAGACCCGCATCCCTTCCCCCCCCCCCCAAAAAAAAAAAACACCGAAAACAACAAAAAAGAGGGGAATACTTTTTGTTTAGTCTATTGGGTTTTTTTCCTTGTTCTTTTTTTTTCTCTGTAATTTCATATCATTAAAATTTTCCCTACTTTGTTCACAAAATTACATTAAAAAAAAAAAAAAAACACACAGTGGTTCCAAATCTGCAAGATTAAGCCTGTTGTTCCCCCTTTCCAGAAAAATCAAATATCACTGATGATTTGAAACTAGACATGGATGAAATCCTTAGACATAGCAATTTCCGAGTTTTGTTGTTTTTTTGTTGTTGTTGTTTTGTTTTGTTTTACTTTCTCAGGCTTGTTTCAGGCCCTTGTTGGAGACTTCACATCACTAAGCTGCCTAGGGTGACACTCAGAGGGAGAAGGGAGTTGGCTGTCAGAGTCCACAGAAGCAGGCGAGGCTGCGGGCCTCACCTGTCCAGCCAGAGCTCCGGGTGAAAGTCAGATGCTGGCTCACAGAGAAAGCTCCTGCTGTGCACGGCTGGGCTGAACTGGTGCCAGCCGGATCTACCTGCTGAGTTTGTCTTTCCAGCTAAAAGACTTGAACAAGCATCCAGGAACAGGGAGGGGGACAGCCAGGGCAAAGTAAATAAGTGAGCTATCTTATAAGAAACAGGAAACTGGCAGAGACACCTTAAACTCTTGTACTTCTGATTTAGAAATTACGTTTTAAAAAAAAATGACTTAGTTGGACACAATCTACTTTTTACCTTTAAAGACTGGGACCCATGGTTTATTTAACAGAAGGCTACTAATTTGAAATTACAACTTCTTTGGGTTGTTGGAACACCACAGGTTCGGGCTCTCATCCTCTTATCTTGTTTTGATTTTATCTGATGGGGAAGGGGAAAGGAGGGTGGGAAGAGCAGGGGTCGGGGGAGGGGAAGAAAAAGAAGGATGAAATGTTTTCTTGGTGAAAATTTATTAATTTTACACTATGATTTCAGTACTTTGCTATGAGTTATACTTCTATTTAAAAGTGTACTGAATAAAAATATACATATAAAAAGATTAAGAAGGATAAGTAAAGAGGGGAGTATTGAAGAAGAAGAAGGGGAACGTGGGGAAGAAGATGCGAAGTGTGAAATTATTATAAGAGAAAAAAGACATTACTCATGTCAGAGCCAAAGAACAGATTGTATTTTCTATAATTCTTCCAATACTTAGCCCAAAACATCTTTCCAAGTAGGAACATTTTCTCACAAAGCATATGCAAAATATTTTAACCTTCAGGTTTTGGCTCTTTGATTTTGTTTTAATACCAGAATCATTTTCTTAACAGAGTTATGGGCTCAGTTTAGTTAGAAGCAAAGACATGTGTGATAGAAGTAGAAGATGACTCGGGCAATAGTCCAGCCGCTAAAACAGAATTAGAATCATCAAAGATAGTTTAATCCCAATTATGCAATCTGTGGGGTGTCGCTAATGCCACAACTATTTGGCATGACTCAATAACACAGCTTTCAGAGAAATAGAAAAAAAAGTGGATGACATCAAATGAACTGGGAGTTCTATATTTCATGAGGCTGGGATACATATCTTCAGAGTCAGAGTAAGACAAATATAAAATTAAGGAGTGTTTGTATGTGTGTGTAGGTTTGTTACTTTTTTAAACATAATATAAAAATAAAACCTAGTCGTATTTAATAGCAAGTTCATGATAATAGCACCTTGCAATCCCTCCCCACTATTTCATCCAGCCTCTCATGACCTTTCACACACCCCAAAATGTGTCCATGTGCACATATACAAACACCAGGCCAAGTTACTGCACATAATTATATCACAATTAAAGCTATGAAAACTGAGTGCTAGAACATACAGAAAGATTGCATGACTTGAGGTCAACTTTGTTTAACAAAGTTCTCTATTGACTTAAGAAATACTGTAAATGATTTTGACAAAATTGGACATAAGGTGATCAGATGATAAAGGCTGGGGAATCTATTGGAAAAAGAAGAGCTGGAAAAAAGCTGAATTATGAACAGAATCTATTAGGTTTCTTACAGCTGGAATAGACTGTAAGAGGTCCTCTAAAGGCAAAGCTCATGTGCCTTTTAGAGGATTTTCAGGCAAGTTTTAAGTAGCAGAAATGACCCCTTATGATTTCTTTAAATCACTAAAGATAAAAACAGTCACTTAAAAGTTATACTAATATTAAATGACAGTTAATAAAAGTCATCACGCTAACCACACTGTTTTCAAAACTTGAAGTGGTGCACCTATTAAATTAGTTTCATTTTATGATTTTTGCAACATCTGGGATTCTCATTAGAGATACAAGAAGAAAATTTTGAGCTTTTAGAAACAAAACAAAACAAAATAAAAGAGCAAGATCATAAATTACCAGACATTTCACCAGACACAATTCAAATTGTTAATGTACCTTAGACACTTTTTCTTTTTATTCATTTATTTTTTTAGTTTATAGTAACAGCTTATAACAGGTAAATTTTTTTTTGATGATGGCAATGAAAGAAGTTTAAAGGGAATTTAAAAATCTCTATTTCTCGTGAAATTCATCGGTTAGGAACATATTTTAAAGAGTTTAATTATTTTCCTAGTTATTCTAATATGAATTTTAAACTAGAGCCATCTTTTGATTTTATATGATCAGAATAAATGGAATGGATAAATATTAAACTAGATATTAATTCTATAGTCAGAAGAAATAAGGAAATTCCAATCAACTTTTAATACAAGAGTACCTGTTACTATCTATATGTAATTTGATTTATAAATACCTATCTCATAGGACAATTTATGGTATCAGTGATCCTATTAGTATTTTTGTGGAAAGTTCTTCATTATGACATTTTTTATCTGCTAATAAATGTATTATCAAAAATGAGCTGTTGTCCATATTTTAATTTAAAATTCTTAAATATTTTCTTCTTGCTCAAAAGAAAAGTCCTGCATTGTGCCAAAACCGGTTTGGCTCAATGGATAGAGCGTCGGCTTGGGGACTGAAAGGTCCCGGGTTCGATTCCGGTCAAGGGCATGTACCTTGGTTGTGGGCATATCCCCAGTAGGGGATGTGCAAGAGGCAGCTGATCGATGACTCTCTCTCATCGATGTTTCTAACTATCTCTCTCTCTCCCTTCCTTTCTGTACAAAATCAATAAAATATATTTAAAAAAAAAAAAAAAGAAAAGAAAAGTCCTGCATTGTTCAACATTTTAAAATCTGTATAATTAACTCTGAATAAACAAAATGTCTGGAAAGTCAGAAACTAAATTGGCAAAAGTAAATCTATACAATAAAAAGGTAATAATCGGACTGGGTGGACCAGACATCTTCTGGACATCTGACTTCCTTCCAGATAAAGCCACAGTGGTGGTGGGGCGAAGGCAGAGGCAGTTAGGAGTGATCAGGCCAGCAGGGGAGCAAGCAGTTAGGAATGAGATAAGGCTGGCAGGGGAGAGCAAATAGAGGGCAATCAGGGAGAGCAGTTAGGGGTGATCAGGCCAGCGCAGGAATGATGAGGAGGCAATCAGACCTGCAGGCAGAGGCAGTCAGAGGTGATCAGAAAGGCAGGCAAGCAAGCAGTTAGGAGCCAGTGGTCCTGGATTGAGATTGAGATGCCCCAGATTGGAGAGGGTGCAGACTGGGCTGAGGGACACCCCCACCTCCCTATGCACAAATTTCATGCACCGGGCCTCTAGTATATGATAAAAGGAGATTCCCCTATGTACTCATGCTAATTGTTTTGAAAGTTCAAAAATGAATACTTAAAAGTGAATCATTTATATTTTCATTTCAAATTTTTCAATGGATCCAATAATTCAGACAAGATTTCCAGTGAATAACTGTCAAATCTTGTAGTTTTCTAACTGCTACAGAGTGTTTTAAGAATTGTTATGTATAAACCAGAGATCTCTTGTTATTAACCTGCTTCTTATGTCAATATTGCTCATCGAATAGATCCTCTTTGTTTATTACATTAAAGATATATATTATTAAATTTTATGTAAAAAATGTAAACCATTTTAATTGCTATTTCCAAAGTCTTTAGAACTCGTTTTAGTTTTTAGTTACTCATACATACTCATAAAAACATAAGTGTACCACATGGCCTGAGGGTAGAACATCAGATGATTTGTTTATGTCAATTTAAAATCACCATGAGGAGTGTTTATGCTATCTTAGTCTATTGTATACAATGGAGTAGGATAACCCCTTTGAAGAAATCACTACCTAACCAACTGATTCTCTACATTTTCATAAAATAACTAAATGTTTATTTACCCAGGAGAGCATACCAGCAGGAGCTATTTTGCTCTATAGATAAATACATAGTTACCAGAGATAATATAACAGCAGAACCATTTGGAGTCTCTAAGGTAACAATTTACAGTTTTAGCTTTTATGCTGCTTTTGTAGCCAGAATTCACTGTTTCTGAAAAAAGGGCAAATACTGCAATAAATGTTTAATGACTTATAAGGAAGGCAGGATATTCAGTGGTTGGTTAATTTCCAAGTTTTATGAAAACAACTGCAAAACTATTTTAAGATTGTTAAAAGTACCATAATCATCTTTGAGTAATTAAGTACCTCTGCTTACTTAAATCCAAACTTTTCATTACTAAAATAGAATGTATCTACTAATTTAAATTGAAAAAATAAAGTATAAAGAGTTATCAACATTTTTGACACTAGGTATGCCTTTGAGATACTAAAAGCAAACTTTTCCTTTTTAGGAAAGGTCGTTAAGTTTGGCTTCATTAAAGGAAAAATAGTTATAGTTAGTTAATATGCTCCACTTTTATAGTCAATGGTAGAAAGAATTCTTCCAAATGAAAAAAAAAATTAACTCTTTAACAAATACATTAAAAAGCACTTCAAACAGAGAAGATTTAATTTGTTCAAGTAAATCAACAAAAATGTAGTGAAAAATATCTAAAGCAGTTATTTTCGCAACAGTAGAAATACTGAATAGTTTAATATTTAAACAGTTTGAGAATGTTTGCCTGTAAATAGCTAGATCATCTTATTTTGATAATTTATGTAGAAACACTCCAAATAGTCACATTTTGTAGAGTACTAATAATATGAATAATGGTCGGTAAAGCATTTCCAAGTATAAAAAAAATTTTCCTTTTCCCATACCAGTATATTGAAGTAAAAAAATTAATAGTACTTACAAGCAGCAATATTACAAGAACATTTTCAATCAAAAGAGAAATTTCCATGGCAGGTGCAAGAATTGTCCACCCTCTTTTCTGTCCAATACGAGAAAGTGAAATCCTCTTATCTGCCACCCTGACACCAAAGAATATATTTGTCTACCTCGAAAAAAAAAAAAAATCTTAACATTTCAAGAGCCAACCCTCTGTCTGCTTTTCATGGTTTTCAAAGTAAAACAACCAAAACTCTTCGTTGTTGCAGTTCCAACAATCTATGGTTCAAACAGGGGTAATAGCTCCCTTTTTTGTCTGGTGGCATCCTGGTGAGGGAATGATTTTACTGTCCCTTTTCTGTGGGGCCCTGCCACTTTACCTAAAAGGAAAAGAATTACAACAGGATGACAGGGCCACAAAACAACGCTATTTAGTTTTACAAATCTATTATGTCCTCCAATCTGTTTTATGGGTCTGGTCCTATTATAAGCCAAGAAAAACCCTAAAACAAATATTCTCCCTCCTCTTTCTTTCCATTGAAAACATCTACAATGTTATGACTGTTTTTCTAACAATTTAGCCCCCAAATATTTTCCCCTTACGCCCCCCCACTTCCCAGACCTCCTCCATCCAACTTTTTCAAATATACAAAACATTCAGAGACAAGAAACTGGACTTTTCAAATACAAACTGCTGACAACTGTCAGAAGCACTTTGCTGGGACATTACTGACTGTAGCCTCAATGAATTACCGTAAGCTTGATTCTCTGCGGGTGAATCATTTTCAATGCAGAGCTGTTCAACGTAATTGGCCCAGGATCCCTGCTGCGAAAACCACTTGTCAAATAATGCTTGTTTACAAATATATCTCCAGACAGGAAAAAGTGGCAGTTATTGAATAAGTTCAGGGCCACCTCCAGATTCATAACAGTGGACAGGCTCCCTTTACTTATTAAATCTGTTAAAATTTCCCCTTGATACACTTGCTGATATTAGTTTTGCTTGATCAATATTAGATAAGATCCTTCCCAAATACAACTCTGGACCATTTTATAATAAAAAGTTTTGTGTATTATGTTGTAGTTCAAAGGTTTCTTCCACAGCTTATTTATGCCTAACGTGTGTAATAAGAGAACGAAGTATTTATCTTAGAATGTCAGCTAAAGAGAAAATTTACAGCCTTTTCTCTAACATATTTTAACATACCTTGCTCATCAATCCAAGATTCTAGATATATGTTTGCCTTTTTCTCTTCAATTTGGCCTATTTATGTCTACTGAAGTTAAATTTTATAGATAACTAATTATAAATTATGAATGTAAACTCACATTTCTATCTGCCTTGATTTTTTTTCTTGTTATATAATGGGAGCATTATATTATACACATATGTAAGGTATATACAGGGTGGAGCAAAAGTGCTTTTACAGTTGTTCCTATGAAAAATAATACAACAATGAATAATAATACAAAAATAAGCTGTGTTTCCTGTACTCACAACTGTAAACCTACTTTTGCCCCACCCTGTATACATTACCATTTGGGAAATCGCTGAGCATCTATAGATTGTAGAAAGCAAAGCATATATGAGAGCAAGTTATTATTAATGGGTTCAAAGTACACATCATATCTTTCTGCCCTTGATATTACAGAGTCCCTCCAAAAATAAACAATCAAAAACAAGCTTAAAACTCCAATCTGAATTTTTAAATAAATAGACTGCTGTGGCAAATATTTTCATCTATTCTTGTTGTATGACTTGCAACACTGTCATAGAGAAACACAAAATAAAAGAACATAGAGAAGAGCATAAATAAAGGTCTGGGGTGGTAGTAATGGAAAGACAAAAAACTGTGTTGGGCAGAGATGGAATGAATGAGATGGAGTCCTATATATTAATAAGGTTTTATTTTTAATTACATAAAATAGTAACACATTACAAAATGTGCTCCAAACAGCAGACATGCCTTATTTTTAGGTCTTTCAGAGCAGCCCTGGGTGGTAAAGTAGCATTCATTTTTGGTTAAAAATGAACTCTGTCTCAGGGTAGCCCAAGTTCTGCTGTGTGCTCCCCTAGCTGGGGTAAGGACAATACAGCCCATGGATGTTAAGTTTATACAGTCAGCCAGTCTCTCCTCCACAAGGTCTAGTTCCACTCACAACACTTTAGGAGACCGGCGCTATGTCCTGGCTTCCCTCCATTTCCTTCTGCCTCTTCTTCCTCCTCACACAGTCTTGGCCCTCCTTTCTATTCAGGGCCACCACCTCATTCCATCCCCCCCCCCTAACCCACAGCTACTTACTCCCTTTCATCTCTAGACAGCCCCCTTCCCTCATCACACCTGGAGGGGGGTTAGGGGGGTGGGGGTGGGGGGTATACTAGGAACACGAAAGAATGCATATAATGAGTACTCTTTAAATCCAAACCAGGACAAACCAGGATGCCCCTTCCGGTGGAATAAGACATTTAATGAAAGGATTCCTGGACTTCTAATAAAATGAATTTAACAGGAGACGTTCATAAAAGCACTAGGACTCAGATAACACTTGTCAAGTTAATGGGGAAGGGGAAATGCAGATTGCTTGGATTAGGCACGGGTGATAGCAGGCAGATCAAACTAGTATAACCCTTAAATTAATATTTTTTTAAATCGGAATTAAAGAGAGAAGTTCGTGGAGTGGAGGAGGACGGGAGTCTCAATCTGCTCAGCTTTCACGGGGCTCCTGGGAGCTGGCAGCGCTGGGAAACCAGCTCAGCCTTCTCTTACAACCAAGGCAAACCCATGCGCTTCCTGAGGACACAGGACTCCGCCGCGCTTGTCTTCCCGGCCCAGAGCCCCTTGCCCTGGGGCTGGAAGGACAATGTCAAGGTTCTGTGCCTCACCGGTGGCACCTGAAACCCCCAGCCCTCCCGCGAGGGGGTCGGGTTTTAGATGTTTTCCTGGTGGAGCTGACAACTCCTGCAGCCCCGGTCAGCTCTGAGATGCTGCCCCTCACCCTCACCCGGAGGGACGTGTCCTGCTGCTGAGACCCGGTGTGGAGCAAGGTCCGGGGAGAGCGCCCGCGCGGCCGAGCGACCCGGCGACCTGGCGACCCAGCGACCCCGAGGCCCAGGGCTGCGGGGCACCGATCACCGCACAGGTGCCGCTCCCGCACCCGGCCTCCCCTCCCAGCCACAGGCAGGGACAGTGTTCCGGGTCCGGGGGAGCAGGGAGGCGCACTGGGGACTCCAGCCTCCATGGAAGGGCCGCCGCAGACTTTTCCCTTAGGAAACGCAGAGGCAAGCCCCAGGGAGGTCCAGCGGCAACTTCCCCGCAGCGACACCCCACTCCTCATCCCACCTCTGCGCCTCCTCCCGCTGTCGCCTCGGTGGGACTAGGAGCCCCCAAAAGAAAGGCACCCTACAGGGCAGGGCGCCTCCATTCAGCCCTCCGCCACCCCCACCTCCCCTGGGAAAATAAAAGCTCTTGCCACCCACCCCAGAATAGCAGCTGGCGGTGCCCTAAATAACAGCTCCCCGGAGGGAGGCACTTCCCTCCAAATAAAAGCATCCAGCCAGCCGCCCCCACCACCTTTCCCACCGCCAGCCTCAAATAACGGTTTCTGAAAGCCCCGCGCGGCTCCCCGGGTCCCGGCCACAGTTCCCGCTCCTCCGGACGCGACACGGCACTGCCCCGCGCGCCCCAGCCGCACCCAACCTCCTGGCCTGGGTCCCCGACATCTCTGTACCCGGCTCCCCAACTCCCCCCCCCCCCCCCCCGCAACCAACCCCTTCCCAGCTAGCCTCTGTGCACAGCAGGCTGCTCGCCGGCACTCCCGCAGCTCGTGTCCAGCCACGCCACCAGGGACCCCGGAGCGCGGGCGGAAAGGCCGGGGAAAGCTGCCCGCACACGTGAATCCCAGCCCGGGAGGGGGATCGCGTCCCCAGGCCCCGCCTCGCCCCGCCGGCCGGGGTGGCCCCGGTCACCCCCCTCCCCTCCCCTCTGCTCTACCTTCATTGCTGGGGCTGGCCAGGAGGGTCCGGAGCGCCGCGCACAGGAGGAGGCACGTCCAGAGGGGGGCCCTGCGGGGCGCGGGGTAGCGGCCGGCCGGAGAAGCAGGGGCGCTGGGCGAGGCCGCGCCGCGGCCCGGGGGCCCCCAGCCCCGCATCTTCCCCGCGCGGCTCAGTCCGGGGCTCCGGGCCGCCGCGCGGGGGGACGGGCTCGCGGCTCCGCGGCTCCGGGCGCGCGGGCTCCTGCCGGGGCGATGCGGGGAGCGCGGGTCCTCGGAGCCGGAGGAAGTTTGCTTCCGACCCCTCTTCTCCCTCCTCTCCGGGGGGCTCCGGGAAACACTCGTCACTCCAGGGCGCCCGGAAGGTCCCGCTCCCTCGCCTCCTAGGATCGGTGAGGATGCGGTCTTGGGAACGCGCCGGGCAGATCGGAGCTGCTCCTCGGTCTTCGGGGCTGGAGCGGACGGGGGTTAAGGAAGACAAGTCATCTCAAGTCCAGAAGAAATCCCCCCATAAACAGCGAAGCGGGGAGATCCGGGTGGCTAAGGGGAAAGGAAGGGAGTTGAGAAAATGCGGGGTGGGGGGACTAGGCGAGGGAAAGAGCCGGAGTTCCCCGAGGCTGGCGGAGGGAAGAGCTGCGGGCGGCGCGGGGCCGGGCGGCGGGGCTGGAGGTCCGCGCGGCGCGGGGCGGAGGCGGCGGTGTGTGCGCGGCTGCGAGGCGAGGTGGCAACTGCGCCGCACGGCGCGCTCCCGCTGTGTCTGGGGCTCCGAGCTCCTCGCAGCCTCCCCGCTCCGCACCTCCCACCCTCCTCCACCCCCTCCTCCCTCCTCCCTCCCCCCTCCTCCCGGCTCCCCGCCCTCCGCTGCCCGCCCAGCCCCGCCGGAGAGGATCCGCTGTACGTGCGAGTTGCTTGGACCAAGTCACACGCCCGCGGAGGAGGGAGGCGATCAGGATGCTGCCGTGGTGAGTGTTGCCTAGCGTTCTCTCCAGGAAAGGCTCGTTGTCACCCTCCCCGGAGAATGAGGGCGAAGAATCCTCCTGAGGTCGCCAGCGAGGACCCGCGCTCCACCCCCGGGAGGAGGAAGAGAAATCAAGCCCCGGCCCAGCGCAGCCCCCGGGAGAAGCGGGTTCCTGGGTTTGGCATTCTGCCTGCCTGCCTGCTGCCTGCCCACCACAGGCTGGTGGCATCAGCAACCGGGTGGGAACATGGGCACGCATTCGCAGGCTCCGCTGCTGGAGGACTGGCTGCTGGCACACCTTTACCGCTGACAGCTCTGTTGCTGACCCTTTCTGTGCTTCCGATTCTCACGCTGCTGGGATGGGATCATGAGGCAAGGTTTCCTTCGGACGTCAATTGTAGCGTTTCTGAATTTAGACATGATGGAGATTTTGGGGGAGTCCAGGAATTTGGCTTAATGAGATTTGTAGGGCACCAGGTATTTTAAGCTGTGATGACTTAATTCATCCATTTCATTGATAGAATGTCTTAGTGTCCAATAAATTATATGATATGCAGATACATGTCATTCATTCTAATGAAACTGGCACTGGCCAAATCATTTCAGTCTAAAAAAAAATAATTTTAGTTTCTCGTGTTCTACTGCATTGAGAGACAAATCAGTACGGGCAAAACCAATTTAAAACAATTAACTTTCTATGCTTCACCTCTATACGTCTACTCTTGCTTTAATATTTTTCTTCGATTTTCCATTAATTCTCTTAAAGAGATACCTCCGATGGGCAATTTTAGTATACTGGCACAGAAAGAAAAAAGAGTGCAAAGCATTTACAAGCAAGTGTGATTTCAGAATTGTATTCTGGTTAATTGGTGCGTAGTAACTAACTATTGTAAAGGTTGGGCTTGCCTTCACACCCAATAAAGGAAAGTCTGCTTGCGGGCTTTGACATCTAGAGTCCTGTTTGTCTGCACAAGAAATGTCTCATAATCTTTAGCTGAAAGACATTTGCTTTTTTGTTTAAGTATTTGCAATGAAGATTAAAAGAATGAAATAGCAGAAAAGCAACTTTGTAAATAGGTGGAGGCTCATCTTTCTTTCTTTGATTTTGGTTTTACTGAAATATTTTGGCACCAGAAATCTAAAAGCTGCTTATTTCTATTGCAACGTTGTCCACATGCGTAAGCAAATTTAGAGGAATAACAGTGAATCAATCAATCATCCAGTTTGGCAAGCAGCCTCACAGTGAAATGCAAAGTTGAGATTTATGTTTCCTTTTGAAGGTCATTCAAGAAATAAGCTCCTCCCCCTAAATTTATAGATGAGTTATTCACAAATATCTAAACAGAATATTAAATACGTTACCTGAAGCCTAGGGATACATGATAATGCTAATATTAGACATAGGCAGTTGAATGGGGCTCTCACATAGTTGCTTCCCTTCTGTAGGCCTCAGTATCCTCATCAGTAAAATGAAAGACTGGGAATCTCCCTTCTCTTCGATATTTTTTGCATTTCCGTATTATTACTCTGTCCATCTATTTCCAATTATGTTCTGTTGGCTACAAAATTACCCAATTTCTTCAGCATAGCACTTAGTGCTTCTACTACAATAAAGGACTTAAACTTTCTATTTTATTTTAGACTAAAACCGTACATTCAATGCCCCCTAAATTGCCTGTAGCTCTCTGTCTTTACATCTGTCACTCCATTCTACATAACTTTTATGCCTAAAAAAATTAACACCGCTCCCCTCTCCGCGCCAAACACTCACACATATCTCATCTAAATTTTACCGAGTGGCCCCACCTGTGTGACTCAGTGGATTGAGCATTATCACATGCTCCAAGAAGTCACAGATGTGATTCCCCATCTGACAATGTTCTCTCTCTCTCCCTCTACATCCTGTCTCTCTAAAATCAACAAAAATATATTTTAATAAACATTTAAAAAAGTAAATCCTATCCAGTGTCCAAGGAGAGTCAAGACCAGTCTTTTTCCAAAATGAAGTGACTTGGTTCTCCTCAAAGTATCCATAAGTTATGATGTATGTAAATCAACACAACTGGCAATATTTTCTGAATTAAAAATTGGAACAAATTATCCAGCGATTTTAAGTACATATATTGACATAAAGAGACAATTTAAACAGGGAATGTCAAAGAAAACCTGAAACACTGGTTTCATCACCATAATGATGGTGTGTAATTGTGTGATCTCCTACCCAAGATAGCTAAGTGATTATATGACTGAGAACACAGAATGCAAAATACTTAGTATTCTCCATCTTAAAAGATAGCCATATTTCTCATGATTGTTTAATAATATAATAATTTTGAAAGAATGAACAGCTAGCTGTAAAACAAAGCCCTAGTGACAGCAAAGGAAGTGATTTTTTTTTTTAATCTAATGAGTATTCATCAGGAAAGGTAATAGGTGGTTTGGCTTGGGTTTCAGTCTTAAAGGAAATGCTATATTTGACCATGTGATGATTTCTTGGCATGTAAATGCTATTAGCATACTTACATTGGATCATGGCATTATAGGAAAAGGAAAATGGTGGGTTTTTTTCTTCATTCATATTTACTGCTTTGCACAAGAAAATACTACAATATCAATCCTGGTTTGGATGTCACTGTGTGAATTTCTCATTGTTTGGGATAAGTGCTGGACCCTCAAATTATGAAAGTTGGTGCCTCCCTGGATCCCTGCTTGGATCTGGCTTTTGTACTAAGCTTTTGTGAAGGAGAGATATTTAGAATCACCTTAAAAGACACCTTAAAAGTTCACTACCCTATAAAAGGTGTTATAATTAAGTTCAGTGTGTTAATAAGCCTGAATATATCTTCACTGCATTCAATGTAGAATAACAAAAACAATCACAATAAGCAGACATGCTAGTGTTTACTGAAGTTTTGCTATGTGTGAAGCATTATGTGATATTTTACATTAATTATTTTACTTAATGCTGACACTTCAACCATGATGTCAGTGTAATTAATAGCCTCATGTTAATGATGAGAAGACCAAGGACATGAGGTTAGATGAGCTGAGCAGTCACACAGCTGGTAAAATAAGGGAATTTAAACACATGGTGCTAACTCTACTTGAGAAAATTGTAACTGAATTAAAGAACAAATAACTAGATTTTCCAAAAAAGAAAATGAGGACTACTATGAAATTCTGCATTAACAAGAATAATTAATAGATAAAAATATTCATATTTTCATGTTCATTTAAATCTGAAAGGAATTAGCCAAATAATAAAGTGCAGGTAAAATAAGAGAATGGGAGAAAACAATAAATGAAGGATGCTAAATCAGCATAACCTGGAAAAAAATCATCTCACATGCATGAAATCATGCACACAGTCTGCTTGTGTACAATGAAACAATGGACCAAATCAAGAAAATAAGAATGAGGTGTATTTTCCAATAATATTAACACAAAAACAGGGCACTATGTCCATTTAAATTATGGTAGAAATCATAAACAACAGTTTTTACAAAACTAAATGAAATGCCACAAATGAAAAAGTATTTTTCCTAAAATGTTTTGTAATGTTAGCAATTTTTTACATACATTTAAATGTTTTTGTCCCTTAGTTACATTTTTTTAAGGAGAATTTGGGGAAAAAATAAAAATAAAATTTTAACTCATGGTAGTTTAAATATAAAATTATAAGATACCCTATCCTGGCCAGTGTAGCTCTGTGCTTGAGTATCAACCTCTGAACCAAGAGGTAATGTTTTGATTCCTAGTCAGGTTGCAGGCTCAATCGCCAGTGTTGGATATGCAGGAGGCAGCTGATCATTGATACTCCCTCATCATTGATGTTTCTATCTCTCTCTCTCCCTTCCTTCCTCTCTGAAATCAATAAAAATATGTTTTATAAAAAAGATATCCTAATGAAATCATGACATACTTTATTGAAGTTAAATTTTCAGGTCCATGATTTGCTGAAGAGGATAGCTATATGATGATGTTAATTATTTTGATCCTAAAGGTAAATATTAACTAAAATATATTAAACTAATCCATAGTTCTCAAGTTCACAACCAAGATAATTCTAATATATTCACCATTTTATATGTTGCATTTTAATTTAATTACATAAAACAAAATATTTTAAGTTTTGTTCACTGTTATTTTGTTCTTTTCAAATTTTTTCTGAAATAGAAGAATTCCATTTTTACCTATCAATGTTAAATGTCATTTAATTTAAACTTAGTTGATTATAAAATAATCGACTAAAAGCATCTTAATAAATTAATGAGGGTTTAAATATATATCAATTATTTCATTACAACACATCAAGTTATTGCTTATAAGAAACTTCACTTATTAAATATGTTCAGGTCATATTCATACTAATTTTATCTTCTTTTCTATAAATATTGAGAACAGAACAATCCCCTATTGCTCATGGGTATTAGTAGAGACTTTTGTAGCAAAAAATAAAAAACAAGATATTCAAATCGATTGCCATGAGCCAAAGAACTGCAGATTTTCCTCATTGTTGGTGGTAGTTGTTTTATTCTTTAATCATTCCTGTATGAATGTGCTAGGATTGCCGACCATGCAGCATAGGAAGAGGCCAAGGCTGCTGGAATTGATGAGGAGCCAAACTGTGCTGCCAGGAAGTTCTTTGGTTTTTGTTTGCCTCCAGCATTTGGATAACTGGCACCTTGTGAAGATGTGGACACTGAAATAATGAGGACTCTCAGGGCTGAAGAAATAGGGAAAGTTCCTGCAGAAGAGTCCCAAGACTAAGGTGATACACTGTGAAAGTGACTCACTACACATAAAATTTCACTTATTCTATCTCATCTTCTGGAATCCAGTAATATATAGTGATGGGTGGAAAATAGGTTGTAACATAGGAAGGTTTTTATTAAATTCAGTGTAGATGCTGGCTTAAATTTTATAAATTAGCTACTCATACAAGAATTTATCATTTATATATATAAAAGCCTAAGTGACTAAGCAACTGGTAGACCAGTTGCTATGATACGCACTGACCACCAGGAGGCAGACACTCGATGCAGGAGCTGCCCCTTGGTGGTCAGTGTGCTCCCCCAGTAGGAGCGCCACTCAGCTGACTGATGGGCACCAGACTCAGGGCTCAGAGCTGGTGAGCACCACTGTGGTGGCTTGAGCCTCTCCAAATTGGGACTGACTAGGCATGAGGCTGCCTGTGGAAGGCACAGCAGGGCCGGGATGAGCAGGAGCAGCAGGCAGCATTGGACTGTCAATTCGGACTCAATTCCTGCAGGCCAGGCCGAGGGACCCCACAGGTGCACAAATCCATCCACCGGGCCTTTAGGATCATATAAGAAAGCTGATATATTTGCTCAATAGCATAAGTTTAAAAAGACCATATATGTAAACAGGCTTCTGTTTGTTTTGTTGGTGTTTGTTTGTTTGTTTGTTTGTTTTTAAAGAGAGAAGAAAGGAGAGGGAGAAAGAAAAATATCAAGGAGAAAGATGTGCCCTGACTGGGAATGTAACCAGCAACCATGCTCAACCAACTGATCCACACCAGGTTTTGATACCTTTGTTAATTGTTCATGGAACAGGCTTCTGGGAAAATTTACCAATTATAATCTCATGTACTCTCATATACCGTTGATGGAAAATTAATCTGGAACATCTTTTATAGGTTGGTTTCACAGTATCATTAAGTACCTTTAAAATGTGGGTACTTTTACATCCAGCAATTATTATTATTTTTTAAAAATTTGAGGACAACAAGATGGCAGCATAGGTTAATGCCTATATTGGCCACTTCCCACAACCACATCAAAATTACAATTAAAATACAGAATAACCATCATCCAGAACCGCTGGAAAGCTGGCTAAATGGAAGTCCTACAACTAGAGAAGTAAAGAAGAAAGCATACTGATACTGTTCGGAGGTGAGAGGCGCCAAATGGGCTGGTCTGGCACCCACATGTGCCATTTTTTTAATAGAGAAGGAGATTATCTCTGTGGAGGCCACCCAGAGGGGCAAGGGGCCCCAGCCCCACACCAGATCCCCAACCCAGGGTCCCAGAGCTGGGAAAAGAAGTCCCTATGGGAAGTAAGAAATTGGGGCTGTGAAAACCAGTGCAGATTGGGGCTCAGTAACACACAGGCTGCTGAAGTCCCAGCTGTTCCTCTCAAAGGCCTGCACCACAGACTGAATTTTCAAGGTCCCACTTCCTCTGAGCTCCAGCACTAGGGCAAGGCTCTGGGGAGCACAGACACATATGAAGAGGAACTCCTGGGCAGCTTTCTCCCAGTCAGAGGTGCCCACAGGGATCATGGTTCCTATGCTGGGACCATCACAGGCTGACTGCCAGTCATTTCTATTTGCTCTGCCCTGGTGATTTGCTATGACCCTGCCTCATTCAATTTACAACTCCACCCAAGCTGTGTGCAGCAGCTTTTGCATATGAAAGCCCTGTCCTTGCTCAGGCTACAAGCTCTCAAACAAGCTGCAGCTGGGTCAGGGAGCCCCAAACCTATCAATAAAAGGCCCAAGAACCAACACCTGCCTGCCTTGCTTAATAGCTGGGCATGGTCTGGGGCTGGGCACTTCCAAACTGAAACAATAAGAAGGAATCTGCAAATCTCTCTGTAGCTCCTACTAGATGGGCCCAGATAGTGGCTGACTTCGCACCTCCCTAGCAACCCAAGAGCCATTGTACCCAGTGGCCAGTGTCAGATCATATTACAACTCCACACACCCAAGGGGCAGATTCAGTGAGCAAAAAAGCCCCACTGAAGCAAATACTACTCTATAAGGGTGTCTCCTGCACAGTAGCTCTCCCACTGTAGTACCAGCTGATCCTCACAGCCAATTGGCCTGAAGGTCAATTCCTCCCATAATACTAATAACAATAAAGTTTCAAGTATGACAAGATTATACTTACAGCCTACAAAGGAAGGTACCTAGAACTCCTTGCTGATCCCTGTAGAATATCTGCTACACAAGGCTACTCTACCAACTCAAGGAGACATAGCAGCTCTACCCAATACATAGAAACAAACACAGAAAAAAAGGGGAAATGCAGAGACAAAAAAATATGTCACAAATGAAAGAAATGGAAGAAATTGGATATTCTATTGGATATAAAATTCAAAAGCATGGTTATAAGGTTACTCAAGAATCTTCTAGAAACTTCAAAAAAAAGAAAAAAGACCAATCAGAAATTAAGCATACACTGACTGAAATAAAGAATAATATATAGAAATTCAACAGTAGACTAGAGGATCCTGAGAATCAAATAAGTGATTTGAAATATGAGGAAGCAAAAAACACTCAACCAGAAGAGCAAAAAGAAAAAAAGAAGCCAAATATATGAAGATAACATAAGCAGCCTATGGGACAACTTCAAGAATACCAACACCCAAATAGAAGAAAATTATTTTCTTCTGGGGATGCCAGAAGAAAAGAGAGAGCAAGATATTGAAAACCTATTTGAAGAAATAATGACAGAAAACTTCCTCTACCTGGTGAAAGAAGTAGACTTACAAGTCCAGGAAGCATAGAGAACCCTAAGCAAGAGGAACCTGAAGAGGGCAACACCAAGACACATCATAAGTAAAATTCCAGGGCTAAAGACAAAGAGAGAATCTTAAAAGCAGCAAGAGAAAAGCAGTTAGTTACATACAAGAGAATGCCCATATGACTGTCAGCTGATTTCTGAATAGAAACTACACAGTCCAGAAGGGAGTGGCAAGAAATATTCAAAATTATGAATAGCAAGGACCTAGAACCATGATTACTTTACTCAGCATAGCTATAATTTAGAATGGAAGGTTAAATAAGAGTTTCAGAGACAAGAAAAAGCTAAAGGAGTTCACCACCAAACAAGTATTATATGAAATGTTGAAGGGTATTCTTTAAGAAAAAAAAAAAAAAAGATAAAAAATATGAACAACTAAATGGCAAAAAAAATACATATCTATCAACAATTGAATCTAAAAATAAAAACAAATAAATAGAAATCTTAATTAACAGAATGAACCGGTGAACAAAATAAAAATCAGATGCATGGAAATGGAATAGAATGATGATTCTCAGAGGGAAGGGGGGTAGGGGGAGGAGATTAAACGAAGATTTTATATGCATAGTAGAGGCCCAGTGCATAAATTCCTGCATGGGTGGGGTCAGGCCAGCCCATCCCCAGTTGGGTGGATTGGGGCCAGGCCTTTGGGAGGAGGAGATGGTGGGCAATTACCTGGTGGGCCCTGTCCCTAATTGTCATAGGGGGGCAATCAGGAGTGGGACCGACTGTAGCAAGGTGCTGCGGTCCAATGGGGTGGTGGGGGCCCATTGGGGGTGGGGCAGGTGGGGGGAAGGAGCTGCACGAGGTTGGCCGGTCATCCCTGCATCCTATTAGGGTAGTGGGGCCAATTGGAGGTGGGGCTAGCTTGGGGTGGGGCCATGGGAGGTTGGCAGGCAGCTCTACTCCCAGATTGAGCCAGTTTGCTTGCTGCAGAGGGAGTCCTAGCTACAGGTAGTTCTGGTCGTTACAGGGTTCCTGTTACTGGCTTTTTATATATATAGATTTGCAGTACCTATGGACACAGATAATAGGGTGATATGTGGTTTATGGCCTTTCTGATTACATCACTAACTTACTCAACAAAAACAGGACAAATCGGATCCAACTGTGTAAGAAGTTCCTTTTAAAGGAAAATGTTAGATCACACACAAAAAAAATTTAACATGTACCCAAAATAGCAGATGATATAGGAATGGAATATTGAATAAATAAATTCAGAAAATCAAATAAACATTTTATATAAATCCTATAACATATTTATGTACTTAAACTTTAAGGACCTTATAAATAGAAAACTAAATATCTTAAAATATTAGCTATATAAACTTTTACTTCTTTGCTAATTTAAAGTTTATTCTTGAATCTCATTCTCTCTCTTTAAATTTTTTTTACACTCTTAAAGCATATTCCACTACCCAAATGTGTAATTCATATCACTTCATCCCAAACTGACATTTCAAAAGATGAGTTCAAATACATTTGCAGAGATATTTTTTAGTTCATTCAAGCTGAGCAGTACTTCTTATCTTTTGAAATGTCAGGTGGCTGGTCTAAGGAATATGGAAACAGATATCTTTTTTAAGCAACATCACACATGGACATAGAATTATGACTTGGTTTCTCTAAGCAAACTGTTGGAAAATTATTAGTTATTTGTGTGCAGACATTTTTTTTTTCGGGGGTGGGGGCAAGCATTGCAAAAGAAGAAAATCAACCATTTTAATTAATTTGTATTGGGAGTTTGGTTTTAAGTCTCTTTTTTATATGATCTATTTTGGACTTTCTAATCACTTTATGTAGATTAAAACTTTTATTTTCATTTAGTGAAGCAGTACTATAAAAACCAACAAACTCCATGATGTAGAACAAATATTTTAATAGAATTTTTGAAATCTACATTTGACATTAAAATATTTTTAAAATTGCAAGCCACACATAACATTTTTTAAAATTTAATTGATTATGGAATCACATAATTTTATTCATCCCCCCATTCCTATCCCAAACCCCTTCCCACATATGCCCCCACCCCCCTGTTGTCCATGGCCACATACATGCATACAAGTTCTTTGGTTGATCTTTCCCTCTTACCCCCACCCTCCCCTACTTTCCCTCTGAGGTTTGAGAGTCTGATCGCTGTTTCTCTTTCTCTGGGTCTGTTTTTGTTTATCAGTTTATGTTGTTCATCACATATAACATTTATATATTCTTAACCCCATGTAAATGTTTACAGGTCCCATATTTGCTTAAAATTATTATAGGGATGAGTTTGTGCATTGAATGAATATAGCTGACTAAACACCTGCATCCACTTTAGATTGCCTCTGAACTACTAAAATTACTAATAAAGAAATTACACTCAAAAAACAACACAATGTCGTAAGGAGCAAGAGAATAAGAAAGGCAACAGAAAAAATATTTTGGAAGATGAACTGCAAATATAGTTGATAATAATCTAAGTGGTCCAAGGAAGTTGAATCTTAAATCAACAGGTAGAACAGTAATTAGCAACTTGATTTTTATTATGAGTCCCAAGAAGGCTCTAAAGTTTATGGCAGAATGATGGAATAAAAACATGAATTTGGTTGAAGTGTGTTTTAAAAATAATTGGTTTCTCAGATCTTGTCTCCTAATCTATGTACTTAAGTGTGCTGCCCTCTTCTTTACCTCATTCAAACCTGGAGTTTTATTCTCTGAAAAAAGTAAAAGAAAGGCCTCTGTTCTCTCTCTCTCTGTCCTCTCTTGTTCTCTCTCTCTCTGTCCTCTCTCTCTCTCTCTCTCTCTCTCTCTCTCTCTCTCTCTCTCTATTTCTGTTCTCTCTCTCTCTCTCTCTCTCTCTCTGTTCTCTCTCTCTGTTCTCTCTCTCTCTCTCTCTCTCTCTCTCTCTCTCTCTCTCTCTCTCTCTGTTCTCTCTCTCTCTCTCTCTCTTCTCTCTCTCTCTGTTCTCTCTCTCTCTCTCTCTCTCTCTCTCTCTCTCTCTCTCTCTCTCTCTCTCTCTCTCTTTGAGAGGGGAAGGGAGGGTGGGGGAGAGAGAGAAACATCAATGTTAGATACATTCATTGGTTGCCTCCCACAAGCTCCAGGGATATCAGGCAGAATGAAGATAAGAATCGCTTCCTGCATATTTTTTTTTAAATATATATTTTATTGGTTTTGTACAGAGAGAGAGAGAGCTAGAAATATTGATGAGAGAGAGTCATCGATCAGCTGCCTCTTGCACAACCCCTACTGGGGATATGCCCACAACCAAGGTACATGCCCTTGACCGGAATCGAACCCAGGACCCTTCAGTCCCCAAGCCTATGCTCTATCCATTGAGCCAAACCGTTTTCGGCGCTTCCTGCATATTTTAAGTTATTATACTAGTTGTCTATTTTGGGGAAACACATGACCCCAACACTCAACAACTTGAAACAATATTGATCACCTTACAGTTCCTATAAATCTTGGAGCTGGACACAGCTTAGCCGTATTATGTGGTTCAGGGTCCCTCAGAGGCTGAAATCAAGGTGTTGGATAGAGTTATAGTCATTCCAATCCTTAACTGGCAAAGGATTTCCTTTTCAGCTCAGTCACTTTCTTGTTGGCAGGATTGTGTTTCCTGTAGGCTCTCAATCAGAGGCAATCCGCGGTCCTTGCCATGTGAGTCACTTCAACATTACATCATGCTTCATCAAAGTGAGCAAGTCAAGAAAGTGAAAGAGTACACAAGTAAGATAAGAGTTATAATATTTTACAATCTAATTTCAGAAATTATATTCTATCACTTTGCCTGTTCATTAGAAGAAAGTCACTAGATCAGCCCACATTTAAGAGGAAGGGACTACACAAGGATATAAATACCAGAAGATGAGGTCATCGGGAACACCTCGGGAAGTGTGCCCACCACCAAGTTCTATGTATGAAACACCAGATCTGTCAACCTTCCTTGCCCAATTAGCTTTGAATTCAGGAACAGGGACAAGACATAGTATGGAGTAATAAAAAACAAACAAACTTTTGAAAATTAAGTGTATATGACTGAAATGAAAAATTCAATAAAAGTTTGGTTATATAGAGAAGAAAATGAAGCAAAGAAGATACTGCAAAGTGACTATAACAAATTCAGAGGACTTATCATAAGGTCAAACATTCTAAAATAATATTTCCAGAAAGAGATAAAATAGAGTAAAAGAAAATCAGCAAAGAAATAATTAAAGTAAACACCTGAAAATAAAAGACACAAGTTTGCACATTTAAAGTCCCATACCACATGGTTTAAAATAGATAAGAACAGACTAATTGACATGACATTTTAGAATAATCATGAAAAAGAGGAGTCTATTAACTTCTAGAAAAAGGGAAAAACATTAACAAAGAATTCAGACAAAAAGAGTTAGTAATCAGAATCACTTTAAGTGTGTGAATAGCAACACTGGAAAATTGAATAACATGAAGCAGTGTCTTCAAAATTCAACAGAAAAAATATTTCCAAATTTTACTTTTTACATCCAGCTGAAATATTACTATGTGCAAGGATTGAAAAAAAATTGTATTTCTTAGTACTTCTCATTCAACCTTTCTTAAGAAATTATTGGATGATGTGCTTTACCAAACTAAGCATATAAACAAAGAAATAATTATAGAAAATATGTCTCCAGCACTGAAATAAATAAAGAAGACTAGAATTCTCAGAATATGTTCAAGGATGATCCCAAAATGAGATTTGTATTCCAGACATGGAGGGTAAACAGTCCCCATTGGAAAGATTAGAAAGTTTTTAGAAAGATTCCTTTAGAAGATAAAATTTATAGAATGGTTGATGTGTATTAATGCAAGAATAATAATATAATTAGCAAATAAATTGTGATTATTTTAATAATAGGTAGAAAGAAAAAGTTATTTAGGAAAAACAAAGTTTTAAGAAAGAAACAAGTAATATGATTATCTCTTGCATGACTTGTTAATAGCATTCACACAGTAACAAATGGTCAATGTAGATCTAATAACACTTTTGATAAATAAGAGTGATGAGAAGCTGTAATGGAATGGTTACAGAGGAATGATGAAAGAGAATCAATTTTTTATCTTTATAATTGCAAAATCAATAGGTATTGTATAAGTCTTTAAAAAATTTGATATGCTGAAGTATGTTTATTTTATTTAGAGACATATTGTTATATAAAAAATATTGAGTTAAAAGAGTCAAAATGGTTGATTTGGAGATGGAGGTGTCAGGGACAGACATAATAAACCACTGATTTATCAATAAACTGTATAGAACAAATGTGTCTCTAAATTATAAGCATGTATAACATTAACTATAATTAAAAATAAAACTATAGTTAGTTTGGTCTTAAATATTTTTCAAAATATGTAACATATGTAATATTTGCTAATTTGTAATTAAAAAAAAAGAAAGGGAGAATGGGTGCGAGAAACACCAATTATAAAAGAGAATCATTGATCGACTGACTCCTGCATGCCCCTACATGGGATCGAGCCTACAACCCAGGTATGTGCCTTGACTGGGAATTGAACCCATGGCCTTCTGGTTCCTAGGTCAAAGCTCAACCACTGAGCTGTGCCAGCTGGACATCAATTTGTATTTTATTTATTTATTTATTTATTAAATATTTTATTGATTTTTTACAGAGAGGAAGGGAGAGAGATAGAGAGCTAAAAACGTCAATGAGAAAGAAACATCGACCAGCTGCCTCTTGCACATTCCCTACTGGGGATGTGCCCGCAACCAATGTACATGCCCTTGACCGGAATCGAACCTGGGACCTTTCAATCTGCAGACCGATGCTCTACCACTGAGCCAAACCAGTTTCAGCCAATTTGTATTTTAAATGTGAGCATTATATTTTAAATTTTATACCTGTCAATAAATGTGCATCTCATTCCATTATATAATTTTTCAGTTATGTAGTTTTATAGTATTCTGATATACTAGAGGCCCAGTGCACAAAATTTGCACTCGGGGGTTCCTTCAGCCTGGCCTGCACCCTCTCTCAGTCCAGGAGCCATCAGGGGATGTCCAACTGAGGGTTTAGGCCCACTCCCGAAGAAGGAAATGCTCCCCTTGGGCCCAAGCCTGGCAGTCAGATATTCTTAACACTGCCACGGAGGTAGAAGAGGCTCCCACAACCACCACCACTGTGCTTGCCAGCCTTGAGTGAGGCTGGCTTCTGGCTGAGCAGTGCTCCCTCTGTGGGAGTGCACTGACCACCAGGGGGCAGATGCTCCCTTGGTGGTCAGTGCACATCATAGAGATCAGTTGAGTGGCCTTAGCATATCATTAGCATATTATACTTTGATTGGTTGAATGGCCGATTAGGCACATAGCCTATTAGACTTTTGTTATGTAGGATGGGTTAGTGCAAAATTTATTAATCTATTTTTTTCTCCATTTGCAATGTAATGAAGACTCTTGCACATGCTTTGTGAGAATTTGTCTAAATTAGAAATAGAACTGAAGGATTATAAGTTAAAAATTATTTTTTATAAGATATCATCAACTTGTTCTTTATAATATCTGTAAAAATTTTCATTTGAAATAGTCCAAATTTGGCAAGGGCTACAGGTTGCTGTTTCCTCTCCCTTGATAACTGATTTCTCAGTAAAGTGTTCATTTACTTGATTGTTAAATTTCTATACTGCTTTTTCTCTAAAGGGTTCATGAGGTTTTATGTTTTTATTCATTTTTTCTTCTATGCAACAATAAATGCAGGAGGACAGTGAAGTGAAGTCAATATAGGTTTAATAGAAAAATGATTGTGAATTAAAACTTCAAATACCAACAAAGATATTGTTCGTGTGTGAAAGAAACATTCAGAGTCTTGTATAGCCTCAAAATAATAACACTCAAATATATTTTCCTCAAACATTTTTCTGAGAAATTTTCCATGTCATCAAGAGATAAACAAAATATGAGCTAAGAAATAGCTATGAACATTCAACAGCTGAAAATCAAGATTAAATGTATAAAACTATGAATGTCTATGGGAAAGGGTAAGGTTTCAATAGATGTACAGAAATAACTAATGTAGTTATAAACCCAAAATAAAATGTTTAAGTCTAAAAATATTTGCAAAATAATTGCTTTAAATATAAGGTTTATAACCTCCAGAAACATAAATAAAAACTGGAAAAAATACTAAGAAAGTAATGCAAAGAAAATGAGTAAAAGGATCTAAAAATAAACAGTTTAATATTAATAGTAATATAACTAGATTTTTTAAACAAATGTTAAAATCTAAGTAGTTGAATTGAAATTAGCACCCTAATTTTTAAAGCACTGCAGAAAGAAGTCAGTAGACCAAAAGACAGAACAAAAAGAACTTCCGAAAAAGCATAGACTAAAATTAAACAATGGGCTGAATATAATTTTATGGAAATAAATATGAGCAGCTTAATTTCCTTGATTATATGTTGAGATACTCAAACTGAGTAACATGGGAAACTATTTCATGTTTTTGATTCACGGATGATTTCTTGTAGGAAATGCTCTTCCAATCAAAATCTGAGTTATAAGAAAGCTTGAAAAAGATTTAGATCATATTTAAATTGATGGAAATGCAAGAAAACATGATAAATACAAAAAAAAATGTTAACAATGGGATGAAATGCAATATCCTTTGGACTTCTCTGCCTGTGAAATCTTTCTAATTCTATAATAAGCTGCTCAAATATCACTAGGCATTGAAGCACTTATCAGTAGGCCCCAGAATGGATGACTCTCTTCCCTTGCAGTTTTGTATTTCTTCCAAGGTAGCACTTAGACTTGGTGGTACTAATGACTCTTCCCTGTACTAAATAAAGGCTCTCGTGACAGAAAGCATGCACTAGTAATTTTTGTTGCCAATGTCTAGAATGAACTGAGACGAATATATATTTAAGCCATGTTTATGATGTGTGTCAGGCTGAATTTTTAAAATAATCTCAGCCTCCTTATTCAAAGGTAATAACTTTTTAAAATATATATATATTTTTAAAATTTATTTTAGAGATAAAGGGAGAGGGAGAAAGTTAGAAATGCAAAGAAAATGCATAAAAGAATCTAAAAACAAAGTTTAATATTGACAGTAACATAACTAGATTTTTTAAACAAATGTTAAAATCTAATTACCGTATTTTTCAGACCATAAGACGCACTTTTTTTCCCCCAGAAGTGGGGGGAAAAAGTCCCTGCGTCTTATGGTCCAAATATAGCCTACACATATACTGTAAAAAAAAAGTTTTTTTACTTGCCCGGCTCTGTGTGGTCTCTGTGTGCTTGCCCGGCTCTAAAATGGTTCTAAATGCTGCTGTTTACTTTACAGGGTTGATTACATGTGTTTATGACTGTGATGTTGGGTTTTAATGCACATAAAATATTTTAGGACACTATTTGTTTCAGAATCTTTTTTTCTTCATTTCCCTTCTCTAAAAACTGGTGCGTCTTATGGCCCGGTGCGTCTTATGGTCCGAAAAATACGGTAGTTGAATTGAAGTTAGCACCTGAGTATTTAAAGCACTACAGACAGAAGTCAGTAAAGCAAAAGATGAAACAAAAAGGAACCCCCAGAATGCATAGAACAAAGCATTGAGAGAGAATCAATGATCTGCTGCCTCCTACACACAACCACTGGGGATGGAGTCCACAAGCCCTGCATTGCCCTGATCTACTATAGAATCGAACTGTGGCCTTCTGGCTCATCGGTTGACACTCAATGAATCAGCCAGGAGGGCCGGGCAAAGTAATAACTTTTCATAAAGTATCATTCCTTATGATTTTGTGATAATCACTCTATGTTAGAATTGTGTCTGATTCATACACCCTTGAATGTGTTAGGAATGTTTTCAAACTCTAAAATCATGGTATATTTACTTGAAAAATGCTAAAAGAAAAATGCTGATTTTTAAGTATCTTTGAATTTGAAGACTAGTAGATTTATAACCGAGTAACTAAATACACAGCATTTACCACTGGTCTTTATTTTTCCCCATCTTCTTATTAAACAGTCTTTAAAGGGTTATATTTTGGAATAGTAGCAAACTATAAGGAACACATTCTGAGGCCAAATGCTTTACATCTTTTTATCATTATGAGAAAATCACCAAAGTCAATATGATATCAAAGAGTAAATCTAGATTAGTACTTGGAATTGTTTTTATGTTGGGATTTTTTTTTTTCATGGAATATGCTTTTCATTCTAGCTTAATGAAAAACTTTTGATGATATCCCAATTACCAATTTTAAATAGAAGTCTAAATTATAAAACAAAAAGAAAGAAAAAAGCAACACCTTGTTTTAGTTTAGACTCTAAACTAAAGTCACTTTTACTATTTTATTTAAGTACAAATAAAACTTTTTGTTAATAAATATTTAGAAAGACAAGTATTATATTCTAATGAAGCTCTGTGCATGAGTATAATTTCTATTTGAACTTGCACACAACTAATGGTAAAATTGTTATAATTGTGTTTAGGTGTGGCTGAAAAAGCTCAATGCCTCCTGAAGAACCATTTTCAAAATTTAAACAAAGTATTTGCTATATATCCATTTCTAGAACTGGAACTTTTCATTGTTTTCAAGTCAGTTTCAGCTCCAATTTTATAATCCATTGTATTCACATGTACCCTACCTTGAGAATGGCTAATGAGGGCAGGTAAATTCACCGATTCATTCTGACTCCGTTTCAGGTGTTGAGAAGTCATATGTTGTATGAATTTTGATTTGAGTTGTTTGGCAGTTTCTTTGTATTCTTTCTGGACTGCAGTTCTCAAATCTGAAATAAGGAACTCATTACCACTGGAAGACATTACCAATACCCATTGATCATATTAAAGCACACTGGTATTTCAGGTCATGCAAACTCTAGAAATGAAGTACGGCGAATTTGGTCAGCCATGAAATAAAAATAGTAATTGTTTCATGTTTGTTACCCTGAAGCAGAGTAATGGGAATGCTATCACTAAATTGAGCACCCGACCAGAGCTGTAGGATACACTTGCAAAAAAAATCTTAAATACAAACTGCATATGTGAAGGAATTGCTAAATTTAGCTATGGCAACCTGTAAGATTGGAGATTGCTTGTTTCTGCAGAGGCCTCTGCTTCTCTGTAGTAAAAATGCCAGCTTGACACAAATATGTGTTCAGCTCAGGACTAAAATATTTTGGAAGTTTTGTTGAAATTTACATTGACTAAGAATGATGCTGGGAAATGACTCATTCTAAAAAAAAAAATGTGCCTACATATCTTTTAATCTTTATATTCAGTTGTTCCAAATATTATCTTTAATTATTTAGATAAATTACCTAAAAATCATGTAATTTACATTATGTACTCATGTAGACTAGCATAATTATATATTCACAAGCATCATTACTAATAGACTGGCCCAAAACCTTACTGCTTCTTTTATATTTGTTATTTAGTGAAAAACAGAGAAAATACTAATAATAAAATTTCTAGATAGGTAGCTAATAAGCAATTATTTGGGAGTTTTAAATTAGATAACAGAAAAGTTAACACTAGCATTTTCTGCAAACCAGTGGCCCGAAATATTTTTCTATAACACATCCTATCATTAAAATATTTTTGATAAATATGCCAAAACTAGAGGCCCTGTTCACAAAATTCATGCACTGGGGTCCCTCAGTCTAGCCTGTACCCTCTCCAATCCAGTACCCCAAGGGGGATGTCTGACTGCTGGTTTAGGCCCAATCCCTGTTTGTTTGATTGGGCCTAAACCGGCAGTCAGACATGCCTCTAGCAATCTGGGACCACTGGCTCCTAACTGCTCACCTGCCTGCCTGATCACCCCTAACTGCTCCCCTGCTGGCCTGATTGCCCCTAATAGCCTTTGCCGTGGCTCCACACCTAGAAACCAGGATTCCCTCCTCTGGCTGACCATAGGCACTCAGAACCTGAGCTTCCCTCCCTCTGGCCGGCTGCAGGCTCCCTGGACCTGGGGCGGCTTTAGCCGGGCCAGCCGCAGCTGCAGGGTACTGTGGATGGGGAGCTTTGCCTTGGATTGCAGCTACAGGTGCCCAGAACTGCAGGGCAGGTGGCTTCTGCCTTTCTGGGCTGCAGCCGCTGGCACCTGGGACTGCAGACAGGCAGCTTCGCCAGGGTGTGGCTTTGCCAGGAAGGATGTCCAGATGGACATCCAGAAGATGTCCGGTCTAATTAGCATATTACCCTTTTATTAGTATAGATATGTTTACTTATTTATATGTTATTTAAACATGCTTCTTTACTAATGCCTTTTCTATAATCTAAATCATTATAAAATTCAGACTTCAAAATAATTAAAACTTCTTTTAAAATTTTATTAACTACACTAGAGCCCTGATGCACAAAATTCATGCAAGAGTAGGCCTTCCTTCCCCCTCTGTCGCCCAGGACCTGGGCTTCCCTCACAGTTCTGGCTTTGCCCAGAAGGTCATCCAGAAGGAAGTCTGGTCTAATTAGCATATTATGCTTTTATTATTATAGATATGTACATTAATACTTCAAACTGTCTTTTTGATGATTTAGCAACTTTTTGCTGATTTCTTGTCATGCCAGTTTAGACATGACATCACTGTCTTTGTCTTGCTGTGTGGCCTACTACTAGATTGAATTCAACTGATAAGTATCAGTTCTGCCATTTTCTGAAGTTTTCTCATCTTTGCATTATTAACCATAAATTAGCTATAATATATGTGTATTTAGCAAAAATTATTGTGGGCCACTTGTCCATCTTATGAATATTGTATTAATTAAAACTATAGAACATGCTGAAACCGGTTTGGCTCAGTGGATAGAACATCAGACTACGGACTGAAAGGTCCCAGGTTCGATTCCAGTCAAAGGCATGTACCTTGGTTGCGGGCACATCCCAGTAGGGGGTATGCAAGAGGCAGCTGATCAACGTCTCTCTCTCATTGATATTTCTAACTCTCTATCCTGCTCTCTTCCTCTCTGTAAAAAAAAAACAAAACAATAAAATATATTTAAAAAAACTATAGAAGATATAGTGTGGAAGTTCATTCAGCTACACACATGCAAACTTCAAGAAGTAGAAGATGCTAAGGCAAACAGAAGATTAAATATGATACTGTCAATCTCTTCAGAATGTGGAACTTTCACTCTTCATATACAACACATTGAATGCCTTTGTGACACGTGAAGGACTAAGCAAGGAACCAGTGTAATTCTGCACATTCAAACTCTCCAGGGGATTGTCCCAGTTTGCAGGCAACCTCCTTACACTAGTTGTCTTCCAACAGGGTGTTCATAGCCTGAGGGTTATAAGATACAAGCACAGGCGGCTTTAAGGAAACCAATTTCTATTCCTCACTTTCACATGGATTCTTTCTTAATACTGATAAGTTTTCTGAGCCAAGCAGTTTCTTTCCAAATCTCCTCAGTATATTTACCTATACTCTACTAGAGGTTCAGTGCACAAATCTGTGCATGAGTGGAGTCCAGCCAGCCTGGACCCAATGAGAGTATCGGGCCTGGGCCTGTTGGGAGGAAGAGACAGTGGGAGTTTGGCCAGCTAGCTAGCTAGGTTGGGGCCTAATATGTCCAGGCCTACTGGGGGGGGGAGAGGCTGCAGTGGGCCCCACCCCAGTTGGAGTGGGGGGGTTGATTGGGGGTGGGGCTGGCCATGGGAAGGAGCTGTGGGTGGTATACTGGCTGGCCCGGTCCCCGATTGGTATAGGGGGGCCAATTGGGGGCAGAGCTGGATTGGGGTAGTGGGGGCTGATTGGGGGTGGGGTTGGCTGTGGGGAGGGGCTGTGGTGGTAAGCCAGCTGGCCCTGCCCCTGAATGGTGTGTGTGTGTGGGGGGTGATCAGGGGCAAGCCAGGGGGAGGGACTGGGGCCAATTGGGGTAGTAGGGGCCATTTGTGAAAGGACCAGGAAAGGGGAGAAGCTGCAGGAGTTTGGCCAGCTGGCCCCACCCCTATTGGGGTTGGGGGTGATCTGGGGCTAAGGGAGGGACTGCAGGTCAATCGAGGTGGGGTGGACCAATGAGGGTGGGAGAGGCTAATTAGGGGTGGTGTGGGCTCGGCCATGGGAGTTTGGCTGGCTGACCCCACTCCCATCAGGCCAGTTCACTAGCTGCAGTGGGCATCATAGCAACCGGTCATTCTCGTCATTACAGCATTCTGGTCGCTGGCTTTTTATATATCCTATATGATAAAAGGCCAGTGACCATAACAGCATAATGACCAGAATGACCGGTTGCTATGAGGTTCATTGACCACCTCTTAGCCTCTCCCCGCAAGCCTGCAGGCTCCTATCGCTGGATGGTTGACCAGGAACCATGGGGAACCAGGGTTGGTGGTGGCAGCAAAATGGAACTGGGGACTGGCAGCCGGCAGAACAGCTGACCTCTTGGTCCCTTCCCCAGGCCCACAGGCTGGATGGTGAACAGGTAGCCGTGGTGGGTGGTGGTGGGGCAGAATTGGGGACTGGCGAGCAGGCGGAAGATGGCCCTGATGGCAGTCTAGGTCTGAGGACCCTATCCATGCATGATTTCAT
This sequence comes from Pipistrellus hanaki, assembly GCF_964339955.1. Taxonomy (NCBI): domain Eukaryota; kingdom Metazoa; phylum Chordata; class Mammalia; order Chiroptera; family Vespertilionidae; genus Pipistrellus; species Pipistrellus hanaki. Next base: position 173,185,591 of record NC_140503.1, on the reverse strand, counting down.
GCACTGGGCCTCCAGTATAGATAATAGAAATAAATATCCTTCCTATCCTAAGTCTAATTACAGTATACAGGAATTGGCAAAAATAGGCTTATAGTTGTGATATAACACAGTTTCTTCATACTCAGCCCTATATTTTTAAATAAAGGAATGGAGTGAATATTTAATGTTGAATTATTCTTACAAAAATAATATTTACACGTGATAGAAGATTTTTGATCAATTATTCAATACTTTTATACTAATAAAAGCCCAGGTGGTCCTTCACATGATGGCCTCACATCATTACAAGATGGCTGCAATAAGATGGCCACAACAAGATGGCTGCCACAAGATGGCTAACAGGAAAGGGCAATTGGGAGCGGGATCAGGCCAGCAGGAGAGGCAGTTAGGGGTGACCAGACCTGCAGGAGACTGCTGTTGGGAGCCATTGGGCCAGCAGGGAATGGCATTTGGAAGTGATCAGGCTGGCAGGGGAGGGCAGTTAGGGGTGACCAGACCAGCAGGGGAGGGCATTTGGGGGTGATGTGGCCAGCAGGAGAGCAGTTAGGCATCAATCAGGCCAGCAGGGGAGCAATTAAAGGCAATCAGGCAGGCAGGCAGGTGAGTGGTTAGGAGCCAGCAGTCCCAATTGTGAGAAGAATGTACAATTGTCAGACATCCCCTGAGGCATCTCAAATTGGAAAGAGTGCAGGTCAGACTGAGGGATAAGCACCCCCATGGACAAACTTCATGCACCAGGACTCTAGTTTATATATAATAGAAATAGGTCAATCTAAAGTAAATTTTACACTATCTTATACTTAAAGTACATTTAAAAATAACTTTAAATACAAATACACTTTAATGTAGAATAGTAAAAATAATTTAAATATATCTTATTATAGAAAGGTAATAAGACTCTAAACAAAGCCGGGACCGGTTTGGCTCAGTGGATGGAGCGTTGGCCTGCGGACTGAGGGGTCCCGGGTTCGATTCCAGTCAGGGGCATGTAACTTGGTTGCAGGCACATCCCCAGTGGGGAGAGTGCAGGAGGCAGCTGATCGATGTTTCTCTCTCATCGACGTTTCTAACTCTCTGTCCCTCTCAATTCCTCTCTGTGTAAAATCAATAATAAAAAAAAAAAACTTTAAACAAAAATTTTAAGTGTGTTTAATACATTTGAATAAATTCTAAAGAGAAATTAGGATTGGATATGATCTAAAGAATTAAAGACAATGTAATATATTTACTTATATATTTATTTTACATTAGTGTTGTGTATTAATCATTATGATAATTAAATTTTATTGGTTGTAAAGAAAATACTAATGTAACCTGTTAATTTTAAAATGACAATATTTAATGAGGCAAAATTACAATATATTTAGCTATTTCAAATTTTACAAATATCACCCTGAAAACTTTTTTCCCATTCCATTTAGTTTTTTCCTTTACCTCCCTTTGTGGTAGAATTCATAAAATCTCTAAGGCCAAGGTCCATAGGTTTAGTACCTATGTTTTCTTTTATGTTATTTATTGTTTCATATCTTATATTTAGGTTGGTGATATATTTTTGAATTTTTTTTTTTTTTTTGTATATGGTGACAAACTTTAGTCTAGTTCCATTCTTTTGCATGTGATTTTCCAATTTCCCCAGACCCATTTATTGAAGTCTTTCTTTTTTCCATTGTATGTTTTTGGCTCTTTTGTAAAAAAAAAATTGCTTGGCCATAAACTAAATAATGCAGCATCCAATATGTGGTTTTATTTCTGGGCTCTCAATTCCATTTCATTGTTCTGTGTGTCTGCTTTTCTCTGTGTCAGTACCATGCTGTTTTGACTCTGATTGCTCTGTAGTATAATTTGAAGTCAGGTAGTGCGATACCTCTGGCTTCATCTTTTTTTCTCAGGATTGCTTTGGCTATTTTGGGTCTTTTGTTGTTCCATATAAATCTGATATTTTTGTTCTATTTCTTTAAAAATAATATTGGAATTTTTATGGGGATTTCATAATATCTATATATTGCTTTGGGTAATATGGATGTTTTAGCTATGTTTGGTTATTCCAATCCATAAATGTGGAATATCTTTCCAGAAAATTTTCTTGAAAACACTTATTTTAATTTAAATTCTTATAGGGTACATAAGAGGAAAATGTATTTTGGAAAACCATTGCTTTAGACAAGCACTATCATTATAGCATAGCCCATATGAGAAGGCAATAATTTTAAAGGATAAAATCCAATAAGGTTTTAGCCACCAGATAATAGTGTCCTAAAAGAGAAGAGGAGAGAGAATATGAGAGATTGGCAGGAGATATTTTAGATCTGATGTAAAACCAATAGTTGTGTCACAGATATAAATTTAATTACTGCTATACCTAGATGGAATCAACAATAATTCTGTTTAGTGTCTCCTAGATCAGAAAAATTGCTACCTAATGGATCATGTGTTAAGGATAGTCTCCTATGTAAAAGTGAATTTTAAATATGCAATTGCTTTCCTTTAATTGTTATTATCAGTACTGCTACATCACAAATGTTTAAGACATAGGAAAATTGATCAATTTTTCATAGGTCATTGTAAGCAATAGTTCATAAGTCAAATTTATAAAGCAATGTGATTTTAACATGTTTTCAGGATATATTAACAACTACTGCATTATTTAAAAAAATATTACTCAATATTTTACAATCTCATTTACACCTCTGCCTCAAATTAAGAGGAAAACATCAATTTTGAGCTCATTTTGTTTCTATTTCCCAAGAAAAAAAAAGTTTTTTAATAAATAAAAATCAAATAGAGGTATACACATATTACATTTTAGAATGAGGACATAATGAGCTGGCATTATTTACTTAGAGAACATGGAAACAATTAATGATTAAAAATAACCCCATTATCCAAATGCCATGGTTTATATTGATGTACTCGAGTGTGTAGGAAAACAGAAATATGAAATTCAATTTAAAAGTTAATATTTTAATAAAAATAAACTTTTGTTATGAAGACTTCGCCTGAATGATGTTTACCAATATATTTTTATAATAATAAATTTTCATATTTATTTAAATAGAATATTAAAATAAGAAAGCACTTGTGACATTAGAAATTCTATTTTTTTAAATATAGTTTATTAATTTTTTATAGCGAGGAAGGGAGAAGGATAGAGAGTTAGAAACATCAATGAGAGAGAAACATGGATCAGCTACCACCTGCACACCTCTACTGGGGATGTGCCTGCAACCAAGGTACTTGCCCTTGACCGAAATGAACCTGAGACCCTTTAGTCTGCAGGCTGACATTGTATCCACTGATCCAAACTGGTTAGGACAGAAGTTCTATAGTATTTTCTTTGTGCTGTTGGTTTTATATATGCTATTATTCTTTTTACGATGTATATTCTTCTTTTTTTCTTTTTTAAACTACATTTCTTTGCACTGTCTGCTACATCTAATATGTATATGTCTCTGGACATATTTTCTGTTTTGTTTTTCTTCCTGGCCACACAACTGCACTATATTTTCCGGGCTCCTATTCTATGATGTGCCCACATTTGACTTAGGTCTAGATTACATAGAATATAAAGTAGGAACAGGCAATGAACACTCTCAAATACCCAGCTATGCTTCTTCCATCACTTGGCTGAATGGTGAGGAATTAAGGACTTAAGAGGCAAGCAAAACCTTGGGTGTTCTGATGAGTGTTTTGAGTAGAACCCCCAAGAGAGTCTGTCCCTGTGTGATGGGGACAGGGAATAAATTAACTGTGTAAAACCAGTAAGATTTAGTAGTTTGTTCATTAAGAGTTAGCTTAGCCTGGCCTGTGTGGCTTAGTGGTTGAGCATTGACCTATGTACCAGGAGGTCACAGTTCGATTACCGGTCAAGGCACACGCCCAGGTTGTGGGCTCAATCTCCAGTGTGGCGCATGCAGAAGGCAGCCAATCAATGATTCTCTCTCGTCATTGATTTTTCTCTCTCTCCCTCTCTCTCTCCCTTCCTCTCTAAAATCAATATGTGTGTGTGTGTGTGTGTGTGTATACACACATATTATGTATGTGTACACACACACACACACATATATGTATGCAATTATTTATTGTATGTTTCCATATATAAAGAGTTAGCCTACTCTTTATATATGGATGATATATAAAGATCATCTTGAGGTAGCTTTGACCTAAAGGTTAATTAACACATCCTTACCGTAGGCACTCACCATTTCAAACCATCCTTCTTATTATTGATGGTTTACTTTTTATATTACACAGCTGTTAAATGGCTGCTTATTTTAAAATTTTTGTTTTGGATTACTATTCTGTTATAGTTTTCTTTATGACCCTAAGTCCCTCAACATTTTAATGTTTATTTTACGCACTTACTTTTTTTGTGTTTCCCTTGTCATGGAGTCCCAGCCTTTTTTTCTTTCTCTACACTAATCTCAGTTTTCTTCCCAGACCTTTGCCAAGTAGTGAACCCTCTCTAAATTCTTTGTACTATGCTCTCTCTTTTTTTCATATTAGGCCAGAAATCCCCAAGTCCCCTCTACTATCATGCGCCCCTTCATGCACATTGTCCTCCCTGCACTTTTCCCAATAATGAGTTTTTTCCCACTCTGCTTCTGCATTTATTTATCCATATCCCCCAAATTCTCTCACCCTAAAAATAACCTCATAGTTTTCAGACTTATTCCATTCAGATCTCTTATTACAACATCTCTCAGAAAGAATTTCCCTGTTTAAAATAGGTCTCCTCAAGGTTGTCCCTCCGCATCCTTTGTTTTGCCTTAATTTCCCCCAGTGCTTACAATCTTATCTCACATGTGATATGTCGGCATATTCGTTCATTTTCCGTTTCCTCTTCTAGAATGTAAGCTTGCCCAGAGCAGGGGAGTGCTATTTGTCCATGCTATTTGTCCAGAAACTAGGACAGTACCTGGCATGTGAATGGGGTACAATAAACAAATTTTTAATAAAGAAATGAGTGAATCAGTGAATTTACACTTCTAAAATCCTATATTAATAATAATTAGAAGCAAACCCTTTTGCTACCTTTCATATGCATTTCCTTACTTGAGCCTCTCTCCTTTCTCTCTGTCTCCCTATGCCACACAGTTGATTATTTAAAATTGTACACAATGAGACTCAGAATTGTGTTGTTATAAAATTGCAGTAGCAGAGTAAGAATCCATGTCTTTTGATTTTGAACTCTCAATGAATGCCACCACATACACACATTATCAGATAGTATGTAGATTTACTATTCTTAAATATAACACATAACTGTTCCTTCTTTAGTATTTTTTTCCATTATTTTAACATTATCATTTTAACTAGATAGTAAGCTTGTTGAAAGAAAAGAGCATATATCTTTTGTAATCATACTATTATTAAGAGATTGCATTTGCTCAAGTATTTTTATTGATTTACTGACTTATTTATTCAGAAAATTAATTTCTCATAGCTTAACCTGGTATTACTTAAAATTTTACTTTAAATATAACACGATTCACTGATTACATACAAAATATGTTCTACACATTAAAAACTATTTTATAGCTTTTGTTTAATTAAAATACACACAATTTTAAAATGTCAGTGTTTTATGTTCAGTCGACAGCTATAAAAACTTAAAGCTTTTATTTCTAGGGCATATCTACTTAGACTGAAGTGAATAATGTTTAAATAAATTAAAAGATAAATGACAAAATGGCATTTCTCATGCCTCTGCTTTCTTTGAGCGACACACCATGTGGCCTTCACTTATATTTGGACATATTTTCCTCATGCAAAATGTTCTCAAATAGTTGTAAAGCAGTACAACGAATAATTTAACATTGTGGGAATAATTTATGCTGCAATTCTTCTTGAACAAAGAAAACACAGTCTTTCCTCCTTGGCTATAGTAAGTCATATAAGCTATGTGTTGTGTTTGAATCAAAATGCAATGATTGCATTGAAGCACAATAGAAAGCCTTTCTGTGGATTAGCCTGTTTGAGATTTTCTTACATACTTGCACACTCTTTTTTTAAAGAAGATTTTTGTTTTCTTTTTTAAAATTATCGAGAGAGAGAGAGAGAGAGAGAGAGAAACATCCATGATGTGACCCACAACCCAGGAATGTGCCCTGAGCAGGAATCAGACTGGCAACCCTTCAGTACAAGGGAAAATGTTCACCCAACTGAGCTATCTGCTGGGCGACACTCTGCCTGAGTATTGCAAAATTGTGTTCTTTTTTGTTCTTAGGGATGGTGTCAGTAACTAACTCTTGTCACAAGCACACTAATGTCTTTTAACCATGCTAGATGTTTCCTAACCATCTTTTCTAAAAGGAAAAAAAATTGACTACTCATTTATCTCTGATTTCAAATATTATTGTCATTTCATATATGTTTTACTGGATCAGAAATATATTCCCAGATCATTTTTTAAAGTAACCCCCTGTTTTGCAACTCTTATCCCCATATACTTCTTTATTCCCCTTCAAAGCACTTTATTTAAATATAATATAATATAATATAATATAATATAATATAATATAATATAATAAATATAATATAATATAATATGATATGATATAATCCTACCTTATAAGAGTAATATACAAATTAGCCATCACTCAGCTCACGCCACGCCCACCAGCCAATCAGAGCGAGTATGTAAATTAATCCCAGCCAAGATGGCTGCAGCCACAGAGAGCAGTGGAGAGAGGCTTGGGTTTCCCTGTCAACAGAAGCCAAGCTTCCCACACACCCTGGCAGGCCTAGGCCTCCACTCAAGGATACAAAGTTTCAATTATAGAAGGTACATAAGTCCCAAACAGAAATGGCTGCAGCCATGAAGTAAGCAGGGGGCTTGGCTCCACTCCAGGGTACAAAGTTTCAATTGTAGAAGGTAAATAAATCTCAGATACCAGGGCCTCCGCTTAAGTCCCCAGGGAGCATTGCCGGCCTGCAAATCACCACAGGCCCCTCGCCCAGGCTGCCCCATACCCCAAGGGAACCCCCACCCTGGTCTGGGACACCCTTTAGGGCAAACTAGCCTGTGCACTAAGCCTCTATCCTATCTAATAAAAGAGTAATATGCAGATTGACCATCACTCCAACACACAAAATGGCTGACCCATGTGGTCAAAGATCCTGCCCCCACATGGACACAAGATGGCCAGCAGGGGAGGGCAGTTGGGAGGGACCAGGTCTGCAAGGGAGGGCAGTTGGAGGTGATCAACCCTGTTAGGGGTGGCCAGGCCAGCAGAGGAGGGAAGTTGGGGGCAAACAGGCTGTCAGGGGAGCAGTTAGACATCAATCAGGCTGGCACGGGAGTAGTTAGGGGGTGATCAGGCTGGCAGCAGAAGCGGTGGAGCCAACAGTCCTGGATTGTGAGAGGGATGTCTGACTGTCCGTTTAATATCCTTCGAGGTGTCCCAGATTGAAGAGAGTGCAGGCTGGAAAGAAGTACACTCCCCCGCACCCCATGCACAAATTTCAAGCACTAGACCTTTAGTATAATATAATATAATATAATATAATATAATATAATATAATATAATATAATATAATATAATATAAATGCCATCCTCTTCTAGAATAATCAAGTCTATAAAACCAGGCACTTTAAAAAAATTGCTTTAAAAAAAATTATCTCTACTTACTAGCACATTGTATAATCAATGAACATTTATTGAATTAATGAATGAATAGATGGATGCATTTATGTTTTAATTCTAATTCACTGTGTCCCAGAGAGAAGTATTTGCCACAGAAAATTAACTATGCTGAATCTATCACATTTTCATGCTATATAAATAGATTTAAACCACAAATGAGAACTGTTACACATATTAGAAAAAACAATAAAAGTGAAGCATAAAGCTATTCTCCAATTATTTAATTGTGTAATCTTAGTACGTAATGTAAATGAAACACTTTACTCAGTTTTTATAGTCTTTAAAGTCACAAGTCATAGTTTATTCCTGTTCTGTCACATACATTTCTGGCAAAGACTATTTGAGTTCTCATTTAGAAACATTGGCAACTTATTTTAAAATAGTCTATTTGTTCCTCTCTAGTTAGATGTGTGAGACACGGATATAGAACATTGTGTGATGGAACAGATGCTGTAGCAATGGTGAGTTTATATGAGGATACTGATGACAGATGCCACCTTACAGCATTAGCCAATGGAAAAGTATGAGTATTAGTATTTACAATTACTAAAAGTAAGCTGGGCTAAGGGCAATCCTGACTGCACAATCTCACTCTCATATACTGTAAGTGATCTTATAATCCTATATAATAAAAGGCTAATATACAAATTGTCCCCTCAGGAGTTCAACCGGCTTAGAGTTTGACATGTGGTGACCACCAGGGGGTTGGCACAGAATGAAGGAAGGCCCTGGCCAGGAGCTGGCAGCGGGGGAAGGAGGGTCCCGATAGGAGCTGATCAATGGCCAGCCCTATGGACCCCACCCATGCACTAATTTCATGCACCTGGCTTATAATACAGATATAATACATATTCAATGTTAATTTAAAAGAAAATGAAAACATTTGTTTTAAAGAAGGTAGCATAAGTCACTTCAGTTAGGTGTTTTATTTGTTCATTTTGTTTTTCCTTAGAGAAGTGCTTTATTCTCTATGGAAAGAAGAAAGAAATAAGACAAAATTTACTTGGAACAGAAATCACAGAAGATAGTTAAGTAATTATGAAGTTTCAGCCAAACACACAATTTTCAATAAAGAATACATTAGTTATAATAGTTATACATTCATTTACTAGGAACATTTCCTCTTTTTTGGTGAATAATTAACAAATACAAACTGTTACAATTCTATTAAAATTAATTTGAGGATACAGCTAGTTATGTTATTATGGAATTATGTTCTACTAGAGGCCCAGTGCACAAATTTGTGCATGGGTGGGGTCTGGCTAGCCCCACCCTGATTGAGGGGGAGCAATCAAGGGTGGGGCTGGATGGGGGAAGGGGCCTTGGGAGGTTGGCTGGCCAGCCCTGTCCCCTGCAGTACATGTCATAGCAACTGGTAGTTTAGGTCATTCCAGTCATTCTATCCATTCTCATCACTTAGGATTTCATATATATAGGTAGCACTTAAAATCAATATGTAATTCTCTCAAAATATTTTTATTTAGATAGTTTAATAGAGCGGTATTTTTCATAGGAAGCTTTTGATACGAATATGTACTGTGATTAAATTGAAATCATCAATATATTCTGGTCAATCTTATAATCCTGTCAAAATTCAATTTCACCAGGGTTTCTATCCCTATAATTATTTCAAAAACAGAAATAAGGAAAACGATCAAATTATATTTGTTTTGTTCCACTAGGCTAGGTTGGAGTGGTTCTGAACAAGACTCAGAGACTAAGACTAGAATACAGGTAATATATGTGAGAGAAGATCCTAGGAAGTGCAAATAAGAAAGTGGAAGGCTAGGAAGAGAAGCTTGTGTTAGTGGTATTACTGCTACAGGCTACTGGCTTCGGAATCATCCCTCCAGAAGAAGGGAGATCTTACACCCATAATATAAAAGCCCAGCGACCGATCAACAGATGACCAACATGACCAGTCGACAAGTTGCTATGACACGTACTAACCACCAGAGGACAGATGCTCAATGCAGGAGCTTCCCTCAGTGGTCAGTGCTCCCCCACAGCGGGAGCGTGGCTTGGCTGACCAGGATAAGCTGCTGATGAGGATGAGTGGGAGCAGCCTCACAGAGGGTGGGTCCACAGCCGCTCAGCTGAATGGGATGAGCAGAATTCGTGCACCAGACCTTTAGTTTATTTATAAACCCCCATTCCCTATTATTTGAGGGTTAACTGAGGTACATTATCTCCCTAAAACTGACAAGATGCCCTTAATTACAAATAAGCAAAAGTTTGGTTAATAATAAAGTCCTCAACAATGCTACATTGTATGGTAAAATTTATTGAGTGTAGATCTTATGTATAGTGCTCTTACCATGCACACATAAAATTATCATCATCATCACCACCATAATCAAGGGGATGGAAGGAAACTTTGCTATGTAATGAATATATCTTTGGTAGTGATGGTTTATGTGTACATGCATATCCCCAAACTCAAGGAGTTACATACATCATAAATGCACAGATTTTTGCATGTCAATCTTACCTCAATCAAGTAGTTTAGAACAAAATTTCTTAGGACATAGGAAGATATAAGGATTTCTTAAATGAAAAGCTGAAGGTAGCATGGAAAATCTATTAAAAATGCTGGTGAACTCAGTTGAGAATAGACTACTTGTATATGGACATCAGTAGTATCTATTAGATTTTTGTCTTTTTGTGTCATGCACATGTGTGTGTGTGTGTGTGTGTGTGTGTGTGTGTGTGTGTGTGTGATATAATTTGTATGTTTTTGTATACTTTGATCGCCCTTTAATGCAAACATTTATAGAAATTTTAAAAATCATTGCTGGTAAATAAAGAGTTCAGGACACATAGTAGCATATGAGAATAGCTCCTGCTATGTCAATTTTGCTATTAAAAGTTAACATTTTATTTATTTTTATTTTTTAAATATATATTTTTATTGATTTTTACAGAGTGGAAAGGAGAGGGATAGAAAGTTAGAAACTCCACTGATGAGAGAGAAACATCCGTCAGCTGCTTCTTGCACACCCCCCACTGGGGATATGCCTGCAACCAAGGAACGTTCCCTTTACCAGAATTGAACCTGGGACCCCTCAGTTCACAGGCCGACGCTCTATCCACTGAGCCAAACTAGTTAGGGCAAAAGTTAACATTATATAGAAGTACAATACTTGTATAGGAAGTTTTTTGAAAAATAGTGTTACTGGAAATGGCATTTCTAAATATAAAGGCGGTTTCCATTTTAATGGGTTTTCTCTTGGTGCTTCCAAAGTTTTTTACTTTTTAAAACATATATATATATTGATTACAGAGAGGAAAGAAGAGGGATATATATATATATATATATATATATATATATATATATATATATATATATATCATTGATGTGAGAGAATCATTGACCAGCTGTTCCTGCAGACCCCCTACTGGGAACTGAACCCCCAACTCGGGCATGTGCCCTTGCCTGGGAATTGAATCTAGGACCTTTCAGTCAGCAGGTTGATGCTCTGTCCACTGATCCAAACCAGCTAGGGCTGAAGTTTGTACTTTAAAAATTGCCATGAAGACTTTTCACTTTATAAAATAAACAGGATTAAATTTGCATGAATTTAATTGCCTAATATCTTAGTATATAAAAAACTAGATTTTTATCTATAAATATAGAATTTAGAATATATTGTTATTTTCTTATATTTACCTTAAGGTAGTTCATTTCTTTCTCTTTCTTTTTCTTTGTTATTATTATTATTTTTTGGTTATTTTAAGTGTTGGGAAACTTGCTACATTTCTTTGGAGAAAGAATCAATACAGCATGAACTGTGTCAGGACCTGCTTTTTGCCATCTCTAGAATACTTGCAGTGTAAGCTCATATAAATGCCATGGAGTGAAGGGAAAAGGTCAGAAGAAGGCTTGTGGCTGCTCCTTTGTTCAAATTTCTAGTCATGCTAGTCTGTGTTCATGCCTGTCTTTTGAGGCTCAAGCTCTTCCTTGAATTGCTGGGTTCAGTTTCATTCACTTTTAGTGAATGAATATTTTCTGAATCTCGTCTAGAATATGTTGAAGGTCAGAGCCAAAGCTAAATAGGCAATGCCACTGGGTCCTTTCCAGTATCAGTTGCTAATTTACTATAAACCATAGCATTACCAGCGGGGCAATAAGACCTTGGTTTTTGTCTTTTTTTTAAAAAATATATTTTATTGATTTTTTACAGAGAGGAATAGAGTTAGAAACATCGATGAGAGAGAATCATCAATCAGCTGCCTCCCGCCGCCCCCTTCTCCCCCCCCACTAGGGATGCGCCAGTAACCCAGGCACATGCCCTTGACCGGAATCGAACCTGGGACCCTTCAGTCTGCAGGCCGACGCTCTATCCACTGAGCCAAACTGGTTTCGGCGGTTCTTGTCTTCTTGAAGAAAAGATTTTAATCAGGAGACAAAGTGTAGCAAAGTAAGTAGGAATTCATTGGCCAGAATAAAAATATACTCAGGACCGTGAAACAAGGAAGGGTATAGAAGAGGTAACAGGAGAGCCTGGGCTGCTCTGACTCACGGAAAAGTCAGAAAAAAGGAGGCCTTGGAGGCAATCGATTCAAGGGTCAGCCTAGGAAGAGCGGCCACTGTCCATTGCTCCTCTGGCTGCAAGTCAAACGGGGAGGAAAGAAGGGAGAACAGAATAGCATGGGTGTGCTCCCCTAGGGGAGAGAGCACACCAGGTCCTTATCCTGAGCACATTTATGAGTCTCTTGCAGGTGGAAATCTTAGGGGACATCTCAGAGGAGGGTCTCAATAGAATATTCATCAGCTTTCCAGGTGTGTTCTTTCAGAATTGTGGTCACCACTGATTGGTTGGTGCCAGGGCAGGGGGTCATTAGTCAATGCAGCTGGTCCTGAGGCAGCCAGGACATCACTTGTCTGGCTTTGCCAATTTTCTGACTGAAGTTGAAATAAAACCTAGGCCTAGATGTTATCTTTAGGGAAGAAAGCCAGGGGTCTAAACCACATGACCAGCAGTATGCTCGGGGAGGAAATATTATCCTGGAGGCAAGGTTCTCCTTTCCCAGCTTTGTTAGGTACGCAGGACTTTCTGTCCCGGTGAGTTTCTGCACCTGGCTCATGGTCCTTGCTCTGCTCATGTCTGTCTCACCACCTGTACACTAAAGTGACCTGCAGATGACTGTTTCTTGTGTTGGGTTTTAAGGATCCCAGAAGAGGCCACGTGGTGTACAAATGCAGCTGCCTCTAGTGCCAGACCCTAGGCCACTTAGCAAGAGGTACAGCACATGCTGAGGCCAGATGCTGCTTGTTTGAGCGATTTTAGGGAAGTCCAAATATGAGGCAAGACAGGTCATTAGTATGGAAAAGCCATTAGAAATGGCTTGGGTGAGTCCAAAAAGTGTGTAGAATGGGTCTCAGTGAATCATCAGGCAGGACCAGCGGTCATGGGTTAATGGAGACTGGTCATGCTTTTTTGCAAAATTCTTGTCAGACCTAAATTTAGATTAACTGATAGTTTCACTCATTTTCACTAGAATTTATAATCAGAATTTATAGACGGACTTTAGTTTCCTCTGCCCATACTATGCTTTGGAAACACCCCAGTACTGTTGAGATGCAGATCGTGGAACATGTTTCAGGTTTTACCAGGCTATTCAAACACAGACCCTGGCATTCCAATGAGACCACATGCATCCACATGTTACTGTGGATAGCATTTTATTTAATCGATTCACTAATGATTATTAAATAGCTAGTCAGTGCCAAGTATAGCAGAGACACAGTGTTCATGCTCATTAAGAAGTTTACTTCCTACAGGAGTTGAAAACCAGGGGACAACTCACATATACACATATACACTAGACATACACATTCCACTCATATCAGACATGTCCCCAAACCCAGAGAAATTATATTGTGGAAATTTAATGTGTCCTGAAATTGTCAAAATATGGTGATTCAATATATCATTTATTGCTGTTTTAACACAGATGAGGGCCTAAATTAATTGAAATAAGGAGATTAGTGAAGTGTAACAGGATAGGGTATTGTTTAAAGGAAAAGAAGTTAGCAGGCCATGACCAGCACAGGTTGTTTCTGTTTGTTTATGTCTTTTTAAAAAATAATTACCATCATTCTTTTAAAAAAATATATATTTTATTGATTTTTTCAGAGAGGAAGGGAGAGGGATAGAGAGCTATTATAGAAACATCGATGAGAGAAAAACATCGACCAGCTGCCTCCTGCACAGCCCCCACTTGGGATATGCCCGCAACCAAGGTACATGCCCTTGACCGGACTCGAACCCGGGACCTTCCAGTCCTCAGGCCGACGCTCTATCCACTGAGCAAAACCGGTTCCAGCTGTTTATGTCTTCTTGGCTGCCATGTCACAATGATATCAGACCAAAGAGGAGAGAGAGTAAAATATTTAGATGTGTATCTAATCTTCAGAATTTAGAGCTGGAGAATGAGAGAGATGTAGCGATATACAACTGGACAAATGTGGTCATTCGGGAATCAATATTATTTTTTAATATTTGGCCTAGTTAGGTTCTCTGGGCTCTGTACTGGCTCTCACATAGGTTGAGTTGGCTGGACAGTATTGCTTGAGCACTGGATGGAAGGGTGAGAACATGAAGGAAAAACAATAAACAAATGCAGGGAGGCATTAAAGAACCACTTTTCTGAAAAATGTTAAGTATTTTTGTAATAATGACACATATGGTCTATTGGTGGAGAATGAGATAAGGTAGTTACACAGTCAGATGCTAAAGAAAATTGTATGTATGCTAAGGCATTTAACTTTAAAGTTTTTTTGTTTTGTTTTTTTAATCCTCACTGGAGCATTTCCCGCCCCCCCCCCCCCCTTTGGTTTTAGAGAGAGTGGAAGGGAGGAAGAGAGGAAGAGAGGAGAAAGAAACATGGAGTAAGAGAGCCACATCAATTGTTTGCCTCCAGAACATTTGTCAAGTTATATATTACTACATCTCTCTCATTCTCCAGTGCTAAATTCTGAAGATTAGATACACATCTAAATGCTTTATTCTCTCTTCTCTTTTACTCTCAACCAGGGGTGCGGGGGGAAGGTCTGCAATCAGGTATGTGCCCTTGACCAGAATCAAACCTGCAACCCTTCTGTTCTTGGGCAAACACTCTAGTCATTTAGCAACATCTGTCAGGACAAAATTTATACTTTTAATCGATATGTGGTAATTGGTAGGTCAAGAAAGAAACTAATCAGATCTGTTTGGGGGGAAAATAGCTTTTTGTGATTATGAAAATACATCCTATTTAGAATATATTCTAAATAGTATATTTAGCAATATAGAAAAAATATAGGGAAAATGTATCACACAAATATAACTTAGGATAAACCAATGTTATTTTGAAAAATACCTTTCCCAACATTTAGCAAGTAAATCACACACACACACACACACACACACACACACACACACAGACACACACACACACACACATTCTTTTTCCTATTTAACCTCACACTTTCCTTCTCAGTAATATATTATATACATTAAGGTAACTATTATATATAGAGATCTAATATATTTCTTTCATAATTATTGTGTTTACCATTTATAATTTACGTGTATCCTGGCCAAGAGTGGGAAATAAGGGATACATGTGCTATAAGTACAGGTCTGCCATCCCCCACTATGAATGCGTACATATTACGCTAAGCAGCATGACAGATGTTTGCAATTTTACCTGACCACTTTTCTTGCTTTGCTTGATTTCTTTTTCTTTTCAAATAAATGTTTTTGCTTTTAGAACTTCCTTTTGAATACCTGCATTGTTTTATTTGAAAACTTCTGCATCCTACTAAAACATCTAATTACAGGGTCAGTACTATTCAGGAACAACAACAAAAAAACTTTTATAAAATTACTACTAAATTACATTTTTTAAAAAAAAAACAAAGGCTTTATAAAGTGTGTATGAAGCCTCAGAGATATTTAATGAGCTACCCTTGTTCACTCTGGGATTAGTTCATGGAAACAGAACAGTTTAACTTGCAAAAACAAAGGTAGAATGTGATCAGCATTTCAAAAGGAGTCTAAGAGACTAGACCTATGAACTACTGACAGTAAAGATGGCACAGTTTCAAGCATAGAGAGAACACTCCCATTGTCTCTTTCCTCATATAGCACCTTATTATGTGCTGGGCCCTGGGGCGTGCTCACTATTGATGATGATCTTAATTGTGCCAATTGCATTCTGATGATTTACAGTTTTTGAAGTATCATATATACTAATATTTATGTGGAATCGATATGTGTGTGTATTCAAAATATAAAATCATATATTTCAAATAAGCTTTGGGAAAATGTAAAATAAGAGCTGAACAGCCTCATAGCAGTGTGGAGGATTTCATAGGGAAAAAAAAACACACACTTATTTATTTTGAAGTTATTTTAGTAATTTACGATTTCAGAATGCAAACTTATTATTTGCATATAGTAGCGGTGGTACTGGGAACTAAACCTAGCCTCATTGTTTGCTAGTACTTGAGCTCCTGAACTGTGACTCCTCAGGAGCAAATTCCAGAACTTTCAGTTTCCAGTCTATTATGATCAGAAAAAGGTGCAAAAACTAAAACTAAAAATAAACACAGCTAGAGAGGATAATAAAAGACACAATATTATTTTTGTTAGAGGACTGATCAATATAACACGAGTAATCAATTACCTCTGATGATCTGTTTCACAGAGAAGAGTGAAAGATAGGATTGGTACCTATGAAAAGAAATATTCTTCCTTGCGGGACTCACTGTCATCATCATCATGGCTGTAAGTATCTACCAGGAAATGTCGCACAATGAACAAGGACAATTTCAATGTTATTATGTCCAATAAGCTTCCCTGAGAGATATGCTGGAACTACAGAATGAAATTCAGGGTCCCACTCTAACTCCAGTGGAGCCTAAATCACCTGAACAAAAAGTCCAAGTTAAAGGATAAATAATGAAGGCAGTGTCTGGACTCAGATAATGCACAGTGAGCTCACTAGAATAGTATTGAGCATAGTGGCTCAGAGCAGCAAGGGGGGTGCACTATGTTAACGGCAATAACATTTATTTCAGATCCCACATCCTGCAGGTGCCATATACTAATCAAACATTCTTGCTCAGGAACTGGTTCAAGAACTAGACGGAACTGACCCTTTATAATTCTGTTTGCTATTGTATCATGAAAATAGATGTAACAGCGCCCCATACCTGATAGGCATTTAATGACTGTCGAGTGTCTGGCACCTGGCAGCTAATTAAAGATCTTTGCAGTAGAAATTAGTAAATCAATACCACTGTTTTCTTAACATTTATTCTCTTTATACTATCATATATAAAACGTTGCTGAGAGGATCTATCTTGTACTCACTGCTCCTCCTTTGTCAATCTAATCCCAAAGCCTTTCACATTTCATATTTAAAATTTTATGTTTGATTAAACACTATAGTAAAAAATACCCTAGATGATGAAGCAATTGATCTACAAATTGATCTGCATCATAGAATAGTAGTGAGTACTGAAAGTGAATCTTTCATTTACTTCTGTCATTTCCTCTAAAGACATTTTAGGGTCACTCCTACCCCCCACAGAATAGCAGATTGATTAATTTCTGATTAAAGTAAACCTTGGCTCAAAGTGGGGCAAGTGAGCCCTGTGAAAAAACTCATGAGCAGGAAAAATATTAAATCCCAGGAATTTAGAAAGCAATTGAATATCTGAGGAACTTTAGAAAGAGAACCCGCAGTCAACTTTAGAGTGAGCAATTTTACCTATCTATAAAAAACAAAGACAGACATTGAATATGTCATTTCATAGAGTCTCAATATAATAAAAATGAAGCATGTGCCACTAGGCCATCCTGCCAGCTCATACAGCTTTTGAGAGTGAAAGGCTCTCAGTAATAACATTAATTATTATTAAATATTTCTAGCTTCATGTTGTAGAGACTGTAAACACCAATATTTACAGCATCTTGGTAAAATATACTTCATTTTTTTAGGACAATTTAGAGTTGGCTATTGATTTCTAATACAACATATTGTAAAATTGCCATTTAATACAATAGTTTTTAGAACTAGCTGGTGCAAGCCATTCCTTTTTAAGTGGCACATGTTCCATTTTCTGTCTGCCCCTCATTTTTACCACCTGCTAGCAGCATTTCAGGCAACAACACAGCAGTGTTCTCAGCAGACAGTACAACTTCCTCCAAACCATACCAATTCAGATGGTTCACAATAAGACAAAACCTTTAAGACTATAAAAATGCTTTTTTATTTATTTACTAGAGGCCCAATGCATGAAATTCATGTATGGGGGGTGGGGGGATGAGTGGTGTTTCTCAGTCCAGCCTGCACCCTCTTGCAATCCAGGCCCCCTTGGGGAATGTCTGATTGCCTGTTTAGGCCTGGGATCAGGCCTAAAATGGAGGTCAGACATCCCTCTCACAATCTGGGACCACTGACTCCTAACAGCTTATCTGCCTGCCTGCCTGATCACCCCTAACTGCCTTTGGCTGCTTGCCTGATCACTTCTAAACACGCATCTGCCTGCCTGATTGCCCCTAACCACTCTGCCTGCCTGCCTGATTATGCCTAATCACTCTGCCTGCCTGCCTAATCCTCCTAACTGCTTGCCTGCCTGCCTGGATCGCCCCTAACTGCCTCTGCCTCAGCCCCTACTCCCATGGCTTTGTCAGAAGGACATCTGAAATGATGTCTGGAAGATTGTTCTGCTGTCCAATCAAATCAGCTTATTATTATAGAAATTTTAATTTCTCCGTTCTCCTTTTAATGTTTAAACACTGAATTGTAAAGGTAATTAAAAATTGCATTTGGTGTGTATATGTGTACACATAGGAGTGTACATGAGTTAAATTAAAACAAACAGGATTGAATTAAATATATCTTAGTCTGGCTTTAGAGATATGGATGTGTTGAATCAGTTTTCTACCATCCAAAAATTAACTATCCTGTTTTGGTGTAATTTTATGATGACTGGCTCTCTAATTTTATTTTTTTCTCCTGTGAATAAATGTGTGTGTGTGTGTGTGTGTGTGTGTGTGTGTGTGTGTGTGTGTGTGTGTCTTGTTTTTTTTTTTCTGGATGGAAAGTGTCTTATTCTGTTTATTTACTCTAACAAGATACCATAGATGGGGTGACACCAGATATTTACCTCTCACAGCTCTAGAGGCTAAGTCTATGATCAAGACATCAGCAGATTCAGTGGCCAGTGAGGGCCCAGTTCCTGGTTCATAGACAGACACGGTTCTGTTGTGTCCTCACATGGTATAAAGGGCCAAGTTTCCCTCTGGGCCTTCTTTTATAAAGGTACTAACACAAGTCATGAGGGCTCTGCTCTCAAGACCTAATCAACTCTAAAAGGCTGTTCCTCCTGGTACCATCACTTTGGGGGGGTAGGGAGGTCAGGATTTTAATCTCTGAATTTTGGCACACAAATATTTAATCATATCAGGAAGTGATCCTCAATATTAATTATGTTTTTTTTTTCTCTAAATGAAAATCTCTTTATCAGTTAAAGAAACTTTTATATAGATAAAAATTTTGGAAGGAGTAAAAGCAACAAATACTGAATAATAATTATTTAACACTATATTTTGATAGTGCATGACTATTGAAACAGTATATTTAGGATGTATTGTTGGTTGAAAAATGTATTCATGACTTTATAGATAATTGATGTCTTAAATGTAGTATTTATTTTGCATTTCAATGGAAGATAAAACTGGTTCATTTAAAAAAAAGAGCAAAAGGCATTTTAATCAAAATATAAAATAAGAAAAAAATTAATTGATCCCTTTAGTAGTAAGAAAATAAATGAAATTAATGGATACAATTTTAAAGAACCAAACTATTATAAATGCCCATTTATCTTCAAGGAAATAAATATGATTACAGATTGGGCTATGTAGAAAGTTATTCACTTACAAAGTTAAAAATAAAACTGTGTGGGTAGGTTTCATTATTTATATCAATCCCACTAGAATAAAGTAAAGACTTGACTGAGATAAGAATGTAAAAAATTACATTATATACTTGGTTCAATTTCTTGAGATGATTTTTAGAAGGCAAACCTGAAATTGTTCAAATATTTTTTTCAACTGATCTGCAAAATATAATGATAAATTACAAAACAGATGATATTATTGTACATACTAAAAGTGTAATTGAATTAAATAAATTTCTTTAAGAGCCCACTTTCGAAAGATAATGTGCTAAGTAATGAGTATAGAGAAATAAGTGACTCAAAACCTGACCTTAAAAATAATTCAGTCTTACTAAGACAGACAATTTAAACCAACTATCACATCACAGTATGATAAATTTCCTAAAGCAAAGGAATAAATATCATAAAAGTCCAAAAAGGACATGGCTCAGCTTATGATCAAATTGAGATGATTTTGGAAAAGATTTCTTGAGAAAGTCAACTGAAGGAAGTATTAGAGAGCAAATGACATTCATTCGGGCAGACAGATGGGGCATAAAGTTTCCATTCTACATAAAAAATGTTTTCCAACTAAATGCAGGTATATTTATAAGAACCTATAAAGTCATGTATATAGCATGTAATATTTTAGGGAGAAAAGTTCACAGACAAGTATATTTTATTTCAACTGATTTTGGAAATGTTTTGTGATAAAGAACACTGACTTGGGTCCTGACAACATGAGAGGCACTTAACAGTTTTGAAAGATAAGGAAATAATTGGGAGGTATTAGTAACAAATTAGGATAGTTGCTTACTTCTTAATTTTACTCTGGTTACTTAAAAAAATTGGAGCAGTTTATATGCAAATAAATATTTTAAATATTAATGGGGTTCAAGCTTTTGTGGTGGTTTATTTAGAATAAGCTTCTTAACTATAGATATATATATATATACATATATAAAAGAAAAAAAACTATTTGAAGGCAATGTAGAATAATCAAAGCTAGCAGAAACTGGAGGAGAGTCTCTCCTTAAATAGAAACTGGAACAAGTGAGATTTGCAAGTTTGTAGACTTTTGCCTGAAGGCACTTTTTAATTTAGTACTACTGCTGCAGTACAAAACCATGGCAAGACTAGCTCAAAGTGCCAGATGACAGAGTTTGGTGCTGTAAAAGCATGAGGAAATTTATGGAGAAAACTCTGGAAAAGAGAGGGCTGGACAGGAGATTAAAATTTTAAAAAATTGTTTAAAAACTGAGCAAATCTTGATATAACACTGAATTTTTCTGGCATGAAAGGTAATTCAGAGCCCCGAAGCAAATGGTAGGGGCTCAAAGCTGAAAGATATGAGTGGATATTTCAGTTGCTGCCATGAAGATGACACACAGTTTGAATTTGGACAAATAAAATGCCTGCTTGAAAAAAGCAAGCCTCTGAAGAAAATTATAGTAAAATCTGGACAACGAATAAAATATAATGCTTGACTAGAAATCACCAGAATGCAACTGATTATTGACATGTGACTTTATAAATGTCAGTTATGCCTCAAAAATTAAGGAAAAAGAGTGTGAAATGTATACAGAGAAAAACAATGCAATCAATAGAAACTTTCCTAAAATTATAAAGATAGTGCAATTAGCATCCTCAGAATCAAAAATAGCTATTACAATATGTGCAATGATTTAAAGGAATAATTATATAAGACAACTTAACAGATGAAAAACATAACAAAATCAATGCAGTGAAGCTAAGTACAGTAACTGAAAGAAAAACTTCACTGCACATATAAGGATAACCAATGGACACAGACACTTGGGGGGGGGGGCGGGCGTGGGAGGTGAGGGCATGTGCCAGAGGGTTGAGGAAGTGGGGGGGGGGGTCAATTGGGGGGAAAAACACACATGCACTACTATTTGTAATACTTTAAACAATAACATAAAATAAATTAAAAAAAGAAACAAAAAAAACTTTACTGCATGAAATCGATAAGAATTAGGGGACAATAAAAGAAAACATTACTGAACATACAGATAGATCAATTGAAAATATCCAATCTCAACAATAGAGAGAAACATTAACTACTCTAAAATATATGTAATCAGAGCCCCTTAGGAGAAGGTATAGGGAATGGGGCAAAACATTACATGGAAAAAATATAAAAATCTTCTGAACTTTGAGAAAAAGCATCTAATTACAGATAGAAAAACTTCAAAAAATATAATTGTGAAGCTATGGATATCAAAATATAAATAAAGATACCCAAAAGAAAACAGACACAATAACAGGTATTAGAATAATGCCTTATTTTTCATTATTAAAAGGAAAAAAAGGGGAACTTAAACTGTAGCAAAATAACCTGTCTAATTTGCTGAAAAACAAGTTAATATTAACCTGGAATGTTGTATCTAGAAAATAAGCCTGCAAAAATGAAGGGGAGCTCGGCCAGCATGGCTCAGTGGTTGAGCATGGACCCCGGAATCAAGAGGCCACCGGATCTAGTCCTTGTCAGGGCACATGCCAGGGTTGTAGGCTTGATCCCCAGTAAGGGGTCCGAGGTGCAAAAAGAAGCCAATCAATGGTGTTTCTATTTCATTGATGTTTCTATCTATTTCTCTCCCTTCCTATCTCTCTAAAAATTTAATAAAAACACATTTTTAAAAATACAGGGAAAAGGAGACATTTTTAAGTAAACCAAAACTGAAAGAATTCATTGCATTTAGACTTGCCTACAAAAAAATGCTAAAAGAAGTAATTCAGAATGAAGGAAAATCACATCAGATGATAGCTTGAATAAGAATGAAGAAATACCGATATCAAAAATTAAAAAACCAATTTTGCTTCCAGCCAAGATGAAGCAAAAGGAACTAGATTTACCTTCCAACAACAAAAATAAAACTAAAAATAGATACGAAATAAGTGAAACAATGAATCCCATCTAGTAATGCAAAAGCAATCCCTGGGAGATAGGAGAGAAATGCAATGAGCCAGATATTTATCTCAGTTTACTGTTCAGAGAATGTAACTCAGGCAGAACTCAGCTCTATCTCTCTGAGAAAAGGTGATAAATATGCAAGTTCAGGAAAGTTAAGCAACCAATTTACTAATGCATAGCAAAAGAGAGGAAAAAAGTACGAAAAAGAGAAAGAGATACTGTTAGATCCAGTACTGCAGAATGTAAGCATAATACTGATTAGTAAATGCATGTGTAAAAAATACCTAAGGCCAGAAAAATATATTACAAAGAAATAATAATCTGCAAAGCTCAAACAAAATGAAGAATATTGCTTGTTCTTAATAGCCAGAGTGGAAAACCTCATAATTCATGAAGTAACAGGTGGAATACTAAAAATAGTTTTCCTCAATGGTTTAAAATTAAGCTAGACTAAACACTGCTTCCATCTGATAAAGTTTAAAGACAATATTCTCAAGGTTCAAATGGTTTTGAAGTATTTTAATTTTGTCCTGGAATAAAACTCAAGAATATTTATATTATAGAAGTACAAAATATATACATCATTCATCAAAGTCAAATATGCAATGTCTATTAGCTAATAAAAAATAACCATGCACTACAGAATCAGAATATAATGTCCATAATGAAAAACTGTATAACAAAATAGTCCTAGATACAACAGAGATTCTAAAGTTAGTAGATTGGACATAAAATATAATAGCTCCAGCCACGAAGACAGAAGAGACACAATTCAGAGATGGAAGATGCTGACGACCCCTCAGCATGCCAGCAGACAGCAGCTGCCGGTTGCTGAAGGATGCCCAGGACCAAACCAGAGACTGGCGGACCTGCATTACCACCATTTGTCCACCAACCAGATCTGAAATACCATGGCTGGCGTGTACACAAAAGGAACTATCTGGCATTGAAATTTGGACTAAAAAGAACTGTTGGCCCAGAAAGGAACTCACTACAGACTGATTCATTTGCCTCTCAGCATAACCATCAGGGCTTGTTGCAGTTTAGGTTCTTACAAGGGTATTTCTTGAATCACATGATCCCACACATCTAGAGGAAATAATGAACAACATAAACAGACCCAGAGAAAGAGAACCAGCGATCAGACTCTCAAACCTCAGAGGGAAAGTAAGAGAGGATGGGGGTAAGGGGAAGAGATCAATCAAAGGACTTGTGTGCATACATATGGGCCTAGCCAGTGGCCATGGACAGCAGGGGTTGGGGGGGGGGATATCTAGGGAGGGGTTTGGGATGGGAATGGGAGAATAAGGACAATTATATGGGACCATAATCAATAAAAATAAATAATAATAATAAAATAATAAATAAATAAATAAAAATAAATACATAGTGAAAGAAAATATCCAAAAGTGAAATACAGAATAAAGGATAGAAAAAAATGGATAACATACCAATGAGAATGATACAAAATATAATAATTTAATATATTGTATATCTTCTGAAGTGTATAGGATGATTTCATAACAAAAAGAAGCAATTACTCAGAAGCACATGACAATGCTAAATGTTTTTACTTCTAATAGAATCTCAAAATTATTAAAGAAAAATTTCCCAAGAAAAATCCTCAAAGTTAAATATCCAGGACCTTGTCTCAATAATTTATAAAACACATACAATATCAGTAAAGATATAGAAAACCACTATCAACCTTTATACACGACTAATGAACATCTATAAAAACCTCTACCCTATTAATATACAATATTTCTTGTATATTAATAGGGATCTTTTATATTGATATATAAACATACATATTCTGTGTCAGAACACATACCACCATAAGTGGAAGAATGATACCAAGTCATACAAAGTAAGTTGTTTGACCATATTGAGTTAAATATTAAAGAAATAAATGAGAGCTATTTGGAAAGTCCACAAATATTTTACATTTAAATAACATATTCCTAAGTTCTATGATTCAAAGAAGAAATTTAAGTGTACATTAGAAGGTATTTTCAACTGAATAAAAATGTAAACACAACAACTTGTGGAATGCTGCTGAAGAAGTAATTAGAGGAATGTTACTAAGGTTCTCATATTGGAAATTAAAACGTTATCAAGTCAAAGACTTAAGCTTTCATCCTAAGAAATTAGAAAAAGAAAAAGCAATATAAAGCAAAGAATGCAAAAATATATTTTTAAAAATTATAGGGCTCTTTAAAATACAGGAAACCTACAATTGTATAGTTCTACACATTCTATTGTACAATTTATATAATATATATAATATCCACTTGTGTTGTGAATCCAAATACAGCATTACTTTTAAAATAATTACTTATTGTTTGGTTTAAACAGCAATATGCTTTTAACAAAATCATCCTCATAACTTTTGCATTTATGAAGGTCTTTCTCCATTTATTAAAATTACTATTTATTGCTGTTGCTCTTTTGTTAATTAACATTGTGAATTATATTGATAAAATATCAACCATTAAAGAAAACCCCATTCTTTCTGGACATAAATCTCACTTACTCACAAGGTATTATTCTTTGTATATTTCACTGGATTTTGTTTGCTAAAATAGTGCTAAAAATGTTGGCATATATGCCCATTTTTGATATTGGCTCTACTTTTCTCTTAATATATTTTTTGTGTTTTTTTTTGTATCAGAGAGATGGTGGCCTCATAGGATTGTCTGAGACATGTTCCTTAATCAAAAAATAATTGATCTGCTGACTCCTGTATGACCCAGGGGGATCCAGCCCTCAACCTGGGCATATACCCAGAGGAGCCAGGAATCCAACCATAACTTTCTGGTTCATAGGTCCATGCTCAACCACTGAATCACACAGGCAAGACAGAATATAATATTCTCTAGAACAAAAAGTAAACATATATGTAAGTGGTACAGTAAAAAAAAGCTAAGCAGACGAAAACAAAGACCCACACTTATATGGGTGTTTTAAACAAATAGCATTGGTCCCACTAGATATAACCAAATGCAAACAAAGTCAACTATAACCCCTACTTTATACAATACATAGAAATTTATCCAAGACTGTGTGGAGTAGATGGAGACATAGATTAAACTAGGATGATAGAGATACCGATATTTTTTTGGAACCCAGTGATGGATATATGATGATTATTCTATATTTGAAAATCTCTGGGTTAAAAATTTTTTTTTTAAATTTTATCCTCACCCTATGATATGTTTTTATTGATGTTTAGAGAGGGATGAATAGACAGAGAAAGAGAGAAACATCAATGTGAGAGAGAAACATAGTTGCCTCCCATACACACTCTGACTGGGAATTGAACCCACAACCTAGATATGGGTCCTGATTGGAAACTGAACCCACAATCTCTGCCATATTACCAAGGAAGGGTTAAAACGCTTAAGTGATTAAAAGCATATGAATTCCATAATGGAGAGCGTGTGTGAGTTTGTGTATGTGTGTGTGTGTGTGTGTGTGTGTGTGTGTGTGTGTGTGTGTGTGTAAGGTAGCAGTGATAATTATTACAGAAAATAAAGCCCCCAAAAACACTTGATGGAGAATAAAATTTGAATCTTAAGAAGAAAGCTCTTTTTAATACAACATGCTAATGAAGAGGAGCAATCAATGTGTGAGTAAGAAATTAGAGAGATTTATGTATTAGACAGAATCAGGTTCACATTTTTGTTCTCCTTTATTAGCTTTGTTACTTTGTGCAAAGCAATTAACCTTTCTGAGCTTCAGTTTATTCAACTCTAAAATGAGATTAATTGTCTGTAACTCAAAAGGTGGCAATGAGAATTTGGCAACTTTAACATATTGTAAGCATTTAGTATATTGCATAAAATTTATCACATACTTAATGGAATTTTGTTTGTTTGTCCTCATTCCACAGACAATCCTTAATTACCATCCCCAGCCTTAATAAAAGAAGCTATAAAAATTGGGATTTACATTAAATTACTTGAATTAACCCACATAGGCTTCTAGTCTTGGAAAACAAAGGCCAGGGATAGAAAAGCATATGTTGAAGAGGATGTAAGGGAACCCTCACTCACTCTGGTGGCCATGTAAATTGGTACAGCCTCTATGGAAAACAGTATGGAAGTCCCTCAAAAAATTAAGAATAAAGCTACCATATGATCTAGCAATCCCCTTCTGGGTATCTATACCAAAAAACTAAAAAATACTTATTCATAAATATATAATATATATATATATATATATATATATATATATATATATATATATATATACACTCCCATGTTCTTAGCAGCATTAGACATAATAGCTAAGATAGGGAAACAACCTAAGTGTCCTTTGACCAATTATGTGTTCAAGAAGATGTGGTACAAATTTACAAGATGTGGTACTAATCAGCCATAAAAGGATGAACTATTGCCATTGGTCACAACATGGATGTATCTTGAGAGTATCATGCTAAGTGAAATAGATTGAAAAGAACAAGAACCATCTGATTTCACTTATAGTGGGATATAAAACCAAAAGCAACAAATAAATTTATAGACAACAGTATGGTGGTTACAAAGGGGAATGAGGTTAGGGGGAGGATGAAGACACTCAAGAGGGTCAAAGAGATGGTAACAGAAGGAGAATAGAATTTGGGTGGCGAGCACACAATGCAACATACAGATGATGTATTAGAAAGTTGTACACCTGAAACTTATATAATGTTACTCCAATAAATTTAATTTTAAAGTATTTTTTTTTAAAAATAGGATATGGTAAAAAGGAAATTGGACTTATGGTTAAACTGGGCCAGTCTGAGCTACTACTAGCTATGCAGCTTTTGGTGAGACTTACTTATATTGTGAAATGGATATAATAGCTACATTTCAGGATTAAATAAAGTATTGTAATAAGATTTATGAACAATGTTGCTTTGTATATACAGTATTTGTCACTTAACCAATGAAAGCTATTTATTTTATTAATATTCAGTAAGTGTGACAGGAAAGCTTATTTTGTTGTTCAATTACTTGATATCTATCCAGAGTCTAGAGTGGAAGTGAAGTTTCAAAAACTAAATTAATTGTGTGAAGAATTTTTAATTGTGAAGCTAAGTATGAGAGTTTTAAGAACCAAGGATAGGTATCTGTAATTTTGAATAGAAGGAGCTTCTCACTAATGCGTAGGATGAAAGTTATATCAGTTCTTGGGGAATTAAATCTGAGGAGATACAATAAATAATTTTGCAAGCACATTAGCTCACATAGCTTAACTAGAGCAGAAGCAGCAAAACTACCTATTATTTAAAGAGGTTTAGCAAATATAAGAACACCACAGTGGAAAAGCAAAGTATCTTGCAAGGTGGAAGAGAATATCTAGGCTGTATATCTCTTTACATTCATAAGAAAAAGAGACAATATAACTTATATCAAAGCCTAAGTATAGACACACAAACATTTACTGCACACAACACAATGTCAATGACAATACACAAATATTAAAAACATGCAATTTCATTTTTATGTAGCACGTTATCACAACAAGAAGTGAAATGGGGATGATGTAATTGCTGTTTTCTACAAGTTTTAATTCAATTAAAATGAGCTTCTTAGTAATTGTTTTTAATGCACTTTCAAATAGTCATTACTTATTCTTAGCTCTAATATAACTGGTTTACCAACTATCTAAAAATAATATGAATTGTTTTTTAAGGCCTTGATTACTTTGATAAAGTTTCAGTCAATAAAAACCTGATATTAGGTGACTTGAGTGATTTAAATAAGAAAAAATATGGTACAAATTGCTTACAATTTATGACAAATAATTAAAATATCCCCACATTTGAAAGTCCAAGCACCAATGGTTTCACCTATGAATTCTATCGAACATTTAAGGAAAAAATAAAATGAGTTTTCCAAAAACTATTGTGGAATCTTTGTAACTCATTCTATGAAGACAATTTTATACTAATATAAAAGCTAAACAGAAATTTTAAAAAGCAAAGGACAAAAATATAGGAAGGAAAGACAAGAAGGGGAAAAGAAGAAGAAAGAAAGAAAGAAGGAAAGAAAGCAGGAAAGAAAAAAAGATGGATAGGCTAAGTGAAACAAGTCAGAAGGAGAAATACAAATATCATATGATTTCATCTATATGTGGAATCTGAAGAATAAAATAATGAATAAACAAGACAGAAATAGACTCATAAGTGCAGAGAACAAATAGATAGTTGACAGAAGTGAGGAGTTATGAGGGGCTGGGTGAAAAAGATGAAGTGATTAAGAAGTACAAATTGGTATTACAAAATAGTCAGGGGGATATAAAGTATGAGATAAGGAGTATAGTCAGTCATATTGCAATAACTGTGGATAGTTCCAGGTGGGTACTTGAATTATTGAGAAGATCATTTTGTAAATTAAATAATTATATAAACACTAGAGGCCCGGTGCATGAAATTCCTGCACTGCAGGGGATCCCTTAGCTGGCTTGTGCCCTCTCACAGTTTGGGACCTCTCGCTCCTTACTATCCACCTGCTTTCTGCTCCTTACTGCTTGGTTCACTGCTCTTTAGCACTGCCACGGAATTAAATTAGCCAGTTTTCTCAGTGCAAGTAACTGAAATGTGCTTAATAAAATGACAATAGCAAGATTTATCAGTGGTTAATATGTATTATGTATTAATCTAAGGACTCTACAAATGTCAATTTATGTAATCCTTACCATGATCTTGTGAAATAAGTACTATCATCTATTTCCATTTTTCAGATGAGAAAAACTGAGTCATCGAGTGGTTAACTAACCTTCTCAAGACCACCAAAACTAATCTCTATTTTTACAAAGGCTATCTGGTTCCAAAGTCTATGATCCTAATAATTATTCTACTCTTAATCTGCAATGGAAGGTTAGATTTCTCAATGGCTTCTCGGCCCAATTCCATTGCTTATAGCTTTCTCTGGCACTATAGAGTGTTTATTTATTTATTTATTTATTTATTTTTTTACCAAGCAATATGGAATATTTATTTTTAAAGTGATTTCTGTACATGTGGAGCATGAGAGTGATTCTTTTACAAATGGAACTGATTACTAGAAGAAACAATGACATACCCAAACTAGTTTTTGATGTGAATCCATAGGAGTTTAAGCTTGGAGAGAATTGACTACCCACCCCTTTTGTTGCTTTTGTTGGCCACTTTCCCCTTTGTTAGATCCTTCCTAATGGCACTTAGATGTGTTCAAGCTCCCCATATCTTAAACATATAATTACCTTCCTCTCACAACTAAGCAGCTATCATATTCTTTTCATTCTCTTTAAAGCTGCCTTCTTCTGGGCACTGGCACTAACCTACACATCTTTAGATTCTCCATTTGGGCCTGCATGAATATGTCACTGCTTCACTGGGTACCACAATCTCTTGCCATTAGCTAGTCACTCTGCACCATATATGGAACTGGAAGAGAACACACATCCTCTGAGTTACACTGTGTCAGAGTAATGAACAAGTAATGTTAGAATACATCTTGAAGTCAGATTGCTTTTGCCCTTTTAATTTATTACCCATGTCTTAATAGAACGCGGACACTGGGATGGAGGTCACACGATAAGTGTTAATATTTTAGAAGTACCAGCTCCTTAATGAGAAAGCTGGCCTTATGTAACTGGGTATAATTTGCTGTGACTAGCTCATTTTTTTTCACAGGATAAGATGTCCCAGAAGACTCCTCAGCCACTTCTCTTAGATCTGCCCACACCATTCCTAGAATACCTTTAGTGCATAGATTCAAGCTCAAACCCCTGTCCCTAATTTATAATTATAACTTCGATAATGCAAACTGCTGGCTGAGCGTATGATGCAAAGAGTGTTTTTCTTCTCAGGCTTAAAGTCGAGATGGACACATTTCTCTTAAAAGCAAGTCTAAAGGAATTTTAAATGTTAAATTTGTGCCTCATTTCTGCTTTCTTTTTACCAGAAAATGTAGTTTTCATTTGACTTTGTTGTTGGTATTAGCCTAAAACTTCCTCTACTTAAAAGTGCTCTTTAGAGTTAATAGTGTCACTTCCCAGACATTAAGATTGACAGAGGCTCCTGTTTTGAGCACAGGCTTGTCTATAGACGCTGCCAAGATCCAGTGATGTTTCTGGCACAGATTCAGGCCACTCAGTCTTTCTCACTGTACTGGACTCTACCTATAAAGCTGGGCTAGTACAACTCACGAGGGGTTTCCGAGGATTAATTACTTACCATTCATACAGGGTTTAGGAACAGTACAGAAGGATGGATGTGCTCAACAATATCATTTCCTTGTTCTATAAAACGTCAGTTTTCCAGAGTTAAAAACAACAGGGCCAAATTTGGCCAGAATAAATTGCCCTTACTTTTTTTGCCTATAATAGCTTTGGTATGTATGTGCTAAAGCAAATTAGTGAAAGAGACACCATCAGACTGCTAACAGCCTGAAGAGAAATCGTCCCTGCCTTGTATCTGGATGAGACTCTTTGTCACCTTTTCCAGATAAATCATCCCTATTCTGTAGACCAGTGTTTCCCAGGGGTACAGGAAGAGTTTAGTGGGGGTACATGTTGCACTGGGGTTTGGTGGGGATATGCACTGCACCGTGCTTAGCTGCGCCTAATTCTATGTTCTCATGAGTACGAGGGGTACTCAACGTTACGAAAATTATAGAAGGGGTACACATATGTCAAAAGTTTGGGAAACACTGATAGAAAATTTGTCTCATCAGAACAATTTATTATTATTTTTTCTACTATTATTTTACATAAAAATATTAAGGGTGATATTTTTCTTGTGAAATTAGTACTAGACTGAAGTAATACAACTATTTTAAATTGACACTATGTGCTTATATACAATGCTTAGAGAGTCTTTAGTATATTGAAAATAATTCAAAATTCTTCACGTCTGACCCTGAATAAATGATATGAAAGGAGGACAAAGTTGGAGAAATATTACCTGACTTCAAGATTTGTGTGAAGTTCATCAAGTCAGTGTGGTGTTGATGAAAGAATAAACAAATAAATCAATAGAACAACATAGAGAATTGAAAATGTTTGCATTTAATCAAATAAATAAAAAAAATGTCTACTTTAAAACAATTGAAGGACATCTGCATATACATGTTCACAGAAAATAGAAATAATCAAATAGAAGGTAAGAATTCTGAAAAAAGATAATGCAGAAGAAAAATTTGGTAAGTAGAAGTTAGAAAGCAAAGTGATGAAATAAAACTGTATCCTTAAAGCAATTGATATAAATGGATTCATGTACCTCCTTATATTAGAACCAATATTGATAAAAGAGGGTATTATATGCTACATCTGATTTACATGCAGCCTGCCAAGGCCTGAGGAGGGAATGATTATATGTAATGATTTCTTCTTAAGTGGCAGGATTTCATCTTGGCTCTGAGAGAAAAGTCCATATCTTTTATGCATATGTGAAATGGATGTTCCAGCTGGTACATAACAAGGAAGTGACAGTTTATAGGGGCAAAGTACAACACATTTTGTTGTTTTGTGGGAAAGGAAATAAGCACATTAGTGTATTTGAGGCAAAACTGTAAGTGATGGAGAGATAAATAGGAGTCCCTTTCTGGAAGAGTTTGCATCAGGAGAGTAAAATAAATGGTGGCAACAAGCTGGAACCTGCAGTAAAGTTGACCAAAATATGTATAGTAGATGAACGTGAAACCTTATATGAGTCACCAAAAGACCTAACTAACCTACACTCTATTTATGTGGGAAATGAGGGAAGTTATATATATTATATTTCATGAATATAATTTGAGTATTAAACCAGATTATTTTTACTGAATTTAGTTTATTATATGGCAAACATTAGGACCATAGAAAATGTTCACACATTTTTTTTTAATAACATACTTTCTTCTGAATGTAGTTGTTGAAGCTTCACATTGTTTTTCTTTGAAGGGGAGTGGAATGCTGTTGCTAATGTAAGATAGAAAAGTTGGATGAGAACAAGATCAATAGAGCTGTGTGTTAGGAATGTACTCTGGATACTTCTGCAATAAATTGAACCACCAGACAGATGGGCTGAGAGAGCTATGAGAGAACCTGGCTCCCTTTTGTATTCTCAAGGCACTATAATGACATCATATAATAAGTGATTGATGACTAATTTTTTATTATAAAGAAGTATATAGAAGTCAAAAGAAAAAGATAGTCTCTATGATGCAATCGTTGTCCTCTAAATATGTTTAATATTAAACTGCAGCATTATGGCAGTTAATACATAAAATAAATGAACATTAACCCAAAGACTTCACCTATGGTGGGGATATAAGTACATTAATTCATGTATTGGAAAACCACAAATTCTTTCTGAAATTGCTGTATGAAATAAAAACTTCCATGTAATGTTTAATACATAACTATGCAGTCTTCTAGAACCTCTTATTTCAGAAGCCGTGGAGATAAAGAAATATGTGCTGTAGCATAGAACAGACTGAGGAATCTCTGAGGGAAGGGGGAAAAAGAGGGAAGAGATTAACCAAAAACTTATATGCATATATGTATAAACCATGGAAGTTCTGTGGAGTGGGGGGGTCCATGAGTGGGGTGGAGGGATTCAATGGGGGGAAAAGGGAGATATCTGTAATACTTTCAACAATAAAGTTAAATAAAAGAGAAAGAAATATGTGTTGTTAAAACAGTGGTCTTTAAACTGAAACGAACCTCTGACTTTCCAGGAAATACATGGACATGAATAATTTAAAGAGAATAATTTTTAGATCCTCAATATTTATATCTAGTCTTTTCTAAGTAGATAATATTTATATCTACTTTTCTTTCTAAACTTTCACAATAATCCATTTCCCATTTGTAGTAAAGGGAATACGTTTCATCCATTAATGGGACATAGTCCTTAACACAGGAAAAAGAAAACACAAAAATCTCTAAAAAACTAAACATAGAGTACTTATAAAATCCTGAATAATTGTGGAAAGCCTTGTGATCATAAAGTGTCTATGAGATATATTGCAGTGCGTCATCATGACAATCTGTGGTTACAAACCTGTGCATATACATATGTATCTATGTTTATATATCTATGTCATTTTATCTCACTTATTACCTATCTTGATAATCAAAAATAAGAAAGTAAAACATGCAAATTAATATATTTACTTAAATATATTAGGGAAAAGAGATTTTTTTAAAACAAAAAATAGTCTGACTTGCCTGACTTTCTTTATCATTAAACTAGATTGAGCTAAACTTGTAGCTCAAAATACTTTACTAACAGCACTGTAAATTACTTTTGCAATAAAAATATCCAATAAGCAAGAAATGCATACTTTGTAAATATTAAACTTATATATCTCACATATAGCATTCAGAGTTTGATCAGGAAAACAGAAGCCACTCCAATATTTTAAGCAGGAATGAAATTAAATATCAAAACCATTACAAAACCATTAAAAGGAAGAAAGGATGAAAATGTCAGAAAAACCTCCCTCAGCTATCAGATTCACTCATAACTTTCAGAGAATTAAGAAATTGCAAGAATCACAGGAAGCCATACCAATGTTTAGAGTTATCTACTGCAATAAGGAAGCTATTTGCAGGGACATTCATTGAGCTCACCATAAAACCTGTGACTACTACAGTCTCCATCTCTGCTACAGAAACAGTACTACAGCTTCTGCCCTTTTTATGCTGTCTAAATCTCATTGGTATGGATCTCACTTGTAGAGTATACTTCAGGACTCTGCTGTCAAGTAATTTTTTTAAAAACATAGTTCCAAGGCTTCCAGCCTCTTTGATGGAGCAAAATGAATCAATCAATCAATCAATCAATCAGAGAAGGCAGGAATGGTGCTTACTAGCCAATAAACCACCTGGCTCAAATGTTAAATTTTAAAACGTGAGTCACTTCCCTGATCTCCCAAAAAACTTTTAAGAATTAAGCACACAAGATATTTGAAGGCATCTTCTAGTGTCTTAACTAGAGCTATGATTTATTAACCAATATCACTCCAATAAGTTCAATTAAAAATCAAAAATACTATATAGTACTACCATAGAGTGGGTGGATTAAACAACAGGCATTTCTTTTTCTCAGTTCAGGAGGCTGGGGAGTCCAAAGCCAAGGTATAGGCAAATTCTGTTCCTGATGAAACCCTCTGTCTTTCAGATGGGCACTTACTCACTGTGTGCTCACATGGAGGAGACCAGGGAGCTCTGGTCTCTCTTCCTCTTCTCATAGTTATGATGACTAATTTCATCAGGGCATCCAACTCTCAAGTTATCTCCTAAATCTAATTACCTCACAAAAGTCACATCTTCAAATACAATCACTTTGGGAGTTAGTGCTTCAATATATAAATTTTGGAAGGATGCAAACATTCAGTTCATAATATAACAGTAGTGACTATTTTTATCCTCTACTTCACTTCTGATTTCTGCTATGTCCTCTCAGCCACTATTTCAAGTTGGCTGTTTTCCTTATTTTTATTTTTATTTTTTTTAATTTTTATTCCTGTTCCCTGACATGACCTCCTGCTAAATCCTTTAATATTTGGAAAGTTATCTCAACATTTGCATCTATTAAAGTTATTTGCTTTACCCTGAGGCTATTGGGTTGCTATTGCTTGTCAAGGCACAATATCTTGCTCTTTCAATATCTAGTAATTTCTAGTAGAGGGAGACTTACCAGTAGAGGGAGAACCAAGATGGCACATATGAAACATGGGCAAATACCTGTACTCACTGCCTCCCACAACTACATTAAAATTACAACTAAAATACAGAACAAACATCATCCTGAGCTGCTGGAAAGATGGCTGAATGGAGGTCCTACAACTAGAGAAGTAAAGAACAGTGCAGATGTGCCAAACGGGCTGGTCCGAGACCCATGTGGGCTGCTTTTTTAACCAGGAGGGAGATGGCCTCTATGAAAGCCACCTGGAGGAGCAAGGGGTCCCATCCCCATACCAGATGCCCAGCCCAGGGTTCCAGAGCTGGGAAAAGAAGTCTCTATGGGCAGTAAGAACTAGGGGATGTAAAAACCAGTGCTGATTAGGGATCAGTGACACAAAGGCTGCTGGAGACCCAGCTGCTCCTCTTAAAAGGCTGGCACACAAACTGAACTTACAAGCTCCCACTTCCTCTGAGCTCCAGTGCTGGGCAAGGCTCTGGGGGACCCATACACATACGAGGGGAAACTGGACTGTCTGGCAAGAACTCACTCAGGGGCCGCTCTCTTCCACTGTGGTGCTCACACTGGTCATTGTTTCCATGCTGGGACCTTCCTGGTTGCAGGGGTGACTTGCAGTCATTTTATTTGCTCCACCCTGGTGATTATCTGAGACCTCACCTCATCCAATTTACAACCCCACCCAAGCTATGAGCAGCGGTTTTTGCATATGAATGGCCTGTTAAGCAAGCTGAAGCTGGGTTAGGAAGCCCCAAATCTATCAATAAAAGGCCCAAGATGAGCACCAGCACCAGCCTGCCCTGCTTCACAGCTGGGCCTCATCTGGGCACATCCAAACCTGATATAAAGAGGAGGAATCTGATGATCTCTCTGTAGCTCCTGCTGGGTGGCCTCAAGCAGTGGCTGACTTTGCACCTCCCTAGCGATCCAAGAGCCAGTATACTCAGTGGTCAGTGTCAGACCATGCCAGATTACAAATTCACACATCCATAAGCAAATAACTGAAGGGGCAGACTCAGTGAGGACCAAAGCCCCACTGAAGCAAGTCCTTCTCTACAGTGGTGTCTCCTGCACACCAGCTCTCCCACTGTAGTCACAGCTGACCCTCACAGCCAATTGGCCTGGAGGTCAATTCCTTTCAGGGACACCAACAGCTATCAAGTCTCAATTATGACAAGACTGTGCTCATAGTCCACTAAGGGGTGTGCTTAGAGCTCCCAGCTAAGGTGACTGGGGAGGCTGAGCCACTGGGTCCTGTAGAATACTTACAACACAAAACTAATAAGACATAAAAACTACCCTATACATAGAAGCACATAAATAAACACAGGGAAGCAGCCAAAATGAGGAGACAAAGAAACGTCACAAATGAAAGAAATGTGAGAAAGCAAACTACTAGATATAGAGTTCAAAACCACAGTTATAAGGTTATTCAAGAATCTTCTAGAAACCTCCAAGGGACTTAGTGAGACTTCCAAGGATCTTAGTGAGAAAAATGACAGAAAACTCTCCTGCCTGGTGAAAGAAGTAGACTTACAAGTCCAGGAAGCACAGAGAACCCAAAACAAAAGGAACCCAAAGAGGACTATACCAAGACACATCATAATTAAAATGCCAAGGGCTGAAGACAAAGAGATATTTTTAAAAGCAGCAAGAGAACAGCAATAAGTTACCTACAAGGAAGTGCCCATACAGCTGTTGGCTGATTTCTCAATAGAAGCTACGCAGGCCCGAGAAAGTGGCAAGAAATATTCAAAATGATGAATAGCAAAGACCTACAACCAAGATTACTCTACCCAGAAAAACTATCATTCAGAATAGAAGGTCAGATAAAGAGCTTCACAGACAAGAAAAAAACTAAAGGAGCTTATCACCACCAAACCAGTGTTATATGAAATGTTGCAGGGTATTCTTTAAGAAGAGGAAGTAGGCCGAAACCAGTTTGGCTCAGTGGATAGAGCATCGGCCTGTGGACTGAAAGGTCCCGGGTTCAATTCTGGTCAAGGGCATGTACCTTGGTTGCAGGCACATCCCCAATGGGGGGTGTGCAAGAGGCAGCTGGTCGATGTATCTCTCTCGTCGATGTTTCTAACTCTCTATCCCTCTCAATACCTCTCTGTGTAAAATCAATAAAATATATATATAAAAAAAAAAAGAAAAAAGAAAAAAAGAAGAGGAAGTAGAAGAAAAAGATAAAAAACCATGAACAACAAAATGGCATAAAATACATATCTATCAACAACTGAATCTAAAAATCAAACAAATAAAAAATCTAATGAAAATAATAAACTGGTGAATAAAATATAACTAGTCATGGAAATGGAACAGACTGACAATTCTCAGAAGAAAGGGGAGTGGGGGGGCAGGAAGAGATTAAACAAGGATCTTATATGCATGTATTCATTATCTATGGACACAGACAGCAGGGTGGCAAGGACCTGGGGTGGGGTGGGAACTGGATGGAGGGGAGCTATATGGGAAAAAAGAGGGACATCTATAATAATCCTGTATAATAAAAGGCTAATATGCAAATTGTCCCCTATATCGGTACTTTGACCAAGAATTTGACTAGAGGGTGTAGCTGGCCAGCCATCTACCTTCAGCTCCTCTCCCTGGCAAACCGCTCCCTTGATCTATCATCCCTCCCTCATTCTGATGGGGGCCAGCTAGACCCAAATCATGCATGAATTCGTGCACTAGGCTTCTAGTCTCAACAATAAAGATTAAAAAAAAAAAAGAGTTATCAGTATATGATGTCATACTTTCAGATGTTTTTAATATTAAATGTTTTTTGTTTTTTTTTAATAACAAGTTAAAACAGATGTTTGTGAATTTACCTATTCTGATGTATAATATAAATGGAATTATATAATGTGTAACATTTTATATCTGGCTTCTTTCACTTAGTTAATGCTTTCCACATTGTAGCATGTGTTAATACTTCATGACTTTCCAAAACTGAAATTGCATTGTATTTCTATATTACAATTTGTTAATTCATTTTGTTGATAACATTTAGGTTGTTTCAACATTTGGCTCCAGGAATAGTGCTGCTATGAACATTTATGTATCTGATAAGATTTCATATTGATGGAACTCCTTATAATTCTACACTGGATGCTGAAGCTGCTGAGAGGAACACATTTTATAGAATAATTTCTTTATTACAAATGTGAATAAAGCTACAAACAAGAGTTAAATCTTATAGATAATATCTGCTACTGCTTTATATCTGATCACCTTGAAATTATGAATAAAGTGTCTTAAGAATAACATTGTGTACCGAAACTTCTGCTGAATTAGTACATAAATAATAATAACTCTGACAAAATAACACTAATTGAATGCTTAATATAAACCAGGGGCTTTGAGTCACTATTCTTAACAGTAAACTATTGCTCATTATGGATGCGGTCACTAAGGTAGAGGAAATTTAAATAAAATGTCAATAACATACCCAAATGGCACAGCAAGTGAATGGTTGATACAGAGTACAAATCAGGGAAGATGGCCCAGAGACCAATTTCTTAAACAGGTGTCAATCTTTCTTCTTTCATTTAATCATGTTACAAAACAAGGCTGATTTTGTCTCATTTAATAAAAAATTGTTGACTTCTTCTACAAATCTTATCTCTTTATGCCATTAACATCAAACTGTACATGCTCTGCAGGGACCTAAGAGCTCCTTTGGGATCTGGCCCTTGGCTGTATGCTTCACACTTCTCTTCATGCATTGTGCTTCTTGCATGTTCTGTTTTATTTGCTTAAAGAAAATGTGCTTAATTAAAGCCCTTTTCAAAGGTCACTTCCTCACAAAGGCATCCCATGTCAACCTAACCCTAATCACTAATCTATCCTCTTACCAACCTTTATATTTTATAGCAATTATCACTACCCAACTTACACACACACACACACACACACACACACACACACGTAATTATATATGTCCCTCATGCCTCCTGCTTATATAAATTTTTTCAAGGCAGGGACCTTATTTGCTGATACATTTATAATGTCTACTATCACGCCTGGCACATGTAGGATATGCAATAAATATTTGAAGAATAAAGAATTTCACTGGATAACTTCCATGTGAGCTTTCTTGGATATTATCTGATTTCACAGTATACTGAATGTACTTACGGCATTCAATGTATCTTATCCAGCATTAAACTACTGTCTTAGTTCAATCTTCTAAGCATTGACTACCTCTTCTCTTTTGGATTAGTTCTTGCTTAGAACACATCGCAAAATTTCAGCTCCGCACTAGACTTCCCCACTATACTTAGACATGTCTGAGTACAGGATTAGCAAAGCTTAAGCTCAAGTTAATACTCTGCTAGGCCAAGCTGAGGTAGGCTCAGAGAAGTTGATTCTGAGTTTTTTACACCTTTTGAAAATCTTCCTTTGAAATTGCTTCAGAGGACTTGTAACTTGCTATCTGGCTCACTTAACACTGGCTTCAAAGGAAGTACATCATCTGCTTACTGGCCTAGATCTGGGACCCGTGGTGCATTGGTCAGGTACATATACTTGCTCATTCTTGCCACTAGTTGTCTCCTGGTTTTAATTATATGAATCTTTAAAAACATTTTTATTGTTCTTTTATTTTTTCTATCTCTCTGTTCATATATATTCTGATTTGTTTCTTTGTGGGAAGGAGGCACAAAGGACTGTTTTCCTCTGTGTTACTTTTCTGTGTAACACTTCTTTTGCTCCTTAAGATAATCATAGCAACTTGGTCATCAGAGTAGGACCTACTGAGTTTAAACTATCATCCTTTAAAGGAACTAACAAAAACTCTATTCCTTTTTCTCTTAAAATAGTGGAAGAAAAGTCCAGGTTAAATCTATTAATATCTAATTTTATTTTACCTACACAAATAAATATTTTTCATGAAGATATGTTATCAGGAACAGGTTTCCCCCCAAGGTTTGATCTGTATATCCAATGCACCAGAATAACTAGAGGGTCTTGTCACAAGGCTCAATTTCACACTCAGTGAATTTCTAAGTCTATATAGTAGACCAAGAAATTTAATACAATTCTTAGGTGTTTATCACACAAAATTTGGGAAGTACTGATCCAGGGTCACGTTGCTATGACAAGACTTTAAACATAATGTTCTTTGGTTTAAAAAAAAAGTGCAATATGGTTTATAAACACTCAATTATTTCCATTTGAAATTATTTAAAAATGGATTTAGTAGGTATTTGAAGAAATTTACCATACATATCGAAATACAAGTTTAAAAAATTATACATTTTTTGTTTTAAACTAAAAATATAATATTTTAGTCAGTATATTTATTGGATAGTAGCTGCATACATTCCATGATATAACATGTAATAGCATGTAATAACATGTAACAGCATGTAAAATATACCTTGTAATAGCATATAATAACATGTAATAGCATGTAAAATATACCTTCAATTTATTTGAATGCCTATATATATATATATATATATATATATATATATATCACATGTTTTGATATATTGAACCTAATGTTCTCTATTTAATTCATAAACCTATGGCTTGGGAAATTTTTATAAATAAACTAGAGGCCTGGTGCACGAAATTTATGCACATGTAGGGTCCCTAGGCCTGCCCTGTGATCAGGGCCAATCAGGGCCTTCTGGCTGCTGGTTGGGGCCTTCCTTTGTTCCATGACACTCCCTGGTAGTCAGTGCATGTCATAGCAAGCCATCGAACTTCCCAGGGGACACTTTGCATGTTAAACTGTTACACATATAGATTTGATTGTTCTATTGAATAAATTTAATTCAACTTCTTTTAATATGAGGCTAATATTGCTGGAACTCTTGTCCTTTTCAATATTCACTGATATTAATATTACCAATATTAATATTAATATTAAAATTATCAAATTATGGATATAAAATTATAATAGCAAAAGCCACTTTCTGAGATTGGATGGCTGATAGAAACATAGCTAGTGTTTTTAATCATATTAGTGGTCACTGGATTACTATTTACTAGATGTATTAGGAATATGCTCATTGATATGGCTGCAGAAAAGTTGTGACTTGCCAATCCAATTCAATCCAATGTAATGTTATTTGGGCTCAGTTGTTTGAGAAAACTTTGTTTATATGATGGCCTGAGAATGGCAGATTGATAAAAATTGTAGAAATAATTTTTAATTATCAGTGAGCTATAATAGAAGCTAGCTTTTCTATCTAATTTTTTTTCTCCTAACAATTGTAAAAACTAAGCACAAGGTACTAAAACTATCCAGCTATTATTCTCCCCTCCTTTCACAGAGGAATAGCGGTTCATCAGCACCCTGGGCTCACAGGGAGAAATTTAAGGGCTTCATGGTATTCTCTATTACATCCCAAGCATTCCTATTTTCCAAGGGGTGCAAAGATTTTCTTCCCCAGATGCAGGAATACTATTCTTCAGATAGTTTGATTTATCACATGCTATAAATTAAATTACATATTTTTATATATCTTATTTATATATTACCATTATGTCATACCAGATTTTAAGAGAAGTTTGTTATATGAGGGTCCTATGTTAAGAGTCAGAAGGCTCTATATTAATTCCTTTTAAGAGGGACATGTTTTAATATCTCTGAATACTTTCCCTATTTATCTTTAACCATGTTGGTAAGTTTCAAAGCAGAGTAAGCATTCCGTAGAACATTAGGAAAATAAAAATAATTAGATAATTTATAATAATAACATGCTATATTTTACTAATTGAACATTCATATTGTATGTTTTATGTTACTTTTTTGAAGTGTTGAAAGATCTTGAATTCTTTTGAAAGCCAGCCAGAATTGTATATGGTCATCATGGACAGACCAAGTTAGCATAGTTACAGTTAGAGTCTAAATCCTTATAGGCTTAATAGTTCAGTGATGTAGTATGAACTTAGCTTCCTCCTATATTTATGATTCAATCAATCTCAAGGATCCTAAAAATGCTTTTATAATTTTACATGAAGCATTTCATAGTGACCCTGAGTAAGATAATTTAAGAGCACTAGCTTACATGAATAAAATGTAGTCCACAAAGAACAATCTTTGAGATAAATTTCCTTTCTCCTTTATGCTAATTAGCCCCCCCCAAATAAATAATAATAAAAAATGCTTCCATATCACAGTAAAATTAACCATATTCAAGTAGCAGTATAATAACTAAAAATGAGTCTTCAAGGTATGACAATATAAGCACATTTACTATGTTCATCGTAACCATGTTTGAAATTGTATGAAGAAAAAATTTCTTAGGCTTGTTATCTATTGTGACCCATGGAATAATATGGCTATTCATAAATGTGATTTTTGAAAGAAAAAGAGAAGGGAGTTTTAATATATAGGACATTAAAGGTAAGTAGTTTGGTGTCAACACAATGAGAAGTAAATATAGCAAGCTCTGGAAAAGGCAAAACAGATAAGCTAATTAGACAGAAATTAGTACCTTTGTCAACAGGCTAGGGAGGGTGAGATGAATAAAGCTTCATCTGGTGAAACATGGTTCCAGATAAAAGCATATGCTCAATTGCTTTCATGTACTTTGTCACAGACAATTTTCTCTCATCTTTTCCAGGAAAGCGCTTGTAGGGGGCTCATAATGGCCAGATCCCTCTGAAGAAGTCCAAAATATGTTCTAGGAAAAGAAATCCTTGACAGTATTGAGTCAGATAAGCAGCAAGAATTCAGGATCAAGCTTTCAGAATAGTTCCATTAAGCATAAAACAAATAATTCTGTGCATCAAAGTAAAGACACGTTTTAAATATAATACTAGTAGGAATAGGAAGTTGTTGTTTGTAACTTTGAGAGTTCCCAGGTACAATTAAAAACATTCCCCATTACACAGAGGGCAAGAAGAGACTGATGAAGGAAGCAGACCACTCCAGATACAGAGGAGGCTTGTCTTGGGGGGCTACAAAATAGGTAGATCTCCCCACCAGCCCACTAGAATTTTAAGCGTTTATATAAATAGAAGAGTTAACAGGAATCAGTCACATGCACAGTTCAGATGATTTTAATAATACAGTATCCTGTCAGGGCTATGTCCTTAGTGGCTCCCAGTATGGGAACAGTGGGCAGAACATACATTCCAAAGACAGGGAGAAGGTAAGGAGCTTCTGATTGCCCAGATTGTGAGTCAACAGGCAGTTGTGTCCTTGCAAGGACCTCCTCCATCAGAAGTACAACTAAGCGCAAACAATGTTGGATTAAGAAGGATAAACTGTTTTACCAAATCCTTATTTGTCCTTAGTTTTGTACTGTAGATCTAATACCCACAGTACCTACATAATGCCTGGCTCTTTCTTAAGTGTTCTATAAATATTTTCTAAATGGGTGAATTTATAAATATAACAGGTAAAGGACACCTGAAAAAACAGTATTTTCAATGTGATAATTATAAATAGTTGCTGCTTTGAGCACAAAAAACACTTCCTAAGTACTTGCCAATGATCACTTCCCACCAGGCATTCTTTTTCTCATGGGGGATGGCTATCCTGCTATATCACTGA
The DNA here is from genome assembly GCF_964339955.1 of Pipistrellus hanaki. Classification (NCBI taxonomy): domain Eukaryota; kingdom Metazoa; phylum Chordata; class Mammalia; order Chiroptera; family Vespertilionidae; genus Pipistrellus; species Pipistrellus hanaki. The sequence continues at coordinate 173,141,884 of NC_140503.1, read as the reverse complement.
CAATAGAGACTCATTCCTTTAATTATTCATTGTAGAATGAATCAAGTGATGCCTTTTGAACTCCTTGGAGTTGATGTTTGTAAATGACAATTTGAAAACCTTCTAGTTATTTTACCTTCCAGTTTGAAAAATCACAGTTATAGAAAACTTCCCCAATTAAATATGCATCAAGGAAGTGTATTGTCTTAAAGATAATCACCTTGTTAAAAATGATGGATTCAGAAAAATTATAATTGCTTTTTGTTCATTTTGCTACATTTTTTTACCTACTTTTTTTTTAGATATAAAAAGAGCCTTGCAGAAGCACACTCAAATTAACAAAATTCTTACAAAATTGTTACCTAATGAGTACTTCATTTATTATATTTTTAATATATTTTATTGATTTTTTACAGAGAGGAAGGGAGAGGGATAGAAAGTTAGAAACATAGATGAAAGAGAAACATCTATCAGCTGCCTCCTGTATACTCCCTACTGGGGATGTGTCCACAACCAAGGAACCAAGGTACATGCCTTCACTGGAATTGAACTTGGGACCATTGAGTCTGCAGGCCGACGCTCTATCCACTGAGCCAAACCAGTTGGGCATGAGTACTTCTTTTAAAGGAGGATTAATATATGAAACATTTTTTTCCCATTCTATTTGTAGAAAACTAGCTTTTCTGTTATTATATACCAAATAGTTTATGAGAGCTACTCTTTATTTAAAATCAAAACTAAATAATATTCAATAATCTGGATTCCCTCTGTAATCCCCTAATAATTATTTACCTGTTTCCCACAGACAATGAGGGTCGTTATTGAAAAATAGATGAAAAGAGTATTAAACATTCTTGTTCCTCATTTTGCCCATCATTTACAGTTATAATTTACATAGATTGGCAAACATTTTTCTGTAAACATTTTAGTCTTTAAAGGCCATTTCGTCTCTGTTACAACTATTATACTTTGTCATTGCAGTGCAAGAGCAGTCTTAGACAAAATGTTAATGATTAAAAATCTCTGTGTGCCAATAAAACCTTATTTACAAAAACATGTAGAGATCTGGATTTGGCTTGTGAGTTGCAGTTTATTGTTCTCTGACATGTTGAATATTTAAATTTATAACATGATAAATAACTATATTTTTATCTGAAAATTTTAAATGTATAAAGAAGTTTTCTGAGTCTTAAAATTATTGTCTGTTTGTTAGACTTATACCACTAGACCATGAATTCCTTAAAGGTAAGGGCTTTTATGGAAGTCATATTCACCTCTTCCATATCTATATCTATATCTTTATCTATATCTATCTATCTATCTCTATCTCTATCTTTATTTCTATATATCCATCTATATCTATATCTATATCTATCTATAATCTATATTATATATCTATCTATATCTATATCTCTATCTAATCTATCTATGTCATCTATGTCTATGTCTATGTCTATATCTATGTCATCTATATCATCTATATCTATATCTATATCTATCATCTATATCTATATCTATCATCTATATCTATATCTAAATCTATCTCTATCTCTATCTCTATATTTATCTATGTCATCTATGTCATCTATATCTATGTCTATGTCTATGTCTATCTATATCTATATCATCTATATCTATATCTATCTATATTTATCATCTATATCTATATCATCTATATCTAATCTATAGATTGATATATTATTGAAAAACATTTTCCATTTTCAAAGTTTTGTGTCTTTTTTCTACTTTCAGATGACATCTCCAAGATTCATAACAATTTTAATAATGAAACAAACTCTATAACTGAAGAAGTTCCAATGTTTTCTCTTCAAAGTAAATACATATTTTACCAGTCTTCTTTACAAGATGTATTAAATTAAACTTTAGTTAGACACAACTTTTAATTTATTTCTCTGATAGTTAGACACAACTTTTAATTTATTTCTCTCATAGCTGGAAACATTGCATCTCTATAGACTCAAAACTTTCATCTTCTACTACCACAACACATGACCTTTAGAGTCCACAGTTGTTTTGCTGCTAATACAGATTTGTGTTTCACTTATTTGTATTATATTTTTATTTATTTTTTGTTAATTCTCACCCAAGGATATTTTTCCATTGACATTTTAGAGGGAGTGGAAGGGAGGAAGAGAGACACAGAGAAATATCAATGTGCAAGAGACACATTAAACTTTGTTTAGAAATCCAATAACTTATGTCCAAGTCATGGATCACTTGTCATTTCCCACCCCTGTTGTTCTAAGGCAAACATTGCTAATCAGCATAGTGTGCTTCCTCTGAGCTAAAATGTGACCCTGGCACTGTTATCAACATTGTGCTTGGCATTTGAGATGAGCCACAGTTTTCATTTCAGAATGGCTAAAACTGAGTATGGAGGATGACAGACGTTCAGGCAGGCACAATAACTCACTGTGTGCAAAAAGTATCTCTTACCTCTGTCTGGCATTCACCCAGGGTATAGCCCAATGATGTCTGTGCAGGATTTTTCAGCCACAGGGCAACCTCACTCAACTGTGACTACTTCTAGCCTCCTTTCCCTATCTGACTTAGTGGGTATTAGTACTTTTCATCCTTTTCCTCTACATATGTTATAGTTCATAGAATGAGAAGTAAAAATCATCATCTTTATATTTATTTCAATACTGTTGTGATTAGCTCTTCCTAGTTTACATCACATGTAGTTTTATCCTAATTATTGTATATATCTTGTTCATTTTATTATTATTATTTTTTTAAAATCAATCTTTATTGTTCATATTATTACAAAGGTTCCTCATTTCTTCCCCCCTCCACCAGGTTCCCACCCCACCCTCCGCCCCCTCCCCATCCCCCATTGTCCTCATCCATAGGTGCAGTTTATGTTCAGTCTCTTCCTCCCTCCCTTTCCCCGATAGTAAATCCCTTTTCAGATAGTAAATCAGTTACTTAGCATTTTCTCATATAAATAATACCTTCACATGCCCAATGATACATTTCACACAAAAGACATTTCCAAATAGGTCAACCAGCCTCATCCAGGCCCCACCCAAGGCACTCACAGATCAACACCCCAGCCCTATACTAACTCAACACATCCAGATCTAAGCCTTCATCACTTGATTCAGCAGACCCTCAAGTTCCCACAAAAGTTTCCAGCCATGTCTGAGAGGCAGCCGTGGGGCAGGGGCAGGCGAGGAGCGAGCTGTTCCGGGCCTGGCTGCTCCGGGCCTGGCCTCTGTTGCTCTGGGTCGTTCCACAACCAGCTGCTCCAGGTCTGGTCACTGCTGCTCCCGACCTAGTTGCTCTGGACTTAGCTGCTGCTGCTCTGGGCCTGGTCGCACAAGACCCGGATGCTCCGGGCCTGGCCGCTCCCAGCCTGGCAGCCGCTGCTCCGGGCCTGGCCGCTCCCAGCCTGGCAGCCGCTGCTTTGGGCCTGGCCACACCCGACCCGGCTGCTCCGGGCCTGGCCGCTCCCAGCCTGGCAGCTGCTGCTCCAGGCCTGGCCGCACAAGACCCGGCTGCTCTGGGCCTGGCCGCTCCCAGCCTGGCAGCCGCTGCTCCGGGTCTGGCCGCACCAGACCCGGCTGCTCCGGGCCTGGCCGCTCCCAGCCTGGCAGCCGCTGCTCCGGGCCTGGCCGCTCCCAGCCTGGCAGCCGCTGCTCCGGGCCTGGCCGCACCAGACCCGGCTGCTCCGGGCCTGGCCGCTCCCAGCCTGGCAGCCGCTGCTCCGGGCCTGGCCGCTCCCAGCCTGGCAGCTGCTGCTCCGGGCCTGGCCACACCAGACCCGGCTGCTCCGGGCCTGGCCTCTCCCAGCCTGGCAGCTGCTGCTCCGGGCCTGGCCGCTCCCAGCCTGGCAGCTGCTGCTCTGGGCCTGGCCGCACCAGACCCGGCTGCTCTGGGCCCGGCTGCCCCGGGCCCGGCCGCTCCGAGTCTGGCCGCTCTCAGCCTGGATGCTCCAGGCTTGGCTACTGCTGTTCTGGGCCTGGCTGCTCCCAACCCGGCTGCTCTGGGCCCGGCTTCTCCGGGCCCGGCCACTCCGGGTCTGGGTGTTCCTGGACTGGCCACCCTGGGCTTGGCTGCCTCCGCCTCAGGCCTGGCTGCCACTGCCGCAGATCTGGCTGCTCCAGTGCTGGCTGTTGTTGCTCTGATTCTGGCTGCTGCTGCTCTGGGGCCTGGCCGTTGCTGCTCCGGGCCCAGTTGCCACTGCCTTGTGCCTGGGCACTCTAGGCCTGGCCGCCGCTGTTCCAACATTCTGTTTTTTTGTGTGTTTTTTTTGTTTTTTTGTTTTTTTTAAACGCATATATGTTGCAATGTTGGCTGGTGAGTTGAGTTCTGACTTAGTCTTTGACTTTTCAAGATCTTCTTTGTATTCTTTCTTAAGTAATTTTACTATCTTTTTCTCTCACTTGATTTCTTTACATTGAGAACTTCTTTGGTTTCTTCCTCCTTGTCCTGGGAGCTCAGCGGGTTGGCCTCTGGCACCCCTTTGTTCTCCGCGGGCTCCCGCGCTGCTCCAGCCTGTTGCCGGGGTAGGCGCAGCCCAGGAAGCAGCCCAAGGCCTTGGCTCCGTTGCCCACGCTCAGAGGTCGAAGGCTCAGGGGCAACCCCCCCCCCCCCCCCCCGCGGGGGCCCCGTCGCCCGGCTCCCTGCCGGCGCCCGGCTGGCTGGTGTCCCGCAGGGGCTCCTGCTCTCTGTCGCATTCCTCCAGTCTGGAGCTTTTTTTTCTCTTTCCCGCTAGGGGAGTCTAGGATCAGAGTCAACAGACTGTCTTCTGCGCGCAGTGCGCGGGACTCCGGGGGCTCCGCTTTTCGCCACTCCCCTGGGATTCCGCCTCACAGCCCCATCTCCCCCTGCTCGAGCCTGGGTCCCCAGGGTCTGGTCCAGGACTGGGGTTCAGAGCAGTCGAAACTGGGGCCCAACACAGCCTGGGCTCCCGTTTCCTTCCCTCCAGGGCAATCCCGCATCAGAGTCAATATTCCTTCCCTTGCAAGCAATGACTCCGGGGACTTGGCCTTTCGCTGCTCTCCCAGGACTCCATCTCACAGCCCCGTCTCCCTCTACTTGAGCCTGGGTCCCCAGGGTCTGGTCCATGACTGGGGTTCAGAGCAGTCTGGACTGAGGCTCAGCGCCGCCGGAGGCTTTGTTTCTTCCCGCTAGGGTAATCCAGCATCAGAGTCAACATTCAGTCTTCTGTGCGCAATGTGCGCGCGACTCCGGGGGCCCTGCTTTTCGCTGCTCGTCTGGGATTCCGCCTCACAGCCCCGTCTCCCCCTGCCGGAGCCTGGGTCCCTAGGGTCTGGCCCATAACTTGGGGCTCAGCGCTGCCGGTTCGGGGGTTCAGCCCAGGCTGGGGGTTTTATTTCCTTCCTGCTAGGGAACGCCGGGCAGCACCCAGCCCTCTTCTCCTCTCCGGCTGTAACCTCTCCGCGCGCACGCGCGTGCGTGCGAGCAAGCAGCATGTCTCAGTACCTTAGGCTTTTTTTCAGCTCCTTGGATTTTCCTTCTGGTTTTCTCTTTCCGTCTTGTTGTAGAATTTTCAGTCAGTCGACTACCTGTAGCTCTGGGCGATGTCCACTCTACATTTTAGTTGTATTCCATTGAAATTGTTGTGTGCTGCTGCGGTTAGGTGTCTACCCGAGCAGCCATCTTGGATTCTCTATATCTTATTCATTTTAAACAAAATTTGGGGATTAGAAGAAATGTTGTCATCTTCCTTGAAAGTTATGCTAATGTCTACTTTTCATATTTCTACACTCTGAGGAGTTTTACTAATGGTCAGTGTGAGGAGAAATTTTTACTATATATCCTAAGGCTACTCGGACTTTGGGATTATTATATTGCAGTACTTCTCAAATATTAGCAGCAAAAGAATTCTTATAACAGGAGAGGAGACAGAATGCTTATCTCCAGTTATCCACAGACTTGGTGAGACAAACAGATTTTTTGAAATTATAAGATTTAATACGAAGTATGAAAATATTTTCTAACAGATTACATCATTTTTTAAAATTGATTTTTTTTTAGAAAGAGGAAGGGAGAGAGAGGGAAAGAGAAACATCAATGTGAGACAGAAATATTGATTAGTTGCCTCCTGTATGCATCCCAAGTGGGGATCAAATCCCCAATCTGGGTATGTGCCCTGACCTTACCGGAAATTGAGCCCACCACTTGTTGGTGTACAGGACAATGCTCCAAAAAGGAACATTGTATTTATGCTGATAACAGATAAATACTCTCTTATAACCAGATAACTCTCTTCTACAAGCTGCTACACATTAGTTTGAAAATACCAGCTCTGTGACAATCTTTAAATTTCTAAAATGACAATTACAGAAATAACCTCAATTTTATAGGACATGAAAATCTATTCAGAAAAATCCCCAGAATTATAATTACTGTTGTCAAGTCTACATTAACTTAATATGATTTTCATTTATATTGTATAACTATCTACAATTTATATTGTATAACTATCTACAATTAATTTAATATTCAATTACCTGGGCTTTTCTAATAAACACAAAATCAATAGATGCCATCAGTTGTCCATCAGTTATTGCTTTTGAAATAGGTTTTTAAAACAAATATATGTAAAGTATATACAAACAATGCAAAATAATTAATGCTTTACAGATAACTTGCATTTGTATCAAGGGTTCACAAAGCAATTAGCAAGGAGTGCAAAATGAGATGGCCAAATGCCATTTTCCAAGGTAGATAGGAATTCCTTTCCCTAATAGAACAACATGCTGTATGTGTCATCTATTCCTTACTTTCATTTAATAGCAGCATTTGGAAGTATGCATTTGTGATTTCTTCTCCTGGGCTGTAAAGACAAATATTTAAGTGATGGGCTTTTTTATATTGTAAGTAATTTATGGTATGTTTTATGTGGTTTGTCTATTTTACTCTTTAATCTGTCCTTTGGTTTTAAATCAGAATTATTTCTGAAAAACAAAACAATGTAATTATCTTAGAGTTCTAACTTTGTTTTTCCTTCTTACCCCCCGCCCAGTGATCCATATAGAGTTTGAAGTTTTCAAACAGAATGGATGTCTGGAAGTTTAGGTTATGGTTAGAATTTGAAGATTTTAAAATATTTGAATTTGAGAGAAGGGAGTACATAAAAGAAAAAAAAAAATGTAAGAGGACTGGAGTTCTTCCAAACTCTATCACTAACTGTATAATTTTACAACATTTTGCGACCTGAATTCTAACACCTATAGCATGATTCAACTGAAGTTCTTTTTGTTGATACACTCACAAACTGTGGCATTGGCCATTTTTCAGCAGCCATTCAATGACTTATGTATAGTACATCATTTCCAGGAATGTAAATCATCAAGAGAATTTCACAAAACCATTTTCAGGCTCTCTTTACTGCTTATTGGAAATTTGACAGCTGACTTTATCAAAAGTGACAACTAACAACTAATTGTAGTTTCCCTCACTAGAGCTTCAAAGGAAAGTATTGACTACAACCTGCATTTAAAATTCAGGAAATTTCATTTTTTTTTTCCTTCAGAAGACATAGCATTTGGATTTACCAAAGCACCATAGGTTAATATTTTGATATGCTAATTAAATAATGATGTGCAGGTCCAAAGTCAGCCCACATGATAATGAAGAGTTCAATACTACATGTTGCATGTTAAGTCTTCCTCAACATTTTAATTGCTTTTAAAATATAATTTAATAGTAAGAAGAAGAAAAAAGGTAAGCCTATTCAGGATTCCTACAAGTTTACTTCATTTACTAATGTCCATTGCCAGATAACTTGGAAATTTTAAGAAAATTATTTTTCAAAATTTAAAATGTTAATAGTATTTTCTCCCCGTACATGATGATAAGACATCATTAAAATTTACACTTTGGTTTAGAATTCAGTAATTTTACTTTGATTATATAGGTTGATCCTCGCATGCTAAAGTGGGTGTTCTCTATGTGAACATTATTATTGAAGAACTAAAGATTATAAATAGTTGTATTTGGCATGGGCTGCGGGCATTTTGCAGAGCCATATGTATTGAAATTAAAATACCTGCTGATATGGAATGTTAGTAATATCTGCCTTTCCTTTGATTTAGAGGCTATTTTTAAAGACAAAAGGAAATTTGGTAATGGTGCTACAAGTAAATTTCTACACAGTTCATCATAAGAAAAATATAGGAATGATATGACATAAACATCATTATCAGCTATTGTGTTCTATGGATAGAGCTGCAGAATGGCGGATTAAAACAAAACAACTAGTTTACTAAGGGTTAATTCATGTGTCCTAGGTGGCATCCTTCTTCTGACCTGTAATTGTATTGAAAGATAATGATTTATATATGAAATTCTCCATTGTTTTCCAAATCCTTTGGCTTGGTTAGTTTTGTCTTCTCTGCTCTTCTGTCTCTTTCCACACACATGCACTAACACTCAGTTACTCACAAAAACATACAAACATACACAGAAGCTTAGAACCAGCAGGGATATAACCAACAAAGCCATCTCGACATAAATCCTTCCTTGCTACATTTGTGCCAGAAATAAAGAACAAATGAGAAAATACTGATTTTAAAAGAGAGAAAAAACAATGATTGACAAATATAAAGGTTACAAATATTAACAGTATTTTAGCAAAGACTATTTATGTCTATTCCATTTACAAATTCTTACTTTTGTTGCTGCTCCTGTGTTTGCTGCTTACAAATATTCTATTTTAAGCCAATGGAATGAAATAAAGCTGGAATGAAAAGAAATAAATATTCTAGTTTCCCTTGCTCTGTTTTAAGAAGTTTGTGAATGTGGCCTTTTTGAAATGATTTTTAGAGCTTTATTTCTCAGTAGTGCTTACAGAGGAGATCCTGCCCTCTATTTTGTGTTTTATTTCTTATAGCATTAATTAAATTCTAAAATTACAGGGAAGTCACAGAAAAAGCAATAGTTAAATATATCTTGGGGGCGTATCTTTTGCTACCATTTGGTGAACATAACTACAGACATTCCTTTATGCATCTATTCATAAAGAAGGATGGCTACATACAAGCATGCTTGGACAGAGGAATGGATGAATAGAGAACAAACAGACTGATAGACATATTTAAAATAAAACTATACTTGAAATATATTTTAGATAAGTATTACTAAATGGAAGCAAATAACCTTTCTTACAATGATAGCATTAGGGTGTTGTTGTTTTTTTTAGTCAATTTCCTTTCATCTAAGCCATGGACTGCTGGAAGAAAGAGCTTGGTTTTGGTGGAGTGTAGCTTTTGAAAATTTCTAGTTATATTCTATATTCTATTAATTCCTGGAGTTAGGCAATGCCATAACCCTGCCAGTCTGTCTAATATATATATATAAAATCAGGGTTTACTCCATTCAGTCTTGTTTATTAGTATTCCATTCAGGGCTTGTTTCAGTATCAAGAGTTTTTGCTTGCCGAAACCGGTTTGGCTCAGTGGTAGAGCGTCGGTCTGTGGACAGAAAGGTCCTGGGTTCGATTCCGGTCAAGGGCATGTACATTGGTTGCGGGCACAACCCCGGCAGGGGGTGTGTAAGAGGCAGCTGGTCGATGTTTCTCTCTCATCGACGTATCTAGCTCTCTATCTCTCTCCCTTTCTCTCTGTAAAAAATCAATAAAATATATTTTTTAAAAAAAAGAGTTTTTGCTCACTTTCCCATTTCCTAAACATGCCCCCCAAATGACACGACCAGAAGCCCCTTTCACGTTACCATTAGCATGCAGCACTGTCTCTGCTCAATGTCTTTGCCCCACATTTTCCACGGCCCATCCCTCCCCCGCTCCCAGGCCAGGACAGGGGAAGGCACAGGTGAGAACGTGGAGCATTCACTCCACTCACCTGCTTTTCCTCACGCGATTCGGTCGGAGGAGGCCCAGGACAGTGGTGCCCTTTATCCAAAGTTTTGCTTCAGTGTTTTCAGTTACCTATAGTCAACTAAGGTCCAAGCATATTTGGAACATTCCAGATATAAGCAAGCCTTTCCTTTTAAATTGCAGGACTTTTCCGTGTAGCGGATGAAATCTCGCGAGGTTCCGCTCAGCTCCGTGAGGACAGGCTCGGCCCTGGTCCAGGCTCCTGCTCCCTAAGCCCCCACCCCATATTCACTCTGGAGCAGAGGGTTTCTCTGACTGACTCTGGGGGTATCAAAGCGCTTGTGTACAAGAGGCCCTTATTTTACTTCATAATGTCTCCAAAGCTCAAGAGTCCTGATGCTGGCGATTTGGCTATGCCAATGGTCGGCAAACTCATTAGTCAACAGAGCCAAATATCAACAGTACAACGATTGTAATGTCTTTTGAGAGCCAAGTTTTTTAAACTTAAACTTCTAATGCCACTTCTTCAAAATAGACTCACCCAGGCCGTGGTATTTTGTGGAAGAGCCACACTCAAGGGGCCTAAGAACCGCATGTGGCTCACGAGCTGCAGTTTGCTGACCATGGGGCTATGCCAAGGAGAACGAATAAAGTGCTTCTTTGCAGGAAAAGGTGAGTCCAGTACAATAGGATATTTTGAGAGAGAAACAGGCCACATTGACATAACTTTTGTTACAGTATATTATTAGAACTGTTCTACTTTATTATTAGCTATTGTTGCTCTCCTATGGTGCCTCATTTATAAGCTGAACATGGACATGGGTATCTATGCAGAGGGAAAACCGTATGTTCAGGTCCATCCTCCCGTACAGCATCCACTGGCGTCTTTAAACATATGCCCCTGTGCAAAAAGGGGCTATTGCAGTCCCCACCCAGAACCTTTTGTTTCTTTTCTCGATAGCTACTTTTTAAAAATCCTCACCTGAGGACATGCTTATTGATTTTAGAGGGAGGAGGACGGGGAGAAAGAAAGAGAGAAATAGCCAGCTAGCTAGATAGCTAGATAGAGAGAGAGAAAGAATATGAGAAAGAACATTGGTTGCTTTTCCCATGTGCCCCACCAGGGATCAAACCGGAAACCTAGGTGTGTGCTCTGACCGGAAATCAAACCTGCAGCCTTTCAGTGTACCAGACACCCCTCCAACCAATGAGCCACACCGGCCAGGGCAATAGCTCCATTTTTAACCTAGACAGATCATTCACTTTCTTTTATTATTTGATGTTGGTACATATGGGAAAATTTTATTATGATGTGTTGTTTTTTTTTCATTGTGTTGGAAAGGGAGCTTCTATAATTCTGTTTTATTCTGTTCCACCCAGATCGGGAACAAGTTTAATATCATATTATATTTGCCTGTGTTCAAGTATGAGCATGCACACACACTTAACACACATATGTACACACTCAAACACTCAGCAATAGAAGATGTATGCAGTTTAGCGTTATAAAGTATCTTACTTGCTAAATCCCATTTCAGACATTAATTAGATTAAATTTTCATTTTGTTCAAAAGGAAAAATGTCCACCAAATGATAATTTATGCTTCCTCACCATTTTATGAACTTGTGTTATACATCATTTTGGCCAAATGTTGGCAAGTTAATCACAGTCTCAGCATGCTTCACTAACTTTATCATTATTTCTGAACTATTGTAAATTCTTCCCCGAACCCAGATCCTCTATTCCAGCTCCAAGAATAACATACAGCCAACCTTTGAGCATTCATTAACTAAATGGTATTCAATGAGCTATTCTTTAAACCTACAATTTTATTATTAAAGTAATTGCTGAATTAACTAAGTAAACAGAGACCAATAAACTCTATAAACATAATATTAAATTAAATTAAAATTCCATAATGAGTGACAGCTGAAGGATTATAGTGGATGATGTTCCCCTAAGGCTGGCAGCAGTCAAGGAATTCATTTTTCAGCTTTAATATTAAAGTGACATAGCAAAAGCTACATGTGCCTTACACCTATAACTGTTTTACATTAACATCTTTAATCCATATCAAACATGGCACTGTAAAGCTATTATGAAAATGTTACTGTCACTTGATTGAATTGATTTTTAATTTTTTCCTCCATCCTTTTTACCCCTGAAATATAATGGTGGAATACTTATCTGTCTCAGATCAATTTATCTGGTGCTGCATGCTCTATGCTGTTTATATGAAAATACCAGTATTCCTCTAATGTTAAGCTTTAATTAAACACATCAGTACATGTTCTACCACTAATTAAATAAGTTGGAAAGACACTGCCTGCTGAAACCCACGTTCTAATATGCACAACTGTCATTAGCAGGTTAAAAAGTCAGAGTATGTCTGCAAATGTTTAACTCGATTAAAACTGGTAGTTACCAAAATTTTGGACTTGCTGAATTTTCATATTGCAGAGCTAATCAAGAATGTTTATTTTATTAGTTAGAGAAGTAGTCATAGAAGGATTCTCTGAGGTTACTTAAGGGGATGGAGAAGCATAAGTTTAGCAAAGCAAGTGCAGGCTGAGATAAGATTTATATTGGCAGTCAAAATGTTTAACCGGCTTTTTACCCATCGCACTGACTATTCAGAGGAAACCTATTTTGTAAAACTGGACCTGGATCCTAGAGATGGATCCTAGAACCCTCTGACCTGGCATCAATCCCTTTCCTCTTGGGTGTTTAGTAATCGGCATATAAGTATTTGACAATTTTACCAGAATCACCAGTGTATTGCTGAATGTCATCTTTGTATAGTAAGACTGACTGGCCTAGGGGACAAATCTGAGAAAATGAATAGACATCAGAGGAGAAGTGTTGTTGTCTTGTTTAGTAAAATTTTATTAAGTTAAACAAGCTGAACTGTTCAGTCTTGTGAAAGTTCATTAAGAAACCCCCATCTTAAGGCAGATGTAGAGGCAGTCCCTGTAGTTGGATTATGGAATCTCTTCTGACAGTGTCAAGGTGTCACTCCCTAATATTCTTTATTTTGAAAGTTGATAACTGATGACCAAGCAGATTACTTTTATCTGGAATACAAAGCTCGACTTCTTAATTTAGAATCTTCCAGAAGCTAATGCTGAGACATAGATTTCAGTGCTAGTACTTTTGGGGAGAGGTATAAAGAATTCTACAGGAGTATGAGGAGGTGATACAGGGAAGAGAAGGCAGTCCAAGTATGTGGCATTAAATCAGTCACCACAATAAGAACTGCATCTTAATTCCTCTTAACACCAGACTCAGCATAATGTCTCTCAAGGGTAAGGGTTCTGTGCTCTTTACTTATAAGATAGTTTCTGGGGGTCACTGATTGAGGGCTAACTCAGGGGAGGTGAGTGAGGTTAATTCACTCATCTTGTCTCCTGTACACACAGATCCTCTTTCCATTTTCTGCAGGGGGAAAAAAGAACACAGACCAGAAATGCAGAAACTATGTAATAATTCTGGATGAGTGAGGCATCAAACTGGTTAATGGATTTCCCAATTAGCTGAAATACATGTACTTGAACTAAATGTACTTTGAGATGAAAAATAAAGGGAAAACTCATAATACAGAACAGTTAAATAACATCGAAAAAACCAATGACAAAAAGAGAGTAGAGTCCACCATCAAAAGACCTTAATTATTTAATTAAAATGTAAAATAAAATTTAGAAAATAAAATTCACTTTTTAGAATTACTTAAATTTATCTAATTTAATGTATGACACATTTGGATTAACATACTAGCTGCCCTAGTTTCTAATTATTCTATAGCTCAGAAAATATAGATCATTTCTGCCACAAAAAAAATTTAATTCTGCATCTATGTGCTCCAGTGTTATTCCACCACTTTATCACCAGGAACCAACCTTTGTAACAACTTGTTCATCTTCTGTCCTTTGTGCCAGACTATAAGTTTTAGGACACTGTCGTACTCACTGGGTCACTGTTCTATTCCTAGTGTCTGGCACAATGAGCACTATACAGTGAGCACTTAGTAAAATGACCAAAAATGAGTATATGCATAAAAAGTTGCCTAAATTAAATTAATTTTACTCCTATTGTAGGCTTACCTATATTAAGGTGTTTTATTATAGGTGGGTTAATGGTATGTATGCCCATATTTTTGGATGACCCAAACTTCATTCATTTACAAATAATGTTTTTAATTTTAAAACTTGGATAACCTTTCTGGCAAGTGTGTGTGTGTGTGTGTGTGTGTGTGTGTGTGTGAAAAAGAGAGAGACAGAGAGAGAGAGAGAGACAGAGAGAGAGAGACAGAGAGATAGAGATACTATAAACAACTTTTAAAAAATATAACTTATAACAACAGATAAATAAACTATTTTCCATTTGTGAAAACTAATGACACATAAAGGAAATGAAAGACTAAAGATTTAAAACTTTGTCAATTTCTTTATGTCATTAAAAGGTATGAATTTTGTTTCATTATAGGCATGAGTAAGGTACTGGGCTAAGCTGTGAATGGAGAGTTAAACTGGTCTGCATAATAAATTAAGGGCTCTTTATTTTTATTTTTTATTTTGCGTTGGTTGGGAAATGAAGAAAGCAAGAAACTCAAGGTTAAGGATGTTCTAGATCCTGGGCAAAGGGGTACTAAGAGATAGGAGCTGGGAAGAAGATACAGGGTATGAAAAAAAGACAGTTATAGATCTTCAGAGGAGAGAAGATATGAATAGAAAAAATTAAAACTTGCATTGAGCCTTTGATAAGAAAAGGAATTTGATTACATAATAATGGGAAATGCATTCTAATCAGATTAAGGAGATGCAAAAAAAATCAATATGGGAAAATGCATAGGAAACATGGAGAAAGAACATGAGATTTTTAAATGCTGTGGAGTAGGAAGAAGAGAAATAGGTGAATAAATTTTAAGGCTAGAATATAGAGTCAGGTTTCAGAAATCCAAATTGTCAGTCCCAGCTGTGGAATTGGCCAAGAGGGATGCTTTGAAGGTTTATTTTATTTTTTATTTTTTGGAGGGCAAGTGGAGAGAGAGTAGCAGAATCTTTTGCAATATAAATCCTTTAACTCTGTGTTAATTTTTTTTTTTTTTTTTTTTTTTTTTTTTTGCATAAGAATACTTTGGAAAGCTAAAGTCCTTAAAGAACAAACTTGAATTAGGGATATTGTTGAGAAATGGCTTGTGGTGTAGGTGCATGTCCCAAAGATTTCAGATACAGAATGAGGCAATGCAATACTTTCTCATATGTTAATGGCACAAACACTTTCAAGATTGTTGAAGGTGAATCACAGAAGTTATTTCAGATAACACCCTTTTCTTTATCCTACATAGTTAACTCATACCAGATCCTTACTCTCTTCACTGATTCTCAGTGAGCTCTCCAACAATACCTGGCCTTCTGGCTGTTTCCCCTGATATTACCCTTGCTTGCTTGCTTCCAGCTCATCTCCACTAAGCAGCCAGAGATCAATTTTTTAAAACTTTATTCAATTTTTATAATTCTTCCATGTAAATATATCAGGGACATGTTATGTATACTGATTCCTTACTGTGGAATGCAAAGTGCAATATTATCTGGTCCGTGTAATTCTACAACTCATTATACTCTATCCATACTGTCTTTTTAAATATTTGGGAACATTCCCACTTATAGGGCTTTGTAGTTGTTTGTCTTTCTTGGTGAAATGCAACTGTTTTTTTGTTTTCAGCTTTGTTGCATGGCAGGCTCTGGCTCATCCTTTACTTGTCAGTTCAAATGTTATTTCTTAATGATTCTACCTAAAGTACCCATACCACTTCCAACATTTTATTCTCTATCTTGTCAATTTAAAAAAAAGTCTTTTTGGCAATTAATACATTTTTTTCTCACATCACTAATTTTTTTCTTCTAATAGGGGGTTCTAAAGCATCATGTTTATTTATTTTTTCTTGTCTATTTTTCTCCCAGGATGTTGCTTCCATGTTTTGACCTTATTTATATCCAAGGACCTGGAAAATTACCTGACACATGGATTTGTTCCCTAAGCATTTTAAAAATCAGTGGATATATGATTGCAACAAAACAGGGGAAGTTATTAAAAGCAACTATAACATATCCTTTTTGACAGGCTAGGAGAATCATAATATTGGTGATGGAAAGATTATGAGGAAGGGAGATTAGCAAGATATCTGTGAGACTCACAGGTTAATATAGCCGATTTTAACATATAGGCTTCAGAAGTAGGAAGCCCTATGGGGACATAAAGGAAAATAAAGCATGTTCCTAATTCTAGTATTTCCCTTCTAGTAGCTGATAGCTCTGTACGTCTAAGTATCTGTGACAGCATTACAGTAGCTGTCCTCAGTTACAGTTTTAGTTTCTGTGACCTACTAGAGCAGTGGTTCTCAACCTTTCTAATGCCACAACCCTTTAATACAGCTCATGTTGTGGTGACCCCCAACCACAAAATTATTTTTGTTGCTACTTCATAACTATAATTTTGCTACTGTTATGAATTGTAATGTAAATATCTGTGTTTTTCGATGGTCTTAGGTGACCCACAGGTTGAGAACCCCTGCTGTAGAGCCTAAGACCATCAGAAAACACAAATATGTACATTACAATAAATTAATAGTAGCAAAATTATAGTTATGAAGTAGCAACAAAAATAATTTTATGTTGGGGGGTCACCACAACATGAGAAACTATATTCAAGGATTGTAGCATTAGAAAGGTTGAGAACCACTGCACTAGAGTGTAAGCTCCCAGATTGCCCTGATCAAGAGTGCTCTCATAGCTCATAAGAAAAAT
This sequence comes from Pipistrellus hanaki, assembly GCF_964339955.1. Lineage (NCBI taxonomy): Eukaryota > Metazoa > Chordata > Mammalia > Chiroptera > Vespertilionidae > Pipistrellus > Pipistrellus hanaki. Next base: position 173,125,272 of record NC_140503.1, on the reverse strand, counting down.
CACCTTTCAGACTGGAAGTGTACACATCAGGGTCTAAGCAGAAGAGCAGATGACACATTCAAGTAGGTTGCATTAGGCACGATGGAAAAATGTGGTCAGGGTTAATAAAAAGTAATATGGGGTGTAAAGCACAGTGTGTTCCTGTTACCACTCATAGGCCTACAGGGATAGCAAGAGGACACAGTTGCCTAAGTGGAATGAGCCTGGTGTTCAGCAGGGAAGATACTAATAGAATGAAAAACTTCACTTTATTCTCTACACTCAATGACATTGCTACTGATACTGCTCATTGGCCAACTCAATCAGAAACCAGAGGATAAGAGAACCTGTTGCCATATAAAATCCCACCTCCTAAAAGTTAGGTGTTAAGTTGCTTGAAGTGTGTTTTGTCCTTATCTATATCCATTAATTTTAAAAGAATAAAATGAAATAAATAAAAAGCCCGTTACATAGTATAATAATTCCTCATTAAGCATTTTAAAAATGAGTAGATGAATGATAGACTGTAATATCACAGAGGAAAGTTATTAAAAGCTATCACAAGATATCCTATCATAATAAAATATGCTCACAGGCTTAAGTATCGATGAAATATCTGAGGGTACATGAGAGGCAAACTATGTAGCACAATTTTTCTTTCATTAGCTGCAATTAATTCAATAATGTATTTCTGTAGTTACCAGCTATAGAATTCCTACTATGTACAAAGCATTATTTTAAACACTTTATAAGCGAGAGAGATAGAAAGCTGAGACACAGGCTTTTAAAAGTGGTTTTAAAAGTGGTTGTAATCTGTCTCAGGTTGCACAAATGCCAAGTGTTGGACCTGGGACTTGAATTCATATCTTACAAATTCAGAAACCAGTCACCTTATTGAGGGATAGTGTCTCCTTGCATTGTATACCAATGACCCCTTTACCCTATGGTCATTAATTTTCCACTCTTATTGTCCTTTTTATCATTCTTATTGTCCTTTCTTCTATAAAATGAAAAAAATAGATGATATGATTTTATGCTAATTCTGGGGTTCTAAGTATCTAGACAGGCTGTCATCATTAGTGTAATATTGTAATATGAAAAAGAATAAAGTTTTGAAGGCAAAACATGGAAAATGCCCACGGAACACAAAATCTGTGGGAATTACTCCTCCATATAACCTGGGTCCTAAATAAATGTTCAGGAAATAAGCACCAAAGGATATGTCAATAACACCTCTACCTCAGTGGAAATGATTACATTATAGAGTGGGTAATGTACTTTTTATGAGTTGAAACTTCTTTTTTTTACTGGGTGATTTATCACATAGGCAATGAAGGAGACTAATTAATAATGAAATAGATACTACTAAGTTTTAATGTCACTGAAGCCTGTTCTTTCTTTATATTGGTTTCCTGAGATTGGTGTCATGTGATACCTATGGGTCTATCTAAGAGATTCATGGACCGAACAATATTCTAGAGTTCCTAAAAAATAGGAATTACCATATTTTAATACACATTAATGTGACTCATGGAAAATAATTTAGAATTGGACCAGAAGTTAGAGAAGCCTATGTTTGAAGGTGAGCTCTGCAATTTCCAGCACACTAATGCAGGGCATTTTACTTCAGCCTGTGAGTATATTTTATTAGATTTTTGTAAAGATAAGGTTATATAGGTTAGGTGAAGTTCTTAACATTGTGCTTGGTCTATAGAATACATTTATTAAGTGTTGATTGAAATTATTTAATACAGATAGGCAATATCAAACATTATAACATATAAATTCTTTTCATTTAGCAGAAATTCTTACAATTAAAAACAGACAATAATTAAGCAACTGAGTAATATCATTTACTTAATGCTATAATTTGCTTGAATACAATTAACTTTCACTGTAATGTTCTTTTTTTATGTGTTTACCAGCATCTTCTTTCATTGGATTAAAACAAACAAATAAGGAAACCAAACTTCCTCTAACATTCTTAGAATCTCTAAGTAACTCTTTCTTAGTTCATTTTTCAAGTTATGTAGGTTTAGGGGCTAAGTAGGGCAGCCTAGCTGATGTGGCTTGGTGGTTGACCATTAACCTATGAACAAGGAGGTCACAGTTTGATTCCTAGTCAGGGCACATACCCAGGTTGCAAGCTTGATCCCCAGTAGGGGGCGTACAGGAGACAGTCAATCAATGATTCTCTTTCATCATTGATGCCTCTATCTCTCTTTCCCATTCCCTTCCTCTATGAAATAAATAAAAAATAGTAGATTTTTAAAAAAAGGGAATAGGGTAAAAATTGGAGTAGCTAGGTAAATATACCATATTCATACTCAAGGGGACAAAGTATTAGATGCAGAATAAGGGACTATTAGATGCAGAATAAGTGAGGGGCCACCAAATGACTGAGCAATAGGCTGTGTGGTGACCAGGTCATCAGGGGAGTTAGTGAGGGGCAATCAAACAACTGAGGAGCAGGCTGCATGGGGCTACTAGCCTGCAGAGTGTCAGTTATGGGCAACCAGACCGACAGGAGGGCGGCAGTGAGGGGCAACCAGGTTAGCGGGGGGGGGGGGGGGGGGGGGGGGAAGGGTTGAGTTGGGGGCAACCATGCTGGCAGGGGGTGCAGCAAGGGATGACCAGGCTGGTGGGGATCACTAAGGGGCAACCAGGCCAGCAGGAGGGGCAGTTAGATGTGATCAGGCAGGCAGACAGGTGAGGAGTTAGGATCCAGTGGTCCTGGATTGTGAGAGAGATGTCTGACTGTCGGGATTGGGCCTAAACCTGAGTTCGGACATTCCCCAAGGGGTCCTAGATTAGAGAGGGTGCTGGCTGGGCTGAGGGGACCCTCCCCTCCCCAATGTGCATGAATTTCATGCATTGGCCTCTAGTTTCTTATATAAAAATGGAGAAAAGAGCTGAAATCGGTTTGGCTCAGTGGAGCATCGGCCTGCAGACTGAAAGGTTCCAGGTTCGATTCTGGTCAAGGGCATGTACCTTGGTGCGGGCACGTCCCCAGTAGGGGGTGTGCAAGAGGCAGCTGATCGATGATTCTCTCTCATCGACGTTTCTAACTCTTTATCCCTCTCTCTTCCTCTCTGTAAAAAAATCAATAAAAAATATATATATATTTTTTAAATGGAGAAAAGCTATACACTTTTACCAGGTTACAAATAAAAAATAGCATCTTTTGAGCTTGTATAAGTAAATATGTGCTGTTTTGTTGGAATGCATTGGAATGCATTGCATGTATTCACATGCATATATGCGCATACACACACACTCATGTGCATGTATCTATATCATATGTAATATTTAGTTTAGTTTGTGTTACTTCCCCCTCAGAAGTGAATACTTATTAAAATGGAATAAATATGTATTTTTTAAATGCAAAAATAAGGTATGCTTCCAACATTAAAATAAAATACAAGAATATGGTTTAAAGAAATATTTTTTTTTAAAAAGAAAATGAGTGAGATATGTTATATTCGCTATTGAAAATATTGTTTTGTTCAAAAGTTGGTAGCTCTACATTTTAGAGATAATAACTTGACATAACAATTATTAAACAGACCTCCTTGGACAGATTCCCTTTACCCCCTTCTTTTCATTATGCATTATTTTTCTTAGCTCATTTTTGAAATATTGGTAAATAGCTTTATGCCAATACTAGTAATATCTGGGTAGCAATTTTAACTTGTCTATATGTTGACTTTAAGAGAGGTATTTAATTATAGCTTAGTCACAGCCATTGTCTATTAGGGACAACTCTTAGAATTGTCCAATATACGAATTCTAATAAGGGAGTATGATATATTAATTACTTTGCTTTCTAGAATATGCTTATACATCATCTGGTGTATTTCTGGGAAGATAATTAAAAGGCCCAAATCACTTCTCGGTTTATCTTGGATGAGAAGTATAACTTCTGGAAGCACTGGCTGAAATTTCTTTCGGGCAGTCATTTTTCTTTCTATGCATGAGGAAGGTTTTTACTAGTCTCATAAAGGAACCTAATCTCCAGACTGCCTCTAAAATTTCAATAGTAATCAATTACTTAAATCAACAACCCTAGGAAAAGCTGCTGAGAAGTCTCAGAAAATCAGGTCAGAAATCAGTGCTAGTAAAGAAAGCTAATTTGTGTTCTGTAGTTGAATATAGAATGTGGACTAGGAATTGGGAGGGCCTTGCCATGTGTCCACCTAGCTAGGCTGAACTACATTTCCCAGAATTTCCTTTACTGTATGTTTCCATTAGAGACAGCAGCTAGGGAGTTTCTGTGGGAGATTTTAAAGGCAGAAGAGAAGCAGCAGGCACGTTGTAGTAGCTCACAAACTAATTGTTTTTCAGACAGCTTCTATTAATATTTACTAATATATTTTTCCCTACATTGTTTCTTTGTATATCTTATAATTATTTTTGAAATCAGGAGATATTTAGTAATATGATGTATCAACTTAAAAAATAATATTATTCCCCTCCTGCAGGGATTCTTGCTGTTGTTTTGTTTTGTTTTGTGTGTATGTGTGTGTGTGTGTGTGTGTGTGTTTTCACATTATATATATATATATATATATATATATATATATATATATATATATATATATAGTTTTTCATAAAATTCAGCAATTTATGACAATTATTTTCTCAAATATGTTTCTACCCTCTTCTTCTTTAATTTGACCCCTATTTCTATTTTATAAATGTACTAGAGGCCCAATGCACAACAATTTGTGCAAGAGTAGAACTTCCTTCTCAAAGCTGGCGCACCAGCTTCCTTTTAGCACCTGGGACCCAGGTTTCCCTCTGGCCACTGGCAGGCACCCAAGACCTGGGTTAGCTTCCCTCTGGCCCTGGTTTCATCAGGAAGGATGTCCAGAAGGATGTCTGGTCTAATTAGTATATCACCCTTTTATTATAGATACCTCTGTGTCTAAAAAGAGTGCATCAGAGACAATTATCTTGATATTGTGAAACTCAGAAAGTGTTTATATTCTACCTTATTCTTATTTGTTAATTTGTTAGACTTTATTAGTTTTTTAGGGCTGACTTTACAAAGTACCACAAACTGAGTGGCTTAAACAAGAGAAACTTATTATCTCTTAGTTTTGAGGGGCAAATATCTAAGAAAAAGGTGTTGGCTGGGTCAGTCCCCCTAAGGCAGTGGTTCTCAACCTTTCTAATGCTACAACCCTTGAATACAGTCCCTCATGTTGTGGTGACCCCCAACCATAACATTATTTTAATTGCTACTTCATAACTGTAATTTTGCTACTGTTATGAATTGTAATCTAAATACCTGTGTTTTTTGATGGTGTTAGGCAACCCTGCTAGTGGTTCTCAACCTGTGGATCGTGACCCTGCTAGCAGTTCTAAACCTGTCATGCAGCATGAATGTTGCATGCTCAACTAGCAGGGTCACCTAAGACCATCAGAAAACACAGATATTTACATTATTATTCATAACCGTAGCAAAATTACAGTTATGATGTAGTAACAAAAATAATTTTATGGTTGGGGGGTCACCACAACATGAAGAACTGTATTAAAGGGTCGCGGCATTAGAAAGGTTGAGAACCACTCCTCTAAGGTCTGTGAGGAAAATGATTTATGTTCAATTTTTCAGATTTACCCAGACAAGGCATTTGCTTGGATTGTGTTTACTAATCCAATTTCATGAGATTAGTATTTTAGCCAGATATTTATTTTCCTAATTGCTGTGAGTGTTACTAGCACATGGCATGAAGTCATTTCCTAACAGAGACTCTGTGACCTGTTGACCACTCCTGTTGACTGTGTCCCCAGCCTATTTAGATAAAGAACAATTTTAGGGCTGTAGCAGAACAGTTCTGAGATAGCATATAGCATTGTCTAACTCTTTTGCAGATATTGATATAATTGGGTCGTTGAATGGTATAATTTCCACTGTATAGTTACTATTGATCTCTTCCAGGGAGTCAATATGTGCTTGGTGTATTCTGAAGTCACTAGACAATTGAGGTTAACCAGAGATTTCACAGTTACATTTGTGCTTTGGTCTACTAATAATGTACAAATGAGCAATACTTAATATTCCACACCCTCTTTATTTAACTGTCAAGACTAGGTAAAGGAGTTCTCTGAGAAGAGTCGTAAATCAAAGTAAAAATGAATGTTGCATGATCTTCCCTAATGCTGCTACTCATGCAACCATAGAGAGTCTGTTAAGAATGAGGCTCTGCCGGGACCGGTTTGGCTCAGTGGATAGAGCGTCGGCCTGGGGACTGAAAGGTCCCGGGTTCGATTCCGGGCAAGGGCACGTACCTTGGTTGCGGGCACATCCCCAGTTGGGGGTGTGCAAGAGGCAGCTGATCGATGATTCTCTCTCATCGATGTTTCTAACTCTCTATCCCTCTCTCTTCCACTCTGTGAAAAATCAATAAAATATATTTAAAAAAAAAAAAAAAAAAAAAAGAATGAGGCTCTGAAGCAAGATACAAGTGTTAACAATTCTGGCTCTGTTACCTACAGCATACAGTAGTGGGCAAGACTACAATTTGTTCATCCATAGAATGCAAATAGTAATAATGATAATAATAATTCCTGTTGTTAAAGTATTAAATGTTTTATTAAATTATGTGCTTGGAATATGATACATCTATTATTATTATTAAGTAAAAGTTCAAAAGTTGATGGATAGCTTAAAAAGTTTCAAGATTGGCTATAATCTAGAGCATTCACTTTTCTAAAAGAACAACTATATTTTTGTGTCCTTTGCTGTGGTCTTGTCAAGCTTTCCAAATTTCTAAACATTGAAAATTCAACACGTAATTTGGTGAAGATTGTTTTCAGATGTGTTCTTGAAAAACAGTAATTTATTTTTAATTTGGGAGCTGTGAAGGGGGGGAGGTTGGATAGATAGAGGGAAGAGTAGCATCCCTTGTGACTTTTAAGAAATATTATTTTACTGATTTTAGAGAAGAAGAGAAAGGGAGGGAGAGATAGAGACATCAATGATGAGAGAGAATCATTGGTAGGACACCTCCTGCTGCCTCTGCACACTCCCCATAGGGATCAGCCCTCAATTCCTGCAGGTGCCCTGACTGGGGATTGAAACTTGGCCTCCTGGTTCATAGGTTGACGCTCAACCAATGAGCCATGCCAGCCAGGCATCCCTTGTGACTTTTAGTGGCAACTCCGTTCTTTGTTTTATTTCAATCCCTTTATTTTTATTTAAATATTGAATTTTATTTGGGTAACATTGGTTTATAAAGGTTTCAGTGGTAAAATTCTATAATATATAATCTGTATATTGCATTGTGTATTCACCACATCAAGTCAAGTCTCCTTCCTTCATCATTATTCCCTACTCCCTTTAATTTCCTCTACCTCCTTTATCCCTCATTTCTCTCTGATACTGTATTATTGTCTATGAGATTTTTGTTTATTTGTTTATTTTGCTTAATCTTCACTTTTTCCACCCAACTCCATAACCCCCACCCCTCTGTCAGCTGTCAGTCTGTTCTATGAGTCCATTTCTATTTTGCTTGTATATAGCAGTTCCTTTAAATTGCAGATGCATAATTGATCAATATGAGACACAACATGAAATGTTCTCATCCAGTTTATACCTCTTGGAGCCTCCAGATCATTTTACCTGAATATTGCCCATATTCTCTTTTGTTTGTGTTCTTAAAAGCTTTTCCAAGTTTTATTTTATTCTTAATGGGAGTAATGATTTAGTGCAGATAAATATAAGGCCAGGAAAAGTGAAAAAGAGCTCAGTGTTTTAAAATAGTTTAGGGTTAAGCAAATATTCTCATATCTGATCTATTTATCACCAATATGTTTTTGGTTTTTTTACAGTGTTGGCATATTACTCTCAGTGTCTTTTGATATGCATATGCCATTTTGCAGATGATAAAAAAAAGCCAGAGATGCCTATGTGGTAGACTAGTGCTCTCCCTCATCCCCAAAGATGTCCACAGTTTAATTTGTGGAATCTGTAAAAATCTTATTTTGCAAAAAAGAGAGGCACTTACAGATGTGATTAAGTTAGGATCTTGAGATGGAAAGACTATTCTGGATTATATTAGAGTGCCAAATAGAAACAAAAGTCCTTATAAACAAAATTCAGAGAGGAAGAGTCATTGCTAGGGTGATGAAGGGTGAGAAAGGCCATTGCTGGCTTTAAATATGTAGGAAGGGGCTATGAGCCAAGAAATGCAGGCAGCCTGAAAAAGGGAAGGGAACAAATTCTCTTCTAGGGCCTCCTGAAGGAAAGCAGTCCTACCGACGTCTTTATTTTAGTACAGTAAAATTAATTTTAGACTTTTGATCTCTAGAAAACCTCACATTATAAATTTGTACTGTTTGAAGGCATTTTGTTTGTAGTATTTTGTTAGAGCTATAATAGGAAAGGAATATATTAAATGATTAACCTATAATTTTACAAAGGCAAGAGGAAACAGCTCTTCAAATCTATGGATTTCCAGTCTAGTACTCTCATACCATGGCACAATGTATCTAAATTTGGTTTAAATTGTAGTTTATATATTTATAAATAAAAATATAGATTAAGATAAAAGTGTTCTCAAACATTTTTACACAGCAATATATATATATATATATTTAACTGGTTTTATGCTGTCTATTTGAAAACACTACTAAGCAAGTATGGACTAGTTAAGTAATGTCATAGATTATGCATAATATTTATAAATATATAGAAACACAACCCCAATTAATGTAAGTCATATTCATGATTCACTTATGACTGGTTAGAATTTGATTGATTCATTGGGCATAGAAACTCCTGTTTTTTCATTGTTACTGCGTTTGATTTTCTTCCTGATAATTCTCATTTGTTTTGCTGATATCCATTTACTCTATTCTAGCTTTTTAATAAGGATTGTTTTGAGGTGTGTTTTGTGTGTGTGTGTGTGTGTGTGTGTGTGTGTGTGTGTGTGTGTGTGGAAGTTGGTTGGGTATAAATTAAGTTATCTTGTTTGAAATTCTTAATTCACCTCCACTTCTATCTCTCCCATCTGCATCACACATCACTATCTTTTATCTTTTATGAAGTATCCTAGATATTTGCAACTCTCTCTCTCTCTCTCTCTCTCTCTCTCTCTCTCTCTCTCTCTCTCTCTTTTTGCCAAGTTAAGTCGCTCCATCTTTGCACTTGATCCAGTTCTCCTTAAGGAACTGGCCATTAATCTCCCTGCTCCTCTCTTGGCACCCCAATTTTCTACCTCTTGTTTATTCTCTCTCTTCTTCTTTGAAGCATACTGTCTTTTTATTGTGCCTTATTTTTGTTTACAAATACTAACACAACTATTTTGTATACAAATACTCTATATTTTGTTTTAGTATCTTATTTTGTATACAAAATACTCTATATTTTGTTCTAGTATCTTATTTTTCTACAAATACTAACATAACTCTCTATGGTATTTCATACAGTGACTTACTATACAGGTTTGTAACCTGGAAGCAGTAGGCTACATTATATAACCTACACGTATAGTAGTCTATACCAATTAGATTTGTAAGTGCTCTGTGGCATTTACACAATGATGAAATTGTCTAACAGTGCATTTTTAAGAACATATCCCTGTTATTAAGCAACACATGACTGTATTGATTATATATCACTACCACTTATAAGCCTATTCTTCACCATCTAGACCATTCTTTGCTACAAGATTGTTGTAATCATTAATTTCTTCCTATTCCCAAAGCTTAATATTCAAACAATCACCAGTCCTATTTTCTCAGGAACAGAAAAGGCACTGTAAATCTTTTAGTAGAGAAAATTTAAAATAGGAATTGTTTAAAAGGTTGAGGGGAAAAAGAAAGGAAGGCAATATCTCTTGGATCAATAATGCAGGAGCACAAAGGAAAATGGATTTACAGTCCAGGAACCTAGTGCAGCTGGTTGGAGCCTGCACTTCAAATCAGTCTGACCCTGACACCAGAAGCTAAGCACTCTTGATGGAAAGTTAAAAGTCTACACCACAGATGTCTTAGTGTGCTCTACAGCCCAGAAGAAAAATACTTTTTACGTTTCTGAGTCTCCTTCTAGTGTCCCTCATTAGAAGAACAGAGCCAGAAACCAGTGGGCAAAGAGCTGAAAAAAATGCAGTTTGTATTGTAGTATATCAGCACTTTCAAGTTACAGAAAATAGATAAAGTGGTTGGGAGAACTTGGGAAAGCAAAGTCTAGATTGTTTGGAAAAGTTGGGGGAGTGAAAAAATGGAACATGTCACTCAGATCATTATAGAGAAAAATAGTACTCTGCACTCCCTCCCAGGCATGTAGTTTTACAGAATGACTAGGATGAGAGAGCAGAGAGAAAGGAGCAAATTACCTATAAAATTAGTTACCCAAAGTTATTCACCATTTATTCATGTCATTTTTACAATTCCATCACTTTTTTTTTCCATATCCAAGATTGCATGCAATAACAGTAAGACAACCTGTTTCCATTTATACAACCATCACTTATTTAAGACAACTAGTGGCCCAATGCATGAAATTTGTGCACGGGAGCAAGGGGTGGGGGCTGTCTGTTAGCCCAGCCTGCACCCTCTCCAATCTGTGACCTCTCAAGGGCAGTCGGACATCCCTCTCACAATCCAGGACTGCTGGCTCCCAACTGCTCACCTGCCTGTCTTCCTGATTGCTCCTAAACGCTTCTGCCTGCCACTTTGATCATCCCCTAACCACTCCCATGCCAGCCTGATTGATGTCTAACTTCTCCCCTGCCAGCCCATTTGCCCCCAACTTCCCTCCTCTGCCTGTCTGGTCACCCCTAACTGCCCTCCCCTGCAGGGTTGATCCTCTTCAACTGCCCTTCCTTGCAAGCCTGGTCCCTATCAACTGCCCTCCCTTGCAGGCCTGATGCCTCCCAACTGACCTCCCCTAGTTGCCTGATCACCCACAACTGCCCTCCCTTACAGGTCTGGTCCCTCCCAACTGCCCTCCCCTGCTGGCCATCTTGTGTCCACATTGGGGCAGGATCTTTGCCCACATGGGGGCAGCCATATTGTGTGTTGGAGTGATGGTCAGTCTGCATATTACCCTTTTATTAGATAGGATAGAGGCCTGGTGCATGGGTTTGCTCTGAAGGTCAGCTGGTTTGCTCTGAAGGGTGTCCCAGATCAGGGTGGTGGTTCCTTTGGGGTTTGGGGCAGCCTGAGTAAGGGGCCCCTGGTGGTTTTCAGGCTGGCCATGCCCCACAGCGACCCAAGTGGAGGCCCTGGTGTCTGGGATATATTTACTTTCTATAATTGAAACTTTGTAGCCTGGAGCAGAGCCAAGCCTCCTCCTCGCTTAGTGGTGGCAGCCATTTCTATTTGGATTTGTTTACCTTCTCTAATTGAAACTTTGTAGCCTTGAGTGGAGGTTTATGCTGGCAAGGGCAGGTGGAAAGCTTGCCTTCCTCCACTGCCAGGGAAATGCCTCTCTCATGCTCTCTGTGGCTGTAGCCACCTTGGTTGGGTTTATTTGCATACTTGCTCTGATTGGCTGGTGGGCATGGCTGGTGGGCATGGTTTGTGGAGCAGAGTGATAGTTAATTTGCGTATTACTCTTTTATTGGGTAGGATATATTTTACTTTGAAAGAGGATATATTAAAAGTGCATCTTCTAGTATCTTAATTTTTGACTGTTACTAGTAATTCCTCTTTGAGTTCAGTCAAAATCCTATCTGAATATTTTGTAACCCAAATTTGTAAAGATTACCCACACACACTACCTCTAAGAAAATGAAACAAAACAAACAAACAAAATGAAGGAAGGGAGTATAAGGAATAACTGGTTAAAGTATGTTTCTGTTACCACAGTTCCCATTCTGAACTCATCATGGAGCCATAGCTACTATTTGTTGCTTCATTTTTCCGTTATTTATTCATATTGTTTCTGCCCTCAGCCACTACTTTAGCTGGTGGAGAGACAAAACCTCCAATCCTCTGTCATTAGCAAAATTTGCATAGCAGTACTAGACAATAAAAATAACTAGAAGCTGAACTGTTAAAAAAATTAATTAAAATGTTTTTATTAAAAACATTTGTAAAAATTTAAATAAATAATGTCAAGGTCACAGAATATGTATAACTTCCCAACTAGATGTGTAAGCTTGAAAAGTAATTATTTTATGAACTTTAAATTTTTGTCAGGAAATTATAAACTCTTACTTTTGGTTACAAATATTCAGGTAGTTAAAAAAAACTTAAAATTGATATGCATTTAATATACTATAATTCAAAACATTAGAAAAATTAAAGTGTTTTAGTTTCTTGTGAAGTATCACCAACAATGGTTTGAACAGTGCTTTCTTCTTCTTACAGTATGGAGTAAACATCTTTTCCATACCTTGGTGAATTGTTATGCTCTTTTTTGTTTGTACCAGCTTCCAAAATTTCACAATTTCACTTTTAATGTCATAAAATATCTGTGGAAGCTCCTTTAATGTGGAATTTCCCCAGGGATACCATTATCCTTTTTATCACTGTCCTCATTTATATCAATGACTTCACCTTCACTAAACTAGGTTCCACATATTTAGCTTCTCCAATGCCAGCATTAGCTATCATTCCATAACTTCTTTTATGTTCCACTCAAATTTTAGTTCTAGTAATGCAGTTTTCATTACTTGGTGCACTTTCATTTTTGTGGGGCTATTCCCTTTTTTGATTATCTTTTTTTTTCTCCAGTGGCCACATAGGTTTATCACTGACACACACAAAAAGATAAATAACAGGTATTTTCTTTCCTGTTTGAACATGAACAAAATAACAGATGCACAGTGACCAATCATCAACAGACTTTGAAGAAAGTGACATGATTGGTCGCTGATCATGATTCACATATTATTTACAGAGTGATTTGTGGAGTGCAGAGCTGGCAGTGATGCTTGTATTTATTTTATTCACTTACTCAAGGTTAATGCACCCTGGTATTTGGAATCTGAGTTGTGTTATTGGAGACTAGTACTTCACTAAACTATAGCGACCTAAATCTGTGTATATCGGACTCATGTGAGTGAGGACTGTTTATACATATTGCTTCTACCTGATGATGAAATGCTGCTGCTAATTCGATACTTAGGGTGTTCCAAATCAGATAACACACAGTTTAGAAAGAACAGTCCAATTTCCAGAATTTTAGGCCCCAGTCTATTTCAAATGGCTAGCCAACATCTGTTTGTATACCTAGAAGAGTTATTTGCAGAGTTTTGTTCAAAACTCTGGATTCCTGAGAAATTTGAGACTTGCCAGAGGCTCTTTGCAAATCCCCCCAAATCTTTCAGTCTGTTTTCTCTTCTGTAACTCTCCAAGCTGGCATTTTTTTTTCTCATATGCTGACAACCTCAGTCCTGAATTTTCATGATTTCATCTCTCAAGAGAAGAGTTAGCTTCCTAAAGATGCTCCCTGACTCCCATTTTTTCAACTGCTGTGATTATGACATGGTGACATTTGTAGGAAGAACATCTGACCATGAAGCTCCTCTGCTTAAAAATCTGCCAATATTTCCTTAAAGCTTTTAAGATGAAGCCAAAACTCCTTAGCCTAGAATAAAGGGTTTCATGATATGGCTTCCATTTAATTTTTAGCCCCTTCTATTAGACTTTGTTAACATTCATTCTGAGCAATTGTGGGCTCCTGATTTTCTTACTCCTGTTTCTTCCACGTGGTACTCTTACTGCTTAAACCTTTCACTTTACCTGAATAACTGTTGGTTGTTTCACAGAATGATCCTAATGCTATATCTTTGGGAATGTCTTACATCACACTTCAAGTTTGAATAATTTTTATATCTCTACTCGTGGGCTACCACTATTTAAAGAATTTATGACACCATGTTGTGCTTTATTTCAATTTAAAACTTTTATGACATCATATTGTGCTTTATTCCAACTTTTGTGTTGTGTGTTCCACTGCTCTTTGATAACAGAAAATATATTTATGTTGTGTCACTAAGGTTTAGTATAAGAAGGCACATGATCTTTTTTGCATATTTTTTCCTCATCTCTGTGACAATATTCTCTCTTAGTCTCCTCTTGTCTTTAGTTACTGCTCTGCATCATCTAAGTCTCTGGGTCTTCTCTTATGTTCATTTCATTTCATTGCATTGATTTTGCTGAAGTTATGACCAAAGCTCTCCTATTTTTGTTTATTTATATGTTCTACCTTAGTTATCTTATTAAATTCTCATGGCTTTATATAATATCTTTGAATAGCTAATGCTACCATTGCTGCCATCTGAATCCATATCTTCACTCCAACACTTTATTTTTTAATGCTTTTATTGACTTTAGAGAGAGATGAAGGGAAAGGGAGAGAAAGAGAAAAATGTGAGAGAAATATTAATTGGTTGTCTCTCATAAACACCCTGGCCGGGGACTAAATCTATAATCTGGTTATGTGCCCTGACCTGGAATCAAACCCACAACCTTTTGGTGTATGGGACAGCATTCCAACCAACTGAGCCACATTAGCCAGTACACTCAAGACACTTCCAAATATCCGAGGTGGCATTTACTATCCTTTATTTGAGATCTTTATTTTAATGTTCCAAAATATTCATTACAGAAAACAAAATTTACCTCTGTTTCCTACAACATATTTCTCTTTTTAATCTTTTAAGTAATAGCATCATCAACCATTTAATTTTAGAGCCATTCATTCTTTTTAAAAGCTAGTTAAATAAATTTTATTCAAAACCAAAAATTGAGAGCAATCTATTTCCTAGGCAGCATGCCATATTATAGGAAAATAGAGCAGAAAAACACAAATATGCTTGCCCTTAATATGTCAGAAGAACAGTGGCAAAAGTGCTATAATGGAGAAATGTTTTCCTGTGAAAGCAATGCCCAGTTTTTTATTATTGGGGCCAAAGAGTCATTAATATCTTTAGAAAAGAGATACAACTTGAATGTTGAATTTCCAAGTGATATAAAAGTATATCTTTAAAAAAGAGGCTGTGGAAAAATATTTTACTTTGGTTGATCTCCCTAAATCAACAGATGTCTAAATCCTTTCAATTGCATCCCTGAAACTTCAGCAAAATTCATCATCAGTGCTCTTATAGGGACCTCAAGACTACATCATCTTTTCTCTTAATTTCTGGTTTTGCTCCTTCTCCTCTATCCTGATATTTATAGAAATAACTTAAAAATAAAGCAGGTTATGGCATTTGATCCCATAAGAATAGAATAGCCTTTAGCTCCTATTTTCTATGAGGTTAATGCAAGTTATTTACCTTATATGGACCTTTATATGTAGCATTATACCTTTTTTTTCTCTTATATCCCCTCCAAGACACATTTAAAGCAGGAACCCAACGTCTCAATATAAGTTCATAGGCTTAATGAGTAACTTCCTAACAAAACCTGTTAATGAGTAATAAGTGAACTATCTCTCTCTCTCTCTCCCTCTTATCTGTATATCTATTTATTCTTTAATTATATCTACTTATCACTGTTTTTCTTTTGAATACTAATGTACTGTATGAGTACATTCACTCAACAAACTATGATTTATTATTTTTATTATTTCCTTGACATAGTTAAATATACTTCCATCTGAATAGTACTATAGGGTAATGACTTGTATTATAATTGTACATTTACTTAACATTTTTTGTACATTCATTTAGCTCTTTGGATAAGAACACTTCTCAACTCAATGTAATACCTAATTTATTATTTGTGTTCTACTAATATTTGTAAACTAAGGAAATAAAGCTTCAGTATAAACTCCCTTTAGGGTTCAGCAATACATTTTCCCATAATAATTAGGTTGTTAAAACATAGGGCATTTGACTCACTAAAAAAGTTAAAGACACATTACAATATATGCCAAGAAAGAATTTGCCTTAAGAAAATTGGCTGATGATCAAACTAGGGAATAGTATCTAAAATATTTGACCATTCCTGATACACAATTTTTTTCTATATTTCAATTGCTATGATGGACAGTGACATATAAGGCACATTAAAACAAAATAAACAAAATGAAGCTCTATATCTAACTGTTTTAAAATGTGTCCTAAGTTACAATGGATACAGTGAGTTGGAAAGAGAAGTGATTCTTTCCGCACTCCCACAAAAAGCTAGAGAGGTCAGGAGATTCCATAAATTCTATCCTGTCCCTTTGAATGGTTGGTGAAAGTGGATGCCTGGTTGTTGGAAGCAAATTGCAGCAGGTCATAATTATGCAAGAAGTTCATCAGAAGGCTGATGGACCTATGGGCTTCAGCAGGGCTGAAGATCTGCATATTATTGCCTTCTGCTGGACAGCTGAGGGCAGTTTCCCCAACTTGATAGTCCTTTTTTGTTTGCTGAACCTTATCTTTGATATGTATATCTGCTTACTAAAGGGCAAAATGTGGTAATAAAAAGCCATCGTCCAGACATTCGGGGAGCCCACTTCACTAGAAAGTGGAGCCTTCTCTGGCTCCCCCAGGCCTCCTAAATTTTTATTTCTTGTCTAGTCTCTTTAGTATATCTATTTATGTCGAATCTCCTTCTCTAGATTCCTAAACGCTTTCAGTGAAAAGACTGTGGCACTTGGGTATGGATAGAACAAGTACTTATTCCACAACTGCCCTTACTTTCTGCAGGGTTAGAACCATCACAGTTTGTTTTGTAAGAACAATTGGAAGAATATTATGAATGTTCTGGTACATTACTTACCCATCCCATACCTTGTACTTTCCCTTCCACATGGTTATATCAAAGAAAATCCTTTAGAATATAGTCTGAATTCTTATGTTACTTTTTTCCTGTCAGTAATCTTTACAAGCTGCTTCAGCTGAACAAGGACCTCACTGTGAGGGACATTTTCCTTGAAGAGTGACATTGTATAATGTTTCTCTTGACATCTTAGGTCATTTCTCTGTAGAACCATCAATCTACACAAGTATTTCCATGCCTACAATACAGATTTTACTATGACAGAAAAACCGCCTATGTTAGGTAGATTTTATTTTTTACATCTTAATTTTAAATTCCATATATTACTTAATAGTTAGAATAAGTAATAATAAAATCAAGTTTCTTAGAATAATATACTTTAACACATATTGAATGAAAACAGGAACACTGAATTAATTAAATTGTACTTTATTTTCTTATTAGAATTGATTGTAAATAGAATTTTACATTCATATTGGAAGAACCATTAATTATTAAATTTAGTAACTTTTTTGGATTTAAGTACATTCATTTATAGCTACAAAGGTAGTTCCATGAATGATTGTAGTGTAGAATATCCCTTTTAGCAGAATTGACTCTCCTCAGTTTAAGCAGGCAATTGCTTTGAATGACATTTTTAGTGACCATTTGCTTTTTTAGCAAGCTAATTAAATCAATAAAAAAATCTATGAACATGTTCTATGAACACGGGTTATAGGAAATAATACAGTCATTAAGAGAAGAAACACATTTACTATAATGAGCAGTAATATATTTTAATATATTAATTTATCCATTTTAGTAGCAATTCACTCTTAATCAGACTATGAAAAGGCTATTGAATTAGTCAATTAAAGAACAGAGAAAGACTACAAATGAATTAAAATAGCAAAACTATCCTGATTATTTGAATATAGACATAAACTATTCTCTTCCATTACATAATTTCTTATCATTAATTATTTATATTTTTTTTAGCCAATGCCAATTCAAAATTATTTAATGAGTGTCTAGTGCTTGCAAGTACTCTGTTGTGTATTTTGGGGTACACAATTACTAATAAAAAAGCTATTTGGAAGAAGCTCTATTTTGGAGAGTATATATGTGGTAACACGGTTATATCATATAATCAATTATTTTTTATCATTTTCCAAAGCTTTATAGACCCAAGAATAAAAATAGGTTAATTATTCCTAGGAGTCATAAACATCTGTTCCCAGTATAAAAGTCCAGTCCTAATATTATCAAGATCTAAGAGCACTTAATACAAATTACAATATTAGCACAGAGAATGACCTTGTATCTCTATTATTCATATTTTCCTTTTTGTCTGTATAGGAGTTGAACATAGTCCAAATAAGCAGAGAAGTGTAAATGTGTGTGTGACAAAGAAACTGTGTTAGTTACCCATTGTGTGAGCATGGTCTTTCTCATGCTATGTCTTTGAGTAGACATATAATATGGTTAACATAGTATTGATAAACAGATTTCTTCTTAAGTAGACTTCCCTATTTCTTACTTGTGTTCTCTTCTTCCTTGAATTTCATGTTTGTTTGATTTCTAACACTTCATTGGCACTCTATTGTACAGTACTTTATAATTAAATAATCAAAAGTTATTAGCTTTGTGCTTGGTAGAAACATATTTGAGTGATATCACTAGATTTTAGGCACCTAAGATACAACTATCCTTCTAGACATCTGACATGTATTTCTAACAACAATTTAAATTTCTTGATTATTATTTCCTAGGGATGTTGATACGTGTTTCTATGTAGTACCATTCTTTGGAGAATTGGCTTGAGGTGTGATTAGCCATGAGGAATATATTTGTCCCTCAGAATAAGACTGATGTAAAAGTGAATAATATTTTCCAGCTATTATTCTCTCTAGGACTCATAAAAAGTCCAGAGTACTCTGCCATTGTAAAACCTCATCCAAGCCAAGCAAGACACATATTCCTGTAATTAAGGACTCTACACCTAGAACTGGAGAGAAGTCGTCAGGCCTTTACTTAAATGAGAATTCTTTCTTTATGGATAGAGAAAAATGAGAGGAAATTTTACATTCTTCTGTAAAGATAGAATACATCACATAAATTTTTCTACAAGGAATTTCTGCTGTTGCACTAGAAAATACTTAGAAAAAAAAAGCATAGCTTTCCCTTAGAAGAGAAGATTACATCCTTAGAAATCTTATTCCTATACTAAATCCTTGGCATTCTTTTTATGTTTAAACATAGGGGACTAGGAAGGGCATCTCAATGCTTCAAGAATGTATATGATTTTATTTTAGATGTTTCCCTAAAACCACCTGAAATTTATTAAAACATTACTAAAATTAAGTATGTCCCCAGGACACATTAAATACTTGGTCAAGCCTTGCTGATATGGCTTAGTGGTTGAGTGTCAACCTATGAACCAGGAGGTCATAGTTTGATTCCTGGTCAGGACCCATACCAGATTTGTGGGCATGATCTCCATGTGGGGCATGCAGGAGGCAGCTGATCAGTGATTCTCTCTCATCACTGATGTTTCTATCTGTCTCTTCCTCTCTAAAATCAATAATAAACAAACAAACGAACTAACAAACCTTTTGGTCAAGAATGCAGATTGTGGTCTAATTTCCTTCTCAAGTTATGCATAGCTCAAGGCATATGTGCCAGATGTTGCAATTTGCATCTTAAAATAATTTGGTCTATGACATGCAGTTTCAGTAATATAAAATATGCTAAATATTTTCCTCATTATCTTAAATTTTAACAATAGCAAGTCAACTTATTATTTTAAAGAAAATGAAGTCCTTGATTTAAAAAAAAATTCCTTTTTAATTTTTTGTTTTGCTTAGCCTAGCTAGATTCCTTATTAAATGAATAATCCTAAATTTACTTTTTGAGGTACATATATTTTGATTCCCCAAATTGCCAAAGACATTACAAAAAAAGGAAAATCTCCTTAAGTATTGATGTGAAACTCCTAAACAGATATGTCCACTACATATTAGGAATGTAAAATTGCCTTGACATTAGACAATGATTCCAAAATAATTTACTATACTAACAAAATAATAGAGAAAATTCATATGACTATTTTAATGGATGCAGGAAAAATTAATAGAAATTTACACTTTTTGTAATAGAAATGTTAGCAAAATAGGAATAGGAGAGAACTTCCTTAACTTAGTATAGAATAATTACTTACCAATAAGCATGAAACAAACACAATAAACATAAGTCATGAGTTGATTTATGCTATCATCATATATGTTTAACATTTTACTCTCATTTCCAGCATGTATGATAAGATAAAATAAATAAATACATCATCTATATATTAGAAAAGAAGAAATAAATATCATTTTTTCATAATTGACATGCTTTTTGTATACATAAAACCTAAGAGAATACATATTAATTATTGTAATTAGAGAATTAGAAAGTTTCTTATAAACCAATAAATGATATTTTTATTTACAAATAGAATTTGAAATTCATAAAATATATGCAACTTAAAATATCAAAATTAAAAACAGATTAAAACCAAGAGTTTTCTATATTTATATATACATATAACAATCAATATAGAGACAATTTCAAGATGAATCCAAATTATGGAAGAATATATTATGTTTTTGGATTGAAAGACTAGATATTAAAATTATGCCAGTTCCACTCAAATTTTCTGTATACACAATATAACTCCAATTAATATCCTAACCAATTTTTTGGTGAAAATTGATTGGGTTATCTTAAATTCATATATCAATGTATAGGGTCATAGACAAGTCAAGACAACCTTGGAGAATAAATTTGGAGAAATTACCACATATCAAGACGTAGAATTAGCTACATAAATTTTAACAAGTATACTATTTCATTTTATCTTCATTTTTGGGTTATTATTTATAACTGTGTTCCTTAGGGTTTAACTATGAATATTTAACTAATTACATTCTACCTTTACCTAATATAACACTATACTTCTTTATGCCTATTCCAAGAAACTTACAACCTTGTACCCCCAGTTCTTACCTCTAATACAATATTTTGTTCCATTTTTATCACATATTTTATAGTTTTGTTATAAACACCATGTATGATTAATATGCATTTCTGCTTTTTTTCACTAATTTTAAAAGTAATTGAAATAAGAAATAAGTATTTTAAATATTGCTTCATTTTCACCATTTCTGGAAATTTTTATTTATTTTTGAAGATTTAAGTTTCTGTCGGGTATATGTTTCTGTTTGCTCAAAGACATTTCTTTTTAAAAAAATATATTTTTATTTATTTCAGAGAGGAAGGGAGAGGGAGATGGAAACATCAGTGATTTACTGCCTCCTGCACACCCCCAAATGGGGATCAAGTCCACAACTCAGGCATGCACCCTTGATGGAAATTGAACCTGGGACCCTTTAGTCTTCAGGCAGACTCTCTATCCACTGAGCCAAACCAGCTAGGGCTTGAAGACATTTCCTTAAAATATATTGTAGAACACAAAGGGAACATAATGGGAAATAGATTCTGTTGTGATTTTTTTTTTTTTTTTTTTTTTGTGTGTGTGTGTGTGTGTTGAAAAATTATTGATTTCATCACCTTAATTTTTAGAAGATATTTTTGCTAATTGTTTCTAATTATTTTCTGCTACTTTAAAGCTGTCACCCTGTTGTCTTCATCCATTCCTTAAGGACAATAACTTTTGCTGCCCATGTTCAGCACCAGAAGAATTTTCTTTTGTGGGTGATGGCTTTGGGCCTGGGCTCATCCCTTATGTAAATCAGTGAGTTCCACTCACCCTCCAGAAAGGCATTGCCAAGGGAAGCCTTGTCCAATCTCCTGCCTGTACTCAATCTCTTTTATGACTTTGGCAAGGTCTTTGGAGAATGTTTCTCATGTGTCTGTGGTTCCCACAGTTTCTATATTCTCATTCTAGACCAACTTAACCTCTTTGTAAGAAAAAATAAGTAAAAAAAAAAAGAAAAGAAAAGAAAAAAAGAAAAGAAAAAAAGAAAAGAAAAGAGCTGGGTTCTCATTACCCTCTTATATGATTTCTGGCATGTTTTCCTCCATTGTACTGTTACAGGTCTGCCAGGCTCAGGCCCTTTCTCTCATTGGAAGGTCTTATATTTAGGGCCACTTGGTTATCCTAGAGTTTCAGCCATCTCAGCATTTATTGTTAGATCCAGAGTGATTCTGTTTCTAGCAATCTGCATCCTCGGCAAAAAAAGGGTCTCTCTCAGTCAGAATCTTGTTTCTCTTGAAAAATAATATAAAGATCTTAAACTCTACTACCTCTAAATGCTTTACCATCTTCTTAGTTTACTGCTATCCTTTTTTAGGTTGTTGTATCTATCTTTTCCTGAGTCTACAAGTTAGAGGTTTTTATTGCTACATGTGATTGATTTTTTAAAAATAGTTTCCCTGAAAAGAATGTTTAACACTTTGTTTGCTTATCATTTTTCTTACATATCAGGTAAGAAGGTATCTTTTTTGGGCCCATTTAGATCTTTTAGGAAATATACTCCTTCTCATTAATTTGTTGACAGTGAATAAAGATGATGTTTATTTGAAATACTTCTTATTTATAAATTTAGAAAATTTAGGTTCACTAGCACATAATTCAAGATTTACCCAGATATTAAAGATATTCTACTGAGCTTTAACTGATTTGGCTCAGTGGACAGATCGTCGCCTGCAGACTCAAGGGTCCCAGGTTTGATTCTGGACAAGGCATGTACCTTTATTGCGGGCACATCCCCACTAGGGGGTGTGCAGGAGGCAGCTGATTGATGTTTCTCTCTCATTGATGTTTCTAACTCTCTCTCCCTCTCACTTCCTCTCTGTAAAAAAATAATCAATGAAATATATATTTTTAAAAATGTATTTTATTGATTTTTGGCTTCTATTTGCATCAAGAAGTTGAATTTCAGGGTAAATATTTTAATTGTAAACAATTTATCTTTTATTTCTTACTCTTTACTTTTTTCCTGAAGTTTTACTACTCTATATCAAAGTATGAGTTTATTTGTATTTCTGTATAATCTCATTCTGCTTGACATAAAATCCTTTATATAAGAAACCATGCCTTTCACCAATTCTGCAATTGGTCTGTTATCTTGTTGACCACTTCTTTAATTGTGTTGTAACAACTATAATTTTAATTTGCCAATGAGTTTTATGACTATACATATATGAGGAAGATGAGCCTCTTTATTAATTTTCTTACATTTTTGTCATAGTTTTGTATTCACAATACACAGGAAAGAAAAAAACCATATATTACAAAATAAAGCAACACTTGGGGGAAGAAAAAAATATACTTCTGTTGCATGATGGTAGGTCACTTTCAGGCTATATTTCCATACCTAAGGGTATAGAGTCTCAGGAGTGGAAATAGACTGAGAAGTTTCTTCCCTCTGAGACAATAAAAAAAAAATCCTAAACTAAGCTGAGGAGAAGAAAACTCATTATTTGTAGCATAGTGTCATTTACCCTGTAGGCTTTCAACAATATAATTGGTGATGATAATGATGTGACAGTCTTATGGGTACACCTCTTTAGTCCTTGACATTATAACATTCATTATCCCACCTACATGTAACAAAATAAACTACAACATCAGTCAATATAAATTAGAATATCAAGTGGTAAGATGATGTTAGATTTCAAAATAATAATACCAGATTCCTCTGTTATCCAAAACCACTTGCAGTGACAGCTTTTCTCTTTATTATTCCTTTACAGAAATCATCCCTGATTACCATGAGCTCAGTCTCCAATTTTTGTGACAGGCATCTGAGAATTATAGCACTAGCATTTACCCTCTTGTTCACGTCAAACTGTTCCTTCTGTTCTTGAAATAATTCAGAAGATATGATATTTGAGCAATGCAGGCTTAAAGGACATAGGCAATTTCTATTGATGTCAATGATAATGGCCTTTTGTTCTTGAAAAAAAAGACCATCTCTAAGGCCAATGTAGACACTGCTATAAAGGCAAATGACAAGGAAATGACTCATAGAATAAAGGAATTTCAAAACTCACAGGGATCCTGAGATTTCATTCCAGGCTTTTCATTTTATGTGTTCAGAAACTAAGTTTATATGAAAGCTTAATTTGCTCCAAGGCACATATTTATTTAGTTGCTAAATAATTGATTAGTTAATCAATTAATACATCAATATTTTTACCAACATTCCTTTCTTTAGCACAAAACAATTTTGTGTGAAGTTGTTCAATACAGATAATATCATAGAGGTTGATTTTAAAAAGAAGTAGAAATACATGTTATCTAGCTTATTGATTCCAACAGCCTAATTTTCCCAGTGATAGGTAAAAGCTCTCTGGGGCTTTTTTTTCTTCTTCACATTTTGACTCCTATTCAAAAATTTCTCTGTGTTTTTTAATAGGGAAATGTAACCATTCATAGGGAAATGTAACCATAGATCAAGATCTTAGAAAACTCTCTCTCACTCATCTCAGTTTGCCTGCATGAGTTTTTGAAAGATTAAACAAATCCTTTATTTTAAAAAAATCAGTTGTTCTTGTTTTATTCTGTCTTGTTTTTGCAATTTCAAGCATTTCCTTTAGAACTGTTATCCCTATTTTTGCTTTAATCTGTGCCTTACACATAATAAGTTTCTATATTTTATGGAAAATGTAAGATAAACTCTTTCACATTAAAAACAAATAGTTCAGGATACTAATCTTAGTTATTTTTAATTTAGAAGGAAGGCTAGATGAAGAAACCTTTTAATAAAAAACTTCAGATGCTAGTGTCAGAAGACTACTGGCTAATTTGTTAATCTAATACAGAGTCATATGGGGTGTATGGTTGTAATTTTTGCTTCTCATCACTACTAAATAATAACCAAACTTCAAAAGTGATCAAAATTGTATCCTTGAAAATGTTGCCGTTTTAGGTTTCTGATATATTATTTAAAATGTTAAGATGGCAAACATCATTTGCTGGAGCAATTGATGATATACTTATTGCTCCCCTTCACTTTTTAAATTTAGTAGACACTAATTTAGATTTGACTAAAACCCAGACATTTTTCCAAGTACTTTATTAATATTACTATGTACTCTTCATTAAAAACAAATCTTTTGCTCTAGGTCCTATTATTAACCCCATTACATAAGTGAAGAAACTGAGGTTAAAGATATACATGAGAAAATAAAGCCCAATATCTGTTGAGCCTTTTTAAGGTCATACAGATGGCCAATAATTATATGAAAATGTCACTAATTATCAGAGATGTCATGGCTCTTAACACTAATAAAATAGTAAGATGCAAATTAAACGTACCTTCATGATGCTCACCAGCCAATCAGGAGTGAGTATGCAAATTAGCCCAACAAAGATAGTGGGTTAATTTGCATATGAAGGCTCTGAGCGACAGGGGGTGGGGTGGTAGGCAGGTGCCTCTGGGAAGCATGGGAAGGTGGAAAGGTGGCTATGAGCCAGAGCGAAAGGGTGGCTCTGGCCAGAGTAAAGGTGGTGCAGAGTGAAGGTGGTGCAGCCAGTGAAAGGAAGGCCCATTTTTGCATGAATCTTCATGCATCAGGCCTCTAGTCACTAATAAATCAACAAGAAGAATTGGTGAGGAAGCAAGAAAAGGGAACCGTCATGTACTATTGGTGGTACTATGCAGATTAGTGCAGCCACTGTGGAAAGCAGTATGGAGTTACCTCAAAAAATTAAAAATGGAACTGCCTTAGGACCCAGTGATTTCATTTCTGGGAATTTATCCAAAGAAACATGAAACACTAATTTGAAAGAATACATAGCACCTTTAGGTTCATTTTAGTGTTATTTATAATAGCCAAGATTTGGAAGCAACCCATGTGCCCATCAGTAAATGAGTGGATAAAAAAATCTGTGGCACATTTACACAATGGAATACTACTCAGTTAAAAAAAAAAAAAAAAAAAAAAAGGAAATCTTACCTTTCACAACAGCATGGATGGACCTGGAGAGTATTATGCTAAGTGAAATGAGCCAATCATAGAAAGACAAATACCACATGATTTCACTTATATGTGAAATCTATGGAACAAAATAAAAACAGACTCATAGATACAAAGGACAGACTGACATCCATCAAGGGGAGGGAGTTTTAAGGTCTAGGTGAAAAAGGTGAAGGGATTAAGCAAAAAAAAAACAAAAAACAAAAAAAAACAATAAAAAAAACCCTCATAGATATAGACGACAGTATGATTATTATCACAGGAAAAAAGGATACGGGGAAAGAGGAGATAAATGATGGAAGAAGACTTGACTTGGCAGTAGTGAACACACAATACAATATACATATGATATACCATATTTTCCGGTGTATAAGACGACTTTTGAAATGAAAATATCAACCAAAAATCGGGGGCAAAAGACCAAAATTGCACAAAAATTACCTGGAGATCTTGACGGCAAAGTAAGTCTTTTCTTTGAAGTGGGGGGTAGTCTTATACAGCGAATATAGGCCTAAACCTATTTTTTAACTGTACAATTAGGGGGTCGTCTTATACGCTAGAAAATATGGTAATATAGAATGGTAAACCTGACAAATATATACTTTCATTAACCATTGTTACCCTCCAAAATTTGATAAATTAAAAAAAATAATTATAACACACAAGCAACATTTTTATCAGTTGGAAAACAGAAGATGACTAACATTTGGCAGTAGTTGCATTCTTGACATATAAAGTTAATTTTAAACTATTTAAATATTTTATTTTGTTGATATATATATATATATATTCTTTACTTACATTTTAGAATATTTTTTCTTGATTTATTCTTAAAATTTTTCCCTCTTAAAACTGTTGAAAATAGTTAATGATCTATAAAACAGACTTGTGGTTCCAATAAGAAGATCCTTATGTACTTTTTACTTGAATCATTCAGTATTTACCTTACTAATATGAATAAGAAACACATTAATTTGACTTTTACATAATGGAAGTCATTAAATATTTATTGAGGTACCATAATTGTACCTTATCAGTAGTTAAATGTTCCTCTTGCAAAGGAGATTAGAGAGATAAATGGCTGCTTTGCTTTATATTATAAAACTTGTTCATCATTGTCATTAAGGTTGAACTATAAAAAAGTAGTAGAAAATGATAAAAAATACATATCTAGAAACCCAGCACAAAAGTTCTCCCAGCATAGACACAGCAGATCCTCATAGCCAATTGGCCTGGAGGGCAATTCCTCCCAGTGATACCAACAACAATCAAGGCTTAACTACAACAAGATTGTGCACAGAGCCCACAAAGGAGTGCACCAAGAGTGTCCACCTCAGGTCACTGGGGAGGCTGAGCCACTGGGCCCTATAGGACATCTAACATATAAAACCACTCTATCAACTCAGGGAAGCAGCAAAAATGTGGAGACAAAGAAACAGGTCACAAATGAAAGAAATTGAGAAAAGCAAATGACTGGATATAGAGTTCAAAACCATGGTTATAAGGTTTTTCAAGAATTTTCTAGAAAAGGCTGATAAACTTAGCGAGACCCTTGAGGATATGAAAAAGGACCAACTAAAAATTAAGCGTATATGGACTGAAATAAAAAATAATATGCAGAGATCCAACAGCAGACTAGAGAATCACAAGAATCAAGTCAAAGATTTGGAATATAAAGAAACAAAAAACACCCAACTGGAAAAGCAAAAAGAAAAAAGAATCCAAAAATATAAAGATAGTATAAGGAGCCTCTGGACAACTTCAAGTGAACTAACATTCGAAATAATGGGGGTGCCAGTAGAAGAGAAAGAGCAAGATACTGAAAACCTATTTGAAGAAATAATGACAGAAAACCTCCCCGACCTGGTGAAAGAAATAGACTTACAAGTCCAGGAAGTGCACACACCGCGCCTCCCCCACCCCCCCCCCCCAAAAAAAAAAAAGGAATTCAAAGAGGACCACACTAAGACACGACTTTTTTCTTTTCTTTTCTTTTCTTTTTTTTTTTTTTATTATATTTTATTGATTTTTTACAGAGAGGAAGGGAGAGAGATAGAGAGCTAGAAACGTCAATGAGAAAGAAACATCGACCAGCTGCCTCTTGCACACCCCCCCACCGGGGATGTGCCCACAACCAATGTACATGCCCTTGACCAGAATCGAACCTGGGACCTTTCAGTCCGCAGACCGACGCTCTACCACTGAGCCAAACCGGTTTCTGCACCAAGACACGTCTTAATTTAAATGCCAAGAGCGAAAGACAAAGAGAATATTAAAAGCAGCAAGAGAAAAACAGTTAGTTACCTACAAGAGAGCACCCATACAATTGCAGCTGATTTCTCAAGAGAAACCATGCAGGCCAGATGGGAGTGGCAAGAAATATTCGAAGTGTTAAATAGCAAGAACCTACAACCAAGATTACTCTACCCAGCAAAGCTATCATTCAGAGTTGAAGGTCAGATAAAGAGCTTCACAGAAAAAGCTAAAGGAGTTCATCACCACCAAACCAGTATTATATGAAATGCTGAAAGGTATTCTTTAAGAAGAGGAAGGAGAAGATAAAGGTAAAGATAAAAATTATGAACAACAAATACATATCTATCAATAAGTTAATCTAAAAGTCAAGTGAATAAAAAATCTGATGAACAGAATAAACTGGTGAATATAATAGAATCAGGGGCATAGAAAGAGAGTGGATTGACAATTCTTGAGGGGAAAGGGGGGTGGAGGGTTCAGGAAGAGACTGGACAAAAATCGTACCCCTATGGATGAGGACAGTGGCGGGGGGGTAAGGACAGAGGATGGGGTGGAAACTGGGTAGAAGGAATCTATGCGGGGGGCGGGGGGGAGAAGGAGGAACAATTGTAATAATATGAACAATGAAGATTTATTTTTTTAAATTAAAAGAAAGTAAAGTTCCTTTAAGACTCTCCATACCCAGTGTAACCACTGCTGAATATACATGTATCCTTCAGTTTTGTGACTTGATATACGTCTTTTATTGTTTTGTGTGGGTGTTATAAAGGTTAAAAATATAGTATAGTACATGTAGAGATTTACAAGTTTTCTATATTTAGTCAACTTTATTATTTTGAGATATTCCCTTCTGTAGTCTTGTGTATTAAATGTAATTATGTATACACAAAAATTTACTTTATTATTAAAGTAAAGCCTGATGCATGAAATTTGTGCATGTGGGTAGAGGATGGGGGTGTCCCTCAGCCCAGCCTGCACCCTCTCCAATCTGAGACCCCTCAAGGGATGTTTGACTGCCCTTTAGACCCGATTCCACCAGACATTCCTCTCACAATCCAGGACTGCTGGTCCCAACCACTCGCCTGCCTGCCTGCCTGCCTGATTGCCCCTAACTACTTCTGCCTACCAGCAAGATAACCCCCTAACCACTCCCCTGCCAGCCTAGTTGATGCTTAACTGCTCCCCTGCCGACCCAACTACCCCTAACTGCTCCCCCCTACCAGCCTGATCACCCCTAACTTCCTTCCCTTCCTGGCCCGGTCATACCTAACTTCCCTCCCTTGCCAACCTGTTCACCTAACTGCCCTCCCCTGCAGGCCTGGTCCCCTACCAACTGCCTTGCCCTACTGGCACAGTCAACCATCACTGCCCTCCCCTGCTGGCCATCTTATGGTGGCCCTATTGTGTCTCCATGGGGACAGCCATCTTTGACCACATGAGGGTGGTCATCTTGTATGTTGGAGTGATGCTCAATTTGCATATTACTCTTTTATTAGATAGGATCATCTACTGTATATATATAAAAGCCTAAGCAACCATTACAACTGGACAACTGAACAATTGTCCAGTAGCTATGATGCACACTGACACCTAGGGGGCAGGTTCTCAATGCAGAAGCTGCTTCCTGGTGGTCTGTGCGCTCCCACAGCCAACCACCCACAGTCCCTCCCCCTGGCCTGTCAATATGCTCCCACAGCCAATCTCATGTGGTCCCTCACTCTGGCCGGCCAGCCCAGATTATCCCAATCGCCAGCCAGGCTGAGGGGCCCCATCCATGATTTGTGCCCTGGGCTTCTAGTATTTTATAATTTCTAAACCACTCTAAAGGCATACCTTTTAGCTAATATTATAATTGTATCATATTATTTCAATTCAAATTCTTTCTTCAAAGAGTCATCAGAAAAACATCAATTGCATTTTTGAACACTTGCTGTCTCCTGATGCTGAGTGTCCATCATAATTTGTTTTAGCAACATAGCCATTTATTTTCTAAGTTCATGTTGTACATCAGTAAGTAAAGTATCATGATTCTTCTCCAAGTCCTCCATGCTCTTTGTGAACTGCTCAGACAGCTGTTTAATTGTTTTCCATCTTTGGCTCTAAACAACTCTAGATTGTTGGAAAACCTTTTGTTGCTATACAAATGAATTAGCTACTTTCTCTTCTTGTTTCTCAGCTTTCTGCACATCTATCTCTTCCTGCTGGATCAACATCAGAATCTGCTTAGAACATTCTTGGGTAAGCTACTGCCTTTGATCTTGTTGATTTTTCTAAATATGTTAAATTTCCTGGTGTTGTTGTTTTTGTCCAAGGGGCACCTTACTTGGATGTTTTACTCCTCTCTATTTTGGGGTTCAATATTGCTATTAATAGTGTTATTTAAACTTCACTTACTTTATCTTTTCTGTGCCTACTCTGCAAAGGTAAATATCTGCTCTACAATGTGGGAATTTCTGAAATCTATACTAATAAAAAGGTAATATGCTGATTAGACCGGGAGATCTTCTGCGAGACCTTCCAGATGTCCTTCCAGACAAAGCCATGGTGGTGGGGCTGAGGCAGAGATGGTTAGGGGTGATCAGGCTGGGAAGTTATGGCAGTTGGGGGTGAGCAGGACAGTGGGGGGGGGGGCAGTTAGCATTGATCAGGCTGGCAGGCAGAGTGGTTTGGGGAGATCATGCAAGCAGGTAAGCAGTTAGGAGCTAGTGGTCCCGGATTTAGAGAAGAATGTGTGACCACTGGTTTAGGCCCAATCCAAAACCGTCAGTAGGACATCCCCTGAGGGGTCCCAGATTGGAGTGGATGCAGGCCGGGCTGAGGGACATGACCCCTGTGCTTGAATTTTGTGCACCAGGCCACTAGTTTATATATATAAAACCCTAAGTAACCAGTTGACCATTTGACCTGTTACTATGACACACACGACCACCAGGGAGCAGGTGCTCAATGCAAGAGCTGTCCCCTGGTGGTCAGTGCCCTCCCACAGTAAGAGCACTGCACAACTGACTGACAGGCTCCAGACACTGGCTCATGGCAGGCAATCACAGTTGTGGTAGTGAGCCTCAGCCACCACTTTGGCAGTGCTAGAGTGGTGGCAGCAGGTGAAACATGGTCAGGATGAACCCAGCCTGGGCTCAAGCTCCACCCTGGCCGCCTGCAGCTTTGCACACTACTCCATCCCTTAGGGGATGTTGGATTGCCAGTTTTGGCCTAATCCCTGAAAGCCAGGCAATGGGGAGCAGGCCGAAACTGGGAATCCGACATCCCCTGAGAGGCCCCAGACTGTGAGAGGGTGCAGGCCAGGCTGAGAGACCCCACCAGTACACGAATCTGTGTAGTGGGCCCCTAGTTATAAATAAGACTTGTATAAAAATGATACCTTAATTTGGTTTACTCTAAAATATGCATTAAACCCACAAAAATTTGTTCCACTTATTTTCACACAAATAAATGTAAAGTTTTCCTACCATTCTATATGTAATAGAATGAAGATAGTACCACCAATTTCACATAAGAAAATAAGTCCTTGACGTTAGAATTTTCTTATTCAAATACTATTATAATGTTTCTCTTTCTACAAAGGATGAGAAAAAAAGAAAAACAAAATATAAGAATTATCATTTTGTTTTTGTTGTCCAAATTACATATTTTTCAAGTTGTTGCTGATTTTAAGGATGGGTAGACAAATGATCTCAGCTATAATAATGAACTAGAAAGTATTAGCGTATCATTGTTGTTATTTATATGGTTTGTGCAGTATTAGCAGTTGAGAGAAGACATTCCTTAAGAATGGTTGAAGTAGAGGTCCATTTTACTACAAATAAAATTGTTTTTGACATTCATTTAACTGAGCATTTTACAGACAAGCAAATAGAAACATCTCTGGGAAAATCCTATAAAGGGTTATAGCTTTGCTAAGGATCCATTATTACTCTTACTCTGATATTTAGGCAACAAGCAGTAACCAGCATGCTTAAGATTGTGCTTCCACTTACTGTTGACACCATTAAAATTTCTAGAGATGTTTGTAGCAGAGAAGATTACAGGCAGTGGCAAAACCAGGAGGCACTAAGGATACTAGTGTGGACATAGGAAAGATACACATGATAAACAAAGTGAATTGATAATGTAGGAATGGTTCAAAGTACTAATATGAGGTAAGGGAGGGTCACAAATTTGCAACATAATATATGGACTAAAGTAAAATAATCTCAACTCATAATTAAATAATTCCACAGAAATTGTAAAGAGTTTTTGACCAAATGAACTCCTGTCATTTTTGTGTGTTTTATTTTTTTTATTTTCATGAGTTTTCTCTTTACATAAAACTATCCTGATACATCTTTCTCTGCCATTCAAAAGTAGCTTATTATAGAAGCTTTTCAGATCAATCTAGTCTCTCAAACAGATAATTTTAATAACCTAATTAGATTGTCTGAGTGTTTCCTTGTTACAATGATAGACAATATATAAACTATCCAAACTGTCACCTGAACACTCAGCATAGCCAAATTTGCATTTGAATAGTTGCCAGAATATATTTTTTGCTTTTGGGTCCAATGCCATGCATTCTTTCAGGCTTTTGTGAAAGAAATATCTGCAGCAAAATTGCAGAAAGCCTTGTTAATTCATTTTTTAATGAATAATGCCCTTTGGCATTTTCTTTGATAGTCATGGTTTGCTGGAATGAATAGCATACACTTCTCTTTTTGGATTACTACCGCCCTTTTCAAGCTTGAATATGCCTTGGGGGTAAAATAGAGGGTTATCCATTTGTACACATGAGGGAAAGTACTTAGATGAATACCAAAATAGAAGTATTGGGGTGCATAGCAAGTTTGCTTAGTTGAGATTGAGGACTGAATGAGTTTTCCCATGGAAAAATATTTTAGTATGTTGTGTAGACCAAGGTTATGCTCTCTCATACAACGTGAATTAATAATTCAGGTGGTTTCCCAAACAATATAGCAAATAGCAATTTCCAAACTATGTTTTTCTTTTTATTTGTATACTTTTAAAGGTCAGAGTTTAACTCATTTTAATAAATGTTTATTGATTGGCTACAAAGGTCCTGTTACTGTGCAAAAACACTGAGGCTATATGCAAGCATGAGATGTAATTCTAACTTTAGGATTTGTGTCAGATCACAAAAATGTCATTTGCAAAAGCCCTCACTACAATAGCAAAGAGGAAAGTAATGTGAATAAAGGCATGTTTGAACTCCCAGCTAATAACAGTCATCTGCCTCACTACCAAGATGCCAAGTAATTTAATTACCACTCAGGTTTGAGACTCTTGCCCTTAAGTTCTTCAACAGCATATATAATTTCATGCCTCCATCCTAAAAATCACAATATTAGAACATTTTCTCCTGTGAGTCCAGGTGTTTAAGATGTGAAGCGATATGTAAACATATTGGCAAACAGTTCGATATTTCTCCTTATGCATCTAAGTCTATCATAAGAAACAAAGCTGGTTTTAGGGTTGTATCTATGTCTTCTGGCCATTAACAGAGCACTCTTATCAGTTGATGCTAATTCTTTTGAGGCAACATTAAATGGCCCCTGCCATCTTTTGGAAATAGAGTATATATTTTTTTCTTTATCATCCCAGATAAAAATTACAAGATGTTAGAAGATGCTGAAAGAGGACTACTATAATTAGTTTTTAATCTAGATATTTTATACAGTTTTATCTTTCACTGTATTTTCCCACCTGCTACTCAGTGACATAGTTAAAACACCAAAATCACTTATTTTCAATATTCCTAGCAAGTTTGGAATAATAGGAATAATATCTTCAGTACTTACTGCCAAGTCTCCAATTCTCTATGCCTATTAATTCATGTCTAATAATAGTGATTCTATATTTTCTCTTCCTTTTTCTGTTTAGTTTAATAATTTAATAACATGGTGTTTTATATTTTACTTCTTTTGGTGAATCAGCAGGCAGAATGCTTTTCATTGACATTGATTTTCAAAACAACAGTTACTTCAAAGATATGTTTGAACAGGAGACATTCACTGGAAATATAGCTCTGTTTTAA
The DNA here is from genome assembly GCF_964339955.1 of Pipistrellus hanaki. Taxonomy (NCBI): domain Eukaryota; kingdom Metazoa; phylum Chordata; class Mammalia; order Chiroptera; family Vespertilionidae; genus Pipistrellus; species Pipistrellus hanaki. Next base: position 173,091,344 of record NC_140503.1, on the reverse strand, counting down.
GATCACTGACTTTTCCCAATTTCAATATTTTTTTAAACATTCTTTTCAAGAGATAATAATCTTTGAACCATGCCAGAAATCACTGATTTTTATTCTTAAGTGTTTTAGGTATGGAACAAGGTGGCTCTTATACTTACTTTTTTTTTTAGAGGTATAGGCTTTATACATTTGTGTGAAAAAGGACATGGGGAAAAAGTGCTGGTAGGGAGAGTGGAAGTGTAATCTGTCAGACAGATTTTATTGCAGTACAACAGCTATGCTCTATTTGGTTTGCAAGATCTTCTCCAGACTTAAACCAAACTGGCTATAATCTTGAATATGCTCCAAAGCTAATGGAAAGTGCAGAGGGATGATGGGGCATCCAATAATATCTTTTAAATGTGGTCATAACTAAAATGAGAGCACTCCATGTAGTGATAATGATAGTTAGCTTTTAGAATTCTCAGCCTTCTGGATTTGGGAAGCAATCAGAATAGCTCTTCCTGTTGGATAAAATGGTCTTTTCAATGTGTGTTAGCTTAGAGGGGATCTTCACAAGTGAAAGGAACAAAACTGGACCCAGTCAAGCCATTCTACAGTAAGGACTTAAAAGCCTATTCAGCCAAGTTAGTCAGATTACAGCATCCACAGAACTTGTGACAGGCGTTAAGGCTGAACCCACACATAGTTTCAGCTGAAGGAAAAGGAGACCTGAAATCATACCTCATGATCTAGAAAAGCTAAAAAAGAAGGCCATATCAAAATCTCTGTCAGCAATAGGAACTGCCCATATATATATATTTTTAGATCATAGAATGGCCATGATCAATAGGAAGAACTTGTGATTAATATTTAGGTCAAGGATTCATTTAAAATGTTGAGATTTTATAAGGAGATAAGAAAAATTTTTCTTCAAAATAATTACATGCATTTGCACAATTTTTCCTGTTATTCAGCAGTGCTTGGACCCTTAGAATCTAAGTTACTAACAACTTTTTATAAGATAAAGCATATTTGTCATGGACTAAAGTAGAGATATGATATTACAATCTTATATCTGAAGTATCAATCCAAGTAGGAGACTGTATCAATCCAAGAAATTCATATGAAAAGGAATTAAAGGATGTCAGATTCATGAAGGAAGGATCCAAAGGAGACGGTCATCTATTGAGAAATCTCATTTTTAAACCCATATAGTTTTAGGTATTAATTGACTTATTAAATAAACACCTGACAAATCATTTTAGCATTTTAATATATACAGTTTGAGCTCATATAACTTTAATTATTGCAATTTTAACCAAAACTCACAAGTTCTCCACTTAAGTGCCACTGCTTAAAATGCTGTCTCATTTATTTCTTGATTAATTAGTTAACATTATTTTTCTATTCTAAAATAATTCAATTCCCAGTCATGTGATCTCCGGGATAGTTCACAACATGAATATTTGTTTTCTCCTATGCCAGCTAGAGTATAGCCCTTTGACATCCTTTTCTGTGACCAGTTATGTAAAAGCTGTCTTTCTTTAAAGGGTTTGTATAATAAAGACAGGTCCACTCAGATAATTTTCCTGCCTTAAGGTAAACTGTTTTGGGACATTAATTATATCTACAAAGCCTTCAAGAAGTATATAGATTTGCATTTGATTGAATAACTGGGAGAAAAGTTTGCCTAGCTGGGGATGGGGATCTTGGGGAACAATCTTATAATGCTGCCTTCTATATTCCCTAAAACAGCGTTTTTCAACCGCTGTTCCGCGGCACACTAGTGTGCCGCGAGATGTTGCCTGGTGTGCCGTAAGTGCAGACAAGACAAGAATTTTATAATTTTTCACTATTTTGTTTACTTAATATTTCATAATAAAGTAATTATAAATTACTTTCTTTGTGTTTATTTGATTCCTATTCAAGAGAATTACTTTATATATAGTCAATATAGGCACAGAGTTAAATTTTTTAACATTTTCTAATGGTGGTGTGCCTCGTGATTTTTTTCATGAAACAAGTGTGCCTTTGCCCAAAAAAGGTTGAAAAACACTGCCCTAAAATAGTAACAGCTCATAAAGTACACACAGAAGTTTACCAATCTTCCAAATTTTTATCTTCCTCTAAGAAATATATTCATGCTTTCTTCATTTTAATAAAATCATGTTTGTTTGTTTTTCTTTCTCCAACATTAATAATGAACTTTTTTAGGAGAGAAATTGTGTTCTATGTATTAGGTATCCCCAAATAGCACAATGATTGCAGATTTTAGGTTCTCACTACAAATTAATGGAAATTATACTTAATACTAATAATTTCAAAATAGTTAAAATACTTGTCCATATATCTCATTGTATACCACCATCCTATCTGAGAAGATGACTTTATGTAAAGTGTAAAAAATTAAGAAAGCAGTAATTTATAATACAACATTTAATGATATTTTACAATACATATGAAGAAAACAAGACCATATATTCTTTGTATACTCACTTAGAAAATGTCGGTTTGTGCTTTAATTTTAGAATAGATATTTCTGACTAAGAAAACATTTTGATATACTTTTCAAAATGTAAACAGTATAATATAAAATGTCATGTCTGTTTTTAATCCCCCCACTTCATTCTTGACCTCTAGAAAAGACCCAGAAAAACAGACAAGAGATAAAAGAGATGGCTTTGACTCATCTCCATTCTTTGCTCTAACATGGACCTGTCACAGCCACAGCTTCACTGAATATCTGTAAAAGTGTTAATAAGTCAAGAGATCTACCACAATTTGCCCCTAATATTTACCTTTCCTTTATTAAGAAAAGTGTGTGAACAGGTATAAAATGTAGGTTCATATAAACCAATACTTACCAATACATTTATTTAAATGATCCATTACTACTTCCAAATACAATGAGAATGAAATCATAATCTTTAAAGAGTTGTTGACTAAGTAATGATGAAAGAACAACTGATAATATTTTACATTCACATTTCTTTTTTTTGTTTATTATTTTTGAATTTGAATTAAAAACCAATACTTAGTTGGTATTATTTTTCTTCCTATTCAAGTACTTACTATAGCTTGTATTTTCTCATCTGAAAATAAAAATTTGTTTATAGCATAAGATGTGCTCCACCTGCTGATATAATATGGCACTCCCAACTCATGTACAATGTTTACTCTTAATCCAGTATTGGGGTAACCATCATACAACTTTTTAATTTGAGTTTGTTATCTCCCCACACCTTTAAATATTCTAGGAATTGTAGAAATCTTGCTCAGATAAGTTAATGTAGTAAATCTAAGTCTTTAATTTGAATATGAGATAAATTATATACCTATTTAAGAAAACACTCTAAATTTCTGATTAGGATATAATATGGACTAGTAAATAAACTTTACAAACTTTTTCATCCAAGTGCTTTATGATAAAAGTAAAAAGAGCTGTTTATTTTATCTACCTCATTAGATGCCTCATGCACGAAATCATGCACTCAGGTCAGGGCTCCCTCAGTCCAGATTGTGAGAGGGCACAGGCCAGTCTGAGGGACCCCACTGGTGCATGATTGGGGCCAGGGAAGGATGTTGGAGGTTGGCCAGCCAGGAAGGGACCATCGGAGAGCTACAGGGCATGTCCGACCCATCTCGCTCAGTCCCAATCGGCTGGACCCCAGCAGCAAGCTAACTTACCAGTTGGAGTGTTTGCTCCATGGTGGTCAGTACATAACATAGTGAGTGGTTGAGTGGTCTTAGCATATCATTAGCATATTATGCTTTGATGGGTTGAATGGACAACTGGACATCCAGACACTTAGCATATTAGGCTTTTATATAGAACTAGAGGCCTGGTGCATGAAATTCGTGAACTCAGGGCGGGGGGGGATTTCCTTGGCCTCGTCTGAACCCTCTCACAGTCTGGGAGCTTTTGGGGGATGTCTGACTGCCAGCTTAGGCCCACTCTCTGAGGACTGGGTCTAAGCCAGCAGTTGGATGTCCATAGCACTGAGGCGGAGCCTCTCCTGCCTCTGCTGCTGGGCTCGCTAGCTATGAGCCCAGCTCAGGGTTTCTGGCTGAGCAGCACTCCCCCTGTGGGAGCACACTGGCCATCAGGGGGCAGCTTCTGCAATCGAACATCTGCCCCCTGTTGGTCAGTGCACATCATGATGATCTGTCGTTCTGCCATCCCGTCGATTTGCATATTAGCCTTCTATTATACAGTATTTATAATAGCACCTTCACTCTGCAGAATGTAGTAATCAATCTTCTTTATTTTATCGGTAAAATAAAGGTAAAATAAATTAATTTTTGGATAAAGTCAAAGCATTTTTAAAGAACAAATAGGATTGGGTTTTCCCAGAAATTAATATGATTTTTATTTTGAAGTCGAAGAAACATTATAGCCTCATTTGACTGTGATAATTACAATATAAAGTTATATTAACAAGCCCATTTAAAAAAATATTAGTTAAAAATATAGACCTCACTATGCAAAATATATAGAAATAAACACTGTTACTACTACTGTCAAAAATCAAGGGCGTGAATAAGGGCAGAAAGAGAAAACAAGGAAGGGAGAGTAATGTCAACATCCTCCTCAGGCAGCTTGTTGAATAGCCAGCCTCCTCTCTACCCAGCAAGCACTGTAGATGGCTGCAAGAATGCTCTCTCAGCTTAGTGAACTTCATCCCTTGTCTTTGAAGGAGATATAGCAACCATCCAAAAATAGTTTTGTTCTTCACTTTCATTATCTTTGTTACACCCACACTGTTGGGAGTCTCCTAACTCCAGCTCCAGAGGCAGCTTGCACTGGTGTTTCTTTATGGAGTTGGCAGTTTCTGGATGTATTGTCACTCTGCCAGTGAACAGAGCTGCTCTGTCCATTAGGCACAAATGCAGCTCCCCTTCCATGAGACAAAATTAACCTGTATTTCATCCAGGTTTTCGACAATTAGCACATAGGAACACAAACCCTCATTATAAGCTCTTCTCCACATCCAGCCATCTAGCTATTACACACCAGCATTCCTTGCAATGATCTCTTCCATTATTGCTGACATAGGCAACTTCTCTTCTCTCAAACCCCAGACATTCAAGTGCCTTCTGCTACTCTATAACCAGCAACACCCACCTTAGTTTCATTCTCTACTATGTACAATTATTCACCTCCTTGGCTTACACTGATTTATAATATGCTTTTGAGATTAGTATTTGCTCCTTCACATTTTATGATTTCAGATATAGAAATTAAGAGTGCTGTCTCTTCTCCTTTCTCATTGTTGCTTACAGTCTACTGCTCTTTTTATAAATTATGTTCTCTTATAAGCTCTTTTATTTATTTTTTTAATTTATTGATTTTGAGAGGGATATATTTTGCTGTTTCCTTTATGTATGCATTCATTGGTTGATTCTTATATGTGCCCTGACCCAATCGAACCCATCACCTTGGCATGTCAGGATGACACTAACCATCTGAACAACCTGGCCAATACTTCTATGGGCTCTTTTATCTTGGTTCTACTATCTTCTTGTCCTTATCCTAGCTCCTTGTCTTCCTCTCCATTGTAGTGGATGATTCCATCTCCATGTGGACAACTCATTAAATACAAGAAATTCTCATTTATTTGTTGACTCTCTTGCATCAAACTAATCTCATTCTAATTTACTCATTCCTAAAAGCGCACACTAAAGTCAGTTGTAATTTAACAGCACAAAAATGACTAAAAGAAGTATGTTACATTATAATAACAAAATCCTATTCCTACCACTTGCTTCAACTACTCCTCAAATAATTTTTTAATCCATTGGTCTCTATAAATTAAAGATGAAGTAAAGTCCCCATTTTCAACCATCTCTATCTGAACACATTCTATCTCACCTCCTTTTACTGTAACATATTAATAGTAACTCATGTCAACTCCAATCCAGATATATGTACTTTTGTTATATTCCATTTTGTTTTTCTTGAAAAGCTTACATTCTCATCTTTTCCTTTCTCTCTCTCTCCTTTCTTCATTTATATTTGTCTTTTGTCAGTTGTATCCTTTCCACTGTTTTTACAAAATCTAAAATATTATTTTAAAATAATGAAAATCATTAAACACATACACACATATCCCTCTTCCCTAAACCCTTAATTAGGCTATCTCTCATTTTCTTTCCTATTAATATCTTTAACATTTTTATTTATAAGCTTATTCTTTCTGTTCTATAACTCTCATAGCCCCAATTTACTACCCAACTCACTTTAATTGGATTTATTTCATTATCACTCCATAAATTTATACCATGAATACTCATTGATTTGACATCCTAAGAATGTCTTACTCTTTCTATTTTTTTCTCATGCTTAATAATATCATCATGCAAAGCTCTTGAAATGACTTATTGACTGGTCTTTTTGTTCCCACTAGAGTCTATCATCCATTCACATTTCTTCAATCTGTTCTTCATATTGTGGAATGATCATTTTAAAAAATAAATTGCAGCATGTTTTTCCTGAACTTAAATAATAGAGGAAATATTCTGTTATAATAATTATCCCATGAACAAAAGTATCCTTGGAATAATAATTGAGGTTATTACTATGTTCTTTAATAACTATCGTGATCTATCCTTAACAACTCCTTCATGGTCATCTAACATAATGCCTTCTCCATTCTACCCACAATTCTCTACACTCATCTTACTTGCCTTCTCTTAATTATTTAAATACTTTATGAAAATCTTGCATTAATAAAAAGAAAGATTGACCTTTCACATGTCATTTCTCTTCAACTTTATCTAGTTAATTAATTCCAACTCTTATTTTATATGCTTGCTTAACTCAATTTTATGTTGTTAGGAAAGCATGTTTTTGTATTATGCTCATGCACTTATAGTGCCATTTAATCATCAGAGTTTTAATTTAGTGTTTCTTCGTAAGAAAATGATCATTTTTATTATCTTCATGTCAACTACTTAAACACAGGAGCACCCTGTCTGCTTTTATTCACTTTTGTTTTCAGATGCCTACCAATCAGAGTCTTAGATATGCTGTAGGCACTAAATAAATAACTTTCTGAGAAAAAATAGATGGCTTTTTTCTCTTGTTTATTAGAGACCATATATTTTGTGTTATTGAAGATGCTTCACTATTTTCTTAAAAAAGATTTCAATGAATAAATGTATGAAAATCAGTAGAATGTGTAGCCTTTTCCCAGGACTAAGGATTTTGTTTTATTTTTACAATTGACTTAAAGTTTGCATGTTTTCTCTTGTCTCTTTCTAGAACAAAGACAGATATATGCAGATACAGCATTAATCTTTATTTCATGTGTCTGTCCTTGATTTATCTTCTTGGTTATTTGGGAAATCTCATTCAGTTCTACAACTTGGGATCAGGCTAATGCGCAGAGTTCTTACACTCATTTCCAAGTCCAGATAATATTCATCAACTACAATTCTGATAGAAAAGGCTCTATCACATCACTGTTTTTCCTTAGGATTTGTTCATATAAAAAATTCCACATTGCTCAGAATGATATAAAGGCTTTGCCTGATATTGCTTCTTTTTTTTTTTTAATTTATTTTTGCAAATCTTTCACTCCAAAATAAAGTGCTACTTCAACTTTCCTTCCTAACTTATTAGATATACCAAACTCTTAATGGATGAATAGAGATAAATGCAAGATGAGACAGTTCTTTGATTTCCTCACACTGTAGTATAAAGCAACATATACCATAAAACAAATGTTTATTTTATTAATACAGAAGAGTACTCACAAATCAAGGAGTAAAAGGCAAAGTAAATGAGTAGAAAACTGACCAAAGTGTCTCAAAGATCATTTCACAGGAAAACAATTAAAGTTATTGCTAAACATATGAAAAGTCAGTTAAAATATGCAAATGAAAGCAATGTATATGGCACAATTTAAACTGATCAGGCTAGTAACAATTTAAACTTTTAACCATACAGGGATGCATCTTTTCCCCCACTTCTTTGTTGCTACCCATTCTACTTTGTATGTCTTTTATTCACCAATCTGGCAATCTTTTTAATTTTTTTAATTGATTTTCCAATTACAGTTGGCATACAATAATATATTATTTTCAGGTGTACAATGTATTGATTAGACAGTTATACAAATTACAAAGTAAGTCTAGTTCCCATATGACACCATACATAGTTACTAAAATATTACTGACTAGAGACCTGGTGCATGAAAATTCATGCACTGGATGGGGGGTCCCTCAGCCTGGCCTGCCCCCTCTCACAGTCTGGGTTCCCTCAGGGGTGGAAGGTGACCTGGGGAAGGCAATGCCCCATCACACCTCTGCTGCTACCATTGCCGGCAGCACAAGCCTTGGGTGGCCCTGGTTACCTGAGCCTCGGGTGGCTCTAGGCATTTATGTGGCTGCCATCTGAGGCTTGCCTGCTCCTTAGGTGGGCCCCGGGTGGCTGGGAGGCTGAGGGGCCTGGGGGACTCCAGAGGCAGGCGTGTGTAGCATGCAGACCCAATTGGGGGCAGGCCTGGCTGTGCTGCACAACTGCCGCCCCAGCGGAGCTGAGGGGACTGGGCGTCACCATCTTGTGGCTGTGGGTGCTACCCTATCTGAGGGTGGGACAGTCAATTAGCATATTCCCTCCTTATTGGCTATGAGCACTGCCATCATTGTGATGGCACGGGGGTCAATTAGCATATTCCCTTTTTATTAGATAGGATTATATTCCCTATAAAATACTTTACATCTCTGTGACTATTTTTTAAGCTGACAACTTATATTTGTTAATCCCTTTTACCGTTTTCACCCATCCCTATACCCCCTTCACACTCGCAACCATTATTTGTTCTCTGCCTTCATGAATTTCTTTGTTTTATTCATGAATATATTTTATATTTTATTTTTTTAAAAGTTTAAAAATATATATTTTATTTATTTTTTACAGAGAGGAAGAGAGACCAATAGAGAGTTAGAAACATCGATGCGAGAGTCATCAATCAGCTGCCTCTTGCACAACCCCTACTGGGGATGTGCCCGCAGCCAAGGTACATGCCCTTGACCGGAATCGAACCTAAGACCTTTCAGTCTGCAAGCCGACGCTCTATCCACTGAGCCAAACCGGTTTTGGCTCATGAATTTATTTTGTATTTTAGATTTCACATTTAAGTGAAATCACATAGTATTTGTATTTTTTATTTTATTTTATTTTATTTTACTTAGCAAAATAGCCTCTAGGTCCATCTATGTTGTCATAAGTGGCAAGATTTTATTCTGTTTTATGGTTGAGTGATATTTCATTGTATGTATCTATCATTTCTTCTTTATTCATCTAGTATTGGGCATTTAGGTTGTTTCCATATCTTGGCTATTGTAAATAATGCTGCATTGAACATAGGGATGCTTATATCTTTTCAACTAGTGGGGCTTTTTTTGTTTTTGTTTCTTTAAATGAATACCCAGAAATGAATTTTCTAGGTCATATGGAAATTTGATTTTGATTTTTTACAAACTTCAATACCATTTTCCATATTGACTGCATCAATTTACAATCATACCAACAATACAGTTACCTTTACTCCACATCCTCACCAACACTTGTTTGTTGATTAATTGATGATAACTATTCTGACAGGTATGAGGTGATAGCTCACTGTGGTTTTAATTTGCATTTCACTGATGATTAGTGATTTTGAGCATCTATTCATTTGTCGTGGGACTATATCAAACTAAAAAGGTTTTTCACAGTGAAGAAGACCATCAACAAAACAAAAAGGTAACCTATAAAATGGGAGAAGATAGTCACCAATGATACATTCCATAAAGGGTTAAAATCCAAAAACTTTAAAAAAAAACTCATACAATTTAACACACACACACAAAAAATGCAAACACATATACACAATGTATCATTGTATCACTTCTTTTGAATCATCACCAGTGGATATTTTTCCGTTGATTTTTAGAGAAAGTGGAAGAGAGAGGAGGGAAAGACAGAGATAAATATTGGTATGAGAGAAACACATCTACTGGTTGCCTCCTGCACACATCCTGACTAGTGCCCTGGGCTGGGGAGGAGTCTGCAACCAAGGTACACTGTAACCTTGACTGAAACCAAACCCAGGACCCTTCAATTGGCAGGCCAACGCTCTATCCGCTGAGCAAAACCAGCTAAGATTCATTGCATCACTTTAACAAATCAAAATGCCAATACAACAGAAATAGAACACTTTCTGGAAAAATAAATAAATGTATTAACACCTGTTATCTCTGGACAGCACAATTTAGCAGCCTAATAAAATGTGTGTGTGTTTGTGTATAATCATAAGCTTTTAATACTGTTAAGATGAAAACTGTACATAACAAAATGTGTAGCAGAAAACAAAAGAAAGAGAGAAAATGGAAATGCGTGTGCTAAAGAGGTCAGTGCTCAGTTTCTCCTGTTTTTCTGTTTGCTTTGAATTATCCAAGTCTGAAGGGAGGGGGGGTGGTTAGAGATTGAGGGGGTCTAATGAGAATGTGATATTAAATTAACAGCATTAGCTACCCGTTCTAATTTTTAATCCTATTCTAAACAAATGATATATTGCTCAGATTTTAAAAATCAATTGGCTCTTTAATTCAGTTTGCTTTATCCTAAACTTCTGACTTTATTTTATTTATTTATTTTTTAAAATATATTTTATTGATTTTGTACAGAGAGGAAGGGAGAGAGATAGAGAGTTAGAAACATCGATGAGAGAGAGTCATTGATCAGCTGCTTCTTGCACACCCACTACTGGGGATATGCCTGCAACCATGGAACATGCCCTTGACCGGAATTGAACCCGGGAGCTTTCAGTCCCCAAGCCAACACTCTATCCATTGAGCCAAACCGGTTTCGGCCTGACTTTATTTTATTTTATTTATTTTTTTGCTTTCATAGGTGTTTTATTAATCATGTTGAGGCACAGTATTAAGTATGGCTAACAAGATAATGACACCATTTTAAACAAAAGTTGATAAATGTATTAAATAAATAGTCCAAAATAATAGGGTTTAGATTGAGGGCATCTTAAGTTATTATAGGAACCCTAGTACTTGTTCAGATATATATTTAGGATTAGGAAGCAAGAGGATATCTGTGTCACAGACTTCACATGTAATAAATTTTGAATAGGACACTTGTATCCATATATTGGTTTCCAAATTGATAAGTGAAATAATAATTCAGTCCCATTAATTCCAGTGGGATGACATTTAGATAAAAATTTAATGCATTCTACAAAGGCACGGATATTATTAAGTGTGCAAACCAGATTTTGTCAGTAGGGTAGCACTGTAAGGAGATTGTCTCCACTGGTCATGTGTACTGCCAACAGCCCTCCTGACTAGAGGCCCTGATTTCAGTGCTGCCTTCTATAGGCCATTCTCCATACAAGGATTTAATGACTTTTTTATTTTACTTTTTTCCAGTTAGAGAAAGGCAAGTACTATGTGATTTAATTTATATGTGGAATCTAATGAACAAAATAATGAAGTGGAGACAGACTCCTGGCTACAGAGAACAGACTGACAGCTGTCAGAAGGGAGGGGTTTGTGGGCTGGATGAGAAGGGTGAAGGAATTAAGCAAAGAGAAAAAGAAAATATTCATGGACATAAGTAACAGTATGGTAAGGTGATTGGCAGAGGGAAGGGGATGGGAGAAGGTAGAAGATAAAAGGAAGGTAAATGGTGAGGGAAGGAGAGCTGACTTGGGGTGGCAAACACACAATGCAGTATTCAGATGATGTATTGTAGAACTGTATACCTGAAAGTAGATTTATAGTTGTGAGTATAAAAAACAGTTTATTCTTGTATTATTGTTTATTAATGACTGCATTATTTATATCACAACTGTATAATTCTATTAACTGATTTCACCAAAAAAAATGCAGTTAAAAATTACATTAAATAATGAATTGTTTCATATTACTTTTTTGTACCTTTATATATGTTTATATATATCTCTAATTCCTTCCTATCACATTACATGAAATACTCAGGTGGGCAAAAGTAAGTTTACAGTTGTGATATAAATAATGCAGTCATTAATAAACAATAATACAAGAATAAACTGTTTTTTATACTCACAACTATAAATCTACTTTTGCCCACCTGTGTGTAAACTCTGATATGATCCAGCGATTTTCAACCTTTTTTTTTTTATCTCATGGCACACATAAATTAAATATTAAAATTCTGTGGCACACCAAAAAATATATATATTTTTTGCTGATTGGACAAAAAATATATATAATTTTGATTCATTCACACCAGATGGCTATCGTTGTGTTGGCTGTTGTTAATATTTTTAATTTGACAGTCTTAGGGAAAAGACATCAGTGCCTCTGATGAAATAGTCAGGTTATTTTAAAAATTCTTGCAGCATACTGGTTGAAAATGGCTGATGTAGATGACTGAATACAATCCAGCCCCTATCTAACGCCTTAATCCCATTACAGATTTTCTCCATTGCCCCCATGGCTCAGGTCAGCTTAGTACCTTTCAGGGACACCAATCTCTTTGTCCATATTCGTTCTCTCTCACTCCTTAGAATATTTTTACTTGGCTATTTACTTTGTTCTTTCTTTCACATTATTTATCTCTGCTTAAAAACTATGTTTTCATTACCACCCTATCAAAATCATCCTGTTCATCAGTTTTGTATCTTTATCTTGAAACAAGGTGATATATTTAAGTGTTTAGTTGATAACTTCTGATTATTCTACCAGCATGTAGAGATTCACTTTTCTCTAATTTATCCCCAGAGACTAAAACAGGCAAATAGTACATTCCCAATACATATTTGTTGAAGGAATACATTATGAGTACATGGATGAATATATGACATGTGAGATAAAAACTATCTAGCTGTCCTGCTCTCCCTGTTTTACATAGTTTTAAACTTTATCCCTTTGACAACTATTTTATAAAGAGAGAATTGTATCTCATTTGAATAATCCATAATAAGTTACTCTAAAATTGGTCATTATTGATTCAGGCTTTAATTAAATTAGCAAAATGCAAAGTTACATTTGCCATCTGATGCTATCAGAAACAGTTGACCCTTATTTATCTTTTGGTCAAGTTTTTCCAATATTGGCATGGTCAGTTTGGAATCATTCCATGTTTTCCATTAATCATTATTATTTTTTTTTTTTGCAACAGCACAGTGAAATGTGACAATACATGTAAGCCTCCCATATTCACTTAGGCATACAGGCACACACTTACACGTCCTTATGCTTCCATCTGCTGTCCTGTGGAAGTTAACTGAGGGGTAGCAGTTCACCTGCCCATTAGAGGATTACTATTATTTTCTCTTAACAGCTTTATGTAAGAGCCTCAATGTTGGCATCTGGACAATATGTCTCCAAATGATCTCAGTGCTGCTTTATGAGCCTGCTAAAAATATATTTGAAGTTGGTAGTACCATGTTTGTCTATTTGTTTTTAATTCTAGTTTTCCCTCCAATTTTATACACTAATGCATAAGTGCCACTCTCTGTCTTATATGTAAAGTAATAACTTCTTATGTCTAATGATGTATTTACTTAAGAAGTATAAATCTAAATAATACCATTATAAAATATTGGTGAATTAATTAACAAATGTTTAGATAAAAATAATTCAACCAAATAGCTATTTGCTTTCTCTTTGCTTTTATTGATATAAAGGGAACTGTAGGTGAAGTTCTTACAGCTCTTATTTAATCATGAAAACACCCATATAGAGTGGATATGATTGCCCTTATTTTAGAAATGAGGTGAATGAACTTGAGAGAACTAAAATACTTTTGCCAAGCTGAAAAATGATAGAGCCAGGCTCTGAATTCATGACTGACCCAAGTGACACAGGCTACTCACCATGACCAATGTATTATCTTGGAAAACCACTTAGCCTCTCTGAATCCAGGGTTACACATCTTCCTGTGAAATGCAGTATATGTACCATTCTTATCTAATCCCATATGAGGTTGAGATATTGGAAAGCTTGGTTCAGCGTAGGTTTCTTTGCTTAGCTGTTGACAACATAGTAAGGATTTAGGTCCCAATCTCATTCCGGGTCCTATTGCCTTTTCTTTTTTATATGCTCAGGAACATAAATAAATAAAAAGTAATAATTTCAATTCATGTCACTTTCAGTGATCTCAGCAAAACCCAAGGCTCTCTCCTTTCACACCCACCTCAACCATTTTGTACAATCCTTGATGACTTGACTTGTTGCATCTAGAGGGATAGAGCCTGGGGATAAGGGCTCTAAAAATGAGGGAAAGAGTAGGCATGTAGTCCCTAATCTGAGAGACTTCTTGAGTTTTTGTGTATTTCTACGATTTTCTGAAGAATTGGAAAGCTGCCAGTCAAAATGACCAATTGTTCATTTGTCAGGTTAATATGATTGATGCTCCAATTGCTAGTAAGCAAGGAAGAGGCCAAAATGTCAGCTATTGGCTCTATTTAAGGCATCAGTGTGTGGTTTCCATTGTTTTATTGGATGACAACACAAATAGAAAAGGGCATTTATATTAAAACTTCAATTCAAAGCGTTGAAATGTTAGGACAAAAATATCCTTATTCACCTGAAATAGAAAAGTAAACCGATGTATATAGGAAAGCTTAAATGTTAATTCAGGAAATGGTAAGGACTGTGGTGAACAGCCTGCGTTTGACCTGTTAAAAGTTGTTTTCTCAGTATTGATTTGGACAAATTACTGTAGCCATTTATTATATTAAAAAACCAATATATTGGTGTAAAGTTAGATTGCATCCCTTGGTGGGATGTGAACCTTGGTAACACGTCTCGAAAAAAAAATATTAATATACAAAGATCTTGTGACAATTAAATAAGATAATGCTTGTAATTCCATTATTACATTATATGATTTTGGAAGATGCTTAATAAATAAAAACAATTATAATATTTAGTAGTTGTTTTGTAATATGCTATTATTATTATTAACTAACAAATTAATTGTATTTGATATTTAAAAATGTAATTATAATTATGAGGTAGGGCGAATTGTTGTTATTTTCATCTCTACTGTATCAGATGAAGAAAATGAGACTTGAAATACATGAAAGACAAAAGAGAGAAATTCCATTCTAAATGATTAAATGTGTGATAATAGAAAGCATATTGTGCAGAGAATTCCAATTTATTTTGTAGATAACTCCTAACTCTTTAAATGTGGATTATGCATAGTGTATTTCTTCTACGCAGTATAGTATGGAAGGAGAATAGTGTGGTTGAAATACTCTTATAACAGAGAAACCTGATAATCTCAGCAAGGTGATCAAGGTTAAGACCAACAGTGAGAAGTCATGTTGGTGCAATGTACCCTTTATATGACGTGATGAAAATGACACTGTACCTCTTTGAACTTCCTCCAAAAACACATCTCCTCAGTCTAATCATTAGAAAAACATTGGTCTAATCTTAATTGTGAGACATTCAACAGAATACTCCTCAAAACTTTCAAGTTCACCAAAAAAATAAACTCCTCCAAAAATGTCACAGTCAACAGGAGCCTAAGGATATGATAAATAAATGTAACGTGATATCCTGGATAAGATCCCAGATAAATAAAGGACATTGGATGAAAGAATGTGGACTTAATTAATTAGAAAAAATGTGGACTTTAATTAATAACACTGCATCAATATTTATTCATTAATTGGGACAACTGTACCATATTAAAGCAAGATGTTCATAATAGGGGAAATTGTAAGTGTGTGATATAAGGAACTCTGTGTTATCTTAACAATTTTGCAACTATAAAACTATTTCAAAATGAAGCATTTATTTTAAAAATGGAATTTAATTTGATAATTATAGTCTCTTAAAAATGTCTGTATAACATAGTCATTATCATCAATAGCTACAGAATAAATGTGTCAAACATTAATCTCAAAATATAGTATTCAACAAAGAGAAATTACCTACTATTCAAAGATAAAATATTCAATATCCGTGATAAATTTTAAAATATCAAATAGAGATTGAAAATACATGTTAGCCTATTAATTGGGCCAAAGTACAGAAATTACAAGTCTCCAATTGTCAACAGTACATTAAAACTGGTATGTGAAGGAGTGAAGTTTTATTATAGAATGGCTCGATTTATTTACAGAGTAATAGAACATCTTATTGATTAACTCTATTAACATTAATTCTAGAAATATTTCCTAGCAAAATATTGCATTTGTGACTAAAAATCACATGCATGATAATGTTTTCTGCCATAATATTTAAAAATATATGCAATTATCCTAAATGTACAATGTTAAACCAATAGTGTTCACTTGGTAAAATGTAACACAGGTATAACATATTCTGATCTGTGTTGAAATAGACCATAAATGGGGAGTGGGGGGATGTAGGTAGTATTCAGTTAGGATATATTACAAAACTCCAGGCAGAAAATGAGGGGAGTTTGGAATAGGATAGTGAAAGTGATTATTCTTTGAATCTACTTTGCAGATTGAGATTTTCTGATGGTGCAGTTTCAGGATGTAAGGAAGAATAGGTAAAGCATTACTCAAATGCTTCTGCCAAAAGCAACAGAAAGAAAGGACTTGGCATTTAGAGAGGAGAGACTGCAGAACAGCAGGCTTGAGGGGAAAAAAAAATCAACATTTTGGTTTTGAAACTTTTCAGTTTGAGATATAGTTTATATTGAAGAATAGGTATGTTACAGCAGGTTTGAATACTAATGGGAATGATCAGAATTGAAGACGACACACAAAAATCTGATCATTTCAGAATAATTGGAAATAATTTCTGGCATTATTTCCTTGAGTAAGCCATAGGGCATAATGATATGTAGAATAATTGATTTTAAATAAGAACAAATATTGTTATCTAGGCTAACATGAAGGTAGACAAAGTTAGATGGATACAGATACAGGTATGAGAGTGAAGGCGGTGATGGTAGCAAAGGAGAGTTCTTTCACTATTGCCTTACTGTGATCAGTAGAAAGTAATGTGAGAAAGAAGACAAGCTTGCCTATGTAATGGAGGCTGGGAGAAGGAAGACATGTTTAAAATAATTGCTAGGAGAGTGGAAGAGTAAATGAAGTAAAGCTCTAGAGTACTAACAACTCACTGCAGATGACTAAGTGTCTTAAAACTAAAAAAATATCGAACATGCCTGCCAGTTGACCACAAGCCAAAAAAGGCAATCAGAGACCTTCCTCCTCCCTTGTCATTGGAATAAATATTCTGCTCGCCTTTCTCATAGCGGGAGCCATTTTCAAGGATGTAGCCTTGAAAGAGCAATGTGTTGTTGAAGCCATCTAGATGGTACAAGTGACTGAACCAAGTTAAAGCCTGTTTATAAACTTTTAAGATTCTGCTGGGTGGGTGCAGAAATAAATTTATCATTCAGTTGCTGAGACAAACTTTGTGTGTAAGTTTTCTTGCTTATTTAAAAAAATATTTTCATTTATTTTTTTAGAGAGAGGGAGAAACTTTAATGGGAGAGTAGAACATCAGTGGCCTGCCTCCCCTACCCCAACCAGTGATTGAACCCTTAACCCAGGAACCTCACCTGGATTGAACCTGGCAACCTTAAATCTAGACCATGCCCAAAGAACCGAGCCATATCAGTCAGGAGTAAGTTTCTTTGCTTATTGAATCTGCTACCTATCAATCTATAATCATTAGCCTCTTTAGTCTCTCCTTGTTCTTCCTGTGTGAGGACCAGTTTGCAAACCAGCACCTTGTAATTCAACCTGTAAGGATAGTTCCATGAGCTACATGTCCCATACGTCCTTGGACTTAACAGCCATCTGGGTGGCTCTATTTCAAAGACAGTCTTAGACTGCTCTAGAGAGGATCATGGAAAAAATCTGTTAAGAGCATTCCCATATTTAGTAACAATAAAGTGATTCCTGCCATTCAGGACCCAGCACCCTAGATAAACACTATGTTTATCAAAATCTTGATGTACAAGTTTTTAGATTGCAATAAAGGTGTTTAATGTTTGGAGGCAAGCTGGCTACACAGCAAGTGATATGCTATTTTAAAAAGAATGTTAAAGAAAATTCTCTTCCCCACCCCCAAAAAAAGTATTTCCAGAGGAATTTTTTCTCATGGTACTTGTACATTGGACAAAACATTATCCATCTGTCTTTCCTGCTTAACCTTGAGGTTCCTGAAGCCTAGCCTGGTTTCTTCATTTTGGGTTTCCCCCTGCTGCCCCGAAACTAAACCCTGGTCTGACACATATTAGTGGCTCAATATATATGTGAACCAGATTCATGTCAGATAAGAGCAACAAGAAAAAAAAAATACCAAAAGCATAACAATTTCACCAAGGATTCCACATTCTAATGTTTACATATGCTATTAGATGACCAAATGCTGAAAAGTCAAATTAGCAGTAAAACAAAAATGCAATATCAAAAATTTTTACTGAATTCCTAGGAACTGTCTTTACATAACATTCACACAGTATCACAATGGAACATAAGTGTTCTGCTGTTTTAAAAATAAGATTATCATTGTGCAGACTCTTTATATTTCAATATACATCCCACAGGGCATGTGACATGGTTACTATTTTTAACGACTAGAAATCTATGACTGACACTTCAGATGAAAATGCTAAGAAAAGTAATCTCTTATTAAAAGAAGAAAATGGAGGCTAAGAACTTCCATCTCATAAATGAAACAATAAGTGATGTTCTTGGGATAAATTGCCTTTTACTTTCTAATTAAAAAAATAACATCTCTACCAAAATAAATTTTCGTAGTGGACAGAAATTCACATTTATATATCCAGAAATGGAATATTTAGTTACACACACTTTATTCAAGGTTATACATGAGACTATAGGACAAGGCATATGAAAGTCTACAGAGCTTGCTATTAGAACTGAAATTAGGAGTTCTCTTACTGCAGTTATTGCAACACTAAAGCCTACTTACTCTTGAAAGTTCCTTTGCCTCCTTTTCTCCAGTAGGTAATGTGGTCTATTAAGAGATAGTCTTTTGATTAACATTATCAGCAGTGCAGGTGTTTAACATTGTAAACCATTTCTAGCCGATGATGTAAAAAAAAAAAAGTGAATGCTGCTTGACAGTTTAAAAATTACTTTATGGAATAATTCCCTGAAGTTTGGACCTTTGTATAATATGAAAGCAAAATCTAAAAATATTTTTGATTACTTGGCATGTTTTCTACAAAAGTAGGTTTATATTAGAATGAATTTTTCTTTTTCTTTTAAAAAGCCTCAGCAATGTCTATATATACGTGTTGACTGATTTCAATATTGTAAATTATGAAATAAATCTCAGGGCAGATCATGAAAATTCATAGCTACACCTAAAATGGAGAATTTTATGCATTGTCTCATTATTTTGACAATATGGGAAATAAATTTCATTTTTGCTAAGAGATGTTAGATTTATTAGAATTGGTTAGTATATGAAAGTGTCTTACTAATCTATTTTGCTGATTTTCTTTTCTTTCAGTCTATGTGTAAATGATCTCATTAGTAAGACTTTTATAACAGGTCAAGTTAGGTTCAAGTTGAACTACTTCCTATTAGTTACAAGTTAATGTTTTCTGTATAGGTGCCAAGAGAAGGTGTGTGTGTATGTACCACATAGTCAGCTACTCATCTTTAGAATTTTATTTCTGCCTAGGAGAGAAGGATAGAGGAGACCCTGATTATAGCTACTTCTTCAGCATTTTGTGATACTGTTTGTCATGTTGACTTGTTGTATAGTAAAGTGTCAATATTCCAGAAAATCTAATTTCTGTTTAATACAAATCATGTAATTGGGAGCAACATGGGGGCAGTTCTTGGTTTTAATGCATTTTTTTGTTAAACAGCATGTTATTATAGATATAATAACTCGTCATGACACTACTTTGTGAACAGACATAAGACAATTTAAGTGTAGGTCAATAGACATAAAACAATTTAAATGTAGGTCATCTCAAAATGAGATGTTTTGGAAACTTTAAGACCTAGTTTTTTTCAGTTAGGTTTTAAACTGTTTTCTGTTAAATGTTATTCATACATTATAGGAATATGATCTGTTTTACAGACACACACACAAAAACATGACCAAACTAGAAATAATTCTTCAAAAATATTGTTTAATGAAGTAACTATGTTGTACCTTTTCAAATAAAAAAATGCTTAAAGATATGTTTCTGCTAGGAACATAAAACAAATCTAAAAATAATTATAGGTGATATAATTATATTTAATTTATTTGTAAATTTCCTCATGTTGACTTTATTAATACATGTGTAGGAACAGAATTTCATGAGATATCTGCACGAATACAAAGTTTGGGACAATAATTTTTTATTTATACATTTATGAGAAAGTGACATTCAAAAATATATGCATATTTCTCATGTGCAAACCATTAAAATAACTTAAAGTTGCTAATTTCTGTTCTGACTCTGTCAATATCCAGTAAATTACTAGCAGGTGAAAAGCTGTTTGTAAATATAATTAGAATTTTCAAGGTATCATATGCCTTTGGCTTCAGAAAGGGGTTACATTCACAACAGAAACAAACTTTGAGTGGCATTTTGCTTCTGCTTGTCAATTTGCAGGACTTTGTCTATATCTGAAGAAGTATGGAATGGATCTTCTGTATGCAGAAATCTCACAAAGCGGGTGTGCATCAACCCAGCACTACCAAGGCTCTGCTGCCCCACACCAGCCCTCTCAGACGCTGCCCCTGCTTAGTGCTGCTCCCCAGCTACACTCTGTCCGTGTGCCCTACCTTTATTATAGTTAAGTAACATTATTCTGCTCCTCTGGGTAAAATAGTTGTCTGCTAGTGATCCACAAAATGGCAAATCTGAGCACTGGTCTGAAGAAAACCAGAAAATGACCCTCCTCATGCTATGTTATTGATTTGGTATTCAGGCCCCGTGGTTTTGCACATTTCAGTGACACATCTCTTTTGAATTAGCCCACAGCATGTCAAGGGCAAGATCTAGTGGTATTACAGCAGCAGAAATTTGCTTTAAAATATGATAGACATATTTGTGCCACACATTTTGTCATTCGTATTGGTTCAGTAGTTGGTTAACAATTAAACCACCCTAAACGAACTAGTAACTCACATTTCCGAAAGAAATATAAAAGGCTTCAGCAATCTTTATCTCTGACCTAACAGGTTTTAAAAATTAGCATAATGATGTTACAACGGATAGGTTTAAAGTCTGATATTCAAAATGTACAAATTGGCTATAAGTAGTGTCTTTTACATGGAAAGAGATGGCAAATGCTCTTTGGAATGAATCTCTTAAATTAGGATTCAGTTCAATCAAGAGAATTCTGTTGCCTGATTCTCCCTACAAATGTAGGTGTTTTGTGCCTGTAGAATATTGATGTGCCTGCCTCTAGTGAAACTTTCATTCTAGGCACTCTCAGAACTCCTAAAATAACAGATAGTTGAGATTACAGAACAAGTTGTTTGGCTGTTTGTGTTCCTGCTTACTAACAGATGTTTGTATTAGTAGCAGAATTTTAGTCTGTGAGTTGTTTCTACATAGCTGGAAAAGGGGAGGGAATAGGAAAACAGGGAGAGTGGTTATGGTCCTTCTGTACCCCTTACTGTTTAAGGTTAACAATTTCTCCTCAACAATAATTCTAATAATTTTTACTGTTGGAAATGGCTCAAGTCAGTTTGCACAAGGTAACAACCAACAAACATCGCACAAACCCCCCTGAGAGCTCTGTAGCTAAATCTCACTATTTTCTGATTCTCCTGGGATGAATTTTCTACAGTACCTGGATGAATTCAACAGAGTTGGCTTAATTCAGACATGCATGCCTCCAAATATACCCAGATATATCTGCATTTCCAGTAGAATAAAGCTTTATCTCCTTTGCCTGGCTCCTCTAAGCACATTTAAACAGTTCTTAAAGGGTCCACCGGTTTTCCGCACAGCCCAGGCATGACCAAATCCCTACCAGCAGACCCTGCATAAGTATAAGTTAATGTCTCCGACACATAAGAAAAATATATAAGCATTATACTCCAACTTACGTATGATTTGTGATTTTGTATTTATTTAATGTGAGATTAAGCTATCTGGGAGATTATTAGTTTGTAGTTAAAGAGGAAACACTGTGTGTTCCAATCAGACTCTGAGAAATATTCCTCATTAATTATCAGTCTTTATACCTGAGGATCTGAACTAATTTCAGTTAACAGTTTAGTTAAAAACAAGGCCTTTTTTGCCTCTCTGCTTCTTAAGGAACATTTATGTTACTTATAAATAAATAAACATATTTTCCCCCTAAAGTTTCACTTCTTTGTTTTTGTGTGTAAACACTAAGAAATGCTGCTCCCTAACATGCCAAGGCTCTAAGGGTGTCAAGTACCACAGGGTGCCGGCTAAATTTGAATTTCAGATAAACAACAAATAATGTCTCACTACAAGCATGACTCATGTAGTATTTCAGACATAAAATGTCCTATATTGTTATTTGTGGAATATGGCAACCCTAATCTATATACAATTAATAAAAATTATATGAAGAATTGGGTAATATTATAGAGCTGATTTATTTCAGTACCAATCTACCATGTGTATCATATATATATATGTTTTATCATATATACATATATCACATAATTACATATGAATACACACAACATATATATAGTGGGGTGGCAAAAGTAGGTTTAGTGTTGTGAGTACATTAAACACAGAGTTTATTCTTATATTATTGTGTATTAATTATTCTATTTACCATATGAACAACTGTAAATCTACTTTTACCCACTCCTGTATATTAACAGCTTTAGGCAATTAAGTCATAAAAATAAAACTCACCCATGTTGAAGCAAGTGTTTTTTATATAGCTTTCCAACCTGTGCAATTTGAGTACATGTTTCTCTTCCTGAAAATGTTGATTACTGCCTTAATTCTGAGGATAAATAGCACACGAACCCCTTACCCAATTCCACTTTCCTAGGATATTTTGGTTTAAAAATCCTTTCCCTTCAAAGCCAGTAACAAGACAAAACTAAGTCCTCCTCCTGGACACAACCAGGAGCTAGACACTAAGCTCCATGAGTTGAAGGTTCAGCTTCCCATTAGCTAGCAGGTCTTTGCTTTCAGTATCTTTCTTCACTCCCTCTATAATGTAATTTAGGTCCTCTACTCTTAACCTTCTGCCTGAATTAGTTCCCAAGAACTGATTTTCCAGTTTTCTTTTCTGTGTCTTATCTGAGATTTCTGGGTCTAACTGCAAATATAGATTGCCCTTAAAAGAAAATGCTGTTTATATTAGATTCAGTTTTTCTAGTGGCTCTCTACTTGTTTCCTTTGCATATGTGAGATATTCTATATTCCCATCAATCATGTTAGAGACCAGAAAGAGCCTCAATGCACTTGTTTTTAATATGTTGCATCCTAAGACCTTTCTCCAAGGAGCTCGGTGTACTTAGCTAAGATTATCTAATTAGTTCTCACAGCATCTGTGGGAGGCTTTGGTTTCCTTCTCTTGTAGCTTCCAAATGATGACATGGCCACAAGATCACACAGCAAGTTTTGAAAGTCCTCAAATTATTTAAAGGAGCTCATAAAACTTTGCATTATTCTTCTAATCCTCCTTTAACTGTAAGTCCTACTTTTCTCCCTGCTCCCATTCCAAGTTTCCCCTTCTCATTGTCCTAGTTCACACTATTACATTATTTCTCTTTTAAATATACCTATATCTGCTATAGTAAGGACAGGGCTTAATTTATAAATTCAAATGCTAGTTATTCAAACTTAAAAAAAATATCCTTACCAGAGGATATTTTTGCATTGATTTTTAGAGAGAGTGGAAGGGAGAGAGGCAGAGAGAGAGAAACATGGATGTGAGAAAGACACATCAATTGGTTGACCCCCACATGTGTCCAGACCAGGGCTGGATATCCAGCATGCAATAGAGGTGTGTGCCTTTGCTCAGAATCAAACCTAGGACCCTTCAGTTCATGAGCTAATGCTCCATCCACTGAGCTAAAGTGGTTAGGGCTATTCAAACTTTTTGAGCCTGGCTTTTTAAAATGTGAAAAATACATTTTTTTCAGTTATTATAAGAATTCAGATTAGTTATCATAAAACATCTGACACATTGCTCAGTATTCAGTAGATGTTTAGTAACTTTTATTATTATTGTTAGAATGATTAGATTGAGTTGCTATGTAGAAGGACCTTATGGAATTTTTTATAGAAATTCATGTTGGAAAATGATAATTCATAGTGTGAACCCATAAGAATTACAGGAAAGAAAAATTGAGGATGTACCCCATATGAGGTTGGTATCTAAAAGATAATAAACCTTAAGTAAAAATATTAAGAGGGAGAATATCATTTTTATTGTATTGGGGTGACATTGGTTTGTAAAACCATACAGGTTTCAAGTGTACAATTCAATAAAACATCATCCGCACACTTCATCGTGTACCAATTGCTCCAAGAGGGAAAATATTTTTAGGAGTTTTAATGGCAGGCTCTTATTAAAAGCTCTTATTGATCTCCATGCCTACTTGTAGATATTCTTGAGGGCACTAATCAGTAAACACTAATGATCATTTTTGCTATCAAGACTTCTTAATTATATAATTTATGTATTTTTAAATGATGATCATTTATTACACAAAATTTAGTTCTCTGGAAAACCCTAAGCTCCTTAAAAGGTATATCCTCATTCCAACATAAAGAGGTGCCAAAGTGGAATGTGTCATGCTTTCACCAAAGCTTTTTTCAGTTTGGTCATTTGGAAATGAATCTGGGTGATCACCTAACAAAATGCATATTAATTATCTGTACTGACTTCAGGGGTCATCTTTAATATACCATATATCCTGCTTATTTTAGTGGTCACTACAATATTTAGCCAGCATATTTCATACAGAGCCCCTGGATACTGCTTTCATTTTGACCTGTCACCTAATAATTTCCATTTTGGTTCATCTTGTCTTTTAAAGTCACATATATAAACTGAATATCAAAATCAAAATGAATGGATTTAAATGTTTTATGCTCTACCAGTCATTTCTAAAAACTGTAACCTCCTGCACCCTTTCAGTAGAATATTTATGCCTAAGGAATTTTATATTTAAATGGCACCTATCATGCATTAAATTAAACCAAAGAAATTATTTTGCATCATAAGTTCCATCTAAATATACACAATATGTATTTAATCACACCCTTCACTGAAGTTATTGGTAAACTTTAAACTCATCCATTAAAAAAAGATGATAAAATGGGTTCAATTCTGCCCATAGATATTCATATAAAAATCCTATAGAAATTAATTATGAGAATTATGTGTGAGATACTGAGAGGAGAAATAGTCTTAACCTTGTTTAAATCACTCTAATATCAGCATAAATTGTGATACGAGCCTTGGCCTATGTGGCTCAGTTGGTTGAGCACTGTCCCATGCATCTAGATGCTACTGGTTCAATTCTGGGGCAGGACACATGCTGGGTCATATTTTCAATCCCCAGAAGTGGGTATGCAGGAGTCAGCTACATGTTTCCCCTTTCACTGATATTTCTCTTTCCCTCTCCCTTCTTCTCTCTCTAAAATCAATAAAAATATTTTCAATGCCATAGGAAAATTTCCCTTTACTGGGGAGTATAAAATAGAAAACTAGTGAGAAATGGAAATTTTTTTCTGTCTTTATATTCTTCCATATTCTTACTGAACATATAAATTACTTTTTCTGCACTAACTTAAATTTGGGGCAAAGATCTTAATTATAAATGTCTACTTCTATTTTTTTTATTTTTTTATTTCTCTAAATAGAACACATTCTGGTGTAGGCCATAGACAGACCATCTGTAAACCAGATGATACAGTAAAAAATGTGAATTATGTAACTGAATGGGCCTTTTCTCACATGGTATAAAAGTTAGTAAATTAATGTCTCTACTCCTCTAACTTGGCAATTCCCTTACAATCAGCACAGAATTCACATTTCATGGGATTCATGAGGTTAGAGATAGTCTATGTCTTTTTATAGATTCTATTGTTTTCCAGCTTTAATATACTCATTTTTTATTGAATGTGTTAGGGTGACATTGGTTAATAAAAGTATATAAGTTTCAGGTATATAATTCTACAAAACATCATCTGTATATTGCATTGTGTGTTCTCCACCTCAATTCAAGCTTCCTTGCATCAAATTTTACCATTTTTATCCCCTTCTACCTCCCCCCACTCTATCTTGTTTATTGGATTCCGATTCCTTATTATTTGAAACTAGAGGCCTGATACACAAAATTCATGCCAGAGTAGGCCTTCCTTCCCCCAGCTGCCGGCACAGGCTTCCCTCCGGCTGCCAGAAGGTACCTGGGACCTGGGCAGCTCCGGCTTCATCCAGAAGGCCTATTATGCTTTTATTATTATAGACTAGAAGCCTGGTGCATAAAATTCATGCACAGAAGGGTTCCTCAGCCTGGCCTGCACTGTCTCCAATCCGTTACCCCTCGGGGGATGCCTGACTGCCTGTTTAAGCCTGATCCCTGGCCGTCAGACATTCCTCTCACTATCCAGGACCACTGGCTCCTAACCCCTCTGCCTGATTGCCCCTAACCTCCTCTGCCTGCCTGTTTGCTCCTAACCGCTCTGACTACCTGCCTGATTGCCTTTAATCACTCTCCCCTTGTTGACTTGATCACCCCTCACTGTTCTCCCTGTTGGTCTGATCACCCCTAGCCACCTCTGCCTCAGCCCCTGCCACCATGACTTAGATCTATCCAGTCTAATTGGCATATTACCCTTTTATTAGTACAAGTTATATGGTACTTGTCTTTCTTGAGTGGTTTATTTCGTTTAGAATAATACTTTCTAGATACATTCATGGTGTTGAAAAGTGTCAAATTTCCTTCTTTTTTATGACTGAATAGTATTCCACTGTATAAATGTACCACATTTTTTTTTATCTACTTATCTACTAATGGGCACTTGGGCTGCTTCCAAATCTTGGCTATTGTAAATAATGTTGGAGTGAACGTAGGAGTTCATATATTATTTCAAATTACTATTTAGACATATGAATGGATGCTCAAAGTCACTAATCATCAGAGAAATACAAATTAAAACCACCATGAGATATCACCTCACACCTGTCAGATTGGATATCATCAATAACTCAACAAACAACAAGTTTTGGCAAGTTTGTAGAGAAAAAGGAACCCTCATGCACTGTTGAAGGGAATGCTGATTGGTACAGCCACTGTGGAAAACAGTATGGAGTTTTCCTTATGATAGAGTGATTCCACTTCTGGGAATATATCCAAAGAAACCCTAAAATACTTTTTTTTTTTTTTTATCTCTTCACTATAGAATTGTTTCCTGTTTTTCTTTTTCTCTTTGTTTTTCAAACTCTTAATGCTTCTTAGTCTCATTTGTTCTCTTTTTCTAATTCTCAGACTGAAGCAATATAGAAAGAAGTTAGGAAAAACTTCCAACGACTGGAATGAGGAAACAGAGTGGAAAGTATAGGCTAACTAGAGGCCTGGTGCACAAAATTCATGCATGGATATGGTCCCTAGGCCTGGCCAATGATCAAGCCAATCTGTGGGGCAACTAGCAATCGGGGGGGGGGGGGGTGTCCCTGCTGACATCCACCTTGGCTGGCCTGGTACTGTGCTTGCAGGTCCTGCCCCCTGCTGCTGCTGACTGGTTGCTTCCCTCTGTGGGGTGACAGGTGGGGCAATCCCCTTTCCCCACTCTCTCCCCAAACCCCTGCTGGCACCCATCTTGGCTGGCCTGGGGTAAATCACACTTTTTTATTTAATGTATAACCAATGTTAGAAATTAATTTCTCTGAAAAGATATGCTTTGTGGCATCTGAACATTTTTGTTACATTTTTGTCTTGTATAGAAGCAAAAATTAAATAGTTTCCTTTATTCTTGGCTTTGAGATAGTAAAAAACTTTGAAACATATTTGTAAAAATGTTTGCTAGGTATTAGCACTACATAAGTCTATAGCTAACTGTTGAATTTGGAATGCATCTCCAAATGTCCTTATGGTGCATTAGATTAAGATCACAATTGTACAACATTATTAGCAGTGCTATTAATGTAGATTTGACATGTAACTGAATTTATAGTTTTCATTAAGAATAACACTATATTTTTCTGTTCTTCCTTCCTCCCTGTGTTATTTTATACTTCCACTTACCTTTAGATAAATCTGAAAATTCATCTATGAGTAAAGGAAGATATCTATGATCAGGAGTAGGTGAAGGATGTGAAAGAAAATAGAAAATAGCAATAATTTCTTCAGTCAATTTACTTAGTATATGTGTCAAGTTAATTATTATTTAATAAATTTCAGAATTTAATTAAATACACTCCAATTGGGTCATTCTAGCTCTAGTAATTGGATAGAATTTATGTAGTTCATATTTTCTCTTATTGCTTCTTTCGTAGCACATTACAGTCATCCATTGGTTAAACAAAGAAAAAAAAAATCTTCACACTTCATGATTTTTTAAAAGTTAAGTTTGTGCCTTGGGGAAAAAAGTTTAAAATGGTTGGCATAGGATTTTCAATTAAATTAGCTCTGGTTTTCCTTCTTTTCTTCCATATGTTTGATTTATACTAAAATTTAACATTTTAATCATGCTGTGAGTGAACTTCAAACGAGATTCTATCCCATGTACCTAAGTGATTAGAGATGTGAAAAAAGTCATATGTTTTTCTTCTTAAATTTCAAAAATTCATTAGGTACTATTTCCTGAATTTATAATAGCTTGAATGGGTTAGACTAAAATCATGTATAATTTAAAATTTTTCAGCATTTCTGTGTGATATGTGTGTTTTTTTTTTAACAATACACTGTTTGTTTTTACTTAATTACTTAAAAATTGTAGCACATTCTAGTTGTGAAACAATTTCACTTATTATGTGACCAGAACTGAATGACACACACATATAATTTCTATCAATCAACATATGATCTCCTCAGCCAGGAATTTAAGCAGTCTTTAATACAACCCTGGTAAATGACTGGTACTTTTTTTCTCTCTACTTCATAATATGTAGCTTATACTCCAGATAAATTTGACTCATTATTATTTCCATATATGCTTGGAACTTGCCTCCATATCTCCATTCATAACTATTTCATTGACACCCATGTCTTCCTCTACCTTGATTCCTTCTTTCTACTATGTTTCAGCATCTAACCCAGATTTTAAAATTGTTTTCTCCTTCTTAAACCACCATAATATCATATACATTTAATTTATATAGTATTTTAACACCAAAGTTTTTACATGATAGCTATTTTAAAGTTGTCTCATTGTCATATTTTGTACTAGACTGTAAACTATGCAATGACAATGTGTCACTCTTCTTTTAATCTACTTTAGCAATTAGCACAGGTTAAAATACTCCATAAGTAAGTGTTGAAATTGAAATATTTCCCCCTGATAATTTAAATTTTTTATTTTGTTCTGAGTCTCTCCTTTCCTCTAATACAGGGGTCCTCAAATTTTTTGAAGTGGGGGCCAGATCACGGTCCCTCAGAGAGCTGGAGGGCCGGACTATATGAACTACTAATTCCTACTGTAACACCTCGGCTGCGCTCACTGCCCAAAAAACCTGGCGGGCAGGATCAGACTCCTCTGCGGGCCGCATGTGGCCCGCAGGCCGTAGTTTGAAGACCCCTGCTAATATATTATTTACTAGTTATTTAACTATTTTTAATATATTGTTAATAGTGAGTTTTCTGAAATCTGAGAATATATCTTATATACTTTGCATTCATGCATATGCATAAATTATTGAGCATTTAATAGATGTTCAAAAAATACTGTGGTATGCTGGATTTCATTTCTTTATTGATTACAATTTTACGTACTTAGAACATAAGAAAGTCCCTCTAATGCAGAATCAAAGCTCCCCTTGGTATTTTAAGAGAATGCACCATTATTCAGATCATAGGACATCAAAGAACTTAGAGTAGAATGGCTAAGGGTAAAATTGAATATAAATTATGTAAATGTCCTAATTAAATTACTATTAGTACAATGTATTTATCTGACTAGGGATTAAATGTTAAGACCTATGACATGTTTATTCAAGTTATGTACAATGCAATGTTGTATGTGAAATAATCAAAGTAAGTCTGTGTCATCCAAGCAACCTATGTAAAGTGCTAAATTACTAACAATCCTCTGATGGATTTTGAGTTCAGGGTGTAAAATATAGCTAATTTGGTTGACCACTGAGTAGTTTTTTAAGAGACAATCATTTAATTTTCCTGTGAAATCCAGAAAGCAAACAAACTCTGAATCCAAATAGTTTTAAGAAGCATAGTGTTTCCATCTTTTCTCGCTGTGTGGTGAGCTCCTGATTTCTTTGTTTTTATTATAAGTAACACAACTATGACCTATGGCTTGCCAGCCTCAAAGTAACAGTCCTTTTATTATTTTTTAACCTGCAGTGGCTTACTTCTGCAGCATTATGACTTTATTCACCAGCAGACTTGCTTTAAGAGTATAATGAGTCCAACTTGCGGCTCAAAAAATGTGTGATAACTTCTGGCTGAGACTTAAGACATTTTAGAATTCTCTCCTTCACATGAGAAAAAAAGGCATCAAGCCACTATGCACATGCATATATCTGTCAGTTATCTTGAATCTGGCACTCAGTTCATGTCATCACTTAAGGGAAAAAATATGCTGAGAGATTGCACTTCCAACACAGAAATTGCTCTTTGGTTTCCTTTTGGGGTATGGGTGGATGGGTGGGTGTTGTTTTGTTTTGCTTGTAGGAAGTTTTCAATAGATTATTTCAAATGGATATGCAAGCTTAATAAGCATTCACATAATATCAATGCTAAAGAAAGACTTTCAGGGATAGATTATTATCTCTTGAACAGGTGAATAATAGAAACTTTTAATGTCTGAGGCATGAATAATACCTATGAATTTTACAGTAGATGAAAGCAAACTGCTTTGAATTGGGCTCCACTTCTTTTAACTGTCTCAGTAGCTATTTTCTTCTTTGGTGGCAGTTGCCATTTTGAATTGGTGTAGGAGTGATTTTTGCTAATTTGAGTAGGAAAAAGATATATAGGTGGCGGGTGGGCTAAGGAAGGAGGGAAAGTACCCACAGAGGAAACCAGAGCAGATATGTGCTAGTGTGTAAAATATTGACTGTGGGCACTATTACTGACACTCTTTGTAACTAAAATTGAAGGTGATCACATCCTAATTTAGTCACATGCTTGAGGCACTTAATCTGACAGGTAGCAAGCATCTGCTCAGTGAAAAACCCCAACATCTGATTGCTGAAGAACATTTCAGTTCATTGTCTTGGTGCTCAGTTGTATACTGCGTTCCACATTCCGAGCTCAGTACTTTATGAAAATGTAGCTCCTGAGAGTGCTGAGCGATGCATTCAGCCCAGGCTGCTCAAGTGAAGAAAAACATGAAATGTTTCTAAAACAATTACAGTAAATAGAGTTAGCATGTAATGATCAAGACAGACTCTTCAAAGCTTTTAAGCGCAAATCGAAGTTCCTTACAGAGTAAGCTTGCAAATTATTCAGAATTGCACTTGGGAGAGTATATTCCTAAAGCTAAAATTTAATACGTTTTCTGCAGATTTCTTCCCTAATTTTATCCAGTTTTATCTAAGTTGCTAGACTTTTAGTGATGCATCCCTGGGTATTTGTTCTTAGCAAAGCTCCTACCTTGATGGTAATTTCAAAAGTAAGAATAAAAACCATACCAGCCATAACCTTGTCTTATGAAGGCCCAGGGTACAGGTCATGATAGAGGAGACAGAATAGTAAATTCTCAAGTTCTTTACTCAAGTATACTACTTCATTATAAGAGATCAAAGTGAAATTTAATTCAAAGTTAGGTGCTCTTTACCATCCAACGTGCTGAGGAAAATAAAGTGAGTATGTCAATTTATTCACACTTGTACCCATGTTTACATAAATCATTCTAGAATCAAACACACTTTTAAAAATATTTTTAAAGTGAAAAATTTTTTTTAATATTCATTATCTACCTTTGGCATTTTTTTGTGGCTTTAATAATTTTAAATAAATTATGTAAGTTATACAGATTATTATTATCAAAACAAAAATATAAAACAAATTATTAAAAGGAAATATTAAAAATAATTGAGTTGGTAAAATTTCTAAATAAATTGTTGTTTCACATGCAGTTGTAAGAAATAATACAGAAAGATCTAATCTACTGTTTACTACATTTCCGCCCAGGGTTACATCTTACAAAATTATAGTACAACATCACAATCAGCCTATTAACTGTGATTTGTCCAAGATACATATGATTTCTATTATCCTGTAATCCTTCAAGTTGCCTGTTCATAGTCATACCAACTGTCCTACTCCCAAATCATGAACAACCACTAACCTGTACTTTATTTTTATAATTTTATATTTCAAGAATGTAACATATGAGTGCTTGAAAAGACTGTAATCTGCTATTGTTGAATGATGGTGCTATATAAATGTCAATTATATCCTGTGAGTTGATGATGTTGGTCAGGCCTATTTATTGATTTTTCTGTCTAGTTGTTCAATCAATTGTTCAGAAAGGAATGTTAAAATATCCAACTATAGATGTGGATATGCCTGTTTCTTTCAATTCTATTAGTTTATACTTCACATATTATGTAGCTCTGTTGCTTGCTGCATACACATTTAGGATTGCTATGACTGCTAGGTGGATAGACATTTTATTGCTATGTAGTGTCCCTCTCTGATAATTTTCTCTGCTCTGAAGAATATTTTATATGAGATTAATATAGCCATTCTTGTTTTCTTTTAATTAATATTTGCATGATATAAGTTTTCCCATCCTTTCACACTTACTGTAGCTAGCTATGCTTTATATTTGATGTGAGTTTCCTGTAAGAAGCAAATAGTTGGGTCATGTTACTTAAAATCACTCCAACATCTTTCTCTTCATTGGTTTATTTAAGCCATTTAGATTTAATGTAGTTATTGTTAAGTTAGGGCCTAAGTCTCCTATTTATTTATTTATTTATTTATTTTGTTTTCTGTTTTATCTTGTTGTTGTTGTTTTTCCCCCCCAGTCTTACTTCAGGTTATTTGAATATTTTTAAATATTTCATTTTGAAGCCTATCTCTTTATATAGATTTTGTAGTGGTCACTCTAGGTATTGTGTTCTGGATACAAAACATTACAGTCTATTGGTGTTGATATTTTACCATTCCAGTACAGTGTCAAAGTCTTACCTATTTTAATGTCTCCTTACCCTTTTGTTTGTATTATAGTATAAATATCTTTGACTTCACATATATTCAGAATCATTTCAGACATTTTTGTAATTCTTGTTATTACTTGAGAGAAGTAAGGGCTCTTAATCACTGTTGGATGGGGCTGAGATTTCTGAATGTACACTGTGTGTCTAATGCCAGCACTCTGGCTGTAAATAGAAGGGCCTAGTTACTGCTCTCAAGACCTCCATTGACACCATGAAGTTGGGTGGCAGGGGTGCGAGGGGACTGAGGGTTAGGGTTAGGATTAAAAGGATGGGGGGAGTGACTTCATTAATTGGGTAAGAAGTCCTAACTCACCACAGGCTTCCACTGAGGACATTCCAGTGGGGGATGGGCAGTTGCTCTGTTACTACCTGGTCAGCTGGAAGTATAGATTCCCGTTGATATGCTGCTTCCTTTCAGTTTGGTGGGTGTGGAGGTCTGTGCTCCCCCAATCAGCCTTTAATGTAAGTGGGAATGAGGCTGCTATCTCCCCACCCCTGCCCCCCCCACACCGTGGGGTTTGGCTCACACAGATCAGCTATTGTGTAAATATACGTATTAACTCTCTACTAGTCACTCTATTAACGTCTCAGTGCTATTTCAGTATACCAGCCAAGTAAAATTTTGAAAACAATTATTTTTATTTTAGATGTAAAGTACTTGAGACTTAGATTATGGAACTTTTTTAAAAAAACTGAAAGTGCTTTAGAATATAACTCCAGTATAATATAATAAAGTTACAACTAGTCTAACTATTATGTCACCTTGGCCATGACAATGTGCAGCTTTGGAAAGCCATTCTCACCTTCGTCCATTATAGAATACAGTGTGTATTCTGCCTTCTAGAGTTGCATAACACTAAAACTTCACATGCATGTATTAAACGTGTCAAAAACATTCTAGATTCATTATTATTTACTATACAGTAGACAACACTCTTTTACATTTATATTCTTTATACCTTTCTGTTCAAGATAGAGAAAATGCCAATATATTTAAGTGTAGATTTTTAAAGTAACATAGAAAAAGATAAGGATTATGTATTGTGTTTCCTTTGAAGAGAAAGGACATTAAAATAAACAACCCTACCTAATAAAGAGGGAATATATTAACTGATACTCAGACCATTGCAAAGATGGTGGCACCCACAGCCGATAAGGAGGGAATATGCCAATTGACTGCCCTGTCCTCAAAGATAGTGGTACCCACAGCCACAAGATGGTGGCACCCAGTCCCCTCAACCCCACCAGGGCAGCAGGCATACAGCAAGGCCTGCCTGCAGAGTCCCCCAGTCCCCTCAGCCCTCCAGCCACCCAGGGCCAGCCTGAGGCACAGGCAAATCTTGGATGGTGGCTGTCCGGCTGCTCAGGGCCAGCCCAAGGTGCAGGCAAGCCTCAGATAGCAGCTGCCTAGCCCCCCCCCAGGGCCACCCGAGGCTCAGGTATCCAGGGACTGCTCAGGCTCAGGGACCGCTGAGGCTTGTGCTGCCAGCAGTGGCAGCAGCAGAGGTGTGATAGGATGTTGCCTTTCCCTGATGGCTGGGTCGCCACCCACCCCTAAGGGCTCCTGGATTGTAAGAGAGGGTAGGCTGGGCTGAGGGACCCATCCTCCAGTGCATGAATTTTCATACACCGGGCCTCTAGTAGTAAGATGAATGTTGCCTTTGAATACATTATCTCCTTATCTTCATTAGGAATTAATGTACACCTTTCATCTCCTTTTAATTGTTATACTTGTAGCCTATGGGATTTCTAGAAAATAATTAGAATCCACTGGGATAAAGGAATAAGTCATCTATGTTCCAGTTATAATAATTTGAGATGTTCCATACTCCTTGTACTTAATAAATTTTAAACATTTGAGTACTATTAAAATAGATTGAAATTCTTGCTATATTTGTTTGGTACAACAGTTTTAAATAGGAAGCAGTATTACAGCATGCAAAGGGCAGGGGCTTAAGAACCATACAAATCTGAGTTTGATAACTAGCTGTATATTATACTAATTATATGATTTAGGGAAGATATTAAACAAGCTAACAAAAAAAGTTTCAATTTCAATTCTCATATCAGTTCTAAGATTTGAGTCACAGAGTTTTCCTAAAGATTAATAAATTGATATAAAATTTCCTGTTACCATTTATGGAGATTATAAATTCAATAAATCATATATAGTAGTAGCATAGTAACAATATAAATTGGAGTACCAACATTACTATACATTAAAACTATTTCATGTATGTATTAAAAATAGTTTGTATTTTTATTCTCCTTGGAAAAAGAAAAAAAAATTGAATCTATTGTCTTTAAATAAAAGGAATTATTAATAAATAAGTAAAAACTTTCCAATTTTAAGAAAGCGCCTTATTTTATTTAAATGGAAAGTTTAACAACTCTTCCGGAAGGATAGAGATGTCAGAGATTCTCATACTAAGAAACAGGATTTCTTATGGGCAAGAGAGAATGCTATTGGTACTATGCCACATGAAAAACCATATGTTTCTACACACTGAATTTTTACTATTATCCTATATAATAAAAGCTTAATATGCTAAGTGTCTGGCCATCTGGTCTTACATTCAACCAATCAAAGTATAGTATGCTAATGATATGCTAAGTCTGCTCAACTGCTTGCTATGACATTCACTGACCACTAGGGGGAAGCTGTTCTGACTGGTAAGTTAGCTTGCTGCTAGGGTCTGGCCAATCAGGACTGAATGATATGGGCCGGACATGCCCTGGTACCCTCCTGTGGTCCTTCCCGGCTAGTCAACCTCCTGTGTCCCTTCCTTTCCCTATCATGCACCAGTGGGATCCCTCAGCCTGGCCTGCACCCTCTCACAATCTGGAACCCCTTGGGGGATGTTGGAGAGCCAGTTTCAGCCCAATTTAGCAGGTGAGACCAAGGGACCCCACTGGTGCATGAATTCATGCACTGGGCCTCTAGTTTATAATAATTAGAATACTTTAAGGGTTGTAAAGAGTCATTAAAAGACATTCCTCTTCATTTTCTTTTTTCATTTTTCCAGAAAGAACAAAAAAAAAAAGGGGGGGGGGCAGAAATACATACTTAAAAGGTATGAACACAAACAAATATTTGTTTAGCAAATATTTCTAGAGTGACAAGAGACATCCTGATAATTTCCAATAATAATGTACATTTATCATTCTACATTTCAAATACTTAAATCTTATATAAGTTAAAGAAACCTGCTCCTACTTTTTAAGAAATTAATTATCTATGTGTGCTGATGTCCTAACTAATGATAGAATAATTCAGTTTCTAACCAGTGGAATGGCTCTGTATACTAGTTGAAAGCTTTTTGAACTGACAATCCTTTGTGCACTCAAATTCTCGATACTGAAACCAGTGGTAATACCCATGCTTAACTACCTGCAGAACAAAGAGAAGCTTATAAGATTTCCTTTGTATAATAATTGGAAAGTAGAGGAAAAAATTCTGTATTGACAAAAGATTTAGGGTACTTTTTATACTTTCATGTATTATAAGGCAATTCTATTAAGTTTTATGATATACTTGTTTTTATAATTATACATAAGTTGTCTTATTTGATGATAACAATACATTAAGTA
Organism: Pipistrellus hanaki; assembly: GCF_964339955.1. Taxonomy (NCBI): domain Eukaryota; kingdom Metazoa; phylum Chordata; class Mammalia; order Chiroptera; family Vespertilionidae; genus Pipistrellus; species Pipistrellus hanaki. The sequence goes on along the minus strand of NC_140503.1, from coordinate 173,054,517 downwards.
TGGGAAATATATTTTCTTATTTGTAGCAGAAGAGGTGCTGATTAGTTAAGAATTTCTTATAAGTACAAATAGTAGCAACTGGTATTTATTTAAAAACTTTGAATTTTTAGGGGACATTGTATCTATAAGCTATATATATATATACATACATACATACATATATATATATATATTATAAAGACATGACATCACATTTAAATTTTCAAATTACATTATTGCTATATGTTGCAGAATTTAAATTATTATGAACAACAACCAATATTTGGATAACTGATATAGATTTTATATATTGCAACTTATGCTCTTCACATGATATAAATAAACATTTATTTATGTTTACACAAAGTATCAATATATGTTTAATCATTTTTGTCAGACTATGCGCTTGTGTCTCAAGAAGATGGGCCATCTTGTTGCTGCATATGATGCCATATATATTTAAAACCTTGCGATGCTAAATCTAACATCTAAGAGGAAATTCAACCCATAGGTACTGTTAGAACTTGGGAAAAATGTGTTGCTGAACAGTGACCATCTGTCAAACAAAACTGTACTAAAGTAGTGTATGGTACCCACATGATAGAATCACATTTACTGAAATTGAACTGGGAACACTGCATGCATTTCACATAAGCAAGTGTTTCAATTTGACCTTGGAGAGATTTAAAAAAGGAAAAACTCACTCTTCTTGCCTTACTTGTGTTGTCTTCATTATCCTACCAAGATGTTTATTGAAAAAAAAAAAAAAAAGTGAAGCGATGCAGGCAATCAGACAAATGAGTCAATGAATACAAATATACTTGTTTAATTACATATAGGTCCTGCTGACTATTTTATTTATGATAAGCTAGAGAAAATGCCTAATAGGTTTGCTCTAATATATGCAGTAAATTCGGGAATGTAGGACATTCTTTGAAACCAGTAGGATCATTTCAAGTTTCCTCCTACTTCAATGGTACAGTACAATATAGGCAGATTTTTTACCACTTCAGTTTTATCTTCAGACTCTAACAACTAAATGATTAATTCAATGCCCTCTGTATGCCAGATCTATATTGGTCACTCTGTTATTTAACATTGACATTCTGCAGAGAAAGTATTAGAAGTGTTGATGCCTTTTCATTTGTACACATAAAACAGAATTTGTTGGGTTTCTTCTTTATCCAAATATAGAAATGGTTATATAATTTTATTTTTTCTAAATTAACCTATACTAATAAAAGCCTAGGTAGCCTTGACACCCTCACGCCCTCATGCCATCTCAAGATGGCTGCTCCATGTTGTCACAAGATGGCCACCCTCAAATCATCACAAGATGGCTGCCATAAGATGACTGCCACAAGATGGCAACCACAAGATGGACACCACAAGATGGCCACCACAAGATGGGTGCCAGGGGAGAGCAGTTAGGGGCGACCAAGCTGGCAGAGAAGTACCCCCTAAGAGTAGTTGGGGGCTATCAGGCCTGCAAGGGAGGGCAGTTGGGGACCATTGACCTGGTAGGGGAGGGCAATTGGGGGCAATTGGGCTGGCAGGGGAACAGTTAAGAGTTAATCAGATTGGCAGGGGAGTGGTTAGGGGCAATCAGGCAGGTAGGGGCAATCAGGTGAGCAGTTAGGAGCTAGCAGTCCTGGATTGTGACTGGGATTGGGCCTAAACTGGCAGTCAGACATCCCTCGAGAGGTCCCAGATTGGAGAGGGTTCAGGCTGGGCTGAGGGACAGCCCCCCCCTCCTGCTCCCAGTGCACAAATTTTGTGCACTGGGCTTCTAGTGTTATATAAATATAGTTATCAAAATTAGTTACAGGCCAGAACATATTAAAAACAAATTATATACTAGCAACTATCTTATAAAATAGTTTTTCTACATGTGGTATCTATTTATTGTAGCAAACCCAATATTTATCCTTACATGTTGATTATTATTTAGAATTCATGACTATTATTTTATTATCAGAGGTTTTATTGCAAAAAGATGAAATATTATTTGATTACATTCCTTTGACACTATGTTTTTTCCCTTGTATTATCAGAGAAAAATGTGCCTAGTCTTTCCCTGTTGCTAGTGGGAGTGGGTTCTTGGGGTACTGCTGTAATAAGCATTTCTGGAGGCCCCCACTAGAGGATGCAATATGGTATAAAGCACATGTGTCAAACACAAGGCCCGCGGGCCAAATCCAGCCCGCCAGGCCTTGCAATGTGGCCCGCACCACGCTGTCATCACTGCACTCCACTGTCAGTTTATGACATTGTCAGTTTATGACTGTTCAGTAAACCATTCGGCCCGCGATTTAGGCTGGATTTTAGATTTTGGCCCCTTCTCTGATTGAGTTCGACACCCCTAGTATAAAGCTTTATTTCCATGGAATTACACCACTGAGTATCCAAAGTTCCATTTCTTTTAGTCTAGTCTTAGAAGTATAGCTGGAGTTTCAGTAAACCTAAAATCACAGTCACTGTCCAGAGTTTCCCTTCCATGTCAGAGCCGGGCTCACTACAGCATCAGGCTAGTTACAGTCCATTGGTCCACTATGTGTGGGGGTCTGCATGACCATGGGCCACACAGGAGAATGCCAGGAAGCCAAACGTGATCCAAAGGTCAAGTACACAAGAGGAATGTAGAGAGCCAACAGAGTGAGAGTCTTTGTTTAGGGGATTATATAACCCCAAATTTTGGCTTGCTTGCAGTGGCCACACCCATTCTGGCCCATGACCTCAACTCCCTGGTGTGAGTGATAGACAGCACCTTCTCTGCTGTCATCCCAACTTTACTTGGCAGGTATCTATTTTCCCTTTTCCCAGACCTCTGCCCTAATAGGCATGTCCCTAATGTTTTGTAGGGACATGCCTGTAATATCAGGACTTCCTTTGCTCTTTGATTATTATTAATAACTAGCTAATTACAATGGTCTCACTTGCACATACAAAACCCACACTTTTTTTGGTACTTCTAGTGGGATCATTGACATTTCCTTCAACTTAATTTTTCTGAGCCTTTTGTAGTGACTCAAGGTTATTCAGAATATTAATTTTACTGCCATTCTTGATACTCAACCTAAAAGGTACAACTCACTCATTCTCCACCTGAAATTGTGTTGCTTGTTCTTATTCCACAATTCAACACTGATTATGAATGACTTGTTACTACTATTGAAAATAGTTCCTCCCTTGTGTAAAATTTAAGTCCTTGATATGCTTCTCATTAACATATCAACTTGGTGTCCAGTATCATGTCTGGCACAGTATGGACAGCTAATTGATATTTATTGAATAAATATAGTTATAAATAAGTGATTGCTAGTTCATTAGGTGAATTTTACATTTTAGTCAATAACCTGATGCAAAATGACTCTTTAGACCTACTTCTGATCATCTTAGCGTCACCTGCTGCTTGCTCTACCTTGGAGCCCGTTATGACTGCTCTCACCTGCACTCCTGGGTCCTCAGCACATCTCTTACCTGCGAGCAAGGGTCTGTACTAGGGATGCGGTCCACAATGCGGTGTTCTTCACCATAGAAGGGCAACCCATGCATGTGCAGCCCTGAAAAGCTCAGATAAGTTAATATCCCCAGGAGCTGAACTTTGTCCAATGTGATATAGGAGCAAGTGGATAAAGCCTTCTCCTTGTGGATAGTTTTTAACACAATTTATGTTTCCCCAAGAGCATCATCCCACAGATCATATGATTAGTCACCTTGGTGGCAGAGGACAGCTTGATAATGCATCTTTTAATGAACCATCTCTGCTTTCTTGCTTTATTTTATTTATTCTTCAATCATAAGACTACATTATCTAATTAAACAATGAAAATAAACTACACATCTATGGTTCTATTTTCAGTAGAACCCAACCTAGGCAAGCCCATCTGAAACCAGCCAAAAATTTATGTGTGTTTCTTATATTTTAGGGTTTCACTGTTAATATAAAACATATTTATGTTTTAAATATGCCCTTTATTATGTCAAAATAGTAGTTAATTAATTAATTTATTAAATGAAAGTTTATATGTCCTCCACTTTACTAAGTTATAGAAAATTTATGATGGAAGACATGCCTTAGTCTTAATGCCTATAGAATAGGGAGCAGGAAAAAAATTCAAACACAATACAATTAGAATGCCTTTCAGAACACCATACAATGAGAGAGAGTGGCTGAGCTATCCATGTCGTACAACCATCACACAGAAGAGACAAGATCAAATTCAAATTGAACACATATATTCATTTGCATGTATAGATTAATGTTCCTTCTCTCTCTACCCTTGGACTCAGTAACTCTTTGTATCAGGGTTTCTGCCCACTGGGAGTAGAGGAAGAAGCTGGGCATGTGTGGCTCATTCTCTCTTTGAATTATCTGCTGTCAGACAGAGTACTTCTATGATTTGCTTTGTAGGAAAGGCCATGGTTTCCACTGAGGCCTTTGTTGTGAAGACTGCATTTATGGGCAGATTCTTCATTTATTTCTTCAACTACACTCTCTGCAATATGACTACGTAGTTTCTTTCACCAGTGAAGCAAAGAGTGTTTCCTAGCCCTTTGAGTCTCAGTTTAACCAAGTGATGTGCTATGACCAAAGGGATGTCAACAGATATGATCTATATATACGCTTGAGAAAGCATGTGTTTCCACTCTTACTCTTGTCCTCTGTCACCATTGTGAGCACAGGCATGAGTGAGTGGGCTCTAGGATGAGACACAGATGGCCCAGTAGCCCCTGTTATCCCATTTGACAGTCTACTAAAATCCAGAAATGTGAGTGAGTGCAATTAAAGCCAGAAGAGCCAACAAGCCTAAACGCTGAACCACAGTCTCCTAAGAAAAAATAAGTGGTCATTGGTTTATGTCATTCATTTTTTGGAGTGATTTGTTGTGTGGCGTTATTGTTGCAGTTGATAACTGATGCAGAAATTGGTTCCAGTGGTTGAGTGCTGCCATAGTAGAACCTAAAATATGTGGTTTTGGTTTGGAGGCCGGATGACAGCAGAAAGGAGGTGTTAGTAGATATCCTGAAAAATAGTGAGGACATTGTTGGGGAGACCTGGGAAAACATGACAAGGAAACTTCTGAAGGAGTCTGAAAAACGGCCACCTGTGTTATGTCTCTGAAATCAGCTGGTAAAACTGTTGCTGCAGGTAATGTGACTTTTTAATGCTTCTAAAGAGCTTTTGAATTTGGGAAGATTTATCAGAGCAAAATATTAAGAGAATATATTAATTTATTTTAGCTGTTTAAGAAGAAGTGTATTGAAATAGCTGAATACTTTGGAATTAAACATAATAAATACAAAGGTATCAGAACTTACTAGGCTACAAAATAAAGATTTTAAAAAAATCTACTGAGTCAAAGACTCTAAATACATGGCGTCAGGATAAAGATAAAATCAATAGTGTAGCTATGAGATCCTTTGCTAAGACCTCTCAAAGAATTAAGGTGGTACCTAATCAGTTCTATGCTGAACAAAAGTACTTTTAGGAAACTCAAAGTCATGAGCCTTAAAAAAATTTGAGCCAAGGGTTAGCCTTCTACTGAGAGGCATTTACCTTAAACTACAATTTGGATGACTTTAGGGATATGTTAAAACTATAATCAGATACACAGAAAGCCCATAAAGATTTTTGGGGAGTTGTATTTATAAAATCATGGCCAGCACGAAACTTATACTGTTTGTGTTGTAAAATTATCTTTGGGGAGCTTTTGATTTTCTATGAGACACTAGAATAAAAGAGTTGCCTTAGATAGGTACTTTACTTAATACACTACTGCTCCACTTACACATATTGTTTGAAGAGAAATTTGCCTAGTTCTGTTTCTTCAAAATCTAGATATGTACCTTGGACTCAGTGGCTATCTGTGCAAGATTTGTAGGTAATTTCAAGAAAGGCTAAAGCAGTTAAAGGCTAATATTCCCATATTCAAGGAAGAGATAAGTGCAATGACTTATATAAGGATCAGAACATTTTTCTGTTAAGATCATTTTACTTTCTGTTCCTTGAATATGAGAATGTTAGCCTTAACTGTTTCAGCCTTTCTTGAAATTACCAACAAATCTTACACAAATAAGTAATCCTTTTTGTGGCATAAAGTTTTTGTCACTACCATGTGGGGAGCTGGTTTCCCCGAAAATAAGACATCCTCCAAAAATAAGACCTAGAGCCTGGAAAGATAAGACATCCCCTGTAAATAAGACCTAGCGCAACTTTGGGAGAAAAAATTAATATAAGACCCTGTCTTATTTTCGGGGAAATAGGGTACTAAACTCTGCCATTGTATCTAAACTTCAGAAACTATACATAAGTGAATAAGAATGACTGTTTCCCTATAACTTTATTTATTAGCTTATGAACTATAGTTGGCTGAATTATGATATCAGAAAATACAGAGATTGTGAGGAAAGGAAATTTGTCACGTACTAGCATTCTATTGCTTTTGCAATGAAGTGCTCAGATAATGTGAATCAAGGTAAATATGGAATTCTGAACAATCTTACATTTAAATATTTGTTGAATTCATCTATAAATTATTAAGTTATATAGATTGATGTTTACAATTTATGACTCATGTTGTAAGACCTATGAGGATTCCATCTAGTGTGGTTATTAAATTCCAAGAAAATTAAAGTGTACCTAAATGCACTCTTACCAATATTTTTCTGCAAAATTTTACTTTGGAAGTTTCTATCTTTCTAAATGTAATGTATCCCTAAGTGTACATATATATAACCTCAAAGCTAAATTATGGAGATTCAAATCTCAAAATGTATGTTATTGAATACACTGAGACAACATCTTGTGTTCAACTGAAGACATAATATATGTGTATTAAATAGAGAAAGCAAACTAGTTTTCAAATTGGAACTAATTTTAGTTCTTCTAAGCACAAACTATACTATTTCAAGTAGTAAAATAAGCCATCTGTCAAATGTTTTTCTCATTCTAATAACATTAATATTGTAATTAGAGGAGCTTTAATATAGATATTATATGTATATTAATGAATGACTTTTTTATGTAAATCTGAACTTCATTATTTTCTGGGTTTTCATTTTAGGAAAAGTTGGAAGAAGGCTAAAACCAGATTATGAGTAGAATGCTATTTTAAAACCAAATTATGAGTAGAATGCTATTTTAGATGAAAACTTTTTGTTTTACATATAAGAGTACTTATTTTATAAAAATGTGTTTTATAATTTTAAGCTATATATTTTAAAAATGATTCATAATTTTTCTATTCTTCATTTTGGGAAAATTTCAAAAATCAAAAATTTCTCAACAAAAAAACAATCAATTTGATTGCAGTTTGAATTAAAAGGAGAAAGTTAGATGTTCAGAGATACAAATATCCTATGATCAGCTGATGGTTTCCCCTTATTTAGTTTTGTCCTATGCAAATAGTTTAGCCATTCAATCATAATATGTATTATTACTGGAGAGTCTACCATGTTACATATTGTGCTATTGACAAGATACATTCTTTGAACTCACAGATTACAATCTACCAGGTTAGAAAAATTGTAAACAAAGAAATGTATAGGGCATGAAGGAAAATATAATGTATAATAAAAACATAAGAATAGGAACCAAATTTTTTATGGCCAGGAAGAACAGCTCTTCTAAGTAAAGGAGTTTTCTGCCTAAATCTGAATATTCAGCAGGAATTGGGCAGTTGGAAGGTTGTGTGAGCAGCCTTAAGCAGAGGAAAGAGCACATGCCAAGGAGCTCTGGAAAATAGAATTTGTTCTACTTCAGGTACTGAAAGAGGGTCAGTGTGGTCAAACATGATAATACAGAGCAAGAATGTTAGAAAGGAAGTCCAGAAAGTTAAATTGCATTTAATTAATTTGGCCTTGTCATGTTTTAAATATTTTAGTGTTCATCCAGTGACTATTGATAGCCAACAAAGGGTTTTTAATCAATAAAAGAATATGATCAATTACTTTTTAGTGTTGAGTAATATTGCATTGTCTGGACATACCATAGTTTACTGAAAGACATCTTGGTTGCTTGATTGACATTTATGAATAAAATTGCTATAAGTATTAATCTGCAGATTTTTGTGGGGGCATACAATTTTAATTCCTTTCGGTAAATAACAAGGAGCATAAAGGCTGGATCATATGGCAAACTTATATTTAGTTTCTGATGCTACCAAACTATCTTTCAAAGTAACTCTATAGGTTTGCATTCCCACCATCAATGAATGAGAGTTCCCATTGTTCAATATTCTTGCCAAGATTCGGTGGTGTTAGTGTTCCATATTTTATCCACTGTAATTGGTATGTAGTGGTATTTCGCTGTTTTACTTTGCATTTCCCTAATGACATATAATGTGGAACATCTTCCAATAAAGTTTTCATCTGTATACTACTATCTTCTTTGACGAGACATCTGTTAAAAGTTTTGGGCCCCTTTTGAATTGAGTTGTTGTATTATTGTTGAGTTTTAAAGGTTCTTTCTATATAATCAGTTTCTTATATAAAAGCTTTCTGTAATTTCTTTCTTTTTTTTTGTGTGTGTGTGAAAATATGCCAGAAATGAGTATAAAAGATTATTTTGTAGAGGAATGAAAGTGATGTCACATATTCTGTTAGTGCTTAATGCAAGCGAGAGAAATGTGTGATACAGCTGACCAGAATTTGTGGTTCGAGTAAAACAGTAAATGGTGAGAAACAGGAAGATTGTTGGCAGCAACCTAATGCTATTTACTGAAAAAGAAACGTTCAAATCAATGACAGTAAAGCAGGAGTTATTTCCTTTCCCTGGTTTAAAGCAAAGTGTCCTGGGATTTTTCCTTTCACATATACATGCTGAACCTCCTCTTAACAAAGAACGTGGCCCTGTTTCTCTGGGTCTGTGGCAGAGTGTCATGTGCAGAGGATCATCCCTCCTGCACCCACCACATCAGCTCCACAGAGGATGGTGTCCTGAGTGGGAACTGGGTCCCCTGAGCGAGGGCAGTGGCAGATGGTGACAGAGGCTCCTTCCATTTCTTCCCTTCTTCAGTCATGTTTTAATAACAACCTCAAAAGTGGCACAAAATGTCTTTTCTTTTGTCCTTTTCTATTCCAGTCTTTGGAGACCGGGATGACAGTACTCTATGTAACTACATACATGTGTGATAGTGGAAGAAGAGCATCCAGCATTTTACAAATGCAGATTTATCTTTTCACGGTATAAATATACTTTTAAAGAAAGTAGTTTATAACTAAGTATGGAATACTCAGTCATTCATATTAGTGAATAAAGGGCTAAAAAAGCCCCGAGATAATGTTTACCATGAATTCTAAAGTAATGTTTTTAAAATCATCAACAATAACTTTTCACAAATGCAATATAAAATGACAGAAGTTGTTATATATAGAAAGAAAAATTTCCTATGTTTGAATAACTTAAGAATGAGTATTTCTTTGTAGGACTTTTTTTTTTAGACTAGAACAATAATTCATTTTTCCAATACCTAATTTATTTTTCTGATGCCTTCTGTGATGGCTGTAAAAATCATTTATTGAACCCTTAGTAGGCCCTAGTTAAGCATTTTAAATGTATTAACTTACATAATGCTTATAAATTATAAAACTGGTATGATTGGTATCACCATCATACATTTGGGAAGTTGACATATAGAGACAGAGGGGCTAATTTGCCATGAGATACCCAGGCAGTAATTGAAGAAGATTGAGTCAGAGCTGAGGCAACCTTAGTTAAGATCCATGGTTATCCATTAAGCCAGAGACAATGGGAAAATGAGTTCTCATATTCATGATGAGAATAAACTTGATTTTTTTAGTCATAAATTTAGTTATATCAGATCCTCATTACCAATAGTATTTGTAGGTGCTACTCTAGAATGAGTATTCTATTGTACTGTATGTTGTTTGTTCATTTGCTTTTAACTTACTGGCTTTGCCTTGCTGTTCTGGATGCTTCCCCATTGTTTTTAACAAATATTATGCCCTTTCATATGGTCCCTTTGAATGCTGCTTTTCTGACACTATATGTTGCTGGTCCTGATACCACTGTCAGTTTCAGTGATGCATTTTCAGTTAATTTTTGTATATGGTGTAAGGTAAGGATTTAGCTTCATTCTTTTGCATGTGCATATCCAGTATCATTTATTTGTCTTCAGACACATACAGAAATGAGAGCATCATTATCCCTATCCCTTCTCAGAGTAAAAAGTTAAGGGATTAGTCAAGGGACATATATGCCAACTCACAGACAACTCAATAGTGTGTGGATGGCCCGAAGAAAGGGGTAGGGGAAGAGGGAGGTGGAAAAAGGAGAATAGGGACATCTGTAAATATAAGCAATAAAATAAAGTAAAAAAAATAAAAAAAGTTGGGAGCTCAGTCAGTGTGTCTCAATGGTTGAGTGTCTATCTGTGAACCAGGATGTTGCAGTTGATTCCTGATGAGGGCACATTCCCAGGTTGCAGGCTTTATCCCCAGTAGAGGGCATGCAGGAGGTAGCTGACCTATGATTCTCTCTCATCATTGATATTTCTATCTCTCTCTCTCTCTCTTCCTTCCTCTCTCTGAAATCATGAAAAAAAATATTTTAAAAAATGTTAAATCCCATATGCAGTGAAAGTTGGAATCCCATATTCAGTGAAAATTGGAATTGTTTCCTTAGTTCAAACTGACAAAGTCAAGGCAAAAGGACCTACAAATACTGGATACTTAGTAAATTGATGAGAATTTACCATCCTATTTAATAAAAACCTAATATGCTAAGTATCTGGTTGCCCAGTTGGCCATTCAGCCAATCAAAGTGTAATATGCTAATGATATGCTAAGGCTGCTCAACTGCTCACTATGAAATGCATTGACCACCAGTGGGCAGACAGTTGACCAGTTGACCAGTAGCTATGATGTGCACTGACTGTCAGTTGACTGACACTCTGACCCATAGGTAAGCTTGCTGCTGGGGTCCGGCCAATTGCAATTGAGCAAGATGAGCCAGACACACGCTAGCTTGCCCGCAGTCCCTCCCAGGCTGGCCAACCACCCGCATCCCTCCCTGGCCCTGATCATGCAACAGTGGGTCCTTCAGCCTGGCCTGTACTCTCACATAATCCGGAACCCTTTAGAGATGTTTCAGCCAAATCCTGCAGACCAGGCCAAGGGACCTCACTGGTGCATGAATTTGTGCACCAGGCCTCTAGTGTTATATAAGTCCAACATAGGCACCAACCCTCCTCCAAAAACACAAACATACAATTATTATCAGTTAATGAACAGCCAAGAAAAAACATATTTGCATAAAACTCTAACAGAAAAGACCAATAAAACAAATATTTAAAAATATGACATATAGATAATGTAAGAAGTAGAAGAAAATTTAAATCATTTTAAAATAGTGTCATAATGAAGAAAAAATCAGACAATAATAAAAACTGCTCTTACAAATTCAAAATATCAGTACAGCTTTGGCTAGGTGACTCAGTTGTTTAGAGCAATGTCATCTCCTGCTTCCCCTCTGTAACTATAATAGCATACTGTTGTCTGTGTCTATGAGTTTACTCACTGTTACCTTCAGTTTTATGTCTCACAGATGAGTGAAATCATATGGTTCTTAATTTTTTCTATATGAAATTTCGATTAGCATGATATTCTCAAGTTCTACTCATTGTTGTTGCAGAAAATTTCATATTTTTCTAATGGTTGAGTAGTATTCCATTGTATTTGTGTTCCACATCTTTATTCAACCTTTTTTGAAGGATACTTTGGCTGTTTCCATATCTTGACTACCTTGAATAATGCTGCAATGAACATTATAGGTGCACAAATCTTTGGAAATAAATATTTTCAAAAAAATTTTTAAAAATATATTTTTATTGATTTTTTACAGAGAGGAAGGGAGAGAGATAGAGAGCTAGAAACATCGATGAGGGAGAATCATCGACCAGCTGCCTCCTGCACACCGCTCACCGGGGATGTGCCCACAACCGATGTACATGCCCTTGACCGGAATTGAACCCGGGACCTTTCAGTCAACAGGCCGACGCTCTATCCACTGAGCCAAACCGGTCTTGGCAATATTTTCAAAATTTTAAAGTAGGAACCCAGAAGAGGGGTTGTTTGGTCATATGGTAACTCTATTCACTTTTTGAGGAGCCTCCACACTATTTTACATATCTAACTCTTTTATATAAGCAGATTCCATGTTAATTTTTTTTCTGATGATACTGAATTAATTCCAAAATTACTTACAATATTTATTCTGTAAAGTGACTTTAAAACACTGATTCAGTGACTCAAAGATTTATTATAATGTATGGATTAATATATGCAATTGAAGTCCTAAACATTAATATTGGTTAAATTTTGCAAAAAAAAAAAACCAAGCTATTATTGTGGAAATATTGGAAACAGAACTATGTTTACCTTCCTATAAAGTAATTAAAATTTCTCACTTTGATTATTTGTCTCATGAATTACGGAAAATAAAATGATTGGGGAAAAAAACTGTTCTCAATCTCAAGTCTTCAGATTCACAAGTCTTTCTATATTATTGCTGAATGGATCGCAACAATTTAGTTTATATTTCACAAAAAAAAAAACACGTTTCCGTAAGCAAGTAAATCAATGTCCATCATGATGGAAGGCTCATTTCTAAGAATTAACTTATCAATGAAAGAAACATAATCTTTATTTCCTCAATAACAGTCCTTTAAGGATATAAATCTGTGAAGTACAAGATTCATCTCCTCTTATCAGTGGTTTGGGAGAAACAAAATTAAGATAACAAGTGTTAGTCAGAAGGGTATATTTGCTCTGATACATATTTTACAGCTAAGGGAGTCAGTGTTAGTTCTAATTTATTACTGTGAATTTCCCTATAAGGAAAAATACTTTGGTAGAGATCCACCATAACCAAATCTTGGTATAGAAAACTTTGCAAAAACAGATATACTGTATGATAGTATATCTTATGGGAGAAGAGTAGAAAGAAGGGTTCTTTCCTTTGAGACATCTGAAGGGATGGATGCTACTACTTCTACTGCTGCTGCTGTTACTCCTTCTTGTCCTCTTAACGTAACCATTGGCCAATTCAGTGTTAATGAATGGTTTGAGAACAGAAATATATATTTTGTTCTTTCTTCTCTTAATGTTTCTAGCCAACTCAGAGAATGCCACATTTCATCTCAAACACTTAAGCCACCCACTCTGAAAAATTTGGTCATGTATAATGCATTGTATTTTTTTTAAATGAGTCTGAGAGAATTGGAAAGAGTTAACTTTGATTAAAACTGATTTATCTATTTGTAACAGACTATGGTGTACAATTTTTGGAACTCAGAATAATGCAATGTGAGAACATTTTTATTACATATTGGCAGACAGTTGTTCCGTTTTACAAAAGATCATTAGTACTGCCAGGAATCTCAAACTGTAGGGTGAACCAAGGACAAAAATAAGACCCAGAGGCTGGTGATCATAAAATTAAGTCACTAGCCTTTCCAAAATAAATTGTAGCACCTGTGTGTGTCAGTGGCCAACAAATCAATACTTGTTAGCATTCTCAGTGAGGAAAAGGGGACTGAATCTTATATATGCATGCTGGAGGTTTAACTCTGTATCTGTATTTCTGAATCAGTCCCACATCGACAGAAAGCAATCCTGCCATTTGGGGTTAAGAAGCAAATAAATAGCATAAACATTATCGGAGAGAAAAACTATGCATCTTTTGTCTCTAATGAGGGGAAATACAATATCCAACACTTTAGCTATATTGTGCACTTGCCTGCTGTAGTTATTTTTCCTTGTAAGATCCATTGCATGGTGTGGGTGAGCATCAATAGCTGCAACTGCAGAGACATTCCAATCTTCACAGCTGTCAGTAAAGCCTACACTAATGTGTCCTGAAAAAGTGATTAATAGGTTTTGACAATATCATTGCATTGAATATTTAATCAGATTATACATCTGTTAGAGATGGTTTGCTTCTCACATCTGCAGTCAAAATCCACAATTGGTATTCAGATCATCTCTTTAACAGAAGCATGAAACTACTATGTCTGTCTTACTATTGACAAGTTAAAACTGCATGCGAAGAACAGATGAATCGTGACATTTTCTTGATTCATTTAATAAGTTTTTTCCAAAAATTTCTGGAAGTTTATCTGCGTCTAATTTGATGTCATTAACAAGGAAGGAGATAAATACGGGTGGAGCAAAAGTAGGTTTACAGTTCTTCTTATGGAAAATATTACAATAATTAATAAATAATAATCCAAGAATAAATTGTGTTTTGTGTGCTCACAGCTGTAATAAACCTACTTTTGCCTCACCGTCTGTATATAATTGTAAGTTACACTGCGAAAAAGGAGATGTACAATGTCTTGATGTAATCCTAAAGTTGGTAGCACTTGGTTTTAATTTCGAAAACATTTAAAATGATGATGCTAGTCTACACAAGTAGATATTATGAGTCAGATATTTAAATTAAAAAATTCGAAAACTGAAATGATCACTCTCTAGGCCCCTTCTCTTTTTAGCTCACTATACTGTTTAGCAGTGTTACTTACACAATTGTTGAAACTGTTCATTTTCAAATTCTCTGGGCATTTTTTTCTTGGTTTGCTCTATATCGGCTTCTTTCTCTGACTTATCTTTAAATATGGTATTCCAAGTACTTTCATTGATAATCTTTTCTATTATGAATAAAGTTGCTATTGACATATTTGTACACATTTCAGGAGAACATATCTTAGTTTGGTTTGATAAATGCATATGATTGGAATTGTTGGTTCACTATAAACTTGTCAAAAATTGTAATACAATTTTACTTTCCCACCAGCAAAGCATTAGATGTCCTATAACTCCACAATTAGTATTTTCAGTTTTTAAAATTTAAATTATAATATTTCTAATTTATGTGTAGTGGTAGCTGATTTCTTTTCTTTTCTAATATAAATATTTTAAGATCTAATATTTCTTTTTGCACTGTTTTTAAAGCAACAAAAATTTTTGGATTTGCTTTAATTTTTACTCAATACAAAATATTTTATAAAATCTCTTCTAAATGTTTATAACATATTTTATTCAAAATGTATTTTTAAATTATTTTATTAATTTCTGGGTTTTATCATTTTACTCTACTTATTAAGAGAAAATATTTTACCCTATTTCAGTCATTTTAAATATATTGAGAATTATTGGTACAACAAATCGTCTATTTTGTTGAGTGTTCCATTTGAACTTGGAGAAATGTGTTATGAGCAGGTGGTACATTCTATAAATGTTATTTATTTCCAATTTACATATTTTTACATCTTTTCATTTTTTATCTTCTTTTCTATGTTTAATAGAGAGAAGTACTGATATTGCCAATATACTTATAGATTTCTCTTTTCAGTTACCTCAGTTTTGGTGTTGTTATGAGGTAGGTGCATATGATGAGGACTGCTATTTCTTCTTGACATAACTGTCCCTTTTATCAATATGAAATATTCCTCATCACGCCTGAAAGCATTTTTTTTAGTTCAAAATTAAAATATTTTGATACTAATATACTCATTCCAATAGTGTTTGCATAGTATATCTTTCTCTATTTTTTTACCTACCTTATTTTTTTTTGTTATGTAAAGTAGCTTTCTACAGACAACATTCAGTTTTCTCTTCCTATTAATTCAGTCTTTTAAGGTGTCTCTTTTAATTGGAGTGATTAGATAATTTCTATTTCATGCAATTATTTGATTGAGTTTAAATCTTCACGACACTATTTTGTCACATCTGTTCTTGGTTCTTATTTTCCTCTTTGCCTGCCTTGTTTTGAATTGAGTATTTCTAGTATTCCAATTTCTCTATTATTAGCTTATTTAGCTATATTCTTTTTATGTTTTTAAAAATGCATCTTTCAATTATCAAATACTTTCCAATATAATTTATCAAATATATCAGAATATTCACACTAAACCACAGTCGATTATTCTCTTCCACCCTTTTGTTAACATACCTGCTCTTCTGCATATATTTATAATAAAATTAAGAATTTTTTTACAAAACCAAAATGTCTCTTTTTACTCATATTTTCCATTCCATTGTTCTTTAATTAGCTCTGTAGATCCAAGTTTCCACCTGGTAATTTCTTCCTGCATGAAAAACTACCTTTAATATTGTTTGCTGGCAATAAGTTATCTCATATTTTATTTGCAGATATATACTTATGCACTCTTCTATCTTTAAAAATATTTTTGCTGAGTTTAGATTTCAGTTTGACAGTTTTTATATACATTTAACATTTTAAAGTTGGTATATTGCTTTTTTGTTTGTACTGTGTGTGACAAAAAATGCAAAGTTGTTTCTTTTTTGTTTGTTTGTTTTTCTGTATATATTCCCCTGGCCCATTCCCACCTGGCAACTTTGAAGACATTCTCTTTATCAGTGGTTTTCAGTAATATTTTACAAACTTACCTTGATGTGATTTTCTTTGTGCTTATCTGCATGAGAATTCTTAGATGAATGAGTTTATACTAGTCATAAAATGTAATACATTTTAAAACCTTATTTATTCAAGTTAAAAAAAATCTCTCCCTGAGCTCTTCATTTTTCTTTGACTTTAATTATATACATGATATAATTTATATCTCAAGGATATTTATGCTATTTTCATTCTTTTTTTCTATATCTTTTATTTTGCATAATTTTTATTGCCATTTTTCATGTTTTGTGCTCCTTTCTCTTTCTGAGTCTAGACAACTGTTATCTCATGAAGTTAAAATTTCAAAGTCAATATTGTAATCTTAAATTTAAACTTTATTTGTTAGAGAAGTTTTTGATTTACAGCAAATTTGAGGGGAAGAAATAGATATTTTTCTATATATCTCCTATCCCCATGCATGTATAGCCTCCAATATCTTATATATATAAAAGTCTAAGTGACTGACCAACTGGCCAACTGGCCAGTAGCTATGATGTGCACTGAGCACCAGGGGGCAGATGCTCAATGCAGGAGTGGAAACCACAAGATTGCATCATGTAACAGACTAATGAATCTCAGAGGGAAGGGGGCAGGGAGTAAGGAAGGAAGAGATTAACCAAAGATCTTATATGCATACTAGAGGCCTGGTGCACAGATCTGTGCACTCTAGGGTACCTCAGACTGGCCTGTGGGGATCTGGCCGAAACCGGCTCTCTGACACCCTCTGAGGAGTCCGGATTGTGAGAGAGCTCAGGCCAGGCCAAGGGACCCCACTGGTGCACAAAGCCATGCACTGGGCCTCTAGTTATTAATATTCACCCACCAGATTGGGGCATTTGTTATACATTATAAACACTCCAAGTTCATAATTTCCATTACAGTTCATTCTTGGTGTTGAACATTCTATGGGTATGGATAGATATATAATAAATTATGTGTCTATCATCCTATGTAATAAAAAGCTAATTACAAATGGTCATCATGCTATGCAGTAAGAGCTTAGACACTCAACATAGGGGAGAGAGGAATGAGGACCAGCCAAGCACAAATGAGCTCATGAGAGAGGAATGGGGACCAGTCAGGCTGCAGCCCAGAAGAGGGACAAGCCACCCACCTGGCAATCCCAGGTGCCAGGGCCTCTGCTGCAGCCTGGGCAAAGCCGCCCACCCACAGTCTCCTGCAGCTATGGCCAGCCTGGGCAAAGCTGGCTTGGATCCTAGGTGCCTGCAGCCAGATAGAGGGATGGCAGCCCATGTCCTGGGTGCAGGGTGAGGCAGAGGCAGTTAGGAATGATGAGGCTGGAAGGGAAGAAGTTAGGGGTGATCAGTTAGGCAGGCAGGCAGGTAAGCAGTTAGGAGCCAGTGGTCCAGAATTTCAAGAGACATTCCCAGAGGGGTCCTGGATTGGAGAGGTGCAGGCCAGACTGAGAGACTCCCTCTACCCATGCATGAATTTTGTGCATGGGCCTTACTTGTGGTATAATACAGAGTATTTTCATTGTCCTAAAATTCTCTGTGCCATACCTATATATCTCTCTCTACTTCCCCCAATCCCCGCCAACAACTGGTCTTTTTAATTTCTCCATAATTTTGCTTTTTTCAAAATGTCATATAGTTGGACCCTTAGAGCTTGTAGCCTTTATAGATTGGATTCTTTCTCATAGTAATATGGATATAAGTTTCCTCCATGACTTTTTATGGCTTGATAGCTCACTTCATTTTAGCACTAACATTCCATTGTCTGAATGTACTATACTTTATTTATCTATTCACCTACTGAATGACATCTTGATTGCTTCCAATATTTGACAATTATGAATAAAGCTGACAACAAACATCTGTGTGCAGTTTTTATGTAGACATAAATTTTCAATTCCTTTGGGTAAATACCAAGAGGGTGATTGTTTCATCATATTATAAAAATATGATTAGTTTTGTAAGGGACCAACAAACTGTCTTTCAAACTGACTCTATATGATTGGATGCTAAATATTATCAATGAATTCTCTTGAGAGATGCATATTACTTTATTATGAAGGTTATTGGATTTTACTTTACCTACTAGCTAAATAACAAGCTACATTAATTTGAGGCATTCTTTTAGAATCTCTTTTTCTGTGGTTTTGGATAACTGCAATTCCTCTTGTGGACTATATGCATATGTAGATGCATTTTGTGGGTCTGCACATATATATGTATTTTGTAGGGCCATATATACATCTGTTGATATTTTTAAGTGCTCTTTGCTATATCATTGTATTGACATTTTTTAAAAAAACTTTCATATGATGTTATTTCATGGAAGGAAAGGAGATTCTAACTTTTAATTAGAAGATCTAACAATGTATCGAGAGTTGTAGTTCTATTTTATACCTTTTTAAAAAACAAACAAACATTTCCTGCCTGTTCTGTGTGGTTTAATTGCTGAGCATCAGTCCAGGAACCAAGAGGTTGCCAATTCAATTCCTGGTTAGGGCATATGCTGGGTTGCTGGGTCCATCCCCAGGAGGTGTTGTGAGGAGGCAGCCAATTGATGGTATTCCTCTCTCATTGATGTTTCTCTCTTCCCTCTCCCTCCATCTCTCTCTAAAAAGCAATAAAAACATATTAAAAATAATTTCCTTCAACAGATAGTTTATGGTATCATCCTATGTCAGTGGTTGGCAAACTCATTAGTCAACAGAGCGAAATGTAAACAGTACAAAGATTGAAATTTCTTTTGAGAGCCAGATTTTTTAAACTTAAACTTCTTCTAATGCCAGTTCTTCAAAATAGACTCGCCCAGGCCGTGGTATTTTGTGGAAGAGCCACACTCAAGGGGCCCAAGAGCCGCATGTAGCTCGTGAGCTGCAGTTTGCTGACCACTGTCCTATGTCATCTTCTCAAAGTATTGGGTCGGCAACTAAGTAATTGCGGGTTTCACACATATATGGCTTCAGTTGAATTTTTAGGTTTGCAGACGTAGTACAAATGTAAAACACATTTTGTATTTGATAGTTGACTATTCAGCTGTTAATCAGTAAAAAAAGTTTTTTGATCTGTTTTGTAGTTTTTGTTTGGCGTTCGTTGAAAAATGGAAAATCAAAAGGAACATTTTCGTCATATTTTGCTTTTTTATTTCCTCAAAGGGAAAAATGCATCGCAAGCTCATAAAAAGTTATGTGCTGTTTATGGTGACGAAGCCTTAAAAGAACGGTAGTGTCAAAATTGGTTTGCCAAATTTCGTTCTGGTGATTTTTCACTCAAAGATGAAAGACGCTCTGGTCGTCCAGTTGAAGTTGATGACGCCCTAATCAAAGCAATAATCAATTCGGGCTGTCACAGTACAACACATGAGATTGCAGAGAAGCTTCATGTATCACATACATGCATTGAAAATCACTTAAAACAACTTGGCTATGTTCAAAAACTCGATACATGGGTTCCTCACGAACTGAAAGAATCACAGTTAACGCAACGCATTAGCAGCTGCGATTTGCTAAAGAAACGTAATGAAAATGATCCATTTTTAAAACGACTGATAACTGGCAATGAAAAATGGGTTGTTTACAACAATATCAAGCGGAAAAGATCGTGGAGCAGGCCAGGTGAACCAACTCAAACAACATCAAAAGCTGATATTCATCAAAAGAAGGTTTTGTTATCAGTTTGGTGGGATTACAAAGGAATTGTCTACTTTGAACTCTTACCACCCAACCGAACGATCAATTCTGATGTCTACATTGAACAACTAACAATTTCTAAACAATTGTTTAGAAATTTAACAATGCAGTTGAAGAAAAGTGGCCCGAATTGACAAATCGAAAAGGTGTTGTATTCCATCATGACAATGCAAGGCCACACACATCTTTGGTCACTCGGCAAAAATTAATGGAGCTTGGTTGGGATGTTTTGCCACATCCACCATATAGTCCTGACCTTGCACCATCTGATTACTTTTTGTTTCGATCTTTACAAAACTCCTTGAATGGTAAAAATTTCAATAATGATGATGATGTCAAATCGTACCTGATTCAGTTTTTTGCTAATAAAAAACAGAAGTTTTTTGAACGTGGGATTATGATGCTGCCTGAAAGATGGCAAAAGGTCATTGATCAAAATGGGCAATACATTACAAATAAAGTTATTTAGTTCCATGAAAAAATTGTCTTTGATTTTCTTTAAAAAATCCGCACTTACTTAGCTGCCGACCCAATATTACTATTATTTCTACTTGAATTTAGTACAGCGTTCAACCTGAACTCATTTTTTGTGAATACCAGGATAAAGTAAGGTCATGGCTATTTCTGTGGCTTTCCACCTGGCACCATTTGTTAAAAAGATCACTGCTCTGAAACTGTCACTTTGCTGTCACTCCTGTGCAAAAATATTCAGACATGGTTCTGCATTTTTATTCTGTTCCACTAATTTCATTTATCTGTTCGTTTTCTTCCTTCTTTCCTTTCTTGCTTTTTTTTTTTTCTTTTTTGTAGTCCTCAACCAAGGATATGTTTTCACTGATTTGATAGAGACAAGAGAGAGAGAGAAAGAGAGAAAGATAAAAAGAGAGAGAGAAAAAGAGAGAGAGAGAGTCTGATGTGAGAAAAACATTGATCAGCTGCCTCCTGTCTGTGACCCTACTGGGGATGGAACTTACAACCTAGATATGAGCCTTGACTGCTTGACTGGGAATTGAACCCTCAGCCTTTTGGTATATGGAACAACACTCCAAC
This sequence comes from Pipistrellus hanaki, assembly GCF_964339955.1. Taxonomy (NCBI): domain Eukaryota; kingdom Metazoa; phylum Chordata; class Mammalia; order Chiroptera; family Vespertilionidae; genus Pipistrellus; species Pipistrellus hanaki. The sequence goes on along the minus strand of NC_140503.1, from coordinate 173,033,386 downwards.
TAACTAAGTTACCTGACCAGGGCCTTTTGTCTATTGTTTTATCAGAACAATACACTCATTACTACTTTTATAATTGGTAATGTAAGACCTCCCACCTTGCCTTATATTTTAACACCATTTACCAAGCTATACTCATATAAATTATATTTTGTTTTTAATTATATATAGCAACATTATACTATTTTGATTGATATTGTATTGAATATATAATAGTGTATCAATAAATTGTTATTAATATTGTTTTAACTTTTGAGTTTTCCAATCCATATATACATTGAATTGCTCTAGTTGTTTGGGTGCTCTTTAAATTCTCTCAATACTTACTAATATTTAGTAGATATGTTTCCAGACACATTCTATTTCTAGACTAATCTTGGAAAACCATAAGATGAACTATGCAAAGCCTATAGGAAATAGGTATCACCAGTATTTCATAGTTAATGTTTGAAAGGCATTGGTAAGTAATTCTTTGGTTTAAAAATTGTGCCCATAGGCACATGCTCTGAAGAGAGAGAGAAATAAGTTGTGGAGATATAATTGTGAGTCTCCCTTCCTTTGCTGCAATCTTAGAGCTATCCTGATTTTATGAACAACCTTTCGCACATCAGCTTTCACATAAGAATATTTTGAAAAAAGTCTAGTTCTTAAAAGCCCCAGTAGCTTAAAGTTTATTAACTTTTTAGTCTAGAAAGCCTGAATTTGAATTTAATTTTTTTTTCTTTCATTTACTAGCATTGTGTTGCTGAGCCATTGTGTGCTTCATGGCTTCAAACTTTAATGTGCTCATATATAAAATACAGACAATAAAATTACTTGCAGGTTGATTGTGAGTGTTAAATATGAAAGTGTACAGCATGAGGTAGACATTAGTGTAAATGGCCCCTACTTCATTTTTATGATGAGGTCTTAATAGTAGGAACTCTCAAAATCACCTATTATGATATCCACCCTATAGCTCAAAAACTGAATATAATTCATACACTCATCCAATAAATATTTATGGGTTACTTACTAAATGTTAATGGGGATAAATAGTGACAGGCAATGAAGGTGCCATTATTGAAATGGTGCTCAGGAAAGATATTTAGAAGAAAGAAATCTATTAGCCATGACTTCAATGAAATGGCATAGTCAGTCATGTAAATGGCTGAAGAAAAATTGGAAAGAGAAGGACTCATGTGTGAAAATACCCTGCCTGGGTTAGAAATAAGCTTGATAGTTTCAAGAAACAACAAGAAAGCAGTGAGCCAATATTGGAGTAAGTTGTGTTAAGTGGATAGTGGTGTAAAATAAATGGGTAAAGGGGATCAAATATATGGTAATGGAAGATATAGCTTTGGATGGTAGGCACACAATGCAACATATAGATAATTGTATCATAGAATTGTGCATTTGAAACCTATAGAATCTTATTGACTAATGCCACCTCAATTAACCTAATAAAAAGAAAAATAAATAAGAAAAATGAATTTAAAAATACAAACTGAGGCCATATAGTGACAGTGGAATAGATTGTATCAGGAGAAACCACTGAGGAATTTTGACCAAGGGGTTGAAATTACTTGATATAAAAGTTGCTTTGTGTCTGATCAAAAAAATCTATATTTCCAACTCTCCTTTTAAATGTAATATACTAATATAAAATTTATCAAGCCTAAAATGGTAATTCTAATAATTTTATTTTTTCAAAAACAGATTTGAGCTCAGTGGATGTGGCTCAATGGTTGAGCATCGACCTATGAAACAGGAGGTCAAGGTTTGATTCCAGGTCAGGGCACATACCCCAGTTTAAGGCTCTTTCCCTAGTGTGGGGCATGCAGGAGACAGCTGATCAATGATACTCTCTCATCATTGATGTTTCTATCTTTCTCCCTCTCTCAAATCAATAAAAATATATTTTAAAAAACGCATACAGATTTAAACATGATGAGGTTCAGTGTATTGGAATAACACTAAGACTCCCTAAAATCAACTTTATTAACAAAACTAGAGGCCTGGTGCATGAATTCATGCATGGCTGGGGTCTCTTGGCCTGGCCAGCAATCAGGGCTATCTTGCCCAATCCTGATTGGGGCCAATCGGGGCTGGCTGGTGGGTTGGGGGTGGCGGTGGGGGAAAGGACCACAGGTAGTTGACTGTAGACCACACTGACCGCAAGGGGGCAGACACTCAATGCTGAGGCTGCCCCCTTGTGGTCAGTGCATGTCATATAGCAACCAGTTGACTGGTCATTCAGTTGCGTAGGCTTTTATGTATATAGATAAAAAATGGTTTGTAAGATCAATATGTTCTGTTGCTGGTGTCATAGCTAAAATTTATTGAATTTTTTATAATTTATCTGTAAAGGTGAGATTAAAATAGACTTTCATTATGTGTTATGTATCCCTCAATTAATATTTTATTTTATTGATATCAGTTTTCTGTGCATACAAACTCATATTAACACACCAGTACTTTCCATTTATTTTGTTTATTTATTTTTAATATATTTTTATTGATTTTAGAGAGGAATAGAGAGGGAAAGAAACATCAATGATGAGAAAGAGTTATTGATCAGCTGCCTCCTGCAGGTCCCACACTGAGGATTGAGCCCAGAACCTGAGCAAGTGCCCTGGCCAGGAATTGAACTGTTGACCTCCTGGTTCATAGGTCAACACTCAACCACTGAGCTATACCAACTGCACATCAGTACTTTCCATTATTAAATTTCAATTCATTTTTTACCTTAATATTATTATTTTAGTTTAAGTAAAATCATTTAAATAAATTTATACTGATGATGTGCAGGAATCAAGTTGACAAAAGTCCTGCAATGAAGTTAGAACATTATTGGTTTCTGTTGTAACTAAATTCTGACTAGTCTCCCAAAATATTACATAACTTTTATTTCAGTCTCTATTCAGTAAAGTTAATGACAATATCTACCTCAAACATGCTCTATACCAGTAATTTATTAGAAGTTATAGTGGTAAAGTATACTTTAAAACAGTAATCTAAAATACTTATTAGAGTCCAAATATTAAAGATGTGCCTATTCACAGCATGCTCTAATTTTGTAATTAACAATGAATCAAAAGAAGCTATTAAGCTTCTGTGACATGTCTACTCTTAATAAACCTCATGCTGCTTAATGCTCAAAATTCTATTGTCCTCATGCTGCTTAATGCTCAAAATTCTATTGTCCTCTGTAATATGTTTATAGATTTTTATAGGGTCAAATATAATAGTATGTTTGAAGGATAATTATTTTCATAAACATTTATAAAGAATTATTTCAACATTTCCCCTGCTTCTTTCCCATTATAACTATTTAACTTTCTGAGTTGCCTGCATGTTTTCATAGAAGTTAAATATTGTCCAGCAATTACAGAGCAATGTCAGGGTGTATCTTTTTTCATAATATCCTGATCTATTGAGTATATGTTCAAATTTCCTATGTGTTTGTTCACAGACATATCTGGTCAATATTTAATTTTGGCAGAATTCATTACTTTTCAATTTACTGACTATTTTTTTCTGTAGAGAAATCTACATTTATAAGGTAAGTGTTTTAATCATACAATGAAATTTTACTGCTCTATTAAATTTATACTAATGCTATCAAGTTATTTAAATGCAAATATTGTTGTTGGGGTTTTTTTGGATTTCTTTTTTATCTAAATGCAATATTGATCCTGTCATAATACAGTAAAATTTTCTTGTTAAGAAAGTGATAGGTATTAGAATATTTGTATAAAAAAAGTATACTTTAAGAGATAAACAAATGATTATGTCCATTTCTTTGTCCACAAAATTTAGGGAGAGAGAATGATAATTCTAAATGTGTGGCACACTGTGCTTAAATTGATACATTGTTTTACTCTTGGTGGGTTTTGAAGACATAAAAAAAAAATAGAAAGGCAATATGAAATCAATAGATTTAATTATATAGAAAGTCTTTTCTTTTGACCCGGGAATCTCACTCTCAGAAATGTAAGTTAAAAGAATAATTGAAACAAAGTTGAAACAGAAAAAAAGAAACAAAAACATTCTACTCCTAAAAAAAACACTTGGCATTTTGTTTTTCTATTGATTAAAAGAATAGAAAAAGAGATTAGTTTATAAAACTGAATTACATGTAAATGTTATTGGCCAGCCATTAAAATTTGTGATTATTTACACTGTATTTTAATAGCTGTTCTTTAATAATATGGATTGAGCCCTGCCCAGTTTTGTTCAGTTATTAGGGCATCAGCTCTCAGACTAAAGGGTAGCAGGCTTCATTCTTAGGCAAGGGCATGCATTTAAGTTGCAGGTTTGATTCCCACCCTGGCTTGGTTGGTATCGTCATTCAAATAGGTGTGAAAATCTCCATCCAGTATATCCAAAATATCTTCATTTAATTTATGAACGTGCTCATTTTTAGAACAAAGAATCGCATGTTTATATATATATATATATATATATATATATATATATATATATATATATATATATATATATATATTTTAGATATATTTTTTAATGTTATCTATAGATACACTATTTCCAAAGGTAGCTTTAAATAATAGATCCATTACAAATGATTTCATGGGGGATTTCATTAATATCCATTCCTAAATGAAAACTGCATGCATGAGTCAATGTTTATTTTCAAATTGCCAGCGTGTGTCATATGTACTGGCCAGTCAGTCAGTTGGACAGTCGGATGGATGGATGGTCAGTCACTTAGCCTCTTATATACATAAATAGACATGATGGAAGTAACCTAAATGTCCACTATTTTTGTATATGTCATATAATAAATATGCTATATAATATTTAGATATTAATTCATACTTTAATAGATTGAGGAGGCCACAAAAAATACCAAGGATAAATCTATCTATGTAAGATCCTTTTCAGGTTATCTCATATTCAACAAATGTGGCTAATCTTTAGATACAGATAATCCCATAATAGATAGCAGATCTATAGCCAGGGTAGAATACCTGAATTCATGGGTGGACTGAAGAAACACACTCTTAACTGATCTTGTGAGAAAAATGCTGAAAGTCACAGAAGTTTTGTGCTGCCAAGGCACAGTAGTTATGTGCCTCTAGAACTTCCAAGAAGTAGAAGAATCAGGAATTTAGTTTCACAGCAGCATGCTACTTCTACTACCACCAGGAAGCATCGTGCTAAAACGATGGTACAGTTGCCAGCTTCAAAACTATGCCTCTCCTGCTTTAATATGCAGCAACAAATCAAAAGCTCACAAACTGCCTCGCAATGCCCTTACAGCCAGGGCATGGACACCGAGACCTCTAAATAGCTGCTGGGCAGGAATGGGGCAGAAGGAAAAAGGAGACAAATGAAATAGCAAAAGTTGCCAGGAGAAATAGCAAAAATGGTAGATGTTAGGCTTATATTTCTGTTCTATTTCTGCTTTCCAAAAATTTGCAGATGAATTTGATAGGTGACACTTCAAAGATATCTGTAAACTGAGCTATACGCTTTCTAGCGTCTGGATCTCTGAGCTGTAGAAATGTATACGAGGAAGAGGTTGGAGTGGATGCTGAATCAGCAGATAGGCAGTATCTGTAAAATGAACCTTGCTGAGGCACTTTGCACGCTCTGAGAGAATTTGTTGAAACATAGTTGAAATTTTTGTATTTGTACCAAGCATAGAAGACACCTAACTGGTTTCTTCAACTAAAAATTATTTATCATTCTAAGTGTCTCTGTGAACTTTGATTAATGGTCTCTGTGAACTTTGATTAATGGTCTCTGTGAACTTTGGCTCCTCCAGAGATAACAAAATAGTGGTAACTTTACTTGTATGACACCTGGATGAATACACTAAATGAATGTCAAATATTGGGAAATGTTCTATTTAAATAATGCTAAACAAATGGATGCATTCTTGAAGGGTCCATAGTTTATTTATTCTTTACAGAGATAATCACAGAATGTTATAAGTTAAATGGGAAAGAGAAAGAAAATCATAATACTTAAATTATATTTCACATTTCAAGAAACTCATTCTTTCACATTAACATCCCTGAATTGATATGCAACTTAAATACGTCATGCATGTGTAAAGATAGATATTTAAACTATTATTTTCACCTCATTTGATGTATATGCACTAATATACTATTTAGATTTTTAAATTTAACTGGCATTTAAAAGGTCTTTCCACACTGCCTATAAATTTTATAGCATTGTAAACAAACTGATATTTTAGTTATAATAATCCTATTATTATTATGAGTTAAGTGTCTTAAAGATATATTTTAGAGATAAACATTAAACTTATACATACATATTGAGCAATTAATAAATTACAAGATTTAGTTTCAGTATTCCAGTGAAAGAGGAGGGAAATGAATGAGGATATAAATGACTTCATAATTACTGAAGCTGAGTGAAAGATATACTGAGATTATTAGGCTACTTGGCATACTTACTCCTGATTGGCTGGTGGGCATTGTGAAGGTATGGTTAATTTGCATATTACTCTTTTATTAGTGTATATTTACAACATGCTTAATCTATATTTATATTTTCTTATATATTAGTCTAATTCACATTTCTTAACCTTCTTACTATCTCATGAATTATTAAAATGTCTTTGCCTTCTTTGGTTGTTATGAATTAATTTATCATAACATCAGCTGTCATCTTAATATAGTTATACCAGAGGCCTGGTTCATGAAATTTGTGCATGGAGAGGAGTTCCTCAGCCAAACCTGTACCCTCTCCAATCTGGGACTCAGTTTAGGTCTGGAAGAATTGGGCCTAAACCAGCAGTAGGACACCTTAATCAGGGATGACTGGCTCCTAACTACTCACCTGCCTGCCTGATCATTCCTAGTTCCTCTGCCTACCTGCCTGATTGGCCCCACCTTGCCCCCCTGCCTGCCTGATCATCCCTAACTGTCTTTGCCTGACTGCCTGATTGCCCTTAACTGCCCTCCCCTGCTGGACTGATTGCCATCCTTAACTGCTCTCCCCTGTTGGCCTGATTGCCCCTAGCTGCCCTCCTCTGTTGGCCTGATTGCCCCTAACTACCTCTGCCTGCCTGATCGCCTCTAACTGCCCTCCTCTGCAGACCTGGTCTCACCCCCAACTGACCTCCCCTACTGGCCTGATCACCCTAACTGTCTCTGCCTTGGCCCCCACCACCATGGCTTTGTATGGAAGGAAGTCAGACGTCTAGAAGATGGCCCTTCACTCAGTCTAATTAGCATATTACCCTTTTATTAGTATAGATAGATTATATAGGATAGGGTGGCTTAAATGGGGGAGGGGGACAGGAAAGCCTTTTTCAGCAAGAGGAGATGCTCTTGGCAGGCAAAAACATATAATCCCTATATTTGGACTGATAGCCAGCCATATGCACTCTACTGCCAAACCCCTCCTTAGTCCCCACCTTAGGTTCTTCTTTTGCAGTTCATCCAGAGTAGGTTCTGATTAGTTGATTTCTATGCCAGTCAGCATCAAAAGCCCTGCCTCCTAAACAGCCATTGGCTCCTTGCAATTCACTTAGATTTGGTTCTGATTGGTTGGTTTCTATGCCAGTCTCCAAGCCTGATCATAGAGGCAGGGCTTCTCAGCAGCCACTCCAGGCTTCTGGTGAGCAGGCTGAACTGCTGACATCTGCGAGAGAGAGAGAGAGAGAGAGAGAGAGAGAGAGAGAGAGAGAGAGAGAGAGAGAGAGAGAGAGAGGGGCTTAGCTGCTGGCAAGGCCAGGAGAGAAAAGCAGAGTCTGATCATCCTGCTTCTCTCTCCACTCCTTGTCAGCAGCCACTGCCGCAGCTGATCAACCCTTTTTTTCTCTCTCTCTCTGAGAAGTCAGCAGTTCAGCCTGCTCACCTGCTGTTCACCCAGCCTGGTGTCCAGTCAAGCCTTCGGTCATTTTGGATGTGATAACCCTGGCTCTTTATTATATAGATAATAAGAACACACATATCAACTAATATGTTTATTATGTAATTCATGCATGGAGGCTTAAGCTTCATTTATTGTTTTTGAAAAGTTTAATATAGAGAACTGTTATTCATATAAGAAGCAGAAAAACAACTACTTTGCAGTTGGTACAGTTTGAAAGGAATTCTTAAATAAAGAAAATCTGTGATAAAGTACATTTTTCTCTATATGTATTTTCAATTATATATATGTTAAATTTAAGTCATATTAATATCCCCATAGGAAAACATATCAATGTCTCACCTTCATATAGAAAAGACTAGCCTTCATATTTCAAATAAAGTGATTTTGATTATGTGTTCCTTGTCTTTATTAATATTTGATACTAGATTTTTTTATGTTTTCATATATATTATTTATATTTTATAGCTTAATGTGCTTCATATCCTTAATCTGAGGTCACTAACTAACTTTTACTAGGAATGGGCATTACTTTTTATTTTTTTCATGGACTCTTTAGAAATTAACTATATTATCTGTACTAAAAAAAAAATGGTAATATGCTAATTAGACTGGGAAACCTTCCAGGAGACCTTCCTGGATGTCCTTTAGGACAAAGCCATGGTGGCAGGGCCAAGGCAGAGGTGGTTAGGGGCAATCAGGCCAGGAGGGGAGGGCAGTTGGGAGTGATGAGGCTGGCACGGGTGTGTGTGTGTGTGTGTGTGTGTGTGTGTGTGTGTGTGTGTGAGTTGGGATTGAGCAGGCTGGCAGGGGGGAAAGTTGGGGGTGATCTGGCCAGCAGGAGGGGCAGTTGGGGTCTAGCAGGATGGCATGGGGAAAATTGGGAGCGATCAGGCCAGCAGGGGAGCTAGTTAGGGGTGAGCATGCTGGCAGGGGAGGGTAGTTTGGGGTGATCAGGCCTGTGGAGAGGGGCAGTTGGGGGCAAGCAGGCTGGCAGGAGGAACAGTTGGGGATGACCAGGCTGGCAAGAAGGAGTAGTTGGGAGCAAGGAGGCAAGCTGGGGGCAGTTGGGAGAAAGCAGGCAGACAGGTCAGGCAGGCAGGCAGGTGAGCAGTTAGGAGCCAGCAGTCCCAGATTGTGAGAGGAATCCCAGATTGGAGAGGGTGCAGTCCGGGCTGAGGGGCACCCCCAGTGCATGAATTTTGTGCAGTGTGCCTCTAGTTGATTATATAACCTAAAATTTTATAAAAGTCACATAACAAAAAACCAGGTGGGTAAGTGCACAACCGGCAATCAGACAATTCTCTCACAATCTGGGACTGGCTTCTAACTGTTCACCTGCCTGCCTGCCTGATAACTCCTAACCTCTCTGCCTGCCTGATTGCCCCTAACTTCCTCTGCCTGCCCAAACTACCCTCCCCTCCTGACCTGATCTGGACCTCAACTGCCCTCCTCTGCTGGCCAATTTGGTTCTGATTGGTCAGTTTCTATGCCAGTCAGTGTCAAAAGCTCCACTTCCTAGACAGCCATTGGCTCTTCACAGTTGACTCTGATTTGGTCTGATTGGTCGGTTTGTATGCCAGTCAGTGTCTCTGGGCCTATCAAAGGGGCCTGATCAGAAAGGCAGGGCAGATCAGTAGCCCTGGTGGAGGCCTTGAGAGAAATGGAGGCGTGGCTGCTAGCCTGGCCCAGAGAAAAAGAGAGAGGCAAGTGCTGATCAAGATCTATCACACAGGCTTTGGATCAGACCCTGCTTCTCTTTTCAGCCCTTTCTCTAGGCATGATTTGCAGCCCCCTCAGCAGTCAGGGCTGAGTCACAGCACCTGCAGCCATAGCAATTAGTGTTGGGTCACCACGGCAACCCAACTCTGACTGCAAGACTGACTTCTGGTTGGTCGAGCCTCAGGTCATGATGGACCCAGGGTTTTTATATATTAGGGTAAGACTGTTTTGAGTTTTAAATTGGAAGTTTCAAATATAAAGAATCTGAGTTTAGATTCATAAATTATCTTCTCATTACAAAAAGGCATGTGTATTTCAGGCCAATAAGACTCAACAATAATCTCAGTTAATGCATTAATAAGCTAGAAGGGTTGTTCAAATAGAAGATTTAAAAAGATGCTCCAGTTAACCCAAAAGGTAACTAATCATTTTCATAGATTCATTGTCCATGAAAGTAGTGACTCTTTTTAAAAATGAATTTGTCTTTTCTTTCTTTCATTTTTCATATATTTTTTTCCTTTTTATTGAATTTATTGGGGTGATACTGGTTAACAGAATTACACAGGTTTCAGGTGGACAATTCTACAACATACCATCTGCACATTGTATTGTGTGTTCAGCAAGTCAAGTCTCAGTTCATCACTATTTATTTACACACCCCATTGGCAAGACCATGACCATTGAGAAGCACTATGTGACTTTAAATCTCTAGATTTTTACATAAATAATTTAAAAAGTGATCCTTTCTTCCATAATATTTCTTACTCATATGTATTTTTGAGTATATTTTTATGAAACACTCCTGTTATCCTTTGTCTCAGTTAGTTTTTACTTTTATGTTGTCCCATAATGCCTCTACCTCTCCAATCCAAGCATTTATTGAAAGATATCAAGGTTTGCATGTTTGTCTTTCTTCAACCATAATAATTTATAAATTCAGTAACCTTTATCATTATTTGTTTCCTGGTATACTATGTACCATTTATGAAATACATATAGTGTTGTGAAATGCCTTGGTATTTGCTGAAAAAAAAAACATTTTTGTTTTAAAACTTATATAGGACTATTACAACTTTAATGAACCCATTTTTATTTCCTTGTTTATTTTCTTTGGAGTATGTTTATGATAGTAACTGGTACAGTTTTAAAGTAAGAAAATTACACATAGAATTCAATCATTTTATATTATGTTTGATGGTGTTTGTTGGACTATATTAGAAATACCAATAATTTTAATTTCTTAAAAATCATTATCAACTTTTATTGCTACAGTAATAAGCTATGTTTTTATTTAGAATTGAACATTTAATGACTGTCCTTCTAGAAGTCTGAACAAGTTAATCAAAATATAAAGATGAAAAAAAAATGTGGGTTTTCTAATATGTTAAATTGTGAGACACGTCATGAAAAACAAACACTTCCAATATTTTCTCAGCTCTCCATCCCCAATGTTAACTCATTGATTCATTAAAATGATGTGAAATTCTTTATTTTACACCTTTAGCTTTATTTCTCATTAATCTCCCGGTAATCCCTTGCCCTGCTTAATGATTTACAATTCAATAAATGCAACACAGCCCCTCAGCGCAGTGATATTTTTCCTCCTTTGCTCTTAGGAATTTAGGAGAACATTTTATAATTTCTGAAAATGTACTGTGGTCTCTAAAAATTAAGTTACTGAAAACAGCAGAGGACACATTCACCCTGATTTCTCTCTGAATCCAAATCTTTATATATAGAGGATGCCTTGCAACTTACATGGTTTACCAAGTAAACCTTTGCTATTGTATTATTTCAATGCTGGGCTCAGCTTCCTGGGTTTTAATAATAGGAATCTGGTTAGTCATTTGTTAAGTTATGGACCAATGCCATAATTTAGAGTTCAAGACTAAAATACATTTTGGTATTATAAAATGCTCATTACAAACATGTTAATTGCTTGATTCGTTGCTCAGTTAGTTAATAAAATCCAAGGTAGTTGCATTATCCAAGAGGGATGTTCACCTTTCACAGGATTCCACATCCTAAATCACGGACTTCTCTATTGTTTAAGAGATTAAATGGTAAAAATAGAGATTCAGTGCCTGATTATTTATCAGATAACAAAGGTGTCAACATATGTAACCCAGAGAGAATGAGATTAAATAATTTAAACAAAAGAAATATTTATGCCACTTCACAATGAAAACAACTGGTTTGTATCCCTTTTTGAGGTATGCTGTTTAAAGCAATAATGCAATGTGTAGATTCAAAGGTAACTGCTTTCCATATGACTGTGCAAAAAGCCTATTTTTTCTCCTGTGTTTTTTTACAAATAAAAACAAATTCTCTTTGCCAGCAAAGTAACAGCTTCAATCAATTTATTTTTGGCTGTTGTAAAAGATACTGATTAAAATAAGGATGATTCACAGATGTAACATGAAGCGTACTGTTCCCCCTGGATAGTAAAGAACAAACAAACAAGGTCTCTTCAGACTTCAATTTTATTTTATTTTTTGTCAGAATGATCAGAGAACAGTAATTGAATGACATCCATTAGGATTAACTCAAGGCCAACCATGGCAATAGGTTTTGGTAATTTCCTGAGAGTATCCCCTGGGAACTATAAGATTGACAAAACATAACTTTTCCTGTCATGTCGGGCATCTGAATGATGCCCTTTATTTAAGACTGGCATTTGGGTGATTAACTATATTTTGAACTTTTATACTTGTTCTTTTTTGTTATGTTCTTGAGAAGTTACACCTTGCCTCTTTGAGGGGGGTGGGATGATTGCAGCATTTTAACATCTGTGCAGGCCACCTCCCTTTCAAGATATTGGCACACAGGTAGTCAGAGTGGCCACTCAGAAGTTCAGCTTTAGTTAGTTTTGTGACCCCACTGCTTGAAAGACTTCAAGGACTTTGCACTAATTTTAGTTTTAGACTTGATTCATTAAACTGATGTGAAATTCTTTATTTTACACCTTCAGCTTTATTCCGCATTAATCTCCCTGTAATCCCTTGCCCTGCTTAGTGACTTACAATTCAACAAATGCAACACAGATCCTCTAACCAACACTCATTTAGATATGACAGTCCCTCTAATTGAAATTTCATTCTGCTTGGAAATTTCTTATCCACTTCAAATTTATTTTAACATATTATTTCTTTAGGGTTATTTTTGCTTATTTCTCCAAGATTAGATGGAGTGGCTCTCCTATAGTGAGTCAAGCCTGAATTCTATGTTTATTTTTATAGTAGCAGCACTTTTGAAGTTGTACTTGCTTTTTTTGCTCTCTCATCTCCTGGACAACAATTCCTTTATAAAAGAAACCTAGTATTGTCACCTGTGCTGAGTTTACATTTTATAATAAATGGCTATTTTTCTTAGGGTATTTATATTTCTAAGCCAACATGAGCTTAGATGCAACCACAAGAATATTAACTGGAATACACAGGGTAAAATTTTCAAATTCTGAAAGAAGGCACTGCAATATGGAAGTTATATTAAACTAACGGAAAAATTAAGGTTTTTGTACACAAAAGAGAAAAGCAAAAATAGGTGACAGCAAATGTCCTACATGATCTATTCCTTTTATTTCTGAAATAATTCAGAAATGGCTATTGATAGAACCTCAGACAATTTTATGATGTAATTTTCTGTGAAGGTACGAATCACTTCACAGAGTATTGTGTGGGGCATGTTAATAGCCAAACGCTGGGGCCAGATAGGAAGGCTTTCTTACCTCTATCCCTTGATGTTGAGAATCATCATAAACAATGAACTTATGAGATAATAGATAACTTATCAAATATATTTCTAGAGCTTTTTCAAGCAGGTAGTTATGAAATCCTTTTGTAAAGAGTATTCTTAGAATCAACTAGTTAACTTATTTAGGATAAATTACAGTGCCACTCTCATAAACTCTACTTCTACAGTTAGACCAACCTCTTTACATTTGTAACAAGGAAAGAAAAAAAAATATTCATGTGATTTATGTATCCCAGTAACTATTTAAAAATTTGTGAAAGTATTGAAAGAAAACCAAGCTTGTATTGGAAAGGCTGATTGCTAACATAAGACTTGCTATTTAGATGTTGCTCTTTAACTAAATGTAAGTGACAGAAAAGTATTACTTACATATTGTGGAAATTAACATTTGATCACTGAATTTTAAAAAATTAATTTATAAGATGAGCAGCAGAATAAAAAGGGCATAATGACAAGTTAATAGTGAGCTAGATCAGGGCTAACAGCCATCTCTGTATTAGAAATTTCAGCTAAAAATAAGGATCAAGTAAAAAAAAAATACTATGAACAACTCCAAAAAAGTAGAAAACCTTGACAAAAATGGACATATTACTATAAAAATACAAGCTTACAAATCCCAAGCAGGAAGAATAGGCCAACAACTATTGATGAAATTGAAATAGTAATCAATAAGCTTCCAGCAAATAAAAGTCCTAGACCAGAAAGCTTCACAGGGAAGTTTTACAAACATTCAAAGAAGAACTAGAATCTATCCTTCTCACACTATTGCAAAAAATTCAAGAGGAATGCACACTTCAAATTCCTTTTAATGAAGCCAGCATTACCCTAATTCCAAAACCAGATAAAGACACTATCAAGAAAGAGAATTACAGGCCACTATCCTTGGTGAACATATATTCTAAAATCCTCAACAAAGTTCTAACAAATCAGATCCAGCATTACATGAAAAAGATCATTCACCATGACCAACTTGGATTTGGCAATGTAGCAGGATAAAAAATGTAACACCCAGAAATCTACGGCTTCTTTATACACCAAAAATGAACTCACAAAAAGAAAAACAAAAAACAAAACAAAAAAACAAAACAAACCAATTTTCATTGCAACAACAAAAAAATTAAGCCGAAACCGGTTTGGCTCAGTGGATAGAGTGTCGGCCTGCAGACTGAAAGGTCCCAGGTTCAATTCTGGTCAAGGGTATGTACCTTGGTTGTGGGCACATCCCCAGTAGGGGGTGTGCAAGAGGCAGCTGATCGATGATTCTCTCTCATCGATATTTCTAACTCTCTATCCCTCTCTCTTCCTCTCTGTAAAAAATCAATACAATATATTTTTTTAAAATTTAAGATAATTGGGAATAAACTTAACCAAGATGTTAAAGGACCTATACTTAGAAAATTATAGGGCAGTGAAAAAAGAGATAGAGGAAAACATAAACAAATGGAAGAATATACCATGTTCATGGATTGGTAGAATTAACATCATTAAAATGTCCATACTACCCAAAGCAAACTACAGATTCAATACACTCCCCATTAAAATACCAACAGCATATTTCAAAGACCTAGAACAAACTCTCCAAAAAATCATCTAGAATAAAAAAAGACCCCGAATAGCCACAACAATCTTGAGAAAGAAGAACAAAGAAGGATCACAATACCATATATCAAGCTATATTACAAAGCCACTGTTCTTAAAACAGCCTGGTGCTGGCACAAGAACAGACATATAGACCAATGGAACAGAACAGAGAACCCAGAAATCTATCCAAGCCATTATGCTCAATTAATATTTAACAAAGGAAGCAAAAGCATACAATGGAGATAAGACATTGTCTTTAACAAATGGTGCTGGGAAAATTGGACAGATACATGAAAAAATGATAAACTAGACCACCAACTTACACCATACACAAAAATAAACTCAAAATGGTAAAAGAACTTAAACATAAGAAGGGAAACCATGAAAATCTTAGAAGAATCCATAAGCAGCAAAACAGCAGACATATGTCATTGCAATATCTTTATGGAAACAGTTCATAGGACTATGGAAACTAATGAGAAAATAAACAAATGGACTACATCAAAATAAAAAGCTTCAGCACAGCAAAATAAAGCATCAACAAAACACTTTTCAAAAGAGGACATACAGAAGGCCAAGAGACATATAAAAACATGCTCAGTCACTAATCATCTGAGAGATGCAAATCAAAACAAGAATGAGGTACCATCTCACACCTGTCAGTATGGCTATCATCAACAAATCAACAAACGTCAAGTGCTGGAGAGGATCAGAGAAAAAGGAACCCTTTTGTACTCCTGGTGGGAATGCAAGCTCATGAATCCACTGTGAAAAACAGTATAAAGTTTCCTCAAAAGTTTAAAAATGGAACTGCCATTTGATCCAGTAATTCCACTTCTAGGAATATATCCTAAGAAATCAAAATCAGAAGAAAATATGCACCCCTGTGTTCATAGCAGGACTACTTACAATAGCTACCAAGATTTGGTAATAGCCTAAGTGCCCATCAGCATGTGATTAGATTAGAAAACTATGGTATGTCTACACAATGGAACACCATGCTGCTGTAAAGAAGAAAGAATTCTTACCATTTACAGCAGCATGGTTGGAACTGGAGAGCATTATGCTAAGCAAAAGAAGCCAGTCAGAGAAATATAAATATACCATAATTTTCCGGACATCCTTTTGGAGGAAGCCAGGGCTACAAGGGCGATGCAGCTGTCATGGGTGCGAAGGCTGAATCCCTTCCACAGATTTTGTGCATTGGGCCTCTATTATAAATATAACTTGATCTCACTCAGTTGTGGAAAATAATGCACAACATAAACTGGAGAACAAAAATAGAACCAGAGTCATAGAAGCATGGAACAGACTGTCCAACCTATGAGGGAAGGTTGGGGATGTGGGCATAAGAGATCTACCAAAGGACTTATATTTATGTATGAGCATAACCAATGGACACAGACAGTAGGGCGGTGAGGGCATGTGCTCCAGGATGGGAGCTGCTGGGCCTATGCTCTATCTACTCAACCAAACCAGATAGGACTGGAATGAATTTTTGAAGTTAATTATGAATAAAATTGCAAAGAGTTTTGGAACTAAATTTTATTTGTCTTCTACCTAGAATCAAAAGTCACTCATGATAATGAGTTATGCTTTCTATCAGCATAACTGATAGAAAGTCATGTGATGTGTATGTTCATGTATGCATGTATGCATATGTGTGTAATACAAAAGCCAAATGGAAAATAAATAGATGTAATTTTCAGGATGACACAAATTGAAGTTAAAAGATATTGAGTGAATTGTTAAACTGTTTATTAAATGAGATTTAAAATTTCTCTTCAAATTATAAACAAGCTATTAGGAGAAAAGAAGCATAGACAATCAAACTGCAATTTAAACTATCATTTTACATATAGCCATGTGCCTCTGAAAGATAGGTATATGTTCTGAGAAAAGCATCATTAAGCAATTTTCTTGTTTTACAAACATAGAGTGCACTTACACAAACCTAGATGGCATAATCCACTATACACCTAGGCTAACTGATAGAGCCTATTGCTTCTATGCTACAAGCCATACAGAACAACAGATGATTAAACAAGGACAGGAGAAAATGATTCAATCAAGAGACTTGGTAAACATGAGATGTATGAGGCTGCTGCTGACATAACCCAGCATAGTGTTTTACAGCAAACCTTTTTTTTTTTTTTTTTTTTTTTTTTTTTTTAAATAAGCAGAGCACATTCTAAGATAATGATAAAAAGTATGGTATAGTGAACATATAAGCTACTAACATGGTGGTTTGTTATCATTATAAGTACTCTGTACTGAGCATAGTTGTGTGTGTTATACTGTTGAAGGCAGTGCAGTAGGTTTGTTTTCACCAACATCACCACAACACATGAATAATGCCGTGTGTGATGACTTTATGATGGCTGTGATGTCAATAGTAGGAATTTTTCAGCTTCATCATAATCTCCTGGGACCACTGTCAAACATGAGGTCTTTATTGACTACATCATCATTCTGCGGTTCATGACTGTATATCAGAGAAACAATTTCTTAATATCAAACTGGTTGAGATTGGTGATGAAACTGAGAGAAAAGGCTGGTCAGAGTAGCTCAGTGGTTGAGCTTTGACCTATGAACCAGGAGGTCACAGTTCAATTTCAAGTCAGAGCACATTCCTGGGTTGCAGGTTCAATCTCCAGAGGAGGAGAGCAGGAGGCAGCTGATCAGTGATTTTTCTCTCATTGATATTTCTATCTCTCCATCTTTTTTCCTCTCTGAAATCAATAAAAATATATTTTAATTGATATATGGAACTGTCAACTTTGATGACCAATAATTATCATGTTGCAATAATCTTCAGAAATATTCATTCTATCTGAGCAATAAATTATTTTACAATCATATTACAAAAATTCTGAAATAAGTAAGTTATATAGTTTTTTGGGAGATTAGCTAAGCCTTATTTGAAATAGTTTTCTCTTTCCCTGGATATTAATCTCATTTTTTATAATTCCAGTAACTGACAAGTATAATGTTTTCATACTGCAATCACAACTTTCCAGAATCAGAAGTAATGTACAAAATGAATTTAATCTAATCAAATTGATATGATTTCTTTTTAATTGAATATTTTAGTTTGTTGAGTTAATGTGTATTTTGAAGTGAATGTTTTTCTTGCATATTCTTGACAAATGGTTGAAGGATAATAGGAGTTTGAAGATTAGTGTGCTATGTACCATTAACTGTTGGCCATATTCCGTTAGGTATTGAGTAATGGGATACTTTTTTTTTTTTAAATTAAATATGCACTCACTACTGCAGACTGGCCATTCTCAGAGCAATAATATTATCATTGTAATTTTGTTTGTATCTGTACTTTGAATGTTAACACAGAAAGTAGGAAAACTTGTTAGTTTACACTTTAATTATATTATGGCATTTATTTTTCTCACTAAATTACATATATATGAACATATCTTATGAAAGTCTCCTTTCTTGTGGAAGAAATTCATTATCTTAACTCAGCTTCCTAACAAAATTAGGCTCTTCTGAAATTTGAAATTGTTTATAAAATTTAAATCAACAATCTTCACAATTGAATAACATCTAGGAAGCAAACATCTAAATATAAAAATAAGAAAAGTACTAATTTATAATAGCCTCTGATAGATTCTAAAACTATGTGCATGTTGTATTAACTGTGGAATGTGGAATAATCTGTGCTTCAAAATGCTAGAGTAAAAACCTCATTTCTGTTATGGAGGAATTTAGTGAAGTATCAAGAAAATGCATATCTTTATTATAAAAACCCCTTGGCCGTGATGCCGTCACGCTGTAATGACCAAAGACTGGTCACCAGGAGGCTGCGTGAGCTGCAAGGCATGTGCGGGTGGGCGAGGCCGTGTGTGAGGTGCACGTGGGTGGGCGGGGACTTGACTCCGGGTCTCCTGGCACAGTGGGAGTCAGTCTGGTTCCCATGGCCCACCTGGCACGGCGGGAATCAGTCTGGGTCCCACTGGCTCGGCGGGTCTGGGTCTCATGCGATATTTCGCGCTGTGCCTCTAGTTTGTGATAAAGGTAAAGATTTCCACAAAATAGCCATGGCATCAGGCAGAACCTCCAGTACCAATTTTCATAAGATTTGTGCATGAGACACTTCCATGGATAACAGATATACTGGGAAGTACTTTGTAAAGAAGGGATGGGTCATTAGACATTTTATTATTCATTCTGTAAATTTATTTTGTAGCGTTTTTTGAGAGAATGAGCCTGAAAAAATAGTTTTAATAACTGCAGGCTATTGCACAGAGCTGTAATTCAAAACTGTTAATAAGCAAATCAGCAGTAATTGCCTTTTAAAGGAAGCCTGCCTTTTTAACCTATTCAATGTATGTGATTTGGTGAGAATTTCATCTTCAGGTCAGTTGTAACGCTAAATTGCCCCTATTGGTTTTGACCTGTTCTTAATCCTGGAAATTGCAAGATTTGTACTATTCAGCTGAGAAAGCTGTTTTCCCAAAAAGGAGAGTAGAAACGAAGAAAGGTCCGTCAGGAGAGAGCTGGATGATAAGTCAGATGATGTTTCTAAACTTGCCTCTGGTCATGACCAGATCCCTCCTGACCCCCATCACAAACCTCCTCCATCACTTTGACTCCAGTCACCCGGGTGGACCGGCTTCCCTGCACATGTCCTAGGGCTTAACCTCATATCCAAGGTCCCTCACACTGTGCCTAGATCAGAAATGATCACTTGAACAAGGCTTCACTCATTTCATCTACGTCATCTTGTCTGCTTTAGTTTTGGACTTGGAATTTAACATCTGAATAAAAAAGATCTGATAAAAATTTTAATTGAATAAATGAGACATTTATTTAAAGTGTTAGAAAGAGTCTTTTCTCCACCATAATTTAACATGGAAATATGCCAGCTGGAAGCTACTAGGTAAATATCAGTAAGGAAAAACTTGAATGAGACAAACAATACCAAAAGTAAAAGAACCAAAGTAGAGGATGACTTTCGTGAACCACCCTGGTTACAGGAAAATTTCTCAAACATACATTTTCCTTCCGGAATGTTTACACAATGGCAAGCAGTGGGAACTGTGAGTTGTGTAGGATATATACATTGAATTATATTTTCCAAGGTATGCTAGTCTATGCAGATGTAAAGATGCATTCTCCCACACCAAAGACATCTCTCTTCTCTATTTGCCACCTCAGTCCATTTTTCCAACTCTCTCCTCATTGGCTTACAGTTCTCAAACTTGAAGTGTCACATGTTATTTTTATTTATATTTAATTGGCTAGAACTGGATTTGTGGATATTGAGATGGCTGCATTTCCCATAAGGATAAAGGTAAATGGTATTAGTTTCTGTAAGAGTAATTAATTAATGATTTATGCATTTACTTACTCTTGGAGAGGAGAGAATGATTTCAAAGTGAAAACTAATACAGCTCTCTTATTGTGACAAAGGACCCTCCCACAGTTGAGGTGAAGGTGGAAGTTTTGCAAATTGA
Organism: Pipistrellus hanaki; assembly: GCF_964339955.1. NCBI lineage: Eukaryota > Metazoa > Chordata > Mammalia > Chiroptera > Vespertilionidae > Pipistrellus > Pipistrellus hanaki. The sequence continues at coordinate 173,012,999 of NC_140503.1, read as the reverse complement.
TTGTGAATACATAAAAAAGAGAAAATCTATTAGAATAAAAACAATCAAACATGGCTGTGGGTGTTTTTTGTTTGTTTGTTTGTTTGTTTGTTTGTTTTTAATCCTTTCCCAAGGATGTATTTATTGATTTTAGAGAGAGGAATGGAGAAAGAAAGAGAGATAGACATCAATATGAGAAATATCTATCAGTTTGCCTACCACACCTTCCCATAAACTAGGTAAATTCTCTGAGAATTGAACCTGCATACTTTCTGTGTATGGGATGATGCTCCTAACAACTGAGCCACACAGCTAGGACAATGCCTGTATTAGAATTTAATGAATAAAAAAAGACATTTCACACAATGAGGAAAAGGCTTATTGTTTTTTGAAATGCCTTTAGTATTATACAAATATATTGATTTTAAATTATTTATATTACAGAAAAATAGTAATACATTTAAAAATATAATTAACATAAAATATATTTTAAAAATAAATATTAAGATATGACACTTATATTTATGAAAAATGGATTAGGCTTTATCTTAGTTTTTGTTACTTCCTATTAATTTGCATTAATTAACTTTTGAGTATATATAAATAATTTTTAGCTTAAAGATAAAAAATAGGGGGCTGATTTCAGGATGTTAACTAATTTTAGGAACTGATTTTATTTATTTATTTATTGTTTATAATAGATCTGAGCATTTAATTTTTAATTTTATTTATTTATTTATTTATTTATTTATTTATTAAATTATTTGTTAAAATTTTATTGTTTAAGGTATTAGAAATAGTAGTACATATGTCTCTCTCTCTCTCTCTCTCTCTCTCTCTCTCTCTCTCTCTTTTTTTGGAGGTTGGGGGGAGGTCAGTGGGGAGGAACTGATTTTAGAAAGCTGACTACTTTAAGTATTTTTCATATGTCCAGATACAAATGAACACATATAAAAATTGTAGCTCAATACAGATTGAAAATCACAAAATTTAATACAAAGCAAAATATACTTAAAATTGTAATGGTTACAGGAAAGAAATACTGAAATTATAAAGATAAAGAAAGTCCTTCTCAAAACCCTTAAACCAATAAGTTGTATAGGGAGAATAGATAAATAAATCCTGGCCACAAATTTCCAGGAATTGAAATAATAAAAATAAATGGATGTCAATAATGTCACTTAATATTTTAAGTACACTTATTTACAGAAAAAAAACCAGCAAAAGTTATGACATATTTCTGATTACATAGGACATAAATATTAAACTAAAATAATTTAAAACTAGACCTAGTTTCTTGTGGCATGGTCCTATACTTAGAATTACATGATTTAAAAAATATACTGGATATGTATATCATTGGCCAATTGTAAATAATATTCTGGTATTTTAGTTAAATCACTGTAATAAAATGTACTCATGATGTAGTATAATAGTATAAAAGATGCAGAAAATTACATGAATTAGCATTATTGTTTTGTCTCTATCACCAATTTAGACTTTTATAAATCAAGGAAAGATAGAGAAAATAAGAAGAAAGCTCTTAAGCCTTCCAGGATTAATTGTACTGCCTGTGTTTTTAATCTTCTTCTATTCAAAAAAGTACCCCAAAAAAGCCTCTAATGCAAAAATAGACAAAAACATAGCCAAGACTCAAAAAAGTACTGATATAGTTGTTGAGAAAGCCCTAACATCCACTCTTCAGTGATAATTTATAAACATTTAAACCTCAGCATACCCTGAGAGGGTAAATTTTTGGAAGCAAGCTGTGGACATCTGGAGTCAGGGTTTTGAATTAACAGTGTTAGGTGAAGTGTGGGTGGATGCTAGCATTTGTTTTCCTTAGAAATGTTTTTGGACTGCTACTGTACAATACCAGGGAGAACAGGCAGTGTCCTGTAATTATGCCACACAACCCCTCCCAATGTAGGCAGCAGAGGTTTTCCATACAGAGCAAGTGAAAGACTGTATTTTCAGAAACCATTTCTTTAGTGAGCAACAAGAGTGGGGAAATAATAGGGTCTTTTATTTATAGAACTTCTTAGTTTAAAGAGCTAAAAGGGAGCAACAGTCATGATCTCATTAGCGAGCCACGCAACTCTGTGAGAAACCATGGAACTAATAACAATATTCTGCATCCGGGGAAATGGGCTTAGAAAGTTGTGTGTGAGAACCAATAATCTTTACGTCTGCATGTGATGGGAATAGCAATGGGAACACACGTTTCCACTGAACAAAGCAACACCTCCCAAGCAGCCTCCTGCAGGTGGCTTGATGACCCAAGATGATTGTAATTTGCCTTAGTTTCCTTTCTAGCCCAGTTCCCAATCCCCACAAATCCATAGAAGTTCCTTTATGTAATAATCATAATCACAATATGTGTGCTAAAAGTGGTTTCATAAAGACATAAATACGATATTTCCATTATATTTAAGCTTTAGTTTTATATATGATGTTGCCTAAGATTAATTAATTAATTGATGCCATGATTTTGATTGGGTCTGGGTCAACAACTGGTAATAGTATTTTGCTATGGTTATAACAAATCTTAGGATAAGGTCAAAGCTCCGATAGAATGACTTAGAAGGGCATTTAGAAAAGGTTATAGCTTGTGCTTCATTAAGAACGTCAGGTTCACTCACTTTCAGTGCATTTAGAAAACAGTTTTGAAACTCCAATTTAGTGGTACCCATGAAGTCCTAAAGATAAAGGTAGAAGATTAAGAATATTGTAGGCAGTTACATTCCATAATATTAAAGAATTTTCAAAAACCACATTCAGAGTAAAATTAAAACGTTAAAACCTTACTTTTTTTTTTTTTTTTTTTTCCATGAGCATTCTTCCGAGCCATTTTTTACTAAGTAACATTGGTTATGTACTGTTCTCTCAGCACCCTTTGATGTACTTCCTGGAGAATAATGAAATCTGCAACTATTTAAGCATTTCAGATGGTTAATTCTTATATCTAAAAGATACATGCATAGAATTGAAGATGCATCACTATTTTAATAACAATTGTTTTTCACCACTTGGAGAAATTGAGAAAAATTATCTTATTCATGGTTCAATAGACAGTATTGATTTAAAAATGTTTTGCTAAGATAAGAGAACTTGAAGCTACAGTAAATACATATAACCAGTCAAGACACTTAAGATATATTATAGTTGAGTTTGAATAGTAATTTTACAGTTCCTTTTCCCTGGAAAAGTCATAGTATTTCCCACTTTCCTAAGTTATAAATGTAGATATTTAATAATATGGCTTGATCAATAAGCAAAAATGATTTAAGTTTGATTATTAAATACTGGCATTTTATACTTCGGTAATTTCTAAGTTAATGGGGAAAGGCAAATAATGATTGTTTGGCATAAAAACATGAGAAAGAATGTTTAGGTAACTTTCCTCAGAGATGTGAATAAAATTTACTTCACTAGTTAGATGATATTCATCTAGTAGTATTATTTACAATAGCCAAGACCTGGAAATAGCCCAAGTGTCCATCAATAAATGGATAAAAAAGCTGTGGTATATTTATACAATGGAATACTACACAGCTATAAAAAAGTAGGAACTGTCACCCTTTGCAACAGCATGGATGAACCTGGAGGTTATTATGCTAAGCAAAATAAGCCAGTCAGACAAAAACGAATGCCATATGATCTTACTGATATGTGAATTATAATGAACAAAATAGGTTGATGAACAAAAATAGAACCAAAATGCATGGATACATGGAACAGCTAATAGGGGTCAGAGGGGAGGGGCATGAGGGGCACAGGATGAAAGAAGGTGAAGATATATATATATATATATATATATATATATATATATATATATATATATATATAAATGGCCCATGAACATAGGCAACAGAGTGGTAAAGGCCAGAGGGAGAGGGAGCAAGGATTGGTGGAGGTAGGCAAACGGGTGGTAAAATAAGGGACATCTGTAATAAAATAAAAATAAAGCCTATGTGATGAACTTTTCTAAGCTGTTTCTCTTCTACACAAACACCACAGCACAGAAGTTAAATGATTTGTTCATGGTCACATGCTATATGTATCAGATAAGGAACCCAATTCCATCGTCTGTGATATCCATCCAGAGCTCCATAGTTAACACGCCATCTACAGGTTCAGAAACTTATTTAACTCTTGTCACAAATATAATTTTAAACATTGCTTTCTGAATTCTCTGTCTTCCTTTTGTGAAATTATATAAAAACACACACACACACACAAAAAAAAGTGAAAATAATTTAAGGTCCTCATTTTCATCATGTAATCTGTTTACAGATTACTATCCATAGTTACTTTTTTTTTTTTTTACTGGGTGATCTTTCCTCCCCTGGCATATTTCTAGTTATGCCATTTAGATCTCCTTTCATATCCATGGTCACAGTTTAGAGCAACCTCTGACCTTTCTTCCTCTGGTATTTCCTAGTCATGAGATTCAAGATTCCTTGCAAGTAGAATAAGGGGTCAGAGAATAGTCTCATATAACTCCCATACAGGTCCTTGCGTAACCACATCAAGTAATCTTAGGAACAAAGCCATGGAGACAGAGTTTTGGTCAAACTATAGGTAACATCTAGACCTCTGTTGTATTTCAGCTCCAGGTCCAGAAAAGCAGCAAGGCAAGGCAAAGTGATTTCAGGGCTAACATCAGGACTAGGTACAATGACTAATGGCTCCCTCCTCTAGTGCTGCTCAATCAACTGAGTCCACAAACCTGAAAGGATACACGTGGAAAGGCTGATGAACATTCTATTGAGATCCTCCTCTGGCATTTCCCCCAAAATCCCAGACTTAGAGTGCATTAAAAATCCTTTTAGAGGACCCATTGCAGCTCTCCCTGTGTATGGAGCACACCTAAGCCTTCCCCCACCCCCATTTCACCCCAGGCACATTTTTCCTTGTCTCTCTCTTATAGTTTGAGTCCCGATTCTGAATTCTTTCTCAGCCAAAATTCAAGTACCAAGTCCAATTGCCAGTGATATCATCATGCCATTTTGCTACCCACATGTTTATTATACCTCAATACACTTGTTAAAATTTTGTTAAAAATAAATAAAAGACACAAGTCTTCACTCCCCAAAATAGCAAAAAATAAAAGGAAATAATAATAATAATAATAATAATAATAATAATAATAATAATTTTATCAGGAAGCCAGAAAATTAAAAAAAATGTAGGCTTTTCTCTTAACCAACCAATATAAGATTTTAGGATTTCTGATGCTTGGAAAATGAGAGAAAAGAGCTAGAGGGAGATAGGGAGAATTAAAAAATAATTTCCCTTTTACTGACATCAGATTTAGTTCAGAATGTCTTTCTTCTAACTACCCACTTTCCCTACTTTTTTTCTGCATGCTTGTGGTGTTGCTATACTTTGTTTTCCCTTTTATATTTCCCAAGGAAGCTAAAACTCTTCTAAGATAATAATTATACCTAAAATACACTATTTTAGGCAAATCTCTCAAAATAGAGGTCATATGTAGGGCATAATATATACCCGAGGGCCTAGAACAGTGTTTTTCAACCTTTTTTGGGCAAAGGCACACTTGTTTCATGAAAAAAATCATGAGGCACACCACCATTAGAAAATGTTAAAAAATATAACTCTGTGCCTATATTGACTATATATAAAGTAATTCTCTTGAATAGGAATCAAATAAACACAAAGAAAGTATTTTATAATTACTTTATTATGAAATATTAAGTAAACAAAATAGTGAAAAATTATAAAATTCTTGTCTTGTCTGCACCTACGGCACACCAGGCAACATAGTGTGCCGCGGAACAGCGGTTGAAAAACGCTGGCCTAGAAGATACAATATTATTGAAAACTATTTAAATTAAATTCACATATAATTACTTTCTATCATGCCATAGACATCTCCTCAGAAAAAAAAATTATTCAGTACTAAAACAATTAAGTTATATATAAATTTGAAACACTCTCTCCTCCTTCTAGAATGAATATTTTAAAGCATTATAGGTACCTTGATAATTGGGTTCTGGCCTGAAAAGAATTCAGAGCTAGGACTCAAAGGGAATATATATATACATACATATATATATATATATATATATATATATATATATATATATATATATATATATATATATATATTGGTCATATGCTAAATGGTCCTAACAGTGTCATAGTCAGGACTACTAAGGAGGAGGCTGCCTACAGGTGCATGGTGGGGCGTTGCTCCCAGAGATGGGGTGGAATTGGGGAGGTACCTGGAGGAGGGAGGCCTGTGCCCGGGAGGGCGGGGGTGAGAGCCTTTAGCGCCCCCTCACCAGTCCTTCGCACCCACCGCTCACATTTAGAGCTCTCTGCCCCTCACCTGCCTGGGGAAGGAGCAGAGCTCAGCAGGCTGGAGGTTTCCATCTCTTGATGGGGCTGAGCAACCATGTTGCTCCTGTGACAGGGTGGAAGCTGGGAGGCTCCAGGAGGAGGTGGGACCAGCCTGAGGGCGGGGCTTGAAGCTGCCAGAGAAGGCCAGAGGGGTTGAGGGGCTGGGCTAGGCATGCTGGAGCTCTGCATGGAGCGGTCCGGTGTCAATGCAGGGTGGGTGGGCGATTTTGCCTGCTGAGCTCTTAGTTTAGTTATAAAATCACAGAAGTAGAAGTAATTTATAGAGTAAATGGACTGAGGAAACAAGTTACAGAGGCAAAGAAAGGGCCCTAGGAGCCTGAGAATGAGGAAGGTGAAGGTGACATGGCTGACGACAGGGATGGGAAGGAAAAAACTAAATATTTTAAGGGTGGAGATTTTAGGGGAAGTCCCAGGGACAATCTCAATAGAATATTCAGCAGTGTTCCAGGTAGTTGTTTCATTTTATGATTGTTGGCTGGCACCAGGACACAGGGTCATTATCCAATGCATCAGGTCCTGAGTCAGTTATGGCTGCTTTTGTGGCCTTTTTGGGCCTGGAATTAAAATACAACTGAGGTATAGATGTTATCTCTATGGAGGAAAGGACAGAGGGTCCAAACCACATGACCAGCAATATGCTGGGGGTGGAAAGGCCACCCTGAGGGTGAGGTCCCACCCTACAATTGTCCAGTTGCTAGGCCCCTGGGGCTTTCCACCCGGATGACCTTGTGTACCTAGCCCATCATCCTTACTTTGCTCAAATCTGTCTGCCTACCACAAATACACAAACTAAGCAAAGGTGGCTGAAGAAATATTATGACATTTTATATTAGGACAAACATACTAAAATAAAACAAGCGAAAATGATTAAATCCTATTCAGAAAAACCTATGGTCAATGTCCAATTGGTCAAGGATTCATGGTCAACCCATGTTCTAAATAGTTATATTTAAAAATTATTATTTAAAGAAATTAGTGATCCATCATTCCATGGAAGTCTCTAGATATTTGGTGCTAGCAATACTGAAGTAATCACTAACTAAATATAGACAAGAAAGTGAAGTAAATCTATAAAATAGGCTTGTTGTCTTCATAAGATTTACAGCTGCTGAGATGATTTCAACAAGTTTCTGAAGGGAATAAGAAGAGAGATAAAATTCAAATGTGATCAACTGACATTAATCTGAATGTTCCCTGAGTTGTACGAATATAGTTATATAAAAAGTAAAGTAACAGACTCAGAAGGAAGACTCTAATTGGCATGCTATGCATCCTTTTTTCTTAGATCTTCCGTAATGCGCTACATGAGTATTGCAAACCACAAGCTTCCATGCAACTTGAATTCCTCAACTAAAAATTAGAATAATATTCTTAGTACCCAAACTTGGCAGACTAATAGAAGAAATGCAGAATAAAAGCCATTTTACAGCAAATACAGTTGTTCCTGTAAAATGTTAACCTAAATGTTGGTATATGTCATAAGAATAATCCATATCAAAGGAAAACTTAACGTTCATTCAACTTCCCTGAAGCTATAATGAGCTTTGAATTCAATGTTATGTTCTAATTTCCTTAAATAAAAAAGTTTTATATATGTGTATATATATATATATATATATATATATATATATATATATATGTAAAAATCAATAAGAGCTTTACAATAGAATTCTTTCATTATGTAGTTGTAGGCCAACCAGGAGGCAGGAGCTAATTTCCTGGTACATTTTACTGAATGAACTATGAATAATAAGTGCCTACCATGAGATTTAAAAATCCACTTAGAGCCTCTTCATCAAAGGGCAGAGGAGTAGAAATCAAATTTTTCCAGACATAACCACCTCCTAAATAAACCTAGCAGTAATTAGAAGCCCATGATGAGAACATTGCATTTGGGAATAACAAGGGCAGAAGCAGAAAGTGCTTATAAGCTTGTCCTGAATTTTAACCAATACTATGGGCAAAAAGAACTTAATGCTCATCAGAGTGTATTTTCTCATTTATGTTAAATCTTTCAAGTCATTATGTGACACATAATGCATTTACATATTATCATCTAACAAAAATAATATATTTTATGAATATGAGCAGTGAAACACCTGTGAATATTTGAAAGGTTTTTTTTTCTTCAGTTTTGATTGGCTCAGGAAAATGGAAGAACAAGAAATAAATTTATTAATAAGTATTCCATTTAATTGGCCTATTTGAGAGAAAAAAAATACGTCTTTTTCAATGCCCAGTTAGATCTCCTATGTGATGAGAATAGGTGGTTATATTAAAAAGTAAGAGGACTTCACATAGATCTAAATTAAGGTTCAGTTTCAAATATTAGAACATAATATCAAGGTAATTTAAGTATACACATGTAAGTACTCTTTATCTACTTATTTGCTTTCCTTTATTGTAGTATTTAGAATGCATCATAAAACTTAAAAAGAAGACATGGATTCTTTATAAAACAATTCCTTTAAGAATGGGGTGATTTTGAGAGCTGCCCACTTCCATGGTGTTGTATTTGGTCGTCTACAAGGTGGATTTCATAAGGTCCCAGCGAAAAGTGCTATATGGTTTTCTCATGTAATCACTCAGTTGACACACATTTACAGGCATTAAAAGGCCTATTACTTCAGGTACATAGCAAACTGAAGGAATATGACTTCCATAATGTAACAAGTTTTCTGATTAGCTGAAGGATAACCTTATTATGTCATTATTTATTCCAAGTAGGAACAACATAGCAGCTTATTTTCAGGCAATTAATTTTAATTTAATGTTCTGACACATAAATAGTTTTATGACTACTTCTGTGGGTCAAAAGTGATGCATCCAAAAGGTAAAAATGTATCTAAAGATTGAAAGCTTTGCAATAAGGCATATAGTAGAAAATAATACCTACAATTTCCATTTGTTAATTATTTAATGTGTGTCCAATACTGTGATAAATATTTCACATGCAGAATACAAAGCTAGAATAAATACGAGAAAGAAGAAATTTAATTCTAAACTAAATTTTTCTTGATGCCAAAGGCTGTACATACAATATAAGAACAGTAGTAGAGGCAGGCCTAAATCACATTTTCTCCTGCCTAAATATGCTTTTTCTGAATATTTTTAAGTTTACATTCTTGCTTTAATTTGCTTTTCCATTTTTTAAGTCACTGATTATCTGGTCCTATTTTTCAGATGTCCATGTCTATATCCGTCTATTCCAACTTGACTTACCCCTGCTCTGTTATTCTTAAACCCACGCTGGTCATGTTCTTGTTTTAAGCTACCTTTACTCCTCTTCAGTTACTTTGACTAAAAGTTTAAATTCATTTTATATATGTCTTGTTCAGTCCTAGTTGACCACAACTGGAATTTTTAGTTCTTGTTCAAGATCATTACTTTTCAAAGGTCGGGTTTTTCTTTTTCTGATTCCTTTCAAGGTCCAAATTCTCGTTCTGAAATAAAGCATAAAGGAATTCTGCACTTACATCCAGGACCCTATATAAATTGTTTTTAATTTAAATTTCATATTTGTCTTCCAGCTTTCTATATGACCATTTTGATTCATAGTAAACACAACACCTAGGTCTTTGCCTTTTTTTTTTTTTTTTTTTTTTTCTTAAGCCTTTTATTAAGTTGAGATTATAGGATTCATACTGAGACTGGTTATGGTATTTGTAAAGGATTTAGAAACTTGCTATAAGCAATGATAGGAATGCAACTGTGCAGAAAACAAAGTTTTTTCCTTCAGCAATAGATCTGCAACTGAGACATTTGAATTAAGGAAAATAATACAAAATCATTTTGTGAAAATTATTCTGAAAAATTATATTCACCATGGGTCGATCAAGAAGAAAGAATAAGGAACAGAGATGAATTTGAGATCCACTTTGATCAACTGAATAGATAAAGTGGCTCTCCTGAGCTAAATCAGTAGCACTAGAAATTAAGAGGCAAAAACAGCCTGGCTAGTGTTGCTCAGTGGTTGAGCATCGACCTATGAACCAGGAGGTCACATTGGATTCCTGATCAGGGCACATGCCCTGGTTACAGTAGGGGGTGTGCAGAAGGCAGACAATCCATGATTGTTTCTATCTTTCTCCCTCTCCCTTCCTCTCTCAAATGAAAAATAAAAATAATACCATATATTTTAAAAAAATTGTGAATGATACAAATTGAAAATTGTTTGGTTCATATGTTACTTGCTATGGGAGATAAAGAAGACATAAGGGGTAAGAACTATTTAAAGTTTACTTATTTGAATGATTGATTAAAATATGTTGCATTTGAAATAACAGAAGGATAGGCCTTGGTTGAGAAGTGGATGATGAGTTTCATTTAAGATATATTGGTTAGTTTAGGTTAGAGGTAAATTTTTCCCCTCTTTAATTCATTTTTAATGATAGCTAACACACAGTATTATATTAGTTTCAGGTTTACAAATAGTGGCTCAGTGTTTTTACATTTTGCAAAGTAATCACCGTAAGTCCAGTAATCATCTGTCACTGGACATAGTTTTACGCTGTTCCCTATACTGTACCTTACCACCTCATGACATTTTATAACTGAAGTTTGTCCTTTTTTTCTTTTTTTATTATTAAAGTATTAAATATATCTCCTTTTTACCCAATTGACCACCCCCCCCCCCCCCGCCACTTCAGCCCCACAGGACAAGCCTCCACCACCCTAGTGTCGGTGTCCATTGGTTATGCTAAGATGCATGCATACAAGTCCTTTGGTTGATCTCTTACACCCCTCCCCCATCCCCACCACATTCTTTCTGAGGTTGGACAGTTTAATTAGTGTTTCTTAGTCTCTGGTTCTATATTCCTTCATCAGTTTATGTTGTTCATTATATTCCACCTATGAGTGAGATCATGTGATATTTATCTTTCTCTGACTGGCTTATTGCATTTAGCATAATGCTCTCCAGGTCCATCCATGCTGTTGCAAATGATAAACGTTCCTTCTTTTGTATAGTCACATTATATTCCATTGTATAGATGTATCACAGTTTTTTTTAATCCCACTCATCTGCTGATGGGGACTTAGACTGTTTCCAAAACTTAGCTATTGTAAATTGTGCTGCTATGAACGTAGGAGTGCACATATCTTTTCTGATTGGTGTTCTGATTTCTTGGGATACATTCCCAGAAGTGGAATTTCTGGGTCAAATGAAAGTTCCATTTTTAATTTTTTGAGGAATCTCCATACTGTTTTCCACAGTGCCTGCACCAGGCTGCCTTCCCACCAGCAGTGCAGGGGGATTCCTTTTTCTCAACATCCTCTCCAGCACTTGCTGTTCGTTGATGATAGCCATTCTGACATGTGTGATACGGTATCTCATTGCTGTTTTGATTTGCAATTCTCTGATGATTAGTGACTTTGAGCATGTTTTCGTATGTCCCTGGGCTTTCTGTATGACCTCTTTTTAAAAGTGTCTATTTGGGTCCTTTAGCAATTTTTGTTATTAGATTGTTTATCTTCCTTTTGTTAGGTTGTATGAGTTCCCTGTAAATTTTGGAAATTAAAACCTTATCTGAGATGGCATTGGCAAATACGTTCTCTCCCTGCAGTGGGCTTTCTTGTTGTTTTGTTGATGGTTTCTTTTGCTGTGCAGAAGCTTTTATTTTAATGTAGTCCCATTTGTTTTTTTCCTTAGTTTTCATTGTCCTAGAAGCTGTATAGGTGAAGATATTGCTATGGCATGTGTCTGATATTTTGCTTTATAGGGAGTCTTCTATAATTTTTATGGTTTCCTGTCTTACATTTAAGTTCTTTAACCATTTTGAGTTTATTTTTGTGTATGGTGTAAGTTGGTAAACAGGTTTTATTTTTTTGCATGTTTCTGACCAATTTTTCCAGCACCATTTATTGAAGAGATTGTCTTGACTCCATTTTATGCTCTTGCCTCCTTTGTCAAATATTATTGTGATTGAGCATAATGACTTGGGTCTATTTCTGGGTTCTCTGTTCTATTCCACTGGTCTATATGTTTGTTCTTGTGCCAGTATCAGGTAGTTTTGAGAACAATTCCTTGTAATATAGCTTGATATCTGGTATTGTGATCCCTCCAACTTTGTTCTTCTTTCTTAGGATTGCTGTGGCTATAGAAAGTATTTTTAAAAATTCCAGATGAACTTTTGGAGAGTTTGTTCTAGGTCTTTGAAATATGTTGTTGGTATTTTAATGGGGGTTGCATTGAACCTATAGAATGCATTGAATATTATGGTCATTTTAATTATGTTGATTCTATCAATCCATGAACAAGGTATATTTTTTTCATTTATTTATGTCTTCTTCTACTTTTTTTTTTATGTCCTTTAGTTGTCCAAATACAGGTCTTTTACTTTCTTAGTTAAGTTTATTCCTAGTTATCTTGATTTTTTTGGTGCAATGGTAAATGGGATTGTTTTTTGTTTTGTTTGTTTGTTTTTAGTTTCTCTTTCTGTGAGGTCATTATTGGTGTAGAAAAAAGCAATGAATTTCTGGGTGTTAATTTAATATCCTGCTACTTTGCTGAATTCATTTATTAAGTCTAATAGTTTTTTGATGGAGTTTTTAGGGTTTTCTATATATGATATCATATCATCTGTGACTAATAGCAGGTTAACTTCTTCTTTTGCAATATGTATACCTTTTATTTCTTCTTCTTGTCTGATCAGTATGAGTAGCACTTCCAGTACTATGTACAATAGGCATCCCAAACTTGTTTATGTTCTTAGGGAAAATGGTTTTAGATTTTTCCCATTGAATAATGATGTTGTCTGTAGGTTTATCATATAAGGCTTTTATTATGTTGAGGTATAATCTTTCTATTCCCGATTTGCTGAGAGTTTTTATCAAGAAAGAGTTGTTGGATTTTGTCAAATGCTTTTTCTACATTGATTGATATGATTATGTGATCTTTGTCTCTCAATTTGTTTATGTAATTTATCACATTTATTGATTTGCAGATATTGTACCATCCTTGCATCCCTCGAATAAATCCCACTTGGTCATGGTATATGATCTTTCTAATGTAATGCTGAATCTGATTTGCTAGAATTTTGTTGAGGATTTTAGCATCTATGTTTATCCTGGATATTGGCCTGTAGTTCTCTTTTCTTATGGTATATTTATCTGGTTTTGGAATTAGGGTAATGCTGGCTAAATGGACAGAGCTTGTAAATGTGCCTTTGAATTTTTTTGAGTAATCTGAGGAGAATAGGTTTTAGTTCTTTCAATGTTTGGTAGAATTCTCCTGTAAAGCCATTTGGCACAGGGCTTTAGTTTGCTGGACGACTTTTGATTACTGCTTCAATTTCATGGATAGTTATCAGCCTTTTCAGGTTTTTTGATTCTTCCTGATTGAGTTTTGGAAGCTTGTATTTTTCTAAGAATATGTCCATTTTATCTAGGTCAGTGGTTGGCAAACTCATTAGTCAACAGAGCCAAATATCAACATTACAAGGATTGAAATTTCTTTTGAGAGCCTAAATTTTTAAACATAAACTTCTAATGTCACTTCTTCAAAATAGACTCACCCAGGCCGTGGTATTTTGTGGAAGAGCCACATTCAAGGGGCCAAAGTGCAGCAAGTGTCTCACAAGCCACAGTTTGCTGACAATGGGTATAGGTTGTCCAATTTGTTGGAGTAGAGTTGTAGTATTGTTTTGCAATTCTTTGTATTTCTTTGGTGTCTGTTGTTACTTCACCTCTTTCATTTCTGATTTTGTTTATTTGGGCCCTCTTTGTTTCTTGGTGAGCCTGGCTAGAGGTTCATCAATCTTATTTATCCTTTCAAGGAACCAGCTCTTGGTTTTATGATTTTTTTTTGTCTCTCTGTCATTTATTTCCTCTCTAATCTTTATTATCTTCTTCCATCTGCTTACTCTGGGGTTTACGAGTTGCTCTCTTTCTAATTCTTTCAGTTGTAGTGTTAGATAATTTATTACAATTTTTTCTTGTTCTTTGATGTAGGCTTTGCATGGCTATGAACTTCCTTTTCAGGACTGCTTTCACCATGTCCCATAGATTTTGGATTGTTGTGTTTTAATTTTGATTCATTTCCAGGATGCTTTTTATGTCTTCCTTGATCTCTTTGGTAACCCAATCATTGTTTAATAGCATGCTATTTAGCCTCCAAGTGTTTGATTTTTTTTTCATTGTTTTTACTGTAATTGATTTCAAATTTTATGCCATTATGATCCAAGAAGATACTTGATATGATTTCTATCTTGTTGAATTAGAAGAGACTTTCCCCTTGTCCTAATATGTGGTGTATCTTTTAAAATGTCCTATGTGCACTTGAGATGAATGCATATTCTATAGTTTTGGGGTGAAATGATCTGAAGGTGCCAATTAATTCCATTTGATCTAGTGAATCATTTAGGATCAAAGTTTCTTTTTGCTGATTTTATGTTTAGAGGATTTATCCAGTTGTATCAATGGGTTATTAAAGTCCCCTACTATGACTGTATTGCTGTTGATTTCTCCCTTGATATCATCTAGAATTTTTTTTTAATGTATTTGGGTGCTCCTGTATTGGATGGATATATGTTTACCAGAGTTATATCCTCTTATTGAATTCCCTCCTTTAGTTTTATGAAATGGCCTTCCTTATCTCTTGTTATGGCCTTCATTTTAAGAGGTATTTTGTCAGATATAAGTATTGCTCCCCAGCTTTTTTTTTTTTTAATTTCCATTCACTTGACAATTTTTTTTTCATCCCTTCACTATCAGTATGTGAGTCCTTTGTTCTGAGGAGAGTCACTTGTAGAAACAGATATATGGATCATGTTTTCTTATCCATTCAGCTACCATATGTCAACATTTAGTCCATTTACATTTAAGGTTATCATTATTTTTTAAATATATCTTTTATTTATTTTTTACAGAAAGGAAGGGAGAAGGATAGAGAATTAGAAACATCGATGAGAGAGAAACATCAATCAGCTGCCTCCTGCACACTTCCCACAGGGGATATGCCTGCAACCAATGTACATGCCCTTGACCGGAATCAAACCTGGGACTTTTTAGTCTGCAGGCCGATGCTCTATCCACTGAGCCAAACCAGTTAGGCTAAGGTTATTACTGATAGGTACCTGTTTGTAGCCATTTTTATTCTTTATGCCTGTGTTCCTTCTTTCCTTCCTATTTCTTCTTTTTATATCAATCCCTTTAACATTCCTTGCATTGTTGGTTTGGTGGTAATAAACTCCATTAGCCCTTTTTGTATCCATATGGCTCCTGATTTCACCTTCAATTTTGAATGATAGCCTTGCTGGATATAGTATTATTGGATTCAGTCCCTTGCTTTGCATCACTTTGTATATTTTATTCCATTCCTTTGTAGCCTGATTTGTTTCTGTTGAGAAATCAGTGGGTAGTCTAATGGGAGATCCCTTATAGGTAAATTTCTGTCTCTTTGACAGCCTTTAAGATTCTTATTTTGTCCTTGGTGTTTGCCAATTTAATTATGATGTGTCTTGGAGTTGGTCTTTTTGGTTTCATTTTGTTTGGGACTCTGTGTGATTCTTGAATTTGTGTGAGTTTTTTTCTTCCCAATATCAGGAAAGTTTTCTGTCATTATTTTTTCAAACAGGTTTGCTATTTCTTGCTCAGTCTGAATTTGTCTTCCATCCTTTTCAATGTCCTTATGACCATTTCTCTGAATTCTTTCTTTGACAAGTTGTTTGCCTCCATTTTTTTACTTCCTTTTCTGGTGATTCCTCCTTTTCTTTCATATGGGGGCTGTTTTTTCATCTCCCCATTTTTGCTCTTCTATGGGTCTCTGGTTATGTGGCTCACTTTCTACCACATTGACTGAAAGGCACAAAATACATGACAAGATATGGCACAGAGCGAACTAAACACTAATGTATTCATAACATCGATAACCCCAGTAAAGGTGACTACCACAGAAAAGAGAATTAGGGGAATGAAAAGAGCCACAGAAATGATATCCAGTAAATGAAAAAAGGTAAGAGAGAAAAGAAAAAGAAGAAATAAGAAGAGGGGAAATATATACATATATGGTGAGAAAAATCCATAAAACAAACAGACCAAAAAATGCAAACAACAAACAGCAACAAAAAAGGGGGACAGGGGGACTGAATCTGAAGAGGCAGAACATTCACCGGGCATTCTCTGTCCTTTCCAGGCAGGAACTGTCTGACCAGCTGTGCTTAATTCGCCTTTTCTAGGTGGATGTTATTAGATTTATTTGTTTTTTCTATCTGCTCTGTGAGAAGGCACAGGATGCATCCACCTATTTGGCTGCCATTTTGTCTCCCCCTGGAAAACTGTTTAGGAGCCCGAGGCTGGGAGGCTGGAATCTTGGTGTTTGTGGGTTTGCAGCTGAGGCAGCAAGTCTTGGCCAGTGTGGCTGTAGGGTCCAGGGTGTTGTCTGAGGTCTCTGCGGGTTGAGGTGAGGCTGGGCTCCTAGTCACAGCTACTCTCCCCTTCAAAATTTCACAGCCTCTGCAGCAGAGCCAGCCACACTGGTTGAAATTTCAGTGGTGGCAGAGGCTGCCCAGCTAGGGGAGCCTGGTCTGCCAGCCCCTCAAAGTTCTGTGGAATATAACTGTCTCTCAACCCCACCCGTCACACTCTCTCCCTTAGTGCAATTCTGATGGATGCAGAGAGTGAGAGGCAAGAAAGGGAAGAATGAAGGTAAAGCCTGCCACAAAGAGCTGCTTTTTGGTGTCTTTTACTTTCATGTAGAGACTGTGAGTACATTAGTTAGAATCTTAAATAATATATATGGGCATGGCTGGCTTATTGTCATAAACATTTAAGACACTTGTTGAAATAAAATAAAGGTGCCAAAGAGAGTCAGAAATAGAAACAAGACAATGTGAAACTAGTGGGAAACAATTTCCATGGGTGGAAGACTTACACTGCAAATTCTGGCAGGTGTGAAAATTAACAGAGAAAATATTGAAATATTGAGCATGGCAATTAGAATCTCATTAGTGACCTTTGAGACCAGAGTGAAAACATGCTCTATTTATTCAGTGTAAACATTAAATGCAGCAAAATACTAAAATAGTATTTCTAGAATTTACATCTATAGCTCCAAAAAGTTATCTGTAGTTACGTTTCATATTTTGATGTAACACATGTCATTAATCTTTTATCCTAATTTTAATAATAAACTGAGGCAAAAGGTCAGAAGAGATATTTTACAAATGATGTTGATTAAAGGCCAGAATTTTAAATTTGGCATGTGTACCTTCGATGCAAAATTTAATGCTCTTTTATTGCTATCATGGCAAGCACTTTTTCTTTATGATGTGATCATCTTATGCATGTAGTTAAATCGTATATAAACAACAATCAATTCAAATTAAATCATTCCATTTTTAAATGTAGAATCTACCAAGACATATCATGTCACATAATTGTATAATTCACTTTAATTACATAATGCTCATATGGTGCAAAAAAAATTGATAGGCCGACTTAAAAAGCAAAATGACTTAAACCTATCTCAATTTAAAAAGCAATGATCACATTACTACTAATAAGATTAGTGCTGAGTTTTGGAATTGAAGTCCCTCGGACTACAGGTTTTCTCCTACCCAACTTTAATAGCATTCATAGGGAACCACAGGAGAAGGTAGCAAACAGGTTACATAGGTTAACAAAATGTGTCCGTATTTGTCACATATTTTTAGTATTTCCTGATTAACATTTATTTGTTTTCAGTCTATTGAGATTATAAAACATAGTTGATCATAAATAACAGCAATCTTTTTTTAATAATTAGCCTCATTTTTAGTGACTTATTCAGTAATAAAGTGAGCCAGATTCTGGAACTTTGATCACTTCTTAGGGAGTGAAATCTTGCATTCTAATGGCTTGAGACTAAAAGAAAAGAAGACCACATTCCTGCTATCCTGATGCTGCAATATGACAACCAGAGTCCAAGGGGACTTCCTAATTGAGTTATAACCCTAAGACTTCAAGGCAAAGCTATGACAACTTTTGCTGGCTCACAATATATTAAAAATAAGCTTTTACTAAAAGGAGTTTGAAACTATTGTTTTTAACCCTAAATGTAAGGGAATTAGTCACTAAAAAATTACCCTCAAGACACATGTCTGGAAGCAAGGCCGCTAGCTTCTTTAAGGAAGTAAAGCTGTGCCAGGCAGGTTAGTTCATAAAGGAGAGTCTGTGTGGGGACCAGGCAGTGTACAGTCCTCACACCCAATGGGGAGCAGTGTGCCAGCTGGTAGTGAAACAAGAAGAAAGGCAAGATTATCATTTAAAGAAAATTCAGAAAACTTCCCACAGCCTCAACTGCTATTTTTTTAAAAAGAGATTTAATGTGTGTTTTTTTTTTCAGGGGAAAGAAAAACATATTTCATTTTAAGATTAAGTTTAAATACACACAGAAAAATAGTTAACTTACTTTATTTGATTTTTTATGGCATGCCTCAAAACAATCATATGTGGACTCACTATATTTTTATCACCAATACATTTATCATCATCTGCAAACAATTTCATTTCCTGCAAATTGAGTTTAGTCTATGTCTCCAAATTTTACTTTTCTTAATTTTTCTATTTATATGATGGATAATTTTACATGCATAACAAATTTCATATCTACATATATAAAACCCTAATATGCAAATAGACTGAATGGTGGAACAATTGGTCACTACGACATGTGTTATCCACCAAGGGGTGCACGTGAAGCATGGCAGGTGTCTGCAGCAGGCGGCAGAGTGCAGAACATGGCGGGCTTTGGCTGCAGCCATGGTGGGATGAGGAGCAGGTGAGCAGGGGCCCCAGACCAAGGTGGGGTGCTGGTTGCTGTCATTGGGGCAAACCTCTGGTGGTTACTGAAAATTCTTTGCTCCCATGTGCCATAGTCCTACCTGGCATTCTCACCTGCTGCTGGAGCCGGCCCCACTTGCACCCACTGCTGGCGCTGGAGCTGGCCCTGATTGCATGGTACCCTCAGTGAGTATGTGTGGTGACTGCTGGCCTCGATTGCCCTCAGGTCTTCTTCACCAACCCCTGTTGGGGTGACCAGGATCAGCAGCTGCCACTCACACCCACTGCCAGCACAGGTCCCACTCACATCCACAGCTGGCACCAGAGCTGCCTCTCACACCTGCTGTCGGAACCCAGTGCTTGTCTCCCAATCACTTGGCATCAGCAGTGAGTGCAAGTGGTGGCAGCCTGTCCTGATTGTCCCTGAGGGCTTCTTGAACTTCCCCTTCTCCTGAGGGACAATCAGGGCAGCAGCTGCCACTTGCACCCACTGACAGAGTCAGTCCCACTTGCACCTGCTGCTGGTGCCAGCCCCAATTGTTCCATGTCATCAGCAGGTGGAGGGGGGCCAGCACCATCAGCACCTGGAATGGTGGCAGTGGGAGTGGGGCTGACCAGCAGAGAGGACGGGGGCGGGCAATGGGGAGAGGGACTGGCAGGGATACAGAGGATGGGCCAAGACCCACCCCTGTGCCCACTGCAGCCTCTCGGTCCACAGTTCCTTTCAAGGTGTACTACTTTGTGCACGGGGCCCCTAGTCCTACATAATGAAGAGCTAATATGCTAATTAGACTGAACAGCAGAATAAGCATCTGGGCGACCTTCTGGAGACCATCCAGATGACCTTCCCAGTGAAGCTGGGGTTGTGAGGGCCGAGGCAGTTGGGGCTGCGAGAGCCGAGTCCCTTGAATGAATTTCATGCATTGGGCCTATAGTACTAGTATAATGAATACTGATGAATCCATTTTATTTCAATGTAGTTAATGTCAAAGTTCCCTGTAAGTAATGTCCACAGGTCTTTTCCTGGATATATTTCAAAAAAAAAAAAAAAAAAAAAGCCAGGACCGGTTTGGCTCAGTGGATAGAGAGCGTCGGCCTGCGGACTAGAAGGTCCCGGGTTCGATTCCAGTCAGGGGCATGTACCTTGGTTGTGGGCACATCCCCAGTGGGGGGTGTGCAAGAGGCAGCTGATCGATGATTCTCTCTCATCGATGTTTCTGGCTCTCTATCCCTCTCTCTTCCTCTCTGTGAAAAATCAATAAAATATATTAAAAAAAATATTCCTTCTAATTAATTTTCTTTTGATGTGCACAAATTCATGCACTGGCCCACTAGTTTTCCTCTAATTAGCTGTTTAACTGAATAACCTGGGGCATTTCCTCCAACCTAGATTTACTGATTTCACCCATTTGGTTTCACTAACATTTTCTTGGTCTTCTCTCTTTTCTATATACTTGTAGTTCAGTCAAGACATTCAATCAGATAGGAGTTCATGTGGTGTAAAGTTTTATAAGAGTTATTTTGCATTTCCATCAGTATGTGCATTGGTCTAGGCTTATTTTATTTGAAGATGCATTTATTTATTTCATTTTGAGATGAATTTTAAAATATATAAACTAAAGTCTTCTTTACCATAAAGGTAAAATATTTACTGTTACCTTTAGACTATTTTGTCATGAAATGTATCCACGTTATTTGCCTTGCAAGGCCTAATTTAGAAAACTGACTTCAAATATATGGCAAAAAAAAAGTAATTTCAATCTTATTTCCCTGTAAAAACTGCTTTTTTGTTTTTCTTTGTCTCTTTTACTACTCCTGCAGTATTTCTAAAAACCTGTAAACCATAATAAATCTAAGAGCTGTAGGAGAAAAACAAACTGAGTTAATAGCATGAGAAGGCATGGGTAATCCTAGTTTTTAAGAGTATATCTAAATAAACTAAATTTATAAATTATAATTTATAATCGTTTTTTATTATATTTTATTGATTTTGTACAGAGAGGAAGGGAGAGAGATAGAGAGTTAGAAACATTGATGAGAGAGAGTCATCAATCAGCTGCCTCCTGCACACCCCCTACTGGGGATATGCCCACAACCAAGGTACATGCCCTTGACCGGAATCAAACCCGGGACCCTTCAGTTCCCAAGCCGACACTCTATCCATTGAGCCAAACCGGTCCTGGCAATTTATAATCTTTAAATAAATTTATTTCTAATAAAATATTTTCTCTTTTTTCAAAATATTTTAAATCATTTCAAGAATCAAACTTTCTGATAGAAAGTCATGGTTAAGAAATGTTGAGGAATGTGGTTTTATAATCTTTAGTTGGATTGGAATTTTGTACTGATTTCTATGGCAAGATATTTTTTGTATATTGGATACTCCCTATGTATATAATGATCTGTATCTATATCTGTATATCTATCTATATCTATATTCTACAATATAATTCCTTCACTGATTAAGAGGCAGATGAATCAATAGTTAAATATCTCTCATTGACTTAACCGCAATCTTGGAGTTATGTTTAGAATAATTTATGATACTGTTGGCACACCTCCTGACATAGCTCAATAACTACAAAAACCACAACAGAAGTCTTTTTTCATTGCAGTTAGTATTGACCAAAACATATTTTTGAAAATTGCCATTTTCTTTCATAAGTTCATGTTTTCCATTTACAAATCTTGCCATTCATAATTGTAAGGTGTTTATAAATCTTAAATATCTGTTAATGTGTAATAGTGATGATTATGCCATGGGAAATTTGCACTTTAGAAAAGAAGGAAAATTCAATATGAAACAGGAAAATTGAACTGGAATATATGGTGCTCCCTGAGGGAGGATGGTTCCCAGGCTCTTGTCCAAGTAGAGTCAAAGAATGAAACCACGGTCAAAAGGTGGTATAGTAAAAGTGGGTATAGTGTCAAATTAATCTGTGCAATTTATTGCAAATCTGAGAATGGCCCCTGATCTTGAAGGGTCTGAGAGCATGGCCTTGATGGCTTATGTGCTATGACTTGACTCACTGACCTTCACCCTGTAGGTTTTAAAATCATTTTGTGGAACTCTTGAGGACATTGTTATATCCAACCAGTACTGTATTCCTTGCCATGGGCTTTTTATCTTCAGATGTCTTTTTTCTAAATAGCCACATAATGTTGTCTAATAAAAACAGCTGATGAATAAATACTAGGTTATCTGGGCTTTTGTTAAATATTTTATACAGAAAATATTAGACCTTAATTATTCAATGGGTATCTATAATAATAAAAGGGTAATATGCTAATTAGACCGTACATCTTATGCAAATCATTCTGGATACTCTTCCTGAGGAAGCCAGGGTCGGAGGTAGGCCAGCCTAGACCCAGGTGTCCGCGGGACCCAGGGAAAGTCAGTCCGGGTCCCCAGTAACTGCAGGTGGTCAGAGGAAGGAAGCCCTGGTCCCGAGTGCCTGAGGGAAACCGATGCCAGCAGCCCAGGGAAGGAAGGCCTACTCTTGCACAATTTTTTGTGCTTCCAGCCCCTAATAAAGTTATAATTATACATGGTAAGTTCTAGAGATCTACTGTACAAAATAGTGGTTATCGTTAACAATAAGGTAATATATATTTAAAATTGCTTAAGAAGGCAGACCTGAGCCTGGCCAGTGAGGCTCAGTGGTTGAGCATTGACCTATGAACCAGGAGGTCATGATTCAATTCCCAGTCAGAGCAGATGCCTGGGTTATGGGCTCTACCCCCAGTGGGGGAGTGTAGATGGGAGGCTATTAATAATTCTCTCTGATTATTGATGTTTCTGTTTCTCTCTTCCTCTCCCTTTCTCTCTAAAATCAATAAAAAATATATTTTAAAAAAAGAAGGCAGACCTCATTTTGACCACTTACACCCCCCTCCAAAAAAAAAAATCCAACAAACACAAGGAAACTTTGGGAGGTGATAAATATGTTTGTTACCTGAATTGTGGTGATATGCATATAGGTGTATGCCTAAATCTCACCATATCGTATAGATGAATTATATGCACTATTTTATATGCCTATTATACCTCAGTAGACCTGGGGAGAAAAAGAAACACTACTTTTGGATAAAATGCAACTTTTGTTGCCTTTTCAGGAAAAAAGAAAAAAGTAGGAGGAAAAAGATGTACCAGTTAATAATGTGGATTTTTTTCAATAGATGGAGTTACACATATGTTGATATATATGCAATTTGATATGTATGTTATTTTGTTCTATTGACAGCAAGCTTCAAAATTTCATGTCAAATTTTCTGAAGGGGTTAACATCATAGATATTTTTATGCTTAAAAAATGCTGATTCTCACCAAAGTCGGTTTGGCTCAGTGGTAGAGCATCGGTCTGCGGACTGAAAGCTCCCAGGTTCGATTCCAGTCAAGGGCATGTACATTGGTTGCGGGCACATCCCTGGTAGGGGGTGTGCAAGAGGCAGCTGGTCGATGTTTCTTTCTCATTGACGTTTCTAGCTCTCTATTTCTCTCCCTTCCTCTCTGTAAAAAATCAATAAAATATATTTTTTAAAAATGCTGTTTCTTTTAACAACAACAACAACAACAAAAAAGAGCATTTGCGGGAAGTTTTAATTCATTACTTTAGTTTGAAGAAAAGTACTGCTGAAAGTTAGCATATACTTTGGGAAGCTTATGATGAACATGCTCCATCTCAAGATGCTTGTAAAGGCTGATTTAAATACTTTAAAAGTGATGATTTTGATGTGAAAGACAAAGAATGTCCAGGTCAACTGAAAAAGTTTGAAGACCAACAATTACAAGCATTATTGGATGAAGTTGCTTGTCAAGCTCAAAAACAACTTGCAGAAAGATTAATTGTTGCTCAGCAAACAATTTCTGATCATTTACAAGCAATGGGAAAGATTTTAAGGGAAGATAAATGGGTGCCACATCAACTGAATGAAAGACAAATGGAAAACCAAAAAGTCATCAGTAAAATGTTGTTTCCGTAGCATGAAAGAAAGTATTTTTTGCACTGAATTGAGACTGGTGATGAAAAATGGATCTATTTTGAGAATTCCAAATGCACAAAATCATGGATTGATCCAGGTCAACCATCAACAACGACGACTGCAAGGCCAAATTGCTTTGGAAAGAAGATAGTGCTCTGCGTTTGGTGGGATCAGGAAGGTGTGGTGTATTATGAGCTTCTAAAACCAGATGAAGCTGACCGCTACCAACCAGGTGAAACTGACCACTACTAACAACAAACAATCAATTTGAACTACACTTTGATCATAAAATGACCAGAATGTACCAGAAGACACGGCAAAGACACATTATATAAAGTAATGATAGTGTACAATCACACACTTCAAAACTAGTTAGACACATTAAAAGATCTTGTCTGGGAAGTATGAACCGCTCTGCCATATTCTCTTTAACTTGCGCCTTCAGATTACCACTTGATCCGATCGATAACACATACACTTTCTGAGCAGCATCTCAAAATATACAAATAAGTGGAAAATTGGGTCTCTGAATGGTTTGCCTCAAAACAAGAAAATTTCTATTGGGACGGTACCCACAAATTACTTGAAAGATGGGGAAATGTGTAGCTAGCAATGGACATTACTTTAAATAAAGCACTTTTGATGTTTCTCTTGAAATTATTGTGTTTTCTTTTATTGCAACATCTGCATTATTAACTGGTATAACTGGTAGAGGAGGAAGAGGAGCATATATTATTTAGGATCATTATAAACAAATAACAACACCTGAATATTCATAAAATCAAATTACTGCTAGTCAAAACCCAAAGAACTAAAACTATCAAGCTAGTTATTAGCATCAGATTTATGAAAGCAATATATTTGATTGAATTTTTTACATTATTGAACAAAAACCAGCAAGAACATATCTATAGTTGAACAAGTTACTACTCATTTTAATGAGAGAGAAGGCACATCATGAGCAATCATGAGACATCTCAGTAAGAGGGAGCCCAAAATAACTTTGAATAGGATGTGGGCTGTGTTAACAAGATTTTGAGGAAGATTTAAGGAAAGAAGGCTTTGCTTCATATTAGATGTTGTAATCTGTGATTACTTATCTTTTTTTTAAATATATATTTTTATTGATTCTTTATAGAGAGGAAGAGAGAGGGATAGAGAGTTAGAAAGATCGATGAGAGAGAAACATGGATCAGTTGCCTCTTGCACACACCCAACTGGGGATATGCCCACAACCAAAGTACATGCCCTTGACCGGAATTGAACCTGGGACCTTTCAGTCCACAGGCCGATGCTCTATTCACTGAGCCAAACCGGTTTTGGCTGTGATTACATATCTTAATAAATCACATATAGAAACAGTTTGAAAACTAAGTGCAACCTAAAATATTTGCAGATTCAATGATAATGGATGCAGCATGATTAATTCTTGCACAATGTAATTTGCATATAATAATGATTATTGCAATTATTTTCTTTATTATTCCTAGGTTGTTGAAAATATTTTATTATTACTATCTCTCTGTAACTTGTAACTATATATATATATATATATATATATATATATATATATATACTATCATTAAATAAATATCAATTTTTAATCTTTGCTGTTTATATATCAAACTTGATTCATCTTATAATATGTTTTTCAAGTTTTTATAGAAATGGCAGTATGTAAACTGACAACAATTATTTAAATTGTCACTGTATTCTCTCCATAAGATATTTTCTATGGCATGTATATACCAAAATAAATATGTCTCTCTAGATGTGGAATATAAATTTAGACCCAAAGCATATCTCAGGGGAAGTTTGTATACATTACGCACACTGTTCTTTGCTGGTGCAAGGATGACTTTTAAGTTAACCAGTCATGAAATTTTAGCTTAGCCAATTACTAAGGTTGAGATCTAAAAGGAATTATTTTATCACTAAGCATTTCCTGGCCTATAACTTGGAATCTGTAATATTTATCTCGGTGATATATTTAAAGAAATACATGTATGAGAAATTTCATGATAGCTGTTATTTTATTAAGTACTTTAACATCGCTATTTAATAAAATTAGAATGTTGTAGGAAAAGTAAGGAGATAAGTTTGTGATTTTCTGTTTCTTGATGTGCAGAGATAATACCCTGTCTTGATTGAAAGTAGGAATATGTTCTCAGAATTTGACTGAGAGCCACATTAAATAAATTATGGCCCAGCATTTTAGATTTAAATTGGTTCATGTTTCACCAGAATTATCAATGAATCACAAGAGTAACTTGATAGATCTCATGGTGACTTTTAAGCAAAGTATATACATTCAACAGCCTGGGAGAAAATTCAGTAATATAGCTTTAAATTCATTATTAATGACAAATTTTGCACTCTAATAGTAGTGTGGGGAAGAACAAATAAACAGATAAATTCATAACATTATTTGCTTTTTGGCTTTAGATTAAAATCTGGATTAAAAAGTTTTAAGTACACTTATAAACAAAACAGCTCTCCCTTTCTCTATTCTTTACTTTTAATATTTATTCATCTATTTATGTATGCATCCTATAAATAAATTTGAATACATATTATGTAAAGGGAAGTAATTCCGGAGTATTATGTGAACAAAATAGAAGAAATTCTCATGGAACTCTCACTTAGTAGCCTCAGACCTTATTTGGCAACATTAAAACAAACAAACTGTTTTATGCCATGGTGGCTGACCTAGATACAAACAAAACAAAACTATAAACAAAAAATTGTAAAGCATTCCCATTTTATTATGCCATTCTTTTTACCTTAAAGTATTTTTAGAACAATATATGCTTATTTAAAATTAGCAGCCTAATCTCTTAGGGCTTTCTCTTTATTTGTGTCATTGATTTATATTGTGCAGAGTTGTAGAAATAGTCCAGCAAACTCAGTTGCTGAAGCTATCACTAAAAGTTAATATCATTTTAAATACTTACAAGGACTGCATGCATTTGAAAATTCTTTAAGGGAATACAATTTCACAGACCACTGTTTTAGATACGGTCTTCATCTATTATTATTACCTGTGCTGGAGGCCCGTTGCAAGGTATTCATGCAAGAATAGGCCTTTCTTCCCAAGGCTTCACTCCCCAGTCGCTTGGGAGCCAGTAAGTCCCTGCTCTTGGCCCTCCCAGAGCTGGCATGTCTGCAGGAGCCAGCAAGTCCTTGCTTCTGTCCAGAGCAGGGCTCCAGTAGTTCCCTCTGCCACTCCCCTTCCCCTCATAGCAGGCATCACACCCCTCCTGGCTGCTCCAACCCTGCATATGCAAATTCCTTCCATCTTTGTTGGGTTAATTTGCATACTCTCTTTGGCTGTGGGCATAGTGAAGTGATGGTTAATTTGCATGTTTCTCTTTTATTAGGTAAGATTACTACAACAATCTACTAATCTGTTTCCTTGACACTTGCTGGATTTATTTTCTTCCAATCAAATAGGTAGTGGAAAAATCCAATATTAGTGAAGCAAGCATGATCATATTAACTCTTGCAAGAACTTCTACATGCGAGCATCTTTCAATCTTCCAAATAAATAAAATATACTTACTCTTTAATTATGCCTTGTCATTTTTCTCTCTCATTCTTTATGTTCGAACCAGATTCTACTGATTGAGAGATCAAGCTTTGTTGGATTTCATTTTCTAACCCTCAATACCCAACATTTGGTCGGCTTAAATCCAGTGAGTGCATCTGATCCAATCTAAATTTCAGCTCTCCCAAGATGTTATTCCTACTTGTAAGCTTCCAGGACCTTCTCCTCATCCATCCCCTGTCTCATAGTCTGGGTTAAGTGCTGCCAAACACTCTCGTTGTTTCTATTTAGTACTGCCATAGTTAAAGGTAATTCTGTTTATGCATAATTTTAATTAGCCTGCAAGTTGTTTAAGACTACCCGCTGTTCCAATGCCTAGACCAATCCCTAGAATGCAGTTTATATAAAATAAATATTTGTTGGATAAATGAATAAAACAACAACAACTACCATTGTACAATGCCACTAGCGCTGTACAAGTCAATAAAACTTTATCTCAAACCCATAGAACCAGAAGTGTTTTAGAATTCAGAACTGCTTAGACAAGCAGTATGTTCTGAAAGGTAATATGGTGCAGATACTACAGATTATGAAATAACCCAGGGGATTACAGGACAACAATGAGTAATAAAGCAGATTAACATATTTATAGCAAAATGTGACAATTCCTACTAAGCAGGAATAAATAAATACTAGTAAATAGCCTTATGCCAAATTGGGATAAATACCAGTAAATAGTCACATTTAGTTGAAGTAAGATTTTACTGCCAAAATATTTTAGGAAACACACAATGCAATATGCAGATGATATATTATACAATTGTACAGCTGAGTATATACATTTTAGTAATTAGTAGGTTTTGCATGTTTGACTTATACTCATTTTCTAGGTATAAAATGTATCTCAAAGTTTCAGACTTGGTATATATTATTCATAAGAGATACATTTTTCTTATGAATTACAGGATTACCTAAATTCTTTTTCTAGTTTTCCAATAGTGAATTTATATTTTCCTTCAAATTAGAATTAGTTTTCTGTATTGGTAGAAATATTAACCACTTTGTATATTAGACAAAAACACTTTAAAATATTTTTCTTCTCTCATTTATTTTATTATGTACTAGAGGCCTGATGCATGAAATTCGTGCAAGAGTAGGCTTTCCTTCCCCTGGCTGGCACCAGCGTTCCTCTGGCACCTGGGACGGGGCTTTCCTCTGACGCCTGGAAACCAGGTTTCCCTCTGGAACCCAGGACCCGGGCTTCTCTTGCAGTCCTTGCGGTCCTGGCTTCCTCCAGAAGGATGTTCAGTATACTTAGCGTATTATGCTTTAATTATAGATACATTTATAATTATTTTATCTCAAAATGTCATTCTTATAAAGTTATGTTTCTATTTGAATATATATATAATATTGAATATATATATATATTATACAATTGTATAGCTCAGTATATACATTTTAGTAATTAGTAGGTTTCGCATGTTTGACTTATGCTCATTTTCTAGGTATAAAATGTATCTCAAAGTTTCAGACTTTGTATATATTATTCATAAGAGATACATTTTTCTTATGAATTACAGGATTACACACACACACACACACACACACACATATATATATATATATATATATATATATATATATATATATATAATCTTTCCTTTTTTCTCTAATGGCAGTATTTCAAAACCAGACTGTATTTCCTTTGGAGTAGATCCCAAATTTCTCTAAGACATGTAATTTGTTTTTTCCCTTCCTTTCATCCATTCACTCACTCATTGTATAAAATGAAAGGTAATTTTTCAGACACACCAATGCTCCTCACATATGACACTCACTTGGAGCAGCAGTCAGTCTCATGTGGTATGTTCACAGTGCCACTCTTAGCCAGATTTCCATCTCCTTATGTATTACAGTTGAATTCAATCCCTAGAGTCATTGATAGAAAGGACAGATTTTGTGTGTCTACAATTTTTTCAAGTTACTTCCCTGCTACTGTGACATGGTCTTTAACACTTTTCAGTATAATTAAAAATATGAAATAAGGTGGATTGCAGTCCATGTTAAACCCCTTCAACAAAAGATGGAAGGAAAGAAATTAACTTGATCTGCTTCCCCACCCCCCCCCCCCCCCCCCCCGCAGTATGGGGTTGCAGACGATCAGCCTAGTAGCTTGGCTTTGTACATATTGCAATTTGATATAGTAGTTGAAAAGCAGCCAGTTAACAGGGAATTGCAGTAATCAAGTTGTTGGGGGAGGAAAATCAATGTACTGAACAGACTTTCAATCTTATTATAAGACCAACACAAGTAAAGACAGGCAATGGTCCTCCTGTGCCAGCAGCAGTGTGCATAGGGAGAATAGGAAAAAAATGACCTCATAGCTCAAGAACCATATATATATATATATATATATATATATATATATATATATATATTTCAAAAGGCCACTAAGTGTCTAAATAAATCTTAAAATCATGAAATTAAAATTTTATCAGAAGCCTTTTCTGTCAAATATAAAATGAAATGACTTAATTATGAAGTCACTTTTAAATGAGCTAATATAATTTTATTTATAATTTGTGTGAGTTGAATTTTTTTTTAAATTGAATATAACTGGTATTATAAGATTACATAAAACTCAGGGAAAATAACATAGTGTAGGAATGTTTAAATATAGGCAAATGTCAATGAGTAATAGTATACTAGAGGCCCGATGCAAGAAAGTTTATGCACTGGAGCAGGGGGTCCCTCAGCGCAATCTGCCCCCTCTCACAGTCAAGGAGCTCTCAGGGGTGGGAGGTGACCAAGCAATCAGGGGAAGGTGATGCCCCACCACACCTCTGCTGCTGCCACTGCCTGCAGAGCAAGCCTCAGCCTGGCCCTGGTTCCCTGAGTCTCAGGTGGACCTGAGCAGCTGGGGGCTGAAGGTGAATGGGGCACTGTGGAGGCAGGTGTGTGGCGGGGCTGAGGGGACTGGGTGCCGCCATCTTGTGACTGTAGGCGCTGCCATCTTTGAAGGGGTGGCAGTCATTAGCATATTCCCTCCTTATTGGCTGTGGGTGCTGCCATCTTTGCGATGCCGTGAAGGTCAAATAGCATATCCCCTCTTTATTAGATAGGATGGGTTGGTCATTTAAACTGATTTAAATATGAGAATCATGAAGTAGATAAAGAAAATGCATTCGTCCATACCTTCATAATCTACAAATCAACCAGACTTGGAAATTTTCTTTAATTCACTGATATACTTTGTTTCAAATGGCAACAAAGAGGAGAAATTAGGTGAGAGAAGATTGGAAGACAGAGAAGCAGGGAGAAAAGGTAAGAATATACAGAATGGTCTTGATTACTGTCTAAGGGGCAGCTAAGGCCTAAATCAATCTGAGGCACCTCTTGAAATGCAGGTATACTAGTCCGTTTCCAAGCATTGTATTAAAATTTCATGATCAATAACGCTGAAAGCTGCAAAACATACAAGCAAAATAAGTGCTGACAATTCACCAACGTCCGAATTTAATGAAATGCCATTCTCTGGACTCCGCAGACGTGCCCGGAGGAGAGACCATGCTGATTATAATCTGCAGAAGAATCTCCATTTGTCCTTCCAGTGGTAATAAACTCAGGGTGGTACCTTTTGTTCCAGGTTGTGTTTACTCTCCAAAATACAGCAGTCAATTCATATTCTGATATGATGCTATTGTTTTCAACATTGAGTCAACCAATCAAACACCCCCCCCCCCTTTTTTTTTTCATTTTCAGCCTGGGGGAAAATCTAATATTATGACCTACTTTGATATTATATGTCCATAGCATCTAGGTTGGAGGATTAGTCCTTTTTGTAATTAAGTGGGTTTGGTTCCACCGGCTCTGGAAATGTATCCACACACCATTCATCGAGTTTGCCATGTAGTTTCATCATCTTTGGCTTCTTGTTACCTTTTAAGGACATGGGAAATGTTGCCTTGCATATTTACTGAAAAAGTCAATATCATTTTACTTAGGATATTCTCCATGGATCCAGGCACTAAGAGGTAATTATGTAGAGAAATCATCAGCTTTTTCTTGAACAGAAACCCCCTTCCATCTGCGGGCATTCACAATGCCTAAGAAAACCCTGGTGATCCAGCACATCTGAGAGAATGCCAAAATATGACTTCTACAGTCCTTTTTATTATTAAATAAGTGATTAGAAAGACTAGAAAGACAGTTGGTGGGGTTTCTAAAATATTTTCTATACAAAAATATATTACTATATGTTTTTTTCTCTTGTTAAAATATTGCTATAATCTTAACAATACCATTAACACAGAATATTGGAATAGTCCTCAGTGGTATCCTTAAGTGATGAGAATTTTTCTTAACTTGATATATCTACAAACTCACCATACTGTCCAGGATTGCCTTTCTTTTAAAGCATTTATTCAGGGATTGACTTATCATAGTTATATATTCATGTATTTCACTCAATTAATCAACATTCATTGACACCCAGGTATCAGACTCTATGCTCAGCACTTGATGGCTCCCTTGCATTGACAACTGATGAATGTTTACTGATGTTTGTACTGTCATTTGACCTAATTCTGAACCCTTTCATTCTTATCTTATCCACTTTGGATAGAACTCTGTAGGAAATAAATTCTAAATTTGAAAGAGTGTGTAACTGAGATTATCTGGAATAGATTGAACAGGTGTTTAAAGATTGCAGAGAAAGATTTCAACTGTGGAATCTGTGATTTTACGAAATAAAAGCTTTAAGTTATAATGTGATGTGCATTACTTTTTTCTTGACTAAAATATACAGTTGACTTAGTGTGATTTGTCTTCAGCCAATGATATGCATGTTTTACCTGTTTAAATCCACCTCCGGGATGTAAAGAACTGTTACACTTTCCCAAAAACGTTTATGAAGATATGGCACTTGAATGGGCTAAGGGTATGTGAAGCCATTCCTGCTCGTTTTGCTGTAAACATCTTTGCTAGAAGCATTTGTGCTGTGGCAAAGATGTTTACAATGAAACTGCGTAGAACCCTACCCTGGAACTTGAGAGTATGTACTCTCAAGTGTAGGGTTCTACGCAGTTTCATTGTAAACATCTTTGCCACAGCACAAATGCTTCTAGCAAAGATGTTTACAGCAAAAGGGACTTTGCAAATGAAACTGAATTAATGATTTTGAGATGGGAAAGCATCCTGGGTTATTTGGTTGGCCCAGTGAAATCACAGGGCCTATCAAAGTAAAGAGGGAGGGAGAAGAGGAGGTCAGTATGAGGCAGTGCAAGAAAGACGAGAGCCCCTATTGCTGGCTTTGAAGGAGAAGGGAGGGGTACACAAGCCACGGAATGGTGACATCCTCTAGAAGCTGGAAAAAACAAGGAAATATATTCTTCCCTAGATCTTTCTAAAAGGAACACAACTCTGTAGTCACCTTGAATTTAGCCCAAAGAAACCTTGCTGAACTGATTTACAGGATTTTAAGATGATAAATTTGTGTTGTTTAAGTTTGTGATAATTTGTTATAGCAGCCATAGGCTATATTGGGGCTAATGTCAATATCTCTTCCATTATTCTTCAGCTGGAGAGTGGTGGAACTGATGATTACATCACACTTTATCTCTGTTTTGCTGAGAGTCTAACAAAGAAATGAGTCACAGCTGAATATGAATATGTTTTGCATGTCAATAGTATAGAAATAATTCAAAAATGTGTACTTGAGGGAACATATTTAGAACTATTTGTTTGGGCCTAGCAAGAGAGACCATCATCTTAATTCATGTTGGCGGAAAAACATTATACATGCAAATTCATAAATATTTAAACTATGAATAAAGCTATAATAGATAAATGGAATTAAGAGTATTACTCATTTGAAAATCACCAAAAGACTGTTAATGATCAAATGCGCCAGACAGCCTATATTCTATGTAATAATATAATTTTCCAAATCTATACATAGTATTTTTTTTTAAACTATAAACCTTTTTAGTGATTTGAAAAAGACGCAGTTGGTCACCTGGGAAAATGTGAAATAGTTAAATTTATGAAGCATTCCCATCTCTTACTTGGTGTCTCTTCTCACTTCAGTACTCATGGCAGCCCCAATGCAAGGAGCTGCCTCCATTGTGACAATCCTTCTACTCAGTATGTTAATCTGGGCTTCTCTAGCTCTCCCCTTATAAAAACTGCCATCTTATTCTTTAGAAAATTGTCTTTTTTCAGGCCTTCAAAGTGTAAAATGTTAATACATTTTTTGGGGTCAACGTTGAGCAAAGAGGAAGAAAACCACAAAGGGGTTGATAGGAGAGGCTGGAACATGGTTTCACTATAAACCCCACCCTTAGGGTGGATTCCACAAATTGGAGGGAACTAAAAAACCGGAGCTTCAACTTGAAGCATCAGGCACTGGGCATCCCAACTTTGAAGATATGGAGTTGAGAAATGACTTCCCCAAACACCTAACTTTGAAAACCAAAGGGGTTCATGTCCTAAGCCCCATAGGCTGTAGATATGGGAGCAACAACTCTGAAAGGGGTCATGTGCCCAGAATCACTCACCCCAGGGTGAAGCTTAGAGGCCTTTTTGACACCCAGACTTCCAGTGAAGGAGGACTTAAAGTGATGACTGAAGGGGCAGACCGCTGAAACACTCTCCTGGGACAGAGACTGGTGGGAGTACCAGCACCAGTATCTCCAAGAAGGGAGCTTTTCCACATATCAGAGACTAAAAGATACAATAATATACGCTTTTACAATATCATTAGGAAATGCTTGTTTTTAATGACAAAAGTGTAGCAAGGTTCTCCTTCTTCTTGGGATTTTGTATTAGATATTTCAAATTACATCATGGAATCAATTTTTGTTTTTCAATCAATGCATGCAACTGGAATTTCATTTACTGAACTATTTCCATTTTAAAAATAAGTTATATGCTTTATTTTTATAATAAGTAATGAAGAAAAAGAATTAAAATTTGAAAGGCTAGCAAGAAAGCAACACCCTCTCCTGCTTTATCAGTACACTCTGCTGTTGCAATATGCGTGGTCCTAAGGGATAGATCTTAATGGAAATCAAATAGGAAAACCCTGTTCGACGTTTCTCCAGCTTCAATTGCAGCTAAGTAAGGCTGGACATATGATGCATGTCAGGCTAGTGTGACTAAACAGAAGCCCACCCTGGGGAACTTTAGGGAACTGGGAAATATCTTGCTTCTGGGAAAACATTTACTTTCTCAAAAAAAAAAAAAAAAAAAAGCCTACAGAGAGAAGTTACTGACCATCTACAGTTTGTGTGCTTTAGCAGTTACACATATATTTCCTGACATATTCAATAATTATGTATTGCATGTCAAATTTGAGCCAAATACTACATAATATAACAGGCATAAAAGATGGAAAATGCATTAGTCCATACCTTCAAGAAGGATATGTGGAAAAAGAGAAGCTTATTCAGTGCAGAAGGGACATACAAACCAAAAGGAAAAAAAGACTGTAAAGCATCTCAGGCTAGGGAAGGTACTACAATTGTGTCTTTCCAATGTGTGATGTGTGAATTGAAAAAAGGAAGAAAGAAGGTTGGAAGAGAAGATAGGGATGGAGAGGGAGTGAGAGAGAGAGAAAGAGAGAGAAAAGAAGGAATATAGGTCTCATCTCTCTGGAGTGCTATGAAGAAGCCAGGTACTTGGGAATTTACTGTGCGACATTCCAAAGTTCCTCCTTGTGTATACTTCATTTTGCTAGCTCCCATGGTGCTAAGTAAAAGTTCACCATGGTCATTTAGGGAAATACTGAATGATATTTAATTATTTTGGGGACTACTGATATACAATAGAAAATTAAAAATTCTGAAATCCACCAGTTGTACTTGTTTAATAAATATTTTTGTAAATGTATAAACCATGAACTATCTTGTTTTCTAATAATACTTATTTGTATGGAACACTAGATTATAAAGGATAGATGTATTTTATAAAATGCATTTTGATTATCAGTTTGAAGGAAGGGTTAACAAAAAGACTGGGAACAAAATTTTTTCTGGTGAATGATACTCTAACCAAAATAGTGTGATGAAATCATCAATTGGGACAATGTTTGAGAAGACCATCAATTGGGGCCATATTTAATGCTTTATAATATAAACCATTCACATTTTATTCTTTCTCCTATAAATCTAAGAGAATGTTAACTTTAGTGAGAAGATCTATACTCAGTCAGTTGTTTTTCTCCCTATCTTCTAAATCCAAATGAAGGTAAGATGAAAACTAATTTGAAAAGGTCTTGCATGCAAGGCAAGAATATATTAAAATATTAAAATAGAAACATCGTTTTTGTTTTTTCTTCTGCTTGTTTTATTTCAGATATATATGCTGGTTTTCAAGAAAGGAAAAACAATGCAATATATTTGTGAAAACGAGAGACTCATTTAGAATAACTAC
Organism: Pipistrellus hanaki; assembly: GCF_964339955.1. NCBI lineage: Eukaryota > Metazoa > Chordata > Mammalia > Chiroptera > Vespertilionidae > Pipistrellus > Pipistrellus hanaki. The sequence goes on along the minus strand of NC_140503.1, from coordinate 172,976,906 downwards.
TTGGGATTTAAATAAATAAGTAACCATATTTAGCAAAAAACATAGGCCTGGTGGAGGGCCGGGTCTAGGGTGAAGGGTGTCATTGGGGTAAACGAGGACATCTGTAATACTTTCAATAATAATGTTAAATAAATAAATAAAAAACATAGGCAGCACATATTATACATTGACTTTGTTTTATAATTAAAGGTCAAATATACCTAAATCGAGTGCCAGATAATAAACATCTTATTAATATTTGGATGATTAAAAATAAAAAACTATTATTCCTCAAGAAAAATAAGTTAGAAATATTATCCCAAAATAACTCTGTATAGTGTCTGGAGAAGTAGAAGGAATGATATCTGAAAAAAGAGAAGAAACATAAGACTAGCCAAATTGATGGCATTATTTAGATGACTTACTCAAAGGATCAAATTGAAACAGGGTAGATATTATGTAATTATGTTTATTTGAAATAGAACATTAAGATAAATGAATTCAGTGGCTACTTCTTAGCTATTCAATGGAGCAAATGAATATTTGTCTACACAAATGATATAAGTGATTTATATCTATTTAACATTTAATATCCTAATATGGTTCAAATTGATTTAATTAAAATCCGAAAGAGATTATATATGATATATATGATAATTTATTCTTATCAGACAAAAGGGAATGATTAATCATTAGTTGTTTACTAGAAAAATTATAAAATAGTTGATGGAAAATATTATAGGAATGAAACTTTTCAAATTTAATTGAGGAAAATGTAATACAAAAATAACAAATAATACTAAGGCTGCAAAATAGCAATAGTGTATGGATTAAGTAGAGATTAATTGAATTTTTCTGAGCAATAGCTTGACATAAATCTGACTGAAAAACATTAATCTTATAACTATGTCATAATGGTCTACTATAGAACATTAAAAACAACTCATAATATGGTTAATAACTTCACACAAAAGTTAGCAAATTGCAAAGGGTGCCTTGGCCAGTTTGACTCAGTTGATGGGGCATTGGTCTGCAGACTGAAGGGTCCCGGGTTCAATTCTGGCCAAAGGCATGTACCTTGGTTGCAGGCACATCCCCAGTGAGGGGTGTACAGGAGGCAGCTAATCGATGTTTCTCTCTCATCGATGTTTCTAACTGTCCCTCTCCCTTTCTCTCTGTAAAAAAAAATCAATAAAATATATTTTTAAAAAAGGGTTCTAAAATGGCTCTTTAATTTCAAGCTATCTAAAACATTTCAAAAGATTGACTGCAAAATGAGTTAGTAAGGCCTCCCTTGTCTTCTGACAAATGAGCATATTTCTTTGGGATTCATGGTGAGCTCAGTATCCAGTCCTGCAATATTTACTCAAGCCTACTATCTTTTTGCCTTTCCAATCGCTATAGTAATACTCAGTACTGCAACACTTGCAGTCTTTTGGTCCTCTCATAATTAAAAGCTCAGGAGTTTAAGGAAATATATTCTTCAGTGGGCACATGGCACTGTGCTTCTCTGCTTTGATGTAGCTGGATTAAAGGAATAATGGTAGTGCAAGAACAAGTATTCCGTTTTTAAGTTATAATTCATAAAGGCCATACTGATCATTTAAATTTGTTGTTATTTTAGTTTTAGTGGTTCATTTTCAAAGTTAAGACATAGAAAACTCACCTTAATACTTCTATAAAATTTTATAGTTATTACCTTATTATCATTAAATATAATTTCTTCTGTCTTCATTTTGTTCCTGACCATATGTAACATAATTTACCTGAAAAAGGATATAATCTCTCCAATAACTCTATTAAGAAAACAATATTGCTATTATCATATGAAATTATCATCTATTATCATTAAGCCAATAGATTTATAACATGCTGTGATAGAGCAAAAAAATGAACCTAAGTCTGATAGCTATAATAATAAAAGGGTAATATGCTGGACATCCTGGGATGGAGGGAAGCCTGGGTCCAGGATACCAGGGAGAAGCCAGTGCCGGCATCTGGAAGAAGGAAGGCCTACCCTTGCATGAATTTCATGCATCTGGCCTCTAGTATCAGCATAAACAAAACCAAACTGAACATTTTTTTAAAAAAGAAAGGAGTAGGAAAATTATTTTTAAAATAATCAGGACCAAGATTGATTTTTTTATTGATTTGTGAAGGAAAAAAAATAGCCTAGACAATTTTTAAAAACAAATGTCCTAAAACTCTTTGGCTTCCATTATTTGTACTTAAAAAGGCTTTGACTAGAAGTTTTACATGAAAGAGCAATATTCTTAGCTTAAACTGATTCAGATAAAAATAAGAATCTATAATCTTTATATACTCTTTCTAGTAAAATATTTGTGCAGTGAAATAAAGTGGTTTAATATTTTTATTTTAATCCTTTTGAATGAATTTGGGAAAAATTCTAAAATATATTTCAAAGCTTACTTAGATGTTTATCAATAAAAATATGGATAATATATAAACTGGATTCTGGAGTGAGATCAGTTGGGCTCAAATCACATTTCTATTATTTCTAGCTATGTAACCTTAGGCAAGATATTTAACCTATCTAAAACCAGCATCCTTATTTGTAAAATGGGTAAACTCTCGCAAAGTCACTAAGAGCATTACATGAGTTAACACTTGTATTGCACAGAGAGCAGTGCATGACATATAGTAAGCTTTCAAGTGAGCATTAACTATTTTCATTATCATACATGCCACTGAGAGCAAACCATGTTCTGGAGACTTTTAAATATAAATGTACTCAAATAATTTATCCAATGCACATATTGACATTTTATCCTTGATTGCAATATAAACAATTAATGCAGGAGAAATGTTTTACAGAAGTGATAAAGTTTCTAAAGCCACTTAGAAACTTATGGGAAATACTTAGCAGTTTCATATGTAACACAAAGGTTCTCATTTAATCTAAAACCTGTATGTTTTATACACACATACACACACACATATGACAAGAACAACACAAAATTTCAAGAATCAGATGTACTTTCCTTCTGATCTGAATATAATGGGTCACCCGAAGAACACACTGGCCCTTTAAGAAAGTGTAACTATATCCACTATCATTAAACAGGTAGTTAACTTCAGTTTATTCACTTTCTATGAATGGTTCATGGGAAAAAAAAGTTTTTATATGTTATTCCCTCTACACTGACTATTTGATAAATGAAGATTAAATACTAATAATAAATTATTAACTTCTAAGCAATGAAGTATCTCAAATGCTGTTGAATGCTTACAAGCAATGTCAAGGTTTATATGATTGCTTAATCAGAACTCAGTGGGTCATTGAGAATTCCAATGAAATGGAAATTAATTGTTTTATATATTCAAATACACAGTGGTTTCTTAGTGTAACCATTTTAGGCATATGTGATTTGTGACCATTCATTAGATAATTGACTATAAATCAGGTCCTTTTTCCCCCAAAGGGAAAGGCTTAATTTCTAGATATTTGATACCATTTATTGTATGCAGGATTTGAGTTGAACTTCTTACCAATTAGCTGTATTATTCTGTGCTGAAACAACTATTCAAATAGAAGAAAGAAATCAACTATTCACTGCCCCTCACAAAATGATAAAGCCTTCAAGATTGAAAAGGTAAAGAAAAAAAATCTTTAAGTAATCAAGCATTATAAATCATCAATTTTCTACAAATCTCACAGATACTGCGTTAGTTTGTGTCATGTAAGCTGCAGTAACAAATAGACACCAACATTTCAAAGACTCATTGTAGAATATCTGTGCAAGTGTGCAGGTCTTTTGGGGACTGCTGCATTTACAAAATTTATCAAGTGCTCCATTTGCTAGACATTTAGCCATTGTCAGCACTGGTTATCAGTGTCAGCCTATCCTTATTTGCATAGTTAAGCCTAAACTGCAACCTTCAGTTTCTAACTGGAGGAAGAGGAAACAGAAAACTGGAGTAAATAGGAAATTTTCATGTCCCACCAAGCAACTAACGCTTATCATTTCTTCCTCAAATGCATTAGCCTGAATTCAGTCACAAGACCACATAAAAATATATTATAGCTATATACCCTGAAAGTAAAAGTCATGGGTTTGATGAAGCAATAGAAAGGATGGATGGTGAATATATTTATCAGAATATGCCCATCAGAGAAAGGGAATAAAATAGCCCATTGATGAAAAAGATAAAATAAATTCTAGTAAAAGATTGAATAGAACAAAGCACAGTTAAAGGAAAATACACTTATTGTCATAACCTGTATGCACTTCACCCTGGCAGGGTGGCTGCTTGGAAGTGTTTTTATGTTTTCACCCCTACTGTTTTTCTTCTATCACCAAGCTTTATCGAAGTGTGAAAATTAGTCAAGGCAGAATAGGTGTTTAACTTTTTATAGAAACAACCACCTTCACTTTGGAATTCTCCATATGCCAAGAATAAATTTAGCTTAGATTCTTACCTTTATTCTCCGTCAGTATTTCCTAGAACGGAAAACAATAAATATTTAATAACATACCATAATAGCCACTAAATAACATAGCTTTAGTGGCAACATCCTGGCATGGGATCCTCATGTAAAAATAAAATCAGACCATACATCTACATAGAGTCAAGAGATCCCTGATGGGCAGATAACTTCAATCATTAGTTACTTTGAGAAGACTTTGAGTCCCATCATATTTGTGTATGTATGTTTGTGGATATAAAGTTAAATAAGTGCCTTTATGTTATGCACAAAGGTTGCCCTTACATATCCCAGTGGCTTTAACCACTTCTGTAGAACATTTCTTCTCCATAAGTTGTTTATATTGTAATCAAGATGAAAATATCAAATTGTTCATTGGATAAATTATTTGAGTACATTTATATGTAAAAATATCCAGATTTTGATAAAGAATTGGGGGATAAAAATTTGGATTTTTTTTTTAGACAAATCTTATGTTTGGGAGAACAATGCTCCATTCCTTGAAGTAAGTAGCTGATAGAAGTGAGCAAATAAATAAATAAATAAATAAATAAATAAAATGGCAAAGCAAAATTCTACTACATGTGAGGAAAGATAATCAACAAAATCAATAAGCATTCTCAGACAAAATGAAAACAATATCACAAGAATCAATATACAATTAGTTTCTAGTAGCCTTATTTATAATTATTCCTGTATTTTATGATGACAATTTTATGGACTAGATGAATATTTTGGATGATTGTTGTGCATTCAAATGGGGTCATTATTGTCTTTGTCATAGTGAGTATTCTCTTTATTATACTGTGGTTGAACAGTCTTACCTTATTTTCTCTCATTCAAAACTGATAACTTTTCTTAATATCCATTGAAGAGTTGACTATCATGCAATGTCAGGGAATTTATTACTAAACTAGAGGCCCAGTGCATGAAATTTGTGCAGGGGTAGGTGTGTCCCTCAGCCCAGCCTATCCCCTCTCCAATCTGGGACACCTCAAAGGATGCCCGACTGCTCATTTAGGCCTGATCCCAGTAGGATCCCGGCAATCAGACATGCCTCTCACAATCCAGGACTGCTGACTCTCAACTGCTTGCCTGCATCCCTTTCTGATTGCCTGCCTGCCTTTCTGATTGCCCTTAACCACTTCTGCCTGCCAGCCTGACCACCCCCTAACCACTCCCCTGTAGTCCTGGTGACCACTAACTCCCCTCCCCTGCAGGCCTGGTCCCCCCAATTGCTCTCCCCTACAGGCCTGGTTTCCCCTCAGCTGCACTCCCTGCAGGCCCGGTCACCCTCAACTTTCCTCCTCTGCCAGCCTGGTCACCCCTAACTGCCATAACTTGCAGGATTGATCACCCCAACTGCCCTCACTTGTAGGCCTGGTCCCTCCCAACTGCCCTCCCCTTCTGGCCATCTTGTGGTAGCCATCTTGTGTCCTCATGGGGCAGCCATCTTTGACTATATGGGGGCAGCCATCTTTGACTACATGTGTTGGAGTGACAGTCAATTTGCATATTACTTTTTAAAAAATATATTTTATTGATTTTTTTACAGAGAGGAAGGGAGAGGGATAGAGAGTTAGAAACATCGATGAGAAACATGGATCAGCTGCCTTCTGCACATCCCCCACTGGGGATGTGCCCACAACCAACATACATGCCAGTGTCTGGAATCGAACCTGGGACCTTCAGTCTGCAAACGAACACTATCCACTGAGCCAAACCAGTTTCAACACATATTACTCTTTTATTAGATAGGATAAAGCCCTGGTGCATGGGTAGGGGTCTGCTGGTTTTCTCTGAAGTGTATTCTGGATCAGGGTGGGGGTTCCCTTGGGACATGGGGTGGCCTGGGCAAGGGGCCTGTGGTGGTTTGAAGGCCATCCATGCACCCTTTCCTCCCAACCCCCCCAGAGACCCAAGCAGAGGCCCTGGAATCTAGGATTTATTTATCTTCTATAATTGAAACTTTGTAACCTTGAGTGGAGGCCAGGGCAGGCCAGGAAGTTTGGCTTCCTCCATTGCCTGGCAAACCCAAGCCTCCTGCTCACTCTGGGGTCAGCAGCCATCTTGGGTTAATCTGTATAATCACTCCTGATTGGCTGGTGGGTGTGGCTTGTGGTGATAGTTAATTTGCATGTTTCTCTATTATTAGTATAGATATACAATTCATCTTATCTGGATAGATTATGATAGATGGTACTAAATGTACTCAAGGAAAATTACTTTTTAATGACATTTAATGAAAATTGCAGTCAGAGAACCAAACATGTTGAATACCAATTGCAGCTTGCATTTACAGTCTTAACCTATATGTTACTGATATAACTAAAGGAATCTTGAATAATGGAAAATACATGTGTTTGAACATTTAATAAACATGATGTCAAATCCTTGTTCTTTAACTTACTCATGTGCCGTGGGATATAAATTGGTAAATCTTTTTGAATGTCACAAAAATGAATTTGCCATTTATAAAGTATAAATGGTGATTGTATGGGACAATGTATCTTATAGGTTTTTGACATTGCCTGGTGATTGTTAAATAGTAATACTCATTATGGTTATTTTATTATGTTTGTGGTTCTTATCTCACCACCTGCTGAAATATGCATATAATTTTGTCTGTGATTTGTTTTCAATATTAAATAAAAAATATTTTTAAAATATGTTTAGTAGCCTGTATTCCACTGAGCATTGATATAATTTTGGGAGTTATTCTAGATAATGAGGTCGGCTTCCCTCCTATGGCCTGCACTGTTATTTGAGAAAGAACTGGTGTGTGTATGTGCACACATGTGTGTGTTTATTTTATTCATATTATCAGGCATTTGCCTTAAAATGAAGGGCTTATAGTGTGTGTCCCACATGGTAATTTTAAAAATGCTAGATTTCTTAGTACTTAACTAGTTTGACATAATATACATGATTTATATCTATGTAACATATGGGACCATATCCATAAAGAGGAGATGAATCCTTATAACATCTAATATTGCCTCATTATTCGGAAATTTATTCAATATTACAAAACATTGAATATGTTAATTTGCTAACATTTCTAAAAAGTGATTACTTATCATTGAAAAAAAATTTTACTTGGTTTTCTTTTTAAATTTTTTTTCTTTATTGATTAAGGAATTACATATGTGTTCTTATCATCCCATTGCCTTCCAAACCCCCTCCCACTTATGCCCTCACACCCCTGTTGTCTGTGTCCATTGGTTAAGCTTCTTATCATTGAAATATTCATTTACTGGTACATTCACATTACTCCAGAAATATTGTCCTCCACTAATAAAATTTAGAGAAAGTTATTATTGAATCAAAAACATTTTCAGGGCCCACCCAGCATGGCTCAATGGCTGAGCCTTGACCTATGAACTTGGAGGTCACTGTTTGGTCAGGGCATGTGCCAGGCAGGCCAGATTCCCGGTGGGAGCATATGGAAGGCAACCTATCAATGATTCTCTCTTATTATTGATGTTTCTCTCTCTCTCCCTCTCGGAAATCAATAAAAATATACTGAATAATCATCTTTAGAGCTTATTCTGTGTAGTAAACACTGTACTTGGTAACAAAATATAGCAATTATGACAGTTCTTGTCCTCATGAAGCTTACAAGTCTGGAAGGAGGACATGTGAATATAAGGATAATGTATTTCAAAGAAGTTTAGTGTGACACTGAACTAGGAAAGGAGAATATAAGTCATATTCTGAAGCTTTTTATGTTTCAAAAGACTACTGTTATTTTCATATTGTATTATTATTTTATTACATTTCACTGTAATACATATTTTTAATATTTTATTCTTATCTAAGCATTTTTATATTACAGTATCAAATGGGGAAAAACACGTATTGCTCTAGAAATTGATACCAATGAAAATTACTGAATGTTTAGGGTGTATTAATGGAAAATACACCATTAAGTTTGTACAATTTGTTTGGCATATATCCCTTCTGGTTTCAGGTTGGCACAATGGAGAAGTAGGCATGCCTCTGACAAAAGCCTGTATATATGGAAATTTATAGTTTGCATGAACATGATGTCTCAACTATTATAACTTTACTGAAGTTCTGGTGATGAATTCTGACATTTTTTCTTAAAGAATAGTTTATTGATTTTTTTTTTTTTTTTTTTTTTTTTTTTTTTTTTTTTTTTTTTTTTTTAGTGAGAGTGGAAAGGAGAAGAGAGAAACATCACTGTGAAAGCATTGGGATTGGCTCCTCAAAGCCCCCTACTGGGGATCCAGCCTAAACAGGGCATGTGCCCTGACTTGGGAATTGAATTAGCAACCTCTTGGTGTATGAAAGAATGTGCAACCAACTGAGGCACATATTTTAGTCCTCACATTTTTATCCATGCTAGAAAACTGAAAGACCAATATTTAATTGTTGTCTGAAATCACCAACTTAAAAGAAGGCTAGCTGATCCCACGTTCTTGAAGCTAGGTCAGTTGGCTCATTCTGAAATTCCATAAGACTTTTCTAGGTTGCAGTGGAATTAGGAAAATATAGTGAGAATATATAATATTTCTAGGATGTGAAAATACTTCAGAGAACTTTTTAAATGTCATTCTATAACTACTCTTAAAACACAAATTTCCTTGAATGAATCTTATGTATTATCTTATGTATTATCTAAGCAAATTGAAACAATGCTTTGGATAATTGCTAAAGAGTGTTCAAGATGCTGCTTTCTGTTAGTATTCAGTTTGGCACCTTTTACAGAGTCTAGTCATTATAATACAAAGTGTCCTATTTATTTCTGTCTATTAAAAGCAACAACACAGGAACTCTTTGCTTTTGTCTTTGTTCTCTTAAATTTGCCTCTTATAATTTGCTGAACACTATCATTGAAAAGAGCATTCGTGGTTTGTATGCAAAATTGATCATCTTAAATTACATTTGACCTGAATATGGGGAGTTTCAAAAGATGGGGATTAGAAATGTGAGTCAAAAATTAATGTGTTCACATTTGTTTGGCCTTCAAATCTTAATTACACCTGTTATGTGCAAAGCCACCAATAACAAAGACCCCCCAAAAATATAAAATAAAAATATTTTATTTATGTTTGGAGTTGTACAGCAGGCAGCACTTTCTAAAGTAATAGCATAGAAAATTTCCCAACATTCTTATCATTTAATGTTATACCTTTATCCCATACCTATTTATTGATGTAACAGATAAAATTAAACATACATGCAATAACTCAAAACTTTTCATATTATAAAGGTTAAAATTACATATGAAAATATATTTCAATGGGAAAAAATAAAGTTATTTTTTTCTTCTGCCAATGAAAAAACAAACAAAACAAAAAGCCCTTAAATATAGGTTTCTGAAACCATTGCTATTTTTAATATGCTCCACTCCTATCATAATCCATTCTTGAGCTTGACTCCTCATTCTTTTAGCAATTAACACAATTTATCAGGTTATGAATATGCAACAAAAATAGCCGTGACAGATTTTTCTATCCTGGTTATGAAACCAAGCTTTCTTTTTCCATATGGCACTCCAACTGCTGGTGCAATTGTTCTATCTCACTTAGCATTGACTGCCCTATTACTGTCTTCCATTGCCTTTTTTAACAGTATGTGTCCAAATTTACCATTTCTGCCACCTAAAGCAGAATTATTCAATTACATTTTTAAATGACAAGAACTTTTGAACAATTGGGTGAGTTTTAAGTGAAGAGATGAAATTAGATATAGATATCATTGCATGACTATCCAATTACATAAAGGCATTATGAAAGTATCATTCTACATTTAATGCCCAAGGTATAAACCTTTTTTTATTGCTACAGCTTCCATCTTGCATTATTAACATGAATAGTAAAGTTGAATATAACCAACAAGCAAATTGCAAAAGGAGGTGTAAATGTACCCTTACTGTTAAAAGCCTGCTCTCTAAACAGAGGTAAGACACAGCCCTGTGCTGCAGTTTACTCAGTCTACAAGGAATGTGGGCTGTCTGCCCTTTGTGTACTGACATCAGAGGGATGAGAAAAGCCCGTGAGAACCACCAGGTGAAATGTTTCAAACTTTTTGGACATTTGTAACAGCAAAAGTCAGGGATGCTATAATTATTTGTTTGGTATTTTTTTAAATAATAACAGACGTTCATGGTGCTATTTCTTTTCATTTAGTTTACAACTTAAATTAAAAAATTAGCACAATTTTAGAAAAAGTATAACTGAATAAAATTTTAATATATTTAAAAGCTCAACTCTTCTAATTCTTTCTTCAAGTGCTTTGAAGTCAATGGATTTTTAGGAAGCATTTGCTATCCTGAGGTGGACAGACTTCTTCAAGTATCAATTAATTTTTATATTATTTAATAGTCTTGGCAAAAAATTATAAAAGAATATTTTATGGAAAGTGTTTATAATAATAGCTTTAAAATTAATGTTTTTCCAAACTAGGCATAACAGAAATGTGTCATAAATATGATACACATACACAAAAATAAGGTATATTTAAGTGAGAATGTTATGAAAGAAGGCAGTATAATTTTAAAATGGAAGATCCCTGGTAAAATCATTGTCTTTTGTGGTACCCCCTTGAACTGACTGTTAAAGTTTACTCTTTGCACAAAATGCTTGGTATACAGATCCGCTCTGTCCACTGAGCCCTGGAGCCTGTGAAGATGTGCAAGCATTGCTCAAGCTGGTTTTGCTCAGAAAATAGAGTGTCAGCCCTGGACTGAAGGGTCCCAGGTTTGACTGCAGTCAATGGCGCATGCCTCGGTTGCAGGCTGAGTCTCTGACTCTGGTCGTGGTGCAAGCGGGACACAATCAATCAATGTGTCTCACTCACGTTGATTCTCTCTCTCTCTCTCTCTCTCTCTCTCTCTCTGCAAGCGGGACACAATCAATCAATGTGTCTCACTCACGTTGATCTCTCTCTCTCTCTCTCTCTCTCTCTCTCTCTCTCTCTCTCTCTCTTCTCTCTCATCTCTCTCTCTCCTCCCTTCCACTCTCTCTAAAAATCAGTTGAAAAAATACCCTCAGGTGAATATTAACAACACAACAAAAAGATGTGCAAATATTATGCAAGAAGCTGTGTACATCTGCAACAGAACTTAACTAATCCTAAATATTAATGAAAAACCACTCCTTCTGCAGCATTGTATTCCACATTCACTTGGTATCTAACTTGCTAGCTGCTAAATAGCATGTCATCATAGCATACTGCAAAACATGGAATGAACAGTAAAAATTTGGAGTCTGCTTGTTCAATGTACTTTTAAATTCCACATTCTGTTTATACTTAATGTGGGTATTTATTTATTTACTAGAGGCCTCGTGAACGAAAATTAGTGCATTAAGGGGGGGAGGGTCTTTCAGCCTGGTGTGCCCCCTTTTATAGTCCTGGCGCTCTCAGAGGATGTCCTAAACTGCAATATCGCCTCCCTCTGCAGGAGGCCATCAGGCTGATCAGGAGAAGGCATGCCCCCTTCACTCCCCTGCTGCTGCCACTGCTGGCTGCCTGCCCTCCTCAGCCCTCACAGCCACTGCGGCTTTGTTCGGAAGGATGACTGGTCTAATTAGCATATTACCCTTTTATTAGTATAGATTTTTAAATGTATTGTTATTGATTTCAGAAAAGAAGGGAGAGGGAGATAGAAACATCAATGACGAGAGAAAATCATTGATGGGCTGCTCCTGCATATCCTCAACTGAGGATCGAGCCTGCAACCTGGGCATATGCCCTTGACCAGAATCAAACTTGGGGCCCTTCAGTCTGCAGGCCAATGTGCTATCCACTGAGCCAAATCTGCTAGTGCAATGTGGGTTTTTATTTTGTTCTCGATGCCTCACTGATGTGTGCTCTCCTGAGCAAAGATTTCGTTTGAAAAGGAGGAAAGTGGAAGGGCTTATACTTGAACAACTTTGTCTCCCTCAGAAAATGTGGCCGTCGTGAATGCTGTGAATGTTCTCTCTCAGCTTTTTTGTTGTCTCCTTCCTTCTGGGATACAATGCCTGGGAAGTGGTTAGATGTGACAGATCCACAAGAAGTGCTTATTCTCTGGTTACACCCACTTATGGTCTCTGGTTTCCAAGACTCAAAACTAGAAGCAGTTTATCCTCACCTGATTTAAATATTTCCTCCATGGTCTCAAACTTAAAATTGCTGTTAATTGACTCATAAATTGTGTTATGACTTACCATGGCTTAGACTGCCAATCTTAATAGAAAAGCCGAAAAAAAAGGGGAGGGATAAGAGGGATAAATTATTCAATCAATCAGTTAATCAATTTGATGTAGAATAGATTTCATGAACAAGTCCATAGGGCTTTCATTTCCTAATCTCAAATATAGAATTTAACAGTAAATCCTTAGCTTAAGAATTATATGTTTAGACATTATTTTATTATTTATTGAATTAATTGGGGTTATATTGGTTAATAAAGTTATATAGGTTTCAAGTATACTATCCTATAAGACAAAAAATTGTATATTGTATTGTGTGTTCACTATCCAAAGTCTAGTCTTCTTCCATCACTATATGTTTATTTTTTTAAAAGCTACCTATCTTGCTAGAACTTAACAACTCTCAAATATTCAAGAGAAATTAAGTTTAAAAATCAAACAAACCATGCGATGATTTAATAAGTTGTAAACACACAACCTCAATGCAGTTACAGTCCTAGAGCAGTGCATTGGACGTTGAACCAAATGTCTACTTGAAGATTGTGAGAATGAGGTCTCCTTAGATATATATATGGCAGAGGTAAGTTGAGAGTAAATTAGCACAAACTACAAGCATGGCCATGCTTCATCTTAATTCATGAATCTAATTTGAAATTTCAGCATAGTTCCAATAGAGAAAAGACCCCATTATCCCATGAAAACATGGCTTATATTACAACACGTTTCCTACAAAAGGGGAAATTTTTTCATTACTTAATACTAAAGTGCTGAAACCATTAGCATACCCTTTTAGACTTAAAATAAACATGTGTATTATGTGTCTGTGTCTCCCAATGGAGATCACAAGTGGTGTCACATTGCACTGTGGATCCATTAGTAACATAATGGCATCCAACCACAGGTTTAATGGTTTAAATTGGAAAGCAGGGTGCTTTTTTAAAAAATTCAAGAAAGAAATGAGAGAAAGGGGAGAAAGAAAGGAAGGAAGGAAGAAAGGGAGGGAGGAAGGGGAGAAGGAAGGGATGAGGGAGGGGGATGGAAGAAAGGAAGGAAGGAAGGAAGGAAGGAAGGAAGGAAGGAAGGAAGGAAGGAAGGAAGGAAGGAAGGAAGGAAGACAGGAAAAGAAAGAGAAAGGGAAAAATAGAAATAAAATTTCTCTCTTGCTCTTTTCAAGTACATAGCTTAAAACTGTGTTTTTGCTAATTAATTCAGGATGTGACACTTAATAAAATAAAGAATCAGATGACCCAGTACTTTGAAAAAGTTATTTAGAATATGCAAGAATTAATAAAGGGCATAGCCCATGTAAACTCATTCAACAAAATGTTTTTCTCATGAGATAGAGAAGAAGTGTAACATTTTAACATGGGGCCATGTGACCTAATTAGGGATAAATATATCAGGACACTTTAAAGTTTGTTTGCATAAACCATGTACATATAAGCTAATTGGGTCCTCAGTGTGACTTACAATAGAATTTTTATAGCAATATTGCCTCAATTACTAGGAAAAAAAAGGGGAGTATAAAAAATTTGTAATCATGAAAGTTAGAAACATATCTTTTACTAAAAAAATAGAAAACATAATTCTATGGTAAAATTTTAAGTATTGAAATAATTTGCATTATGAATTCTCTCTTTTCTGTGTTTTGGAAAGATATGAAAAACAAGAGACAGGACACTTGATTAACCTATTTTACATGGTAACTAAAGCATAGCTCTCTCTGACTGCTAATATAGTAGACAGGGTACTTAAAAGGAAATTTGTTAGGGAGATATCTGGCTCACAGTTATTGTTTGTTATTATAGAAGCTAGAGTTTTCCAAGAAATCTAGCTGTGCTTTTATTTACCAAATAATGTCCTAAGGCCACCAAGCTCTATTCTCTCTCTCTCTCTCTCTCTCTCTCTCTCTAAGAGCCCTGAATATAGTGAGTCTGGTCCTTTTTTTTTTATTCCTTAGGAAAATATAGGCATATGTTCACTCATTCTGCCATGTTGCACTTAAGTGATTAAAATTTTATGTTCCAAGTAAGAAGCTGTTAAGTAGCTAATTATTTATTCTGTTTACAAGATGCCCCAACTGGTTAGGGAAATGCATTCTGGGGCTGAAAAAGCATTACATTTACTTAGGGTGAGAAGGCCAACCTTGCCTCCTGGCGAGTATATTACCAAGTGGTACAAATCAAAAAATGCCTGAAGAAAATAAACCACCCACTAAATAAATGGAATATTCATTTTAGAAAGATGTGGAATTATGTTTTACCTTTTAAAAATCCCTCACAGCAATTTATTTGAAATTCATTGTCAGAGAACTTAATTCATTATGTATCCCAAATGAGCTTGTTGAATGGATGAACATTTAAAATGGAATACATAACATAGAAATTTGGTTTCCAAAAAAGAAGGGTCAGAAAAATATGTAGACTTAAATTGAGATGAATATTATATTTTTAAAAAGTACATACCAAAAACATGCACACTAAATTGTTAAAATATATCTAGAATGAAAATGAAAATTGTCACTAACACCACTAATAAAAACATTTTTATAAAGTCCTCAAAATTAGTAAAATGGCTATAACTGGAACCCTTGACACAAGTCATACTTGACACTTGAAGAAATAAACTTATATACTGTGAAATTAATTCAGTAACATTGTCAATAGTCATACTTATGATTTGCATGAAGAATATATGATCTGTAGAGATAGTAGTAATGTGTACTACTATGGAATACACAAGTGTACGGTGAAAAGTTTGTCACTGGGTTTTCAGAAACTGTGTTCTGAATCAAATATTGCCAGAATGGAAATAAGAGCTGAAAAGGTGATGACCTACTGAATCTGGAAAATCCAACATTACCATTTTATGGGCTTTCAATCTTTCTTGAAACTTCTGTTAGAATGCTGAATGTCACTGAACTAAGATTCCTACACCTATAGTGTTAGGTATTTCTAAATGAATATGTGATTACATTTTTATTGAGAATGTTTAGGGAACAGGACAATCTCATTAATTAAATAAATCTAATTAATAAGCAGCACCTGATTAGAGTTTTACACACTGACAGAAACATTTTAATGAAATAAAACCTTTATTATATTTTTGATAATTCAATACATTGTATCAGGTAAAAAATTATGGGCATTAGTTAACATTAAAGCCACATTATCTTTTCCAGGAAAAGGAATAATAGAGAAAAGATTTCATTACATCTGGTTTTCTTTTGGATCCTATAAATTAAGACTGTTACCTTTTGTTATTTCTGATTATATAACAGATTATATAATGAATCATACATAAATTATGGCTATAAAACCCAATCCGAGTCTTGTAACAAATATCTCAATATTCTGGTCACTGTGCCATTTAGATGTTTGCTTATTACTTTTATTTCCTAACAATGACCAGGCTAATATAACATAAAATACAAATGAATTAATTAGCATCATAATTACACATGTTCTGGGTATAATTTTGTTTTGTAACTTCTTTAACATTGCTTCATTCAGTTTCTAAATTTTCAGCTTAATAGGAATAGTCTTTTTAGCCTTTGTTTTTGAGTACTTAGAACTTGCATGCATTTATTATAACACTAATTAATGTGCATTTTATCCTGCCATTTTAAAATTCAGTCTGCCTATAATACTTTTGGCAATGATTCAGTTATTAGAGGATATACAACAAATAAAAATCTCAGAAGAAACTATAGACAGCAAAAATAGCAGACATTTGTTATGGCAAACCTTTACTTATACAGCTCCTAGGACAATGGAAACTAAGGAGAAAATAAACAAATGGGACTACTTCAAAAGTAAAAAGCTTCTATACAGCAAAAGAAACCATCAACAAAACAACAAGAAAGCCCACTGCATGGGAGAACATATTTGCCAATGTTATTATCAATAAGGGTTTAGTCTCCAAAATTTACAGGGACCTCATACAATTTAACAAAAGGAAGATAAACAACCCAATCAAAAATGGGCAAAGGACCTAAATAGACACTTTTCAAAGGGGACATAAGGAGGACCAAGAGATATATGAAAACATGCTCAAAGTCATTAATACTCTGAGAGATGCAAATCCAAACAACAATGAGGTACCATCTCACACCTGTCTGAATGGCTATAATCAACAAATCAACAAATTACAGGTACTGGGGAGGATGTGGAGAAAAAGGGACCCTTTTGTACTGCTGGTGGGAATGCAGACTGGTAACAGCCACTGTGGAGAACAGTATGGAGTTTCCTAAAAAAAAAAAAAAAAAATGGAACTCCCATTGACCAAGTAATCCCACTTCTAGGAATATATCTCAAGAAAACAGAAACACCAATCAGAAAGGATATATGTACCCCTAAGTATATAGCAGCACAATCAACAATAGCTAAGAATTGGAAACAGCCTAGGTGCCCATCAGCAGATGAGTGGATTAAAAAACAGTGGTACATCTATACAATGGAATACTAAGCTTCTGTAAAAAATAAGGAATTCTTACCATTTGCAAAAGCAACCAGCATGGATGGAACTGGAGAGCATTATGCTAAGTGAAATAAGCTAGTCAAAGAAAGATAAATATCACAAGATCTCTCTCATTTGTGGAATATAATGAACAACATAAACTGATGAAGGAATATAGAACCAGAGTCATAGAAGCATGGAACAAACTATCCAACCTATGAGGAAAGGCAGGGGGTGAGGGGATAAGAGATCAACCAAAGGACTTGTAAGCATGCATTTGAGCATAACCAATGGACACCAACTGTAGGGGATGAGGACATGTGCTGGAGTGTGGGAGCGGCCGGGGAGAGGTCAATAGGGGAAAAAGGAGACTGATGTAATACTTTAAACAATAAAGAATTTTTTTAAAAAAAGAAATGTACTTGATGATGAAGCATATCCTATATAATAAAGATGTAATAGCCAAATGGTCGTTATACTGTGAAGCATAACGACTGACCATGTAACCACCGGTTCACGGACCTGCAGGAGGGGAGGGTAGCAAGCTACAAGCAGGCAGCAGAGAGCTAAAGGAGGGCAGGGCAGTGGATGGAGAGATACTGGAGGGCTGTGGTGAGCTACTGGTGCACAGATTCGTGTGCAGGGCTACTAGTATAATTATAAATGTTTGATATACCAATTCATAAAAAGTGACTAAATCTAGAGGAAAGATAGACTTATTTTCCCTTCTCTTTTATAAAATGTGCAATTTAAAATACAAAGTGTACATTTTACAAGCTCAAATTAAAATTTACAATTAGAAAATTATTATCAAGTAAAGAAGCAATCAGAGAACACAAAGTATAGGGAGAAGTGTTATACAAATATGATGGAAGTTAAGTACTATGTCATCTCTCTGGATTTTGAATTGGTGGTGGCCTTGTCAGATATTTGGAAGAAGGAGAGAAGCCACCTCTGTGAGGCTGGCAGAATGGAGACATTCCTGCACAGTGAGAAGAGTGTTACCAAAATTGAACAAACATTCACTCCTTTGGGTAACTTCTTCCCCTGTGGTTTTCTTAAAACAGAAAATTTCCCACGAGTAAATGAAAACTTGTCATCCATATCTTGTTTTGAATTCTTTTATCAGATCATTTATTTTATTAACTCATTCATTCGTATGAGTTCCTTATGCCAGAGAAAAGAATAGGGCCCTGTTAGATCATTAAGGAAGGAAGAGATTGTTAGGGAATAGCAAAGAAAGAAAGAATAGTATCAATAAAAATAAAATTTATCTGCCATAATCGTGGTTAAAGTCATCCTTTGGCTTCAGAATGCTGAAACATCTTGACAATACTTTTAAAAGCAACCTCTTGAATGGAAAATTACCTAATCTATACAAAATAAAAACATGCCTTGTATAATATTTCCCTATAGTCATTTCTAGGAAAGTCAAATGAATTAGCATCAGTAAAAAAAATCTTATTATTTTAATCTATTTTTCTTACTTTTACAAGTGAAAAATTTGAAGTAAATTAAGTATTTTACTCAGGTTCTTATAGCAAGCTGGGCCAGAGCGAAGATAAAAGTTGAAATGGTTCAATTCTGGTCCTTGAGCTGTAACACGCGGGCCTGGTGCAGGAGTCTTCAACTATTAAATGTTCCTGAGGCTTAACCTCAGTTATCTCATCCTTTCTTACTTTTCTTCATTTTACAAAACTGGCACAAATATTTTTCTAAAAAATTTCTTACACCAATTATTCTTTACATAATAAAAGTACAAAATATCTTATTTGCTTTAGATTTATATTTAACTTTAGAAATGTAGAATCAGCAGTGTAGACGAAAAATTGCTGAAGGTTATTGCTGTGGACATGGATGTTTTTGGATGAATACTGCAGTATCTAACCTCTCTGGAGACATAATAAAAATAGACTAAATTACACGTTAGTATTTTTCCAGACCCTCCAAAACTCCTCAAGAGAACACTTTTTGTCTTTTTAAAAACTCATAGTTTTACTACAATTATTAAGGGAGAAATTCTGCTTAATAAGTGAAACCAAAACAAAGAAAATATTAAAGTGAAACCTGTGATTTTGGTTGAAGAATAATTGCACCCACACACAGATGCATATGTTTCTCACAATATATTATAAGGATGCCAACTACATCAATATATTATAAAAACAGAATGCTAATCAAGTTATTTTAAGAAGTTGAATTGGAAAATATGGTAGAAAAATGTAACACATAAATCCAATTATTTCACATACCTTCCAAACTAAAACTGTATAAAATGTTTTTTTTTTTATTTTGATACTAGGGGCCGAGTGCACCAATTCTTGCACCTTAAAAAGGAACTGTGGGCTGTGAGGCTGCAGTAGGCATAGGGGCGGGTCTCAGTTCATCCTCTGTGCCCAGCCTGGCCCCTGCTACCGTGGCCCTGGTCCCCTATTTGCCAGCAGCTCCCTTCCTGCTGCTGCTGCTGCTCCTACACTAACAATGCAGAGCAATTGGGCTGTCACCAGCAGCAGGTGCAAGTAGGGCCAGCACCATCAGTGGGTGCAAGCAGTGGCTGCAGCCCTGATCGCCCCTCTGGAACATGGGGAGGTGGGGAAGCCCTCAGGGGCAATCAGGGCCTACAGCCACCCACTCACACCCACTGATGGCACTGAGTGATCAGGATCAGCAGCAGGCACCAGCAACAGGTGGGAGTGGTCACTCCAGCACTGACTGCGGGTGTGAGTGGTTCTGGCACTGGGCAGGACCACAGCATGCAGGAGCAAATAATTTTCAGTAACCACCAGAGGCTAACTCCAATGACAGCGACCAGTGCCCCACCTTGGTCTGATGCCCCTGCTCACCTGCTCCACCATCCCACACAGCTGATGCCGCCATGTTCCACACATGCCCCCTGGTGGTCAGTGCATGTCATATCGACCGAATGTTCAGTTGTTCAGTTGTTCCATATTAGTTTTGCATATTAGTTTTTTATTATATAGAATTCTGATTGGGAGACTATATACTTATCTAAAATAGTCTTGCCTCACTCAAAAGTGTTTATAAAGTTCCTATGATAGTTTTTTTCCCATTTCAGAAATCATGATACATTCTTTTGACCATCCTTAGTGATGAACTCTGTATTAATTGATAATGTATTAGTTTCAGAAGCCATTAATAGTTATTTAGAGTCAAGTCCAATAAATGTTTGTTTATTGGATTTGTATGTTTGAAAAGTTGCTACATTGAAGCAAGATTTTAATGTCAGTTTGGCTGAGAAATAGAAAACATAAATAAAAACTGGTTATATTACAGGTGGATTTATTTAATAATATCCAAGACTCTCTCATGGGCCATATTGTGCCAGGTACATTTTTCTCAGACTGTTCATACTATGTACATTGTTCATACTATATTCCCAACTGAAAATACAAACTTTTACTTTTTATTTTAGTATTTATTAGGTAAAATAAAACAGAAATCCCCATATATCCCCTGTGCCTTTATAGGAAAACCACTAAACTGTAGATGTCTCAACAGAAGAAAAATCTAAAAAACAAAAATACAACCAAGAAATTACAAAATACTACATATACTGTTCATCAGAGATTTTTGTCAATATTAGTAATAATCAGCCAAAACTTAAATCTCTCTCCCTCTCTCTCTCTCTCTCTCTCTCTCTCTCTCTCTCTCTCTCTCTCTCTCTCTCTCTCTCTTTCATCTATCTTTGTATATAAATGTTATATGTGCGGATAAAATTACATATATTAATTTACTCTTAAATTCCTTCAATGAGAAAAATTTCACTTAAAGAGTATCAACAATAATGTCATTGACACGCCAACAATTTAGATTATTTCCATCTGATGGCTCAAATCCTTTACTACAGTCTTTTCTCTTATTTCTTCACACATTAATATATTTGCAGGCCTTTTTGAGTGTCTGCAATGATGTGGCTGTAGAGGTCTGCCATTTCCAATATATTTTCATTTCTCTCCAACTGGAGGATTTTTTTTTTTAATTGAATTATTATGGTAGTTAAAAGTTTTTGCAAAGAGAAATAATTTCATGTTAAAGAGACACACTAAAAAGAAATGTAATAATGCCAAGTAGTTATGCATATACAATTTAATTCTGTAAAGTCCAGAAAACTAATGATTGGACTGAGTTTGCTCAATCTTCTCTCCTCTGGAAAGACACCTTGCCTTGAGACTCCGTGTGCAGGCATACATTTGTGTTTGTATAATGTGTGCATGTGCATTTTGGTTCCTCTTAGATTAGGCGTTACTTAAGCACTAGTTTATTTGTCCTTGACACTCATGCTACATAAATGTCATTGCAAATGAGAGGTGCATGACTTTAATATTCTAGCTAAATCTCATGGGTCATGATATGGCCAAGAAATTTTGCTGTTAAAAGTAGATGCTCCTCTAATTTGAATGCAGAAAGGAAATATATGCTTTTTTTGAAAATAGAGGATTGGGAAGTAGAGTAATGAATTTTTTTTTCAGAAAAAAAGTGTTATTTAAGCATATTTCTTAACAGTTTAGAATGTTATTGCATGTGCTAGACACATAATAATGATTATTCAGTATGACTACTTTTAAACATGCAAAAAACTTGTTTTGATCTCCCATAATTCTTGATAAGCCACATGACTAAACAGCATTAAAAAAAAAAGGAAAAGAAAATAACTGAATCTTGTGGTCTTCCCTACAGAATGAATAATAGGTTTTTAAGTAGATTTTCTTGGGTTGCTAATGCATACTGATTTCACTAATTTATCACTAACTTTGTCTAGTGCCCCTACATTAAAGAGGATTATAACAGGAAATACAAAATTATTCATTCTGTAGTGAAGACCACAAGATACAGTTATTTTCTTCTCTGTTTTTTTTAATGCTGTTTAGTCATGTGATTTATCAAGAATTATGGGAGATCAAAACAAGGAAAAAGAAGTGTAAAGTACATGTGCTTCCCCCCCCCCCCCCTTTTTCTTTTTAAGACAGCCAATAATTTCAGGATCACAACAGCACACTGATATATTTTACAGATTCTCTGTTCTTGAGAAATATCACATTATTGGACAACTGAACTAGACTTTCTTATCTTAACATATTTTCCATACTTGCTTCTTCTTTCTCTGTTTTAAGTTGTTGCTTTTAATGTAGCTGTGTGTGTGTGTGTGTGCGCGTGCGCGCGCGCGCGCGCGCGCGCGCGCGCGCGAGAGAGAGAGAGAGAGAGAGAGAGAGAGAGAGAGAGAGAGAGAGAGAGAGAAAGCGCTATTATTTACATTTTTTAAAATCTTAAATTAAGCATCCATCCTAATGATGTGACTTCAGAATGTAACATTTTCTCTCTAACAAGCTACTTACTTGGGTCTTCCCTCATTTTCTTGAGAATCCTTAACATTCTCACAGGTAAACTTGTAGGGAGAGACCATTTGCTGATGAGACCTTACATTTTAAAGTTAATGATAAATTAAACTATTTAACACAGTTTGATTACCAATAGGGGTTACCCAAATTTCAGCCGAATTAACTAATTAATGCACTTTAGAATAGACAGTTATAACCTATGTCATTTCATTTAATTTCTGGTTGTTATTAATATGTTTTACATAGGAAAAAAGTAGAAAGAAGGCAGAGGTAAACAAACGAACAAAACAAAACAAAATTTTAAGGCAAAATTACAGTCTTGAATTGTTAATAAGAAAATAATATACCATATGTTTCATGTTGTAGAATTAGAACTCAAGGGTATGGAATTCACTTGTACTAGAATACTATTTAGTTAAATTTGGTGAAAATATTCCATTTCAAATAATATAGGATTTTTCTGAGCAAAATGCTGCCAACATTGTTAAGATGTTACATTAATAAAAATAATTCCTTACATAATTTCTACTTTTAAGGGTTTTACAACTTAATTAAGAAATATGTCTAACTAAAAAAATGGATAAAGAAAAAAAATTTAATAAATACTTTACAACATCTAGGAAAACAAGGGGATCATAGAGAACATGCAACTCACTGAATCATGAGTACTGTCTTCAGACCAACAGTGTCTATATCATTTTCTATGGCATTTTCACATTTTCTCAGTATCTTTCACATTATAGATGATAAATAAATATTAAAAATGAATTAATATCTTAGGATAAATTTAATTATCAGAATGTAGATTGTGGAATTATTTAAGTGATTACAGTTAAATTAGACCCATTTTCTATTATAACACAAGCCTGGAAATCATCAATATGAAGTTACAGAATGAGTTATAAACAGGTCATTTTGAAAGACCTGAAAAGTAGCATTTACCCCAAAATTGTATATACAACTCGTGAAATGTGTCACCCAATTGACATTATAAAAGACTAGTAGCCCTCTGCCCGAATCCGTGCGCCAGTAGCTCTCTGCAAGGCCTGGCCACTCCGTGCCTGCTGCCCAGAGGCTCTCTGCAGCCCAGAGGCCTATCTGTGCCCCGGCCTGGCCAGAGGCCCATCTATGACAGGGAACAGAACACTTGCCTCATGGCCACAGAGATGAAGCAAGCATTCTGCCAGGTCACTCTCTCACACTGCCCACTCTCAGCGGCCACCTCCCCCCATCCCTGGGACTAGGGGACTCAGGGCGGGGCTAAGAGGACTGGGCACCACATCTTTGTGACAGAGTGATGGTTAATTTGCATATTGCCCTTTTATCAGATAGGATTACTGATGGTTTAGTTCATGTATCAATTTGATTGGACCAAGGGATGCTCAGATAGCTGATTGCATTTGGGATGTGCCTGTGAGGGAGTGTCAGGAAGGGATTATCATTTGAATGGGTAGGCTTGAGTAAGGCAGATGGCTCTTTCCAATGTGGGTGGGCATCATACAATCTATTTAGAACCAGAGTAGAATAAAATGGCCAAGAAAACTTGATTCATGCCGAAACCGGTTTGGCTCAATGGATAGAGCGTCGGCTTGGGGACTAAAGGGTCCCGGGTTCGATTCCGGTCAAGGGCATGTACCTTGGTTGCGGGCATATCCCCAGTAGGGGGTGTGCAAGAGGCAGCTGATCGATGACTCTCTCTCATCGATGTTTCTAACTCTATCTCTCTCCCTTCCTCTCTGTACAAAATCAATAAAATATATTTTTTAAAAAAGAAAAAAAAAAGAAAGAAAACTTGATTCACTCTCTGCTTGGCTGCTGATCTGGAACATGGATCTTCTCCTGTCCTCACAGATCCTAGTTCTCAGGTTTTGAGATCCAAACCGAAACCTGCACCACTGACTCTCTGGCTCTCAGGCCTTGGAATTATACCACTAGCTTCCTGGGCTCCCAACTTGCAGATGGCAGATGGTGGGACTTCTGTCTCCATTATTCCATAATTTGGTGACTCAATATCTTATAGTAAATATCTGTGCATATGTATATAATTGGTGCTATTTCTCTGGAAAATCCTAATATATGACTTAAAAAGGTTAGAGAGGATTTCATATATATGTTTTTATTTTGTTTTGTTTTAGGTAAAACTCTGTTTTGTTATATGTTTAGGATATCTTCTATTGATTAACCTACTTAAGCAGTAAAATGTTATTTATTCTTCCAAGCATAAAATGTCAAGCTGAAAATGAGGGTACTTGTAGAATTTAGTTGAGTTCTTTGAAATTGGAGGGTATGGGGTTGGAAATGTAATGATATTGTGTCTGCAGAACCTACTGAGTAAAAGACAGATGGCTCACTTGGGTAGCTGGAATTCCTCAAATTTCTTAGGCCAGAAGGATATGTGAATTTTTTTTTTTTTTTTTTACAAGATTCAAATATGAGCTATAGAGACTAGAGGGGCAATGAAGCTGCGAGGGACAGTGTGTGTGGAAGTTACTACCTGAAAACTAGATGGCAAGAAGGAAAATGTGGCAAGGAGGAAAATGAAAAGCAATATGTTCCCATCCAGTGGAAAGTGAATTTCTTTTTCAGGGAGGGGTCAAGAAAACAGCTGGTGAGAGTATTCTGAAAACTAAAATCTTCTCATGACAGAAAATCAGTTGTAAATACATAAATGGACAATTGTGTATAAGGGCATTTCATGACTGTACCAGCAAGTTATAACTTTCCTAATTCCTTGAAGACAAGATAAAGAAGGAGAGATTTAAGTCTGAATAAGAAAAAAAAAATGTAGACAGTTACTTTAACCAGCTATGGATTTCTTGTCTACTGCAAGGTCCAGATGAAACAATGAGCAGAAATTTAAATAACAATGGAAACGTTGGCTATTTTGCAGAATACAATTTTAAGCCTTTTCTTTTGCAGTATAAATTGATCATAGAAATTGCATTACATACAAATGTATATGATACAGAACATAAAAATGTTCAGTGTAAGTACAATGATAAACAGAATCTCTCTGAGTATGATACACATTTTATGTAAAACCTTGCCACCAACACCACTATATTAAAAAACAACAACAAGCTTCTACTGCATTTATCACCTTCAGTTAGATAAGTATATCAAGGTTTAGTTGTAATATATATGTCAGAGAATGCATATGCATTCTATTGTTTTATTTCCTAGTGAGTATAATGGTAACAATTGCTTTTTAAATAAAAAAGAGGGGAATTGATTTTAAAAATGTTATATATATATAATTGCTCCAAACCTTTCTTTCACCTTCAAAAGGTGGTCTCTTATTACAAAAATTAAGCTCTAGAAAACCATATGACACAATGTATACATTGAAATATATAAATACTAGAAGCCCGGTGCATGAAATTAATGCACTCAGGGTAGGAGGTGTCCTCAGTCTGGGCCTTTTGCAGTTTGGGACCCCCTTGGGGGATATCTGACTGACAGCTTAGGCCCACTTCCCTAGCTCTTGATTTGGGTGGCATCAGGTCGAAATTGTCTCTCTGACATTTCCCAAGGGATCCCGGATTGCAAGATGGTGCAGGTCAGGCCAGGGGACCCCACTGGTGCAAGATTGGGGTAGGAGAAGGATAAAGGAGGTTGGCCAGCTGGGGAGGGACCACAGGATGGCTCCAGGGCATGCCTGGCCTGTCTCGCTCAGTCCCGACTGGCCAAACCCCAGCAGCAAGCTAACCTACAGGTCAGAGCATCTACCCCTGGTGGTCAGTGCATGTCATAGTGAGTGGTTGAGCATCCTTAGCATATCATTAGCATATTATGTTTTGATTGGTTGAATAGAGGACTGGATGAGCAGACACTTAGCATATTAAACTTTTATTATATAGAATATATTATACTTATTTAAATACATATAATTAAAATATATACATATATAAGTATATATTTTGGTACACACACAAATTTATTTTCACTGAGATGTTCTGCATTGGGTTGAGAATGCATGGTTTTAATGTAAGAGGTATTTTCCTTTATTAAAAAGTAGCAACATAGCTTTGAAGTATTTTTGTTTAAATTACTATATTTTACATTTACTTAATCAGTATTTTTGTTGTCATATTCTTAAAAATGGTCAAATTTATGTCTCTGATGATTTTATTTATTGCTTTTAGCATTCTACAAATACGTCTAATTTACTGATGAAGTTTTAACAGTATGCCAAATACTGACACTGAGATGCATGACTTTTCCAATGTAAATAAAGACAAATACAATAAAATATAATCTTATTATAAAAATTATTTTTATAAAGAATACAATTTCTTCTAGGAAAATATTGGAATTCTTAGTAAGAAACCTAATATTCAGTTTTAAATTATAAATGTGGAAAAGCAACATAGAATAGTTTATTATCTAGTCCTAAATTATTCTAACAATAATCACATTATTTCTGTTCTGGTGTACTAGGATTCTGGTAGTTACTTATATTCTTAGATTTAAAAAAACTACATGTATATAGAATTTTTTTAAACATGCATCAATTAAATAAAACAAAAAGTATGATATATTAATATTTTATTTTATTGCACATAAATGGAAACTTTATTTATTTATTTATTTTAGTTTGCCATGACAGTAGATAATTTTTCAAACATTTTTAGTAAATAAAAAAAATATCTTATAGACAATTGACAGTCAGCAATAAAATCAGTTTCTCATTTTTCTAAATTATCCTGATTTGTTTGTGACTTCCCAGGTGTTAGAAATTTATACAATTTAATCAATTATTAGACTAGGGAGGATCTCTTCATTCAAACTCCAAATTTCTGTTGTTCCAGTTCAATGTTTCCCAAAGTGTGGTACTTGTACCCCCAGGGGTACGGGAAGAGTTTAGTGGGGGTACGCGTTGCACCGGAGTTCGGTGGGGATATGCACTGCACCGTGCTTAGCTGCGCCTAATTCTACGTTCTCATGAGTACGAGGGGTACTCAGCGTTACGAAAATTATAGAAGGGGTGCACATATGTCAAAAGTTTGGGAAACACTGTTAAGTTGATGGAATCATGCACTACTTTCTGCTTAGTGACATTAATCACTGTTTGTTTGTTTGTTTTTTTTTGCTGACTTCTATGCCAACCGTAAGTATCATAGATCTAAATATACCTAAAACTGGAGAATGTATCTTACATTCCTGCACACTTTGCAAGCCGAGGCACCGGTTGGCTTTGTTCCAGACTCTCTTTCCAAGGAAATTTCATATAGCAAACATCTCTGGAAGATTTGATAACATCTCCTTTCAGTTCAAAGAACAGGTTTTCTATCTCTTTTATATAATATATATTTTTAATTGGTTTTAGAGAGGAAGGGAGAGGGAGAGATGGAAACATCAATTATGAAAGAGAATCATTGATTGGCTGACAACCAATGAGCTGACAACCTGGGATGTGCCCTGACCAAGGATCAAACCACGGTCAACGCTTAACCACTGAGCAACACCAACAGGGCAAGAACAGATTTTCTTTAAGCTTAATATTTACAAAGATAATGTCTCTGTTAGGCAAAGCTCAGGCAGGATTAATGAATATTATAAAATGTTTGGATTCTCTACATTCTAGGTTCCACTTCTTTCATTTGAAGAGAGAGAGAGAGAGAGAGAGAGAGAGAGAGAGAGAGAGAGAGAGAGAGAGAGGGAGAGAGAGAGATGGTTTCTGTTACTTACAATAGAATATGGTTTATCTTCTTAAGAGTTATGAAGTTACTATGATCATTTTATTTATTTCACTGTTATGAAAAGAACCTCAGATATATTAAATGTAATTCTAATTATAAAGTAAAAGATGTGGGTCTGAAACACAGAAAACTTACCTTTGAAACACAGTACTTAAATAATGTATTAATTTTATTGTAATAAGTAAAATATAGATTAATTAGACAATTCAAAATACAAAAATTAAAACCCTTTACTTTCTTATCATATAACCACTTAATTCTTAACATCTCAGCCAACACTTCTTCCAGCTCTTTTTGTTTTATTCAAGAGATAATTTAGAGTCATCAATTATATACAATTTAAACTATTTTTATAATGATGTTAGCATTTAATACACTTTATTCCCAACTCATCTTTTATTCCTTAACACATTTCATATGTTAAGCATGGAGACATTATGATAAATGGCAACCACTTTATTAGGTCTCTCAAACCATCTGTTTCTATCTCTTTAAGCAAATAAAATTTTCAATACCTCTAAACTATAATCTACAAGTTATGAAAACAAATTTCACATGTATACTAATTAATTTATTATTATTTTAAAATAAGCTAACAAAGTAATGATAATATGCTTTTTGTTTATGCCATGCCATGGCTGAGTTTCCACAAATATCCAATTGCATCCTTCTAATTGCTAATTCATATTTAGAGTTTTCAACCTGGTGAGAGAGAGAGAGAGAGAGAGAGAGAGAGAGAGAGAGAGAGAGAGAGAGAGAGAGAGAGAGGGGAGATATGAATATTTATCAAATAAGTTTTTTTCTATTCCAGTTTGTTCTAAAAAACCTGGGTCAATGGGTTAGATTTTAATCTACCTCTGTCCTATGTGACTTGGTGTTTTACCAACTTCTGATCAGCACCATAGAGAAAAAGTACAATAAAAGAGTGGAAATTCTTAGACCTCAAGAGATAATTGACATTAATTATCCATAAATTTTTGGAAGAGAGTGAGAAGAGAACCAGATACATGCAAAGTATTTAGAGTTTTGCCCCTTATGACATAATATGATCCCTAGTGTCTCTGTAGAAGTCAACATCTGAGATTTTAGGAAAGCAGGTTAGTATATTGTGAGAAAGAAAAGAAAAACATCATATTTTTCCTGAAGTAGTAGAATGGCAAATAACAGTTAATTTATGACTCATTCATGATGCAAACTTACTGCCATTTGTCTCTGAACAAATGTACTTTTCACAACTTCATCATGGTAGTTACCCCAAGAACACTTCATGACACTACTTTGATATTCTTACAGGAATGTGATAACCTGTATAAGAATTATCTTTTGGTCAATGGTCTTTGATAAAAGTGTACTTTAACTAGTAATGCTGCTCCTTCTTCCCTATTACTTGACCTCAGATCATTAGGATTCATGTAAAATTCTCATATGTTGCCATAACCCTCTTTAGTACTTAGATACACACACACACACACACACACACACACACAAATGTGTTTTGTTTTGTTTTGTTTTCTTACCAAAATAAGAGTCAGCTTACTCCTTTTCCTTTACATAAAAATTGCATTGTAGTAGATACTGTTCCTAAATATGGAATTGCTTTTTCTTTCAATTATGAAGATATTGTTATAAAATAAAAATATAAAATGCTCAACCTAAAAACATTTGTTTAGGCCACTATAAACTTTATGAATTTTCAGAGTTTTTAAGTACTAAAAGTGCTCAGAGTCTATCCCATTGATTATTGACACCAAGATGTTCATCCACAGCTTTAGATTAAGCAAACAAATTAGGGAGTGTGTGTGTGTGTGTGTGTGGGAAGCCAGCTAATGGTAACACATAACAATATAAAATGGATTAATTACTGTAATTTTTAGTTTATCTACACTAAAAAAAAAGAGAAATATGCACATTGACTTTCACTTTGTGATGCCCACCAGCCAATCAGGAGGGGGTATGCAAATTAACCCAACAAAGATGGTGGTGTACCCATCTCCCCAGCAGCTCTTGGCCTCTGGACAGCATGCATGAAGATAAGGAGTGGATATGCAGGGTGGGACACCTTCTTTGAGGGGAGGGCAAAGGGAAGAGGGAGCTACAGGAGCAGTGGTCCTACTGGAGTGAAGATTGAAGACTCCAGCCAGAGTGAAGAATGAAGGCTATGGCTGAAGTAAAGACAGAAGGTGGTGGCCAGAATGAAGGCCTGGGTCCCAGGTGCTGGAGGAAAACTGGTGCTGGCAGCCAAGGGAAGGAAGGCCTATTGCACAAATCTCATGCAACAGGCCTCTAGTTCATAAATAAAATACTGGAGTCATTTAAAATGGGCTCAAACATGTTAATAATATTGGAAATGTTTACATTCTCATGTTAAGTGAAAAGTGAGCATATCAAGTTATATAAGCAAAATACTCTCATCACTTGAAACATAGTACATAAAAAGAGGAAAATTTGCTCAAAGTCAGTTAACTGCCGCTCACTGGCAGTGCTGCATCACAGATGCCTGCCACCTTCTGCACCACCCCCTGCTGGTCAGTGCATGTCTTAGCCAGCAATCGAACTCCCAGTTGAACTCCAGGTAGAGGGGACAATTTGCATGTTGGGCTTTTATTTTATAGGATAATAGGAGTTGGAAAAACAATGGTCCTGCCATGGCAGTCCTTAACTTTGAATGGGAGATAGGTAAGTAAAGTGATTCTCAAACACAGAACTGACTTAATGACAAAGAAATTACAGATTTTTGTGTAAGCATCTGAAATCTTTGCATAGACTTGTTGAAAAAGGCATTTTTAAGGAAGTGATGTCTACTTTATCCATATGGAGGTTAAAAAAGAAGTTCTTTAGCATTCATGAACACATCTTCAATCTGTGTATTAACTATGCTCTAAATTTCCTAGGATATGTGCTCCTGCTATTGCAAACCAATATTTTTATATTTTAAATCACTGTTTTTTCCTCAAGTATCTAATTCTAAAATTAAAATGCTACTCTTATAGAGTATGTTTCTGCAAGATATTTAAGTAATCCATCTATGTACTAATTAACTTTGTTCTAGGTTGCATCTGACAAACTTCACAAAGCATTAAACATCACTGAATTATTAAGTATAAAGGTGAGAGCAACAGAAAAAAACTGGGGAATAAAAAAATATTATTAGCTGAAAAAATAGTATTTACTTATTTGCTTCATCACTATCATAATATATTTACAATGATTATCACAGCATAAAATCTATGTGCTAAATTTTAATACTATGAAAGTTTCAGTAATTAGTCAATTAACTGTTGTAGTAACTGACTGGTCAATGACACTAGATAAAATATAAAGATGAACAAATATACATATATGTATGTAATAAATAAGATATTTTGTTTAATAAATAATACAATATAGTTTTTAAAATTGGGCTTTTTTTCATATGTCAATTACTAATCTGATGCAGTAGGCAGTACTCAATTTTTTTAAAAAAATTGCATAACAAAAACAATTCAAATAGGTGAAGAGAAAGTTAACTCTACATATGACGTAGAGAAAAATTGGTGCTAAATATGGATAGGCAATTTAAGTTAGAGTGAATACATAATGAAATCTAAATTAATTGTCAAAATAGCTGGAAGAAGAAATTGGCTCTGGTTCACTTGCTGATAAATACATTTCTCTTTTTATCTCTCTTTTTTTATCAATATATTAATTAAAGGCTGCTATGAATACTAGAAAGAGGTGGGGTATTTAACAAATAGGCTTGCATTTAAATACTCTTCAATTAATTTAATTTAAATAATAAATCATATTCTCAACCAAAAGTTAATAAAGGGATATTTTCTTTAAATTTGATTTGGGATTCTTTTCCATTTTTCCCCCCCAAATGATTTTCCCCTGGCTTGTTTTGTCACCATGTGTGTATTTTCACGGGTATCTTGCTAATAGTGTTTCAAATAAAGGTTAATTTTCTAAAGCACAAATTTTTTAGATGTAAATTATTCTCAGGATGTTTTTCCTTACATGATATTCTTCCACTGTCACCCCTTTTTTACTTTAAATAATAGGAACCTTTTGGAAATTTTTTACTGTAGTCTTGATAGCTTTTACATTTTAACTTATTTGCACTACACTATGACTATTTAAGTTCATAACATGTTGTGCAATTTTACAGTGGGACGCTCTGCCAATGAGAATTTTTGTTAACCCTTTAGGAACAGCTTTTTGAACAGTACAAACAGTTTCAATAAGACAATGTATTCTCTGCTGTTTTCTTTTCAAGGTGTGTTCAGATACAATATTGTATGAGCTGGTACTATATTGGGTTATAGTTAATGGAAATCCCAAGTTGTTGAAGCACTCCAATGCTGGCATGGATTTACAAGTCTGTTGAAGTCAGAGTCAGCATCTTTGCAGTTCTCTTAGTCTGTCTTTATAAGATGTAACTCCATGGTTGCAGAAGATTCACTGTTGTTTTAGAGATTACATTGACATTAAGGGCAGAACAGCCCAGCTGGCGTGGCTCAGTGGCTGAACATTGAATCATGAACAAGGTGGCCATGATTTAATTCCTGGTCAAGGCACCTGGCCAGGTTGCAGGCTTGGAGCCCTATGTAAGAGGCAGCCAGACAGTGATTCTCTCTTATCATTGATGTTTCTATCTCTTGCTCTCTCTCCATTCCTCTCTGAAATCAATAAAAATATATTAAAAATAAAATAAAATAAAATAAAATAAAGGCAGGATAGCTCCCCTGTAATCAGCTTAGCAAAATATTTTAGAGAACTCTTCTTCCCAGCAGATTTATGCTTAAATCTAACACAGTTTTGGGTAGGAGTAGGTCACATGGTCACTTCTAGCTTCAAAAGTGGTGGGGAAAATAGAAAAAGTTTAGCCCTACTTGCTCAGTGGATAAGTGTCAGCCAGTGTATCAAAGGAACCAGTGCTTGATTCTGGTCAAGGTCAAGTATCTTGGTTGCAGGCTCCTCCCTGTCCTGGGTCATGGTCAGTACTTATGCAGGAGACACCCAATCCATGTGCTTCTCTCACACTAATGTTTCTCTTGGTCTCTCCCTATCTTCCCTAATATTCTGGGTGAAGATTAACCAAGAAAAAAGAAAAAAAAAAAAAAAGAAAAAAGAAAAAAACCCAAAAAACAAAAATCCCACAAAAACCAGCTCATGCCATGATTAACTTAATTTAATTATAATCTGGTGTTTGAAGGCTATAAACTGTAATCAAATTTCCATTAAACCAAAGAAAAGGGGAAATGGGTTTCAAGCCAAAAACAGATTCTGCCACAAACTGTCATCTGATTCTGACTATAAATTAGAACAAAATTTCTTTCCTAGTTATCTAAATTGATGTGTTATATTCTATTTTATGAATGAAGGATTCAACATAAGGTCATATAATTTTTTTGAAATATTGAATGTGATGACTTATTGTCACTCATCAAATCCAAAGAGTTGGTTTTTGTTACCATTACTTGAAAACTTAGAAACTAGGAAATTCATTAATTATTCAAACAGTCATTGGGCCACATTTGCCACCTAAAGTTCCAGTGGCATTAACAAATGATATCCTCTTAAACTGGGTTCCCAGGAATCTGCAGACAGTGGCAAATTTTTAATGATTAAAATAAAACATTTGATTTATGTCCTTTTAAAATTTTAAATGGAAATACAGGTATTATACATTGAATCCCTTTTTCTTTTTCTTTTTTTTAAGGATGAAGAAGTAAGACACAAGAAGGACTGGGTAGCAAAATTATTAAATTAAAATTGGGATAAATTAGACCCAAGAAGAATAAAATAAAAAATAAATTAAATGATGTTGCTAAGGAATTTTTTTACAGCTGCCCTGGGTAATCAATACAAATGGTAATATGTGCAACCTTGTGGCCTTTGGCTTTCCAGAGCAACAGCATAGCCTGCAAGTAATAACTGGTTAAGGCCTACGTTAGGGACATCCCTGAAGGGCTGCCCATGGAATCGCCTGAGGTCTCTGGTGCAACTGCATCACAGATCACTTCTCCCTCTTCCCCATCATGCTAACTACTATCCCGAGAACATGAGTAAATTCACCTGTGCATCCAAGTCTTAGAGTCTGTTTCCCAGGGAACCCAGACACTGGGGATTGGTAGAAGTCTTGTTTCTATTGATAAGAAGCAAAATCTGAAATGAAAATTTAGAGCTGAATTACCTGCAGGTAAACAAAATGAGGGACCTGTAACTGGTGGAAGGTTGTGTATCATAACCATTTTCCATCTCTCTCTTTTTTTTTTTTTTCATTTTGTTCTCTGTTGAACCAAATTTGCTAAAATGTTCAACAGTGATAACTTAAGACAGAATTATTGTGGAAGGAATTACACTGGTGATTATATTATCTTAGGCTTTAAGAGAGGAAGTTAGATCTAACAATTTTATTGACTGCAGGGACCTGGGTTCGATTCCAGTCAAGGGCATGTACCTTGGTTGTGGGCATATCCCCAGTAGGGGGTATGCAAGAGGCAGCTGATCGATGACTCTCTCTCATCGGTTTCTAGCTCTCTATCTCTCTCCCTTCCTCTCTGTACAAATATCAATAAAAAATATATATTAAAAAAAGTTATAAAAATAGAACTGCTGCCTTATGACCCAGTGATTCTACTTTTGGGAATATATGTGAAGAAGCATGGAACACTAATCCAAAGAATATATTGTATATAAGCCTATGTTCTATTGCAGTGCCATTTACAATAGTCAAGATTTTAAAGCAATCCAAATGCCCACCAGTAGATGAGTAGATAAATCAGCTGTGTTGCTGAAACCAGTTTGACTCAGTGGATAGAGCGTCGGCCTGTGGACTGAAAGGTCCTTGGTTCGATTCCGGTCAAGGGCATGTACCTTGATTGTTTGCACATCTCCAGTAGGGGATGTGCTGGAGGCAGCTGACTGATGTTTCTCTCTTATCGATGTTTCTAATTCTCTATCCCTCTTCCTTCCTCTCTGTAAAAAATTAATAAAATATAAAAACAAACAACAACAACAAAAATAGCTGTGTTACATTTACACAATGGAACACTACTCAGCCATGCAAAAGAATTAAATCTTACCTTTTTCAACAGTGTGGATGGACCTGGAGAGTATTATACTAAGCAAAACAAGCCAGTCAAAGAAAGACAAATACCTTATGATTTCACTTGTATGTAGAATCTAATGAACAAAATAAACTAACAAACAAGGTAAAAAGAGACTCATAGTTACAGAGAGCAGGCTACCAGCTCAAGGA
This sequence comes from Pipistrellus hanaki, assembly GCF_964339955.1. NCBI lineage: Eukaryota > Metazoa > Chordata > Mammalia > Chiroptera > Vespertilionidae > Pipistrellus > Pipistrellus hanaki. Next base: position 172,941,555 of record NC_140503.1, on the reverse strand, counting down.
AGGTAAGGGGTTTTGGGGGCGGGATGGGTGAGAAAGTTGAAGGGATTAAACAAACATAAAAACACTTATAGATACAGAAAGCAATATGGTCATGTATCTTTCACAGAGGGAAAGGGGGGTAGGCAAAGGTAGAAAAGAGTAAAGCAGGCAAAAGCGGTGAAGGAAGGAGATTTGACTTAAAGTGCTAAACATACAGTGCAATATACAGATGATGTATTACAGAATTGTACACTTGAAACATATATAATTTGCTGAGATCGGTTTGGCTCAGTGGATAGAGCATCGGCTTGGGGACTGAAGGGTCCCAGGTTCGATTCCGGTCAAGGGCATGTACCTTGGTTGTGGGCATATCCCCAGTGGGGGGTGTGCAGGAGGCAGCTGATCGATGACTCTCTCTCATCGATGTTTCTCTCTATCTCTCTCCCTTCCTCTCTGTACAAAATTAATAAAAAAATTTTAAAAAAAGAAACATATATAATTTTATTAACCAATGTCACCCCAATAAGTTCAAAAAAAATTTAAAAAATAAAATAAAATGTAGAGATAAACTATACAGTTTAAAATTAGTTATATACTTATAGCCTTTTTGAATAGTTTCAGACTTCCCACACTATCTCTCTATATAAAAACCTCAGCGACCTTTATGACCAAACTACGGGAATGACTGGTTGACCAGTTGCTGTGACACACACTGACCACCAGGGGGCAGACACTTAATGCAGGAACTGCCCCCTGGTGGTCAGTGCTTTCCCACAGCCTACCTCCCACAGCTGGCCAGCCTTCCCTCGGTCCCTTTCCCCATCCCTTCCTCTGGCTGGCAGGCCCCTATCAGGTCTGGGCAAGATGGCCCGGATCAGTCCTGATGTCAGGCCAGGCGTAGGTACCTTTTCCATGCATGAATTTGTGCACTGGACATCTAGCAATTTATAATATTGGTGCCTTAAAGTATTGCTTCTTTTGTCTTCTTCTAGGAATCCAGTTAGCCACAAACTTGACATATCTCAGAGACATTTTTGCCCATTTTTTGCTTGAAAATATGAGTATAGCTTTTTATAAGTTATGCTCCCAGTGAACACTTATATTCTCTAATCTTTTCAGCTTTTTTGTATTTAAACACCACACACTCAGGGAAAGAGGTCATGAATTCATCCACTATCAGATCACATAAACCCTTCCTTATGCACAGTTGTAATGCCTTATGTAACTGCAGAACCAGCTCAGAATTTTCCTATCCTGTTTAATGAGATCCTGCATTATTTTCCAGAGCAACATTGAGAACACAAGTCATGCAGCCAGGATATGAGAAGAGGAGAGAAATGTGTCCCTCAGTTGCACCTGAATCCAAAGTCTCTCCTCCCCCCCCCCCCCCCCCGCCCCGTCCCCCAACACACACCTGCACCCAGCATGGAACTAAAAGACCAGGACATAGTGGGATTTTGAAATCCAGACCTTTTTCAGAAGTCAAAATGTTGCCGAAACCAGTTTGGCTCAGTGGATAGAACATCGGCCTGCAGATTGAAAGGTCTCAGGTTCAATTCCGGTCAAGGGCATGTACCTTGTTGCGGGCATATCCCCAGTAGGGGGTGTGCAAGAGGCAGCTGATCGATGATTCTCTCTCATCAATGTTTCTAACTCTCTATCCCTTTCTCTTCCTCTCTGTAAAAAATCAATAAAATATATTTTTTAAGAAGTCAAAATGTTTCTAACCCTCTATCCCTCTCCCTTCCTCTATTGTCCAGGAAAATCTGGTGTTGATGCCCCTTTACCATAAATGGCCAAGTTCCAAGATCCTCCTGTTAAACTGTGCTCCACGAGAACTTCCACATACTCATTCACCCTCAGCCTCTTCTAAACCTTTGAGTCTGGTCTAACAAGAACGATGAATTTGAGATAACACTAAGTCTCCCATCCTCTCAGTTGACATATTCTGAGAGGATGGGAGACTCCATCAACAAACTTTTCCTTACATCAAACCCTGGCATTTTGAGTTTTGACCTATGGAAGCATCAGGCACACATGCTATGATTCAGTAGCAATTAGTGTGCACAAATCCGGCAAAACATGATAGTATTTCAGAAATGATTTTTAAAAATTACAACTTGTGTTCAAGTACTGATAAAGCTAAGAAGGAAAATGATTTCAAACTGTGTGTCCAGGGAATGCTAAATGGATGGGTTGATTTAAATTAGATATGTGGAATATAAAGAATTTATCTAGAAGGAAATCAAATTTCTTAGTTCATGTAATTCCTTTCATTGCTTAAGTTACACTTGTCCTAATTTAATTTCCAATTTTTTGGCAAATCCTGCACCATTAGTAAATGGTTCTATGGATTAACAGTTTTAATATGGTATTTTAAATTATGTATAAACATATTATGGTTTATACTATATATTATTTTTCCTTCAATAATCAAAACTGTATTATTGTGTTAACTATTTCTTTGTGTTATTTTAAAGCAATACTCAGTAATTTCTAATTCTGTTGTTCACTAAATGATGGTACTGTGATCAGCATTATGCAACTAGAATAGCAATGTATGGGGTTCAATTCATAAATGGTAATAATTGATATTTGATATTTTTGAGAAAAAGCTTTCTAGAAACTTAAAAAACAAACAAACCAGCATTCTCAAAGTTGAAAGAAATATCATACAATGCAAAGACATGACACAGAAGGGAAACAACAAACACACCAGCATGCATTGAACCAGATCTTTGATTAAGCACTTCTGTGCATCATCTCATTTCTGCCTCAAAGAAAGGAGACCAATTCGATTCATTAATTCCTGTTTTGGTCCCATATTCAGCTTATGAAATGAAAGCAATGTAATTTTGGATCTAGATTCAAGAATTTTGTTCAAATGCTTCTATAGATGGGCAAACTGAAAACCTGACAAGTACAAGCATATGAAGAAGGGCATTCAGTGACAAAATGAATTGCCAAGTCCCCTTGCTCCTGGTTGATATATTTTTTTAATTATATTTTTAGAAAAACCTTTGAATCAAGAAAAGTTACAAGAGAATTATCCTATATCAGTAATGAAACAGAAGTTTTCTGGGATAAACTCTTCCTTGATGCTTTTATATATATACAAAGAGGAATGCTTGCTTTCTCATTACTCCCAGGATCCCAATACCTTATCCATTTCTGGGGACAAATCAAAGAAAAATGGAAGGTCATCGTTGGGCCACTGCTATTCAGTTTGCTGTGCCAAGCTGAAAACCGAGGCCATTAAATATGAAAATCCACTCATTGTCTCAGGCCTGATTGTATACTGCCTTTTAGATCAGACTCGCCATAGTCATAGCAACCATAATGGGCAGTTGTGCATTGGACCACATCATTTGCAGGATGTCTTTAACTGAGAAAAGTTTTGTTGAAAATATGTGTGATTAATGCCTTAAACTATTATCTCTAATTGAACAGACATGAAAGAGGTATTGCTTTGTTATTAAAAGCATATTCAGCCTTCCCTTCTTGTCTTTGGTAACCATAACATGTTATTGGAAGGCTGTGCAAAATTTTAAGTAATTGTTTGAAACACAGCTCCAGTAATCTTCTAGACATGGATGAAAGAGAAGAGGGAAAAGCTGTTTCGTGCAGTTGAATGTGCTTTGCTGTTTGTGTTAGTATTATGTAGTGGTACTTTATTTTAATGTATTTATATCAGGGTGATGCATCACCTTAACATCATTTTGCTCAGCAAGATTCCTGGAGTTCATCTATCTACAATATAACTAAAAGAGGGGTCAATAGAGAGACTCAAACTTTGTTTTGGTTTATGCGTGTGTGTGTGTGTGTGTGTGTGTGTGTGTGTGTATGTGTGTGTGTGTGTGTGTGTGTGTGTGTGTGTAAGGATAAGAGAGCATTCAAACTGTAAACACCAAAATGTTTTTCAGAGATATATAGCTATGTATTTCATATAGAGTAAGAATTGAGGGAAGTACAATTTTGGAGTGATAAATTTCTATCCATTCACCTGTATTAATTCTGAAATAAATATCTGTTTGGTAAGTCTATTTATCCTGGAGGAACTTCATTTGTGCTCACATTGGCTAAGAATGATTATTATGGAGACTTAAAATAAAGGTAGCTATGCCTAAAACAGAATAAACAAAAATAGCATTGAATATGTTCTGTTATTTTGAACTAGAGGCCCGGTGCATGAAATTCGTGCATGGGGGAGGGGGTGTCCCTCATCCTGGCCTGTACCCTCTCCAATCTGGGAAATCCTTTTCACAATCCAAGACTGCTGGCTCCTAACCACTTGCCTGCCTGCCTACCTGATCTCCTCCTAACTGCCCCCCGGCTGGCATGATTTACGCTTAACTGTTACACTGCCAGCCCGATTGCCCCCAACTGCCTTCCACTGCCAGCCATCTTGTGGTGGCCATCTTGTGATGACATCACACAAGGGCATTGTGCAAGGGTGTGAACAATGGTACTTATAATAATTCAACATGTGTTAAATAATAAAAAGTATTGTGATATTAAATATAGCAAGTTAAAATTGTAGGAGAAATAAGCTAAATTGGAATTACTTAAGTGCATAATGTGTATGTCAAATATCTTTTATAATTTGTTATTCTCTAATTAGCTATCAAATTTGTAATGTTATAGAATTAAATTTGGATATAAAAATACATTGAAAATTAGTAAAGGATCAAGCATAAATGCTCCAAATGTAAAGACATGGGAGTAAATCTAAAAGAGTTTTTAAAATAATTTTGATTTCAGGATGTCCAATGTAAGTTTCATATTTTTAAAATAAAATATATTAGATTTAGCAACATAAAATTTAAAATTTCTGTGTAGAAAATAATTTACACAATGTTAAGAAAAAAATGAAAGCCTGCATAAATATTTATATTATAGAATTGAATTTTTGGTCACAATATGTAAAGTCTTCTAACAATAAAAAAAAAATTAGAACACAAGTTTAAAGAGTAAAAACTTATAGGTTCTTAATCTTATACAAATTCAAATTTATTAATGTAACCTTTCCTTTCTAATAGTAGAAAAAAATAAAAATAAAAACAATGACATCATTCTTTTCCTAAAAGAGTGGCAACATTTTAAAATTTATTCTATCTGTTATTAACTAGGTTATGCTGTTAAGGGCATTTTTATATACCCCTGATTCAAATAAATTGACCAATGCATTTTAGCATTCTATGTCAAATTTAAAATAAATACTTTCACTGATACATAAATTCAACATAAGAAACCTGTTTCATAAAATTACAATGGTCTCTCTCCATATTTAAATCACCTACAGTTATATTCATAGTAGTATTAAATTAATCATACACTGACTAAAATAAAGAATAATATAAAAGATCCATCAACAGACTGGAAGATCTCAAGAATCAAGTAAAAGATTTGAAATATGAAGAAGCAAAAAACACCCAACTGGAAAAGCAAAAAGAAAAATGAATCCAAAAGTATGAAGATAGTGTAAGGAGCCTCTGGGACAACTTCAAGCTTAACAACATCCGAATTATGGGGGTGCCAGAAGAAGAGAAAGAGCAAGATATTAAAAACATATTTGAAGAAATAATGACAGAAAAATTCCCCTACTTGGTGAAAGAAATAAACTTACAAGTCCAGGAAGCACAGAGAACCCCAAAAACGAGGAATCTAAAGAGGACCACATCAAGACACATCATAATTAAAATGTCGAGGGCAAAAGACAAAAATAGAATCTTAAAAGCAGCAAGAGAAAAACAGTTACCTACAACTGTTAAGTTGATTTATCAACAGAAACTATGCAAGCCAGAAGGGAGTAGCAAGAAATATTCAAAGTGATGAGTAGCAAGAACCTACAACCAAGATTACTCTACCCAGCAAAGTTATCATTCAGAATTGAAGGTCAGATAAAGTGCTTCACAGACAAGAAAAAATTAAAGGAGTTCATCACCGCCAAATCAGTATTATATGAAATCCTGAAAGGTATTCTCTAAGAACAGGAAGAAGAAGAAAAAGGTAAAGATAAAAATTATGAACAACAAATACTTATCTATCAACAAGTGAATCTAAAAATCAAGTGAATAAAAATCTGAAGAACAGAATAAACTGGTGAATATAATAGAATCAAGGACATAGAAAGGGAGTGGACTGACAACTCTCGGGGGGAAGGCGTGTGGGGGTACAGGAAGAGATTGAACAAAAATCTTACACCTATGGACGAGGACAATGAGAGGGGTGAGGGCATGGGGTAGGGTGGGAACTGAGTTGAGGGGAACTATGAGGGGTGAGGGGGAAAGGAACAACTGTAATAATCTGAATGAAAAAGATTTACTTTAAAAAAGAATAGGAGGTTGTTGCCTGAGCCATATATATGTTGAGCATTGGCTTAAAAGTGGCAGCAAATTTATAACATTTTTCTGTCTTTTCATTTTAATTGGACTCTGTATGGTGCATGTATACATCACAGTGCTACTGTGGCTCTGACTTCCCAACATCTCTGCCTAAGTATCTAGCTGCTCTGTAACCTTTCCCTAAATTCATCACTTCTGATGGATAAAGCTGTGGGTTTTGCCATCCTTGATGAGGGCAATGAATGCTCTGTTCTCAGGTAAGAAGAGCACAAACTCATAAATCTGTCACAACACAGTACCAGACATTTAAGGGTAGATACAGTCAATCCTCATTATTTTTGATTAAAGGTCTGATGCACTAAAATTAATTCAAGAGTAGGCCTTCCTTTCTCTAGCTGCCAGCACCAGCTTCCCTCTGGCACCTGGGATCTGGGCTGTCCTCCTCCAGCTGCCAGCAGGCACCTGGGACCAGGGCAGCTTCCTTCTGACTGTCCACATGCACCAGCAACCTGGGCTGGCTTCCCTCTGGACCCAACTTCATCAGGAAGGACATCTGGAATGATGTCCAGTCTAATTAGCATATTACCCTTTTATTATTATTGATTTCATCTTTTTAATTTGCCCATTCACTAAAATGTATTTGTAACCCTCAAAATCAATCCTCATGGGCTTTGGCACTATTCACAGACACTTGCAGAATTGGAAAAAATTTTAATGACACAATTCTCAACTGAGATTGACCAAGGTAATGCTTTGCCTTCTTGTTTAGCTTTCATACTATAAACAAGTGTACTTTTCACCATCTGTTTAGTGCCATGTTTGCCACATTTTTGTTCTTTTTCTTGGTGATTTAACTGCTTAAATTGTCAAGCTGTAATGTACCTTATGGAGAAAATATACATGTAGTTAGATAAGTTATAGTGCTACAGGCCATGGATCCAATGCTAATGAATCAATAATATATAATAAGGTATATTTAAACACAAACACACATAAAATAAAGTTATGTGTTGATCAATTGATGAAAGCTGTGAACAGATAGCAGGAATCTAACCCTGTATTCCCCCTAAGGGCAATATTTAATAAGGCAGTGTAAATGGCAACTTTCTAGACTATAACTACCCAAAATAACAAGAATCAACAGTACTTCACAAGTTCTTATTTACTTTCAATTTCAGTGTTCTGAAACAATTGTTTATAATTTGATCCAGCTATATAGTACCTCTCTTCTGAGGAGTAAGTTTGCACAAGCTTCTCATGTTGTCTTTTCTGCAAATAAAATATGCTGCCTATTTTGTTGACGTTAACATATTAGATTATGTACATTTATATTTTATATGCTTTATTTTTTATATTATTAGCTATAAAAATTTGTATTGGAAATAATGATGTCTGAAGGACTCTGTATTCAATAATGTGGCATTTACATACAGGTACTTTTTTCTTTTCTTTTAGCTACTGGGGAAAAAGAAGCCTAAATTATTTGTAAGAGTCTCACACCAAAATATTACCTTTCCATATAAATTTTATTTAAAATATATTTACCAAAAATGAATAGAGCATATATTTCAAGCATAAATAAAATTAATAAAGCAAATAATCTCATTTGGGTATATGGAAAAAATAATAGAACATTATCAGTACTTCAGAGGCTATTTTCTTAGTAAATTCTTTGACCTAGTCTTTTCATAAATAAGTGTCTTGGTTATTATTTTGTAGAGCTAATCACCTTTTAATTGTATACTGTAAAATAATAATCCTGCAGATATTTTAAGTAGCATTGCCTTCAACCTATCATGAGTATTGGGAAAGTTGCAATTTTTACAATATTGAGTTTTCTAGTCAGTTTACATGATATATCTTCCCCTTTAGGTAGTTATTCTTTCTTTATATGTATAACTTTTATAATTTTATCTGAGAAATCTTTGTGCAACCTTGAAATTTACTCCTATGCCTTCAAGTTGTTCAGATCAGATCAGCATACTTTATTATTTGTAGATATTGTAATGTTTATGTCTGTATCTTATCACTTCCTACAATAAACTGAAAGTATTTCTTAGATGTCTTTGTGTCTCACACTAGTCACCCTGAACAGAATTATGCCTCATTCAGTTTTGAGCCTAACATAGTTTCTCATATTGGGTGCTCAGTAAATGTATGTTTATTAAAATGTGACAACTATTCAGCCATATGGGAATGGTTATGATAATTATGGTAAAACCACACAACATAATATTATTTAAGAAATTATTATACACACACAGAGAGAGAGAGAGATGTGGGAAAGATACATCAATTGGTTGCTTTCCACATGTGCACTGCCCTGGGCCTGCGATTGAACCTATTATACAACCGAGATTGGAGCCCTTGCCTGGGAATCAAACCTGTGATGTGCATGGGCAGATGTTCTAACCACTTAGCAAACACGCCAGGACTAGAAGATTTTTTAGTAAAGTCATCAAACCTTACTCTTGAGGAAAAAACAAATGACTTAAGCACTTATTATATCCCACACTTAAGTATCATATATCAGTTTGCTATTTGAAAATCATCTCTATAAATGTTGCATGTACTTGAAGAGGAATTTTTCTTTAATTGTCATTATATTCTTGCCTGATAGTTTCTTCCTTTGAACTTTCTTTTCCTTTCTCCTCTCCATATTCTCTTCTTCCTCATCTCATTTTTTTTCTACTTTTTGCAATTACCAAAAGGGTACAGAAAAATCTATATAAATCTACAGAAATAATATTTTTCTCTTCAAAATTTGAAATATTTTTAATCTATATGTAAGGCCATGCAATTATTACCAGATAGAATTTAATAAACTGGTCCTGCTTAGATAAACACAATTTGTCATTAATATGCTAAGCATTCAAGCATATATACATAAAGATAAGTTAATTCGCTGGGAATGGAATTTATTTGCTTTGTTATAATATAGTAGAGTTTTGGTAGTACTGTATTTGAATATATAATTATATGCATTTATATTATTAAGAAGCACAATATTTATCCACTTCCTTTAGAGTTTCTAGTCACATTTTATGCTTTACTTTAGGTACTTACTTTGGTTTCTCTTTTTGAATTCTTAATTAAAATTCCCATAATGGACAGAAATTATTACAGATACTTATTTAGCTTGTTGTTTTGGCTTCTACATTTATGTAAAATAGAAATTTTGGGGGGGAAATTATTCATTTTCATAATGGATATTTGACATAGTATTTGAGGTGGCTGCTAGTTATTCTTTTTATATATGTAATTTTGCCAACCTTTTCATCAGTTGGAAAATGTAAAACTCTGTCAAGATCTGGTAATGAACTTTCCAACATATAATTAATTTTAAAACTTCAAATATTTGGGAGAATGTTCCAGTGGAAGGAACTGTCTTGCTCAGTGTGATATTTCAGGACTTCAAAAAAGATGGGAAAAGGGGGACACAGTGCATACAATAGCAATAGAATTGGCTGGCTGATGTTAAGTAGCTTTGACATCTTATAGTGAATGAAAAGCAGAACTGTTTATAAAAAATTGAAAACTAAGTGTGAAGTTCAAGGGCTTGGTGACTCACAAAGAGACCCTTGTGTGATTTAGTAAGAGAATAGAAAAATGTGAAGACTGAACTCACGATTTCATATTTAGAGTCTCTGAACTTAAAGACCCACTGACGGTATAGCTGATGAAGTTCTATTAGGCTAAAGTTTGGGTCCTGGTTCTAAATGCCAGCTACTCAAGCACATGGAATGGATATATCTGGATAGAATGACATCTAAGGTTTTGACTTCCCAGCATCTTAAACCCTAACCGTACAGATGTAGGACACCTTTCTCTAATAGTTCTTTCCTCAAATAAAAAGTCACAGTAGAGACCCCTCTTCCACAGCATACTAGTACCTTCCCCCTTATGAACTTTTCCCAAATCATTGGCTACTACTAATTGTGGCATGATCTAGACAGGCATGTGCTAGACCCCATGAGAGAGGAAGTGGTTAATACCCTAAAGAAGCTGGGGAATATTTCTTCAGGAGTTAGGAGAGTGCCAGTGTAACTGGATTAAAATGATGCTTAATATTGTAAATAAGAGGACTGAAGCATAAGACTGTAAGGGATAATTTATTGATTTGGAGATATTGTTGAGATTCAGCATATAATACATTGATAAAGTACCAGGGAAAGATGCCAAGAAGCTGTTTGGATGACTTCTAAAAATGTAGAAATATAGGCCCTATTGAGTGATTTGAAAATATTTGAATTTCCATGGCCAATGGTGGTAGAAGGGATTAAAAGGACACGGGGCATGGTGAAGTGGATATATGTATTACATGAGGCCAGAAGAATCACTACACCATTCATTGAGGTAATTAACAATGAGCTGCTTGGAGAAACATTCATTTTACTAAGAAGTTCAGTGGTGCCCTAACCGGTTTGGCTCAGTGGATAGAGTGTCAGCCTGGTTGCGGGCACATCCTCAGTAGGGAGTGTGCAGGAGGCATATGATTGATGTTTCTCTCTCATTGATGTTTCTAACTCTATCCCTCTCCCTTTCTCTCTATAAAAAATCAATAAAATATATTAACAACAACAACAACAAAAAAGAGGTTCAGTGGTAGGTGGCTCTTCTTTCTAGTCAGGACCAATGACAAGAGAGGCTATCACATAGCTTAGCTCCTTTGAGTACAATAGTCCTCACAGTAAGTCATCAGATGATGGTGTTAAACTGCCAGACATCAGTGGCCATAACTATCATAATACCAGCAAGGTCAGAGTGGCAGCCAAAGGAGCTAGGCCCACATGCAAATGAATGCTAGAATTTGACATTCCTAAGGGCAAACATAAATGGGTATGCATTATATAAATAATCAAAAGGAAGAAAAATGGATCAGTAGGAATGTAAGGATAGTTGCTTCAATAAAAGTTCAAGACTCCTTACTCAATTCCTGGGAATGAGAGTTTTCCAGCCTTAAACTGTTAAGTGAAATGGTGACTGGCCCCCAGGAGAATTGACTATGTAACCACAGAGCAAGTGCACACCTCAGAGATATTGCAGGTTCTGTTCCATAGCACTGGAATAGTGAGTCACACAGAATGTTCTGTTTACTGGGGCATATAAAAGTATTTTTACGCCAACCTGTAGTATAGTAAGTGTGAAGTAACATTATGCCTACAAAATACAGTGTGCATGCCTTAATTATAAAATACTTTTTTACTAAGAAATGCCAACCACCTTCTGAGCTTTCAGCAAGCTGCAATCTTTTTACTGGTTGAAAGTCTTAACTTCGATTTGTAAAAATTCAGTATCTGTAAAGGGCAATAAAACAAGGATTCCTGCATATGCATACTGATTCCCTAATTTCCTCAATGGACCCCAAAGCCATCTACTCACATGTACTGTATGTTGAGGAAAATGGAATAACAGTCATTTTAATAAGTACTGGAACCAGAGTCTGAGATTACATTAATACTCAGAGACCCTAAATATTCTAATAGTACTCTATTAGAATGGTGGCATATATGAGTTAAAATTTAAAACAAGAAGACCTGGCTATATTCTAAGCTACAGTGGGTCTATAGCATCCACAGAAATCATTTCTTGGTGAGTTCCCAAGATTCTTACTACATACTTAAGAATAACATAATGGCAGTTGGAGTAATCTTCCTTTTATTATAGGTGCTGGTTATGTGAAGTAAGAGCAATTATAGTGAGAAAGGCAAATGGAAGCTTTTAGAGCCACAACCCCTGATTCATGTACTAAATAAAAAGCAGTATAACATCCTTGTGGGGAGGTGTAAGGGAAGTGGTTAAGTTTAGGGGCACCCTTAGTATCGCCAGAATGCTAGGTGATAGTCCTTTCTATACCTTCTTTTAGTTCACCAGTCTACTCATTGCAGTAACCCAATGGATTCTGGAGAAAGACTGTGTACTACTATAAGCTCAACCAGTTATAGCACCAATTTCATCTGCCATGCTAGATTTGGAATTTTTATTAGAGCAGATTAATATTACTTGAGTATATGGTATATGCCCTTGGATTAGGGGTGTGTGTGTGGGGTGTGTGTGTGTGTGTGTGTGTGTGTGTGTGTGTGTATTTAATTTTAATAAAAAGGGACAGAAACACTTCTCATTTACAGGGCATTACCAGGACCACAAATCAGTAGACATAATGGCAGAGATGGAGGTTGGGAACGTGTCCAACAACATGGATTCTTACCTACCAAGGCTTATCTAGTTATTGCCCCCTCTGAATGCCCAACAAGCCATCAACAGAAATAGATGATGAAACCTCAGTATGGCACAATGCCTCAAAAGAGCCAACCAAATACTTGGTTTTAAACTTACTAAGTCCTTTCTATTTTAAAAGAGCCTGCAATTTGTTCTCAAAACAGCAGGTACCTATTCTGGGCATAAGTTTGTATTTTCTGCTCCGAGAGTCTCAGCTGGCACCAGAGTCTAAAGACTTACGAAGTGTCTGCTTGCTAGGCATGGGATTTTACACAAGGGAATCTGATTCTTTCAGGAATGAAATGTGTCATTCTACAGGGTAAGCTACCTCAAGAACAGCAGAAATGGTAGCTAGGGGTGATGGGAATTTGGAAGGAATATTGGTGCTAAAGGATGGCCAGTAGTAATTAAGGCCCTCAACCTTCTGGGTCTCCCCTTAAGAAATGAGGATGACTAGAAACCTGTAAGTGCTTCTCTCCAAATACAAGGTTGGGCAAATGTAGGTTTACAGTTATGAATACGCAAAACAGAGTTTCTTCTTCTTTATTATTTATTTATGCTTGTATTTTCCATATGCACAGCTGTAAACCTATTTTTGCCAACTTCACATATAGGTTGACCTGGGACAGCCCTGTAAGGTCACCCCTCAATTCTCCCTCAATAAAAACTTGCCTCCAACGGCCACACTTGGGACTCTGCTACAGGTTTGCATCAAGCCGTGCGTGCTCTTCACAGCAAAGCCAGAGAGGGGGTGTGCACAGCAGTTCCTCCGTGGCCACGCCATTTCATCATTCAGGACTCCTGTAACAGATAATCTAGAGCTCCATGTTTTGGGGCAACATCTTTATTTGATCTGCATCATAGTCTGAGGCTCAGTTCTCCTTTCTATCCCTTTTCTTCACAGATGCCCTATCAGATTTGACCTGAAATCTTGCCCTGAGAAATCCTGTTTCCTCCCTCTTAATATTCACAGGCATTACCTCAAGTAGACCTCCTTGTACTCCTATCTCCATCTCAGCATATGCTACCTAATACTTTGAATTGATACAGTGGTATGTACCTCATGTCTTTGTGTTGGTTCAGTCTTTTATGAATTCATTTCAGACATTCCAGTGGTGTCAATCTGCTTACCATAAGTGTTATTTATTAAATGTCAAATCCGATCATGTGATTTGTTCTCCTGAGTCTTTTCAATATTTTCTCTATACTCAGAGGTTTTATGTGTTTCTCAATGTAGGGTAAAATTAAGAAAAAGTGTGTGTGCATATTTAAAGCCATAGGATCTTTGTGACACAGCTTTCCTTATTTTGAATAAACTAATATTAAAATATATATATATATATATATATATATATATATATATATATATATATGAGTAAATGGAAAATATAATGATAAAATATAAGTCAGAAAAAGTATTTTTATATCAAAATATTCTGAGCTTTAAGCAATATCCTCAGAGGCAATGTTTTCCATAGTATCTCAGCTCAGTCTTAAGAGGCGCTTTAGTGGAGATGTTGGAAAATATGAGCCCAAAATATGGGTACAATTTAAAAACATTGGCTGGCTACACAAAAACCCAGCCTTACTCTTGTGCTCACTTTCTACCATATGTTGCAGTAACTCAAATCCCATCCAATGTTTTCTCATGTGTCTGGTTCTGTACTTTTTTTTTGTTCTGCCTAGATTATTCTGTACTAGGTCTTGGTGGAAAAGTGATTTTCATGACGGTGACATGATTCTCTAAGACTTGCACTAATTCAAAGAATGATTTTGTAGCAGAAAATTTGCAAGTGTAAATTGGTATGAGGCTGGGCAGGATCTATAAGGACAGTCAATGAGTGTGAAATCCACATGACCAACAAGCCTCAGGCTGATTTTAAGTGTTTGAAGACCTGGATTCCTGAGTCAGCTTCCACGTATTCTGAACAGTAGGTCCTTCTTAACTCAAAGGTTTATGTTTTCTTTAATTGTTTTCTTCTGTCTTTGAGGTCTCCTCTCTCCAATTTATAACTGTATCTCATCTATTTTAAGGCTGTGTCAATACATACTTCTTTGTTACCGCAATTAGCATACTCATTTTTAGTTATTTGGTTATGGGGAGGAAGAAGGCAAAAATCCTCGGGGCTATGAAATAATTCAGCAAATACTACAGAGAAGAAGGTGGAGAAAGAAATACCTAGATGAATATTTAGACATATTATCATTTATTCTTTTCTATCCCTGGCATATTCTCTCTTTCTTTCATCCTCTCCTTTTTTCATCTAGTAAAATATCTTGACCTCTTATTAACATCCAGTCTTATTAATTGTCCCTCATATTCTCCAATAGCATATGTCACCTGCCTACTTCATAAAAGTTGTTTTACTATATTGAATTTTTAGTTGTTTATCTTCACAGAAAGTCTCTTGAGCTTTTATAAAGGGCAGAGACTAGAGACTAGTCATATTTCCTTATCCTTGGTGCTTGTCATCTAGTAGACATACAGTAAATGTGCAAATGAATAAGAAAATATATGATATTTTGCAGTTTCAAAAATACTGAATTGTTGCAACTATTTAAGAAAAGGAAAGAAAATATATATTAACTTTAAAAAATGGCTGAAGGCAAACCGCAAAATAAAAATTGATATCCATACCTGTCTGCAAAAGCAGTTAACTTATATTGAGTAAAGTAAGATATACTTTATAGTTACTTTCTCCTGAAGATTAATGGAATATTTAAAGTATAGAAATAAAAGGCATGTTTCAAGTATTTTAGTGTGTTTTTAAATATGGGGATTATTCAAAGGGAACACAAGAGAAAGAGAAGTTACTGATGAATAAAAGTGAAATAAATCTTAACCATAAAACAAAGACTAATTCAATTGTGGCAAAACTTCTTGTGAGTTATTGCTTTGGATAACAAACTCAGACATATCTAAATGTTAAGTTTTATAAGTTTTATATCAAAATCCATTACATTATGTTTGGCTTTCTTTTTCATAGGGTAATCAAAGTCTCTGTAATGCAACAATGAAGTGATGTAACACTGAAGTAATGTTGGGAAACCCTTCAATATATTCACAGCATAGTGATGATTTTCAGAAGTGGGGTTAGCTTCTAGGGTTGCTCTTTCTTCCAAGATGAAAGAAAAAAAAAATAAAGGATGGGGCAAAAGTAGGTTTATAGTTGTGACTATATCAAACCCAGAGTTTTTTGCTGTCTTATTATTTATTAATTATGGTATTATTTTTCCATAAAACAACTGTAAACCTACTGAATATATAACTTAATACTGTACTAAAAGATGGTGAAAGAAATTATTATTAACAAGTTAATTTTTAAAATATATTTTATTGTTTTTTTTTACAGAGAGGAAAGGAGAGGGAGAGAGAGTTAGAAACATCTATGAGAGAGAAACAATGATCAGCTGCCTCCTGCACACCTCCTACTGGGGATTTGCCCGCAACCAACGTACATGCCCTTTACTGGAATCCAACCTGGGACCTTTCAGTCTGCAGGCCGATGCTCTATCCACTAAGCGAAACTGGTTAGGGCTCTAGTACACATTTTTTTTTAAGTATTCAGTGTGACAACTGATTGATTTCTGGCTGTCTTACTTAAAACCCACTTACACAGCGGGTATAAGAAGTTTCAAAAGAACACTATCAATGGAAAGTTAAGTTTCTTGTTGAAACTTTTGAGAAATGTCAGGTGAAAAAAAATTAACAGTAATTGACTTTATAAATGCAGAAAAATCCAGTGATCTGAAAAACAATAGTAAAAAATACAAGTGTGAAAAATTGGCATCTGTACTGGATGTTTCAGTATATTTTGCCCTACATAATGCTTCAAAAATCTAGTAGCTATAGAACTAAAATCCCTAGAATTTCAGATATTAAGCAAGTTTGAGTATCTCTGTATATTATTACAAATACAAATGTATTCATGTTTATCCATATTTAAATAGAATTTTTATTTTATAGAATGTTTATTAAAATTATTTCATATTATAGAATACTTTGTTTTGAAACTTTATCACCTTGATTTGGAAAGGAAAGGATAGTAGTCAGGATTCAAAATAGAAGATTAATTTTATCTTTGCAATACTTTTCTCACCACTGCCTTCCCCTCAATGCTCATCACTATCACCTGAGGTCAGACCATTACCATCAGTTAAATATTGCAGTTCTCTAGTATTAAGTTCCCTTACCCAAGTTTATTAGAAGTAACTCAGTGACTTTATATACATCACTACAGGAAGGAAATAATATACATAAACAGGAAGCCGAAACAGTAAATCCAGTAACCAAACACATTCAGATATAATGTCTGTTCTTTCTAAAGATACTTACTCACATCCAATTTTTTTTTACTGACTAAATACCTTTTTCTTCAGTTTTGTTAGCATAGTACTCAGCTTTTTCTATTATGAAATAGCTTGTCATGTTCCTATTTATTATTTTTAAAACAATTCAATTCATTTTTTAAAAATCACAGGATACGTAAGACAATGAAGAACAAATAAGCAATAGTTTTTGTATAGTATGCAGATCCTTTTTTATTTTAACTTGACTTCATCTCCTCCAAGACATTGGATCTGCTCTCACCTACTAAACCCATACTAGTTCTTGAACCCCAAACCAGCACCTGCCTTTGCTTTATTCATGCGATTCAAAAGGCCTGGTAATTGCAATCATTCTGTTCCTCTTTCTTAGCCTATACTCAAATTATTATTCCCCCCCGCTAAAAAATAACAGTAGTGATTATGTCACTGCCAGCCATTCAGCAATGTCAACATAAACCTCTAAAGAAACAACAGACTTTTTATGGCTTTCCATGTCCACGGAAGAAAATGTAATGGACCAGTAAATGGCAGGACAGATTTGGAATCCTAGTGGAGTCAGATGTAGCAGTACAAATGTTCTTTACCATAAAACCATTTTAAAATGGGGATCTGATTTATATGCTGAATCAGCCTTCTATTAATGTATGAGGAAGGAAGTGAATATGAGCTTTGAAAAATAATACTACAAATTGGATTTCTCAAAGTAAATTGCGAAAATAGAGTCAAAATAAAACAAATATTTAAGTGATTCTGGTGACAACTTGCTTTTAGAGGTTATTTATTCATAATACAGTTTTCACAATTTTTGAAGGAATTCCTTTAATAAAATGTTCTTATTGTTTGCTCATGAATCATGCTTTTTTCTGAATCTGTAATTCTTTCTCCCTTTTCTCTGTCATCTCAATGAAAATAACCTTTCCCAGCACTGATCCAAGTCTTCCAGCTTCTACTAAACTGTTTGTGAAGATGCCTTGATAGATGTCTTTGGAACCCACTGAAAAGTCACTTCCACTCAACTTTCCTTAGACTCTGCTGCCACCTATTCTAAGTATAGGTATTTCCTCCAGGCATCGCTGCCACTTCTGTCCATAGGGCCAAATTAACTGAGCAGTACATGCTCTGTTAAGCATGACTGCACCCTCCACAGGGTCTTACCACTTGTTTCTGTTTGATTCAGCTTGATCTCCAAGTTTGATGTCCACCAGGGAATGAAACCTGTGGGGGTAACATCCAGGATAGAACATCAATAATTTTATTTTTATGGCTAGTAGAGGGCACTCTTTCTTCTATACAATAACCATATGCTTTCTAAAGTACACTACTTCTTACAGCAAATGCAGTCATTTCTTATTAACACTACTTCCGCTTTTGATTACTATGTCAGTTTGGTTCTCTTAGAATCAGATATCTCTATAAGATTAGATATGTAAATGTCTTATTGGGGGGAGTGCTGTGAAGAATTACATAGGAGGGTGCTAGAAGTGGCTGTTGGAGCCTTCAGCTTACAAAGCATGCTGACTCACTTGAAAGGAGGGGGTGGGGAAGGGTTAGGTAGGAAGATTCTCAGATTGCAGCACAGTTTGAGAAATTCATGGATAGGACAATGGGGAGTCCATGAGAGAAAAGGTTGTCTATTGTAAGAGTCCTGAATCTGACCTCAGTGATCCAGCTCTAACACCATTCTGCCCACCATATTCAATCATTGGCTCAGAGTAGCTGAAGAGGAATTGTGGACTCATTCTGACCACTCTAAGTAGATCCAAAAGGATGGTAGTGGATGGATATAAATTGACTGTTTTCTGAGTAGCAGGTTGTTTTGAAGGAGATTTGAGCAGGGCTTCTTCATGGCTATGCTGTTATTAACCACAGGGTCCATAGTTCTATAGGATCTAAGGCAAAGTAGGAGGAATTGTACATAACAAGTAAATTGTAACTTCTCTCCCAACCTAATATGAAAGTTCATATCTAAATTTCTACTTCAGCCTACTATCCTATCCTCTCTGAAAAATTCAGCCTAAGTCTACAGGAACCTAAATTGAACACAATTTTTTTTCTCTAGTCACATGGAATACTTAATCCTACTGATAATCTGAATCTTATTTGGGGCTAATAATTCCTGGCCAATTTAATTTCACTGAAAATTAATAGCTTCCTAATCTGCTCTTTAACACCTCATGGAAATAAGTTCCTCGATCCTTTATTCTGCACATTAGTCTTGCATACTTGAATTCATCTGATAGATATAGTTTGGGGATCAACCTGCGTCCCCCACTATACTATCATAATGTAGGATAGAATAAAAATAAAAGAATAAAGAAGCCACTTTCTCCATGGATATTGAAGGCCATTAATCCCTTAACTCATTTAAATTTAATTATGTTAAATTAAATTATTAGTCCTGTTTTGGTATAAAGAATTTGTAAAATTCATTGGGTTGCATTGGTTTCTATTTTAATAACTGGTATAATATGTGATTTTTAACATATATTCACCCTGCCCACCTCCCAACTCTGCCTTCACTTCACATTGGTATTGGTCTTGACAATGTAGCCAGTTTTGTCCAAAATCATGGTTGGAAGTGAAAAAGTGCCAGTTTCATATCTATATCTTATTGGTCACATCTAATTTTACTCATCACCCTTAGATTTTTAATTCACTACAAGGAAAGTAAGTCTTGGTGGAGGCTGTCCACTAGCCTTTCCCCACAATGAGATCTGTATAGCCCACCAAATTCAGCAAAAACCTGAAGAGGCATACAAGCGAATACAGCTGATAAATAACTGCCTACTTTTGCATGCTATTCCAGTTTTATTATGTAGCAAAAGCTACTCAAGTATTATCCCCAGTGTCTTGAGTAAAGAAGTTGAGTATTTCCTGACTTTTCTCTTTTTGGTTCTGAAGCCCAACACATAAAAGTTTTTCAGGAAGAGTAGCCATCCAGAGTCCTTTGTAGCCTTTTCCACTTGAGCTGCTTTGTCTCGCATCCTCATTTTGTTGTGATTGGAATGGATCATAAATAAATTAAAATGAAAAAGAAAGTCAATAAGAAAAGCAGTATTAGTTTTCAATTTCCAGTAATGAGATTTCGTGTGAAAGAGTGAGCCTTTGTTATATAAATACATAAAGATAAGAAGATACCTTAAAGCATGCACAGGGAAGGGAGAACTAACACATTGCAAACAGTAACCATGCTGAATGCAGCATCACTCTCATTTATAGATAGTCATTGGACATTTTGTAAGGAATTTATTGAAACAAGACATCTTGTTATTGTAGGAAATTGACAAGCAAGATTAGAAGAGCTTAGATATATAATTGTTTTGTTTTTTTGGAAAAAATTATATAAGCTTTAGTAAATATTACCAATCCTTCTGATGCCATCCAGCAAAATGCAAATTATAGCAAGTTATGGTGATATTTGAAGGCTGCTGAAATCAATAGCAGAGAGAGGTAATACCTTAGACTGAGTCTAACATGTTGATGAACAAAAGTTTTGTAGTTTGGACATGACAATTTTCAAGAGCCACTTCAGAGCAACAACTTATTCTGAACCCAAAGTCATGTTTAAATGTATACCATTTAAAAGTAAATTTATAGTTGTGAGTAGGCAAAACACAGAGTTTAATCTTGTATTATTATTTATTAACTAGGGGCCCAGTGCATGAATTCATGCACCTTGAAAAGAACTGTGGGTCATGAGGCTGTGGAGGGCACAGGGGTGGGTCTCTGCCCATCCTCCACGCCCCTTCCGGCCCCACCCGCCATGGCCCCTGGTTCCCTCTTGGCCAGCAACCTAGCTCCTGCCTTTGCTCCCATGTGCTGATGGTGCCAACCCTGCTTGCTCATGCTGATGGCATAGAGAGATTGGGGCCAGCGCCAGCAGCAGGTGTGAGTGGGGCCAGCATCATCAGTGGATGCGAGTGGCAGCTGCTCTCCTGATTGCCCCTCAGGAGCAGGGAGAGGTACACAAGCCCTCAGGGGCAGGGCAATCGGGCCCAGCAGTCATTGCTGGTAGCGGGTGCACATGGCAGCTCTAGCACCAGCAGGGGGTCTGAGTGCCGGGGTGGGTCAACTATGCATGGGAGCAAAGAATTTTCAGTAACTACCAGAGGCTTGCTCAGAAGACAGCAACCAGCTCCCCCACCTTGTTCTGGTGCCCATGTTCACCTGCTCCACCAATCTATTGAGGCCAATGTCTGCCGAGTTCCATGCATGGTCAGTGAATGTCATAGCGACTGGTTGTTCGGTTGTTCTGCCGTTTGGTCTATTTGCATTTTAGGGTCATATATATTTGTATTATTTTCTATATGAGGAACTGTAAATCTACTTTTGTCCCACCATGTATGTGTGTGTATGCATATTTTCATTCTGGTGGCAACATGGATCCCCTTAAACATTCCTGTAGTAATGGTAGTCTAGATTTTTTTTACACAGTTCCTGTTGGTTAATTTTTAATTTCATTGGGTCTCTGAAAGGTTAAATTGTAACTTTTCAATTAAGGGCATATGCTTAGATTTTATGTGTATGTTTTTCTCCCCTCATTTATTTGCTTTTTCTCTAATATTTCCCAGGCCCACAGCCTCCTTGATTGTCACAAATATTTTGTTGAGTAGGTAAAAGCATCAGACATTTTAGCTGTCCTTTTATTTGAAATGAAAGTGAATGACAGAATAGATACAAAAAGAAGGAATTATTATGGTAAACAACAAAACTAAGTAATTCTTTGAATACATGAAAATATTTTATTTCTTAGATGGGAAGAATGAGCATAAATATACATTTGTAAAGAAAAAAATATTTCTGATTATATGTTCTGTTTCTCTTTATTAAAAAAGCAAAGCATAAAAAATGCAAAGCATAACATCATTTTAAAGCTAGACACGATTTTTTGTTGACTAATCTCAAGCCTCCAATATTGGAATTCTTAAGACTTATATTAATATTTGTTTGTAATCTTTATGAAAAAGAAGTTTTGGTTTGGGATTTAAATTTAAAACAGGGTCAGCAGAAGTTACTTTAAAACATCATTTCTTTCAGTCTTTTAAAAAATACTTAAAATTGAAAACAAAACAGGATGAACAATGTAAGTCTTATTTTTAGAGTATATTATGTTTAATATTCTGAATTCAAAGTGGAGCTCACAGTAGATATCAAAAACATAGTAGTTCTATCTCAGAAACCAAATATGTCATGTAGGCAAAAAAAAAAAAAAGTTTTTTTTTCCATTTATTAACAAATTCATTTGATTATTTTTAACAGAGAAAAAATACTTTTTGGATAATACCTTTCAGTCAAATCAAAGAATGTGTAAATTTTACACAAGAAAAGTATAAAGTCACCACCTTTATACTATTATTTCAGTAAAAAAAATAATATTCTGCAGGGAAAACTTACTTTTTAACCTGTAGGTAAATTCCTTCTCATGTCCTTTTAAAACAAATGAGTAAAACCTTTCACTTAGTGCCTCAGTATGAGGGATTCCCTCCAATGCAGCTCTTCTGTGCTCTTGATATTTTCTATTTAATATGGACCTCAGAAAATCTGAACTGTAATTGCAAATGTTTCTAATGTGTGGAAGAAAGGAGGGTTGATTTTTGTCTGCTAGAAAACACACACACACACACACACACACACACACACACACACACACACACACAACCATACCAAACCCTGTTGTCTGTGTGGGGTTTTGGCCTATCCATAACCAATGTTGTGGTTTGACTGGTCCTTCTAGTTCTTATTGTAATTGCAAGATGCCCTTCAGCAATAACCATCAGGAAACTTTGAAAAACAAATAAAGGTTTACTAATTACAGGACCTGAAATTACATAGCACACCTGGGACTACACAGTGAGGCAGTGGGTAGGTAGGTAGATAGGTAAAGAAGGAGAGAATGCACAAGGTTCTGCTTTTATTGGGGTTCAGGTTAGGGGTCTAAGGTTTTACAAGCTCCTTCTTTTTGGTGTATTTAAAACATAGGTCAAAATTTAAAGTGTGAGAAAGAGAAAAAACAAGTTGCCCAACGGCAAGTTACCAAAATAAAGGAGGAACTCTAAAACAAAGAAGTCTCAGTCAGGGGAGGTGGCCTGGGCTGGCATGCCTTTATTCCAGACAACCATTTTTGAAGTGGATGCTCCTTTGAAAGAGAATCCTTTGGCATCAAAGCTGAAGTCAGGCAGTTGCTTTACAAGAAAAACAAACAAACAAAAAAAACTTGCAGGGTTTATATTACCCCTGTGTATTTTAAAGTTCCTAAAAGAGTAAACCTCATCACCAGAAAAATAATTATAACTATGTGTGATGTTGGTTGTTAACTAGGCTTGTAATCCTCTTGCAATGTATGCAAATATCGAGTCCATATGTTATACACTGGAAAGTAACATAATGCCAATTACATCTCATTCTTATTTTTAAAAGAGAATCAGTAAAAAGTTTTCATCATTAAGCTGATAACAGCATTTTCTTTTTGCCTTACAAGAAGATTCTCATTCAACCAATTTACCGGAACAGAAAAAACTCGGTCTCAGAAAAATCATTAGTCTGGAAAGGCCTGAGGCCCTGAACTGAGGCAAAATTCACTCTTTGCAAAGGATACATTAAGTAACTGAGACACATTTTGGAGGTACAACCTAAGATAATTTATTGATTTACTGAAGGTGGAAGTCAAGAAAAGAGAACCTAAGGTTGACATCAAGATTTCTTGTCTTCAGACTGGGTTCTTGGTAATGTCACCATCCAAGGCTTTAAAAAAGTGGCAGAGATTATGGTGGGAGCAGAAAAGTTTATTGCACATATATTAAATTTAATACCTATAGAAAAATCTCAAGTAATGTATTATAGGGTTTGACTTGGCAAGATGGACAAGGAGATAGCTATATATTAGAGCAGTAGCTAAATCCATAGGAGGGAAACACAAAAGAAAATAAGATTAAACCCTGATGATTCTAGAATTTAAGAGATAGTTATAGTGGGGAATATATTTCTTAGACATGAGGAAACATCCATCAGTTATAGTGAGGGTTATTATATACATTCATGAGATTCAATAACTATCCTAAAGTAACTTTTATTATATATTTATACCAACATAAATAAAATCTTAAATTGGTTCTAATCTAAGTGTTTGTTATATATGTATTTGTTCACAATCTTTGGCATATGGCTTAATAGTTTAAACAACAACAAGAGTATTCAAATATGTTTCTTATCCATTCAAACATTTTATTGGTTCATAATTTTTCTAGATGATGAATTTGGCTATTTTGTACTGAGAGGCTTGGGGCAGAACTGTGATTTCATATGGATGTGTGTTTGATAGGTTACTATTTTCAGGAGGGTTAAAAATATGCTGGAGAACATGGAAATACATAATGTCTTTATTTCTCAGTTGGAAAAAAGAAATAAAATTGACAGAATACCATTGAAAGACTCATCTGGGCAAAACCACTGTAGATAAATCCCTAAGATCTCACTTCATTTTCCATGAAAATGAAGGCCGAAGCTATCAGGGGAATTTAGAGTGGTTAACTCTAATGTAAAATAAAGATTAAATACAAATTTAGACTGAGTAGTGTGAGTCCAATGTCTGATTTTTTTTTAACCAAACTTGAGAACCTCCTTTAAAGTGAAGTTCTTGTCTTTCATGAAAAATTGTGTTTGCATAACTCTACTCTTTCCTCTGCTGAGTTTGCAATACAAGTACTTCACTGAGCTCTAACCTAAATAATCCTGTGCAATATACCTGAAATTCTATAGTATTAAGAGTGAAACAATGGGAGAATAGAGAAGGGTGAGTTTAACACTCACTTATGGTGGCTTCTTCTCTCAAAATAAAAAAAAGGAAAAAAATGAGTTACATATAAGATATTTAACTGTTTGAATCTAAGGAAACATAAGACAGATTGGCAAAAAGAATAACACCTTAGTTCTAGCCATGATCTTACCTATTTTGGACTTTTGTGTTATCATTCTAGCTTATTTCTCTGTATCCATTATTGCCCCTCTACCCACTGTAGAATATTCCTCAAAATTCTATAAATATTTTTCCTCTTACTCAGAATATCAAACCACAGTTTAAAAGGCTTTTTGTGACTAGAAACTGCATAATGATTATTAAGATATTTTGTAATGATTGATGCCCTGAACTGCATCCATTCAACAAAGGGAAGAATTCAGGGTTAATGTGCACTGTCCAGCCATCTCCCCTGAGCTCCCAGGGGCCCAGCCAGACAGTTCAACCTGGCCCTTAATTCTTCCCCTTGTTGAATGGACACGGTTCATGTAGCAACACATGGGGTGCCACATGAACCTTGTCCAGCATGGCCAATGGTGAACCTGGAGAGGATGGTGAAGGATTAAAGACAATAGACAAGAGAATATGGTTGGGGCCAGGTGGATCACTGTTCCTGAATGAGGACACAGTGACACACCCTGTAAGCTGAATCTTTTTTTTACAGTCAGATCAGACAAAGCAAAACAAGGGAGTAGTCAAGGTATTTACAATGTTCTTATGAGTTTCAAATCTGCTTCTTTCATATTAATGGAATTCTCTGAACTATATCAAGCGTTGTTTTGGCAGCACTTGCTGTACCTCCCAAAGCCCACATCCCTCAGCTACAAGGTTGGACTATAGGTCAAGGACTACAAGTTCGGACTATAGGTCAAGTTAACATACAACTATAGCCTTTGGCTATAATTGTGCTGGGAGGGTTTTGCCCTCCAAGCTGGGACTTGTTATGTGGCTTTGCCACAAGAGGACTGTGCCTTCTCGTCAGTCTGAGGCTTGATCCTGTTTGAACGCTGTAGCTGCTCTCCACAATGCCTTAATTGAAACATTTGGACAGACACATGCAAAAGAATGAAACTAGATCACCAACTTACACCATTCACAAAAATAAACTCAAAATGGATACAGGACTTAAACATCAGACAGGAAACCATAAAAATACTAGAAGCATCCACAGGCAGCAAAATCTCAGACATATGCCAAAAGAACTTCTTCACTGATACTACCCCTAGGGCAATGGAAGCTAAAGAGAAAATAAACAAATGGGACTACATCAAAATAAAAAGCTTTTTTACAGCAAAAGAAACCATCAACAAAACAACAAGAAAGCCCACAGTGTGGGAGAACATATTTGCAAATGATACCACTGATAAAGGTTTAATCTCCAACATCTACAAACAGCTTATACAACTAAATAAAAGGAAGATAAATAATCCAATTAAAAAATGGGCAATGGACCTAAATAGAACATTTTCAAAAGAAGACAGAAGGAAGGCCAAAAGGCACATGAAAACATGCTCAAAGTCACTAATTGTCCGAGAGATGCAAATCAAAACAACAATGCGGTACCATCTCACACCTGTCAGAATGGCCAACATCAACAAATCAACAAACGACAAGTGTTGGCGAGGTTGCTGAGAAAAAGGAACCCTCGTGCACTGCTGGTGGGAATGCAGACTGGTGCAACCACTGTGGAGAACAGTGTGGAGTTTCCTCAAAAAACTGAAAATGGAACTCCCATTTGACCCAGTAATCCCACTTCTAGGAATATATCCCAAGAAACTAGAAACACCAATCAGAAAGGATATATGCACCCCTATGTTCATAGCAGCACAATCTATAATAGCCAGAATTTGGAAACAGCCTAGGTGCCCATCAGCAGATGATTGGATCCAAAAACTATGGTACATCTTCACAATGGAATACTATGCTGCCATAAAAAAGAAGGAATTCTCAGCATTTGCAGCAACCTGGATGGAATTGGAGAACATCATGCTGAGTGAAATAAGCCAATCAATGAAAGAGAAACACCACATGACCTCACTCATTTGTGGATAATAAAGAACATTATACACTGATGAACCAAAAGATAGATATAGAGACAGTATATCAACAAGTAGACTGTCAAATTACAGCGGGGAGGGGAGGAAGATCTGGGGGAGATAATAGATCAACCGAAGGACTTTTATACATGCATATAAGTAAAACCAATGGACACAAAACTCTGGGGAGGGAGGGGATGTGTGGGAGGGAGGGAGGGGGGCAAAAAAAAATCAATAAAATATATTAAAAAAAAAAAAGAAACATTTCCCTAATAATTCCTGATATTTTTCTTTGTTCTCTCTAAGCTAGCAAGGCTAGTAAAGGTAATTTCTCACTTTAAGGAAAGGAATTCTAAGAAGTTGTCTTAATGTTTATAATATGAACAAAAACCTCAGTTATTTAGAGGAAAGAGATTGAGTGAGAATCATCTATAGAATTAAAGGAAGGGAAAAGAATAGAAAGAGAAAGAGACCAAAAAGGCAGAGAAACACACAGATAGAAAGAGCTTTGAATAAGGACAAATAGAAGAACGGAGTGGGAGAGGAATATTTCTTGTATCACTCAGAAAAAAAAAATGTCTTCTAGAACCAGTTAGTGGAGCTGCTAAAACAGCTTTGCTAAGGTGATTATCCCCTAGTTGCATTGCTGAGGTGTGGGTATTAAGGGGTATAGAAACAAATTGAGATTATGCCAAGAACACAAGACAAGGAATCCTAGGCAGAGACAGTGTTGTGATTCATCTGCATAACCTCCTCACCCTACTCAAGGAGGAGGAAGAAAGAACCATGAATCCTGGGGATGTCAACCCTGACTGCTTTATTACAAAGAAGAAGCCACTCAACTGCTATACATTCTGGTGTCCTTACTTCCAGGTATACTAGACCCACCCAATTGTAGGATGCTCAGGTTGGCTGCTACCTTATTTCTCTCTAAGTTACAAAGGGTTGGAAGATGATAATTAAACAGATCTGACTGTGAACTCACAGATTCAATTTCCTCAACTTTTGTTGGCTACCCAGGTCAATGGGAGGTAAGGAGATAGAGAAGAATGGGTTATCTTTTCCACCTAATACCTATAATTCTACTTATCAATGCCCACCTGCTTCTGTCAATACTATTGTTCCTTTTCCTATCCATGACCTTCTCTCTC
Source organism: Pipistrellus hanaki (assembly GCF_964339955.1). Taxonomy (NCBI): domain Eukaryota; kingdom Metazoa; phylum Chordata; class Mammalia; order Chiroptera; family Vespertilionidae; genus Pipistrellus; species Pipistrellus hanaki. The sequence continues at coordinate 172,913,705 of NC_140503.1, read as the reverse complement.
CTATCTCCAAGCTCCATGGGAGAAATTTTAGACCATTTTATTTTTTAAAAATATTAGACCACTTTATTAAAAATAGCTTATGTTGTAATAATACATTCAACCTCTTTTCTTTCTTTTTTTATAACTTTCTGTTTACTTATAGTATTTCCATTTTAAGAAATAAGTGTGCTGGTGTTTTGGTTAAATAATTTACTTAGGCTTTTTTTTTTTCTTTCTTAATCAGAAGTGGTACTAGAGAAAAGCAAAATGTGGACAACTACCTATTTCCAAATATGCTTCCAGATTAGATCACTATCCCTTAGTGTTAAAATGGATTAGGTCTATTAAGTTTAGATTATGTTAATTGAAGAAGAAGAATATGATAAGAAATATAGGCAACCATTTAAAATACGTTGGAAAATATTGCAGAATATTAAGAGAAGTGACAATCTCTATTATGTTTTTTAAAAATATTTCTCAGAGATTTCAATATGGACATGTTAAACTTGATAAATAATTGTAAAGTTCAAATTTTATGGCAGTTTAAAAATATGCTTAGAATGAATTTAAAGGCATGTAACTTTGTGATATTAATAGTCAAAGGAGTAACAAAAAAAGAGAAGGCCCAAGAGCAATTACTGTATCATTTCAATATTTAGTTGAGTCATGGATAGGAGCTAGCAAAAATACTAACAGAAGTGAGGTAGGGATGAAATCTGGAAATCAAAAGAATAAAGTCTTTTTAAAAAGTGGTTATGATTACAGTCACTAATGTGGATTGACAGCTACAAAGGAGGAGGAAAATTTCTGCAGTAAAGAAACACACACACACACACACACACACACAAACACACGCGCGCGTGCACGCGCACGCGCGCGCACACACTCCAAAAAACCAAAAACAAACAACCCAAAACAAATAAAAACCTGTAGTGGGTGTGGAGACTGGGAAATAGCAAGAGGGGGCAGCCAACCAGAAAAAAATGTTTTAAGAGTTTTGCAGTAAAGGGAAGGTAGACATTCAGTTTATATTGGGGCTCAGACATGATTGTAGTTGAGTTTTGGGTTTCTTAAATTATTACTTTAAATATTGAAACTATTGAGATGTTTATTTACTCTGGAGAATGGTCCAGAAGAGTAAGAAAAACTGGTAAGGAGAAGATAACAAAGAAAACTCTCTCTCAATAAGACTTGAGGGACAGGATACATGACACAAATGAAGGGTTGGGGCTTTGAGGACACATAAATAAAATGAGTCATTCCTTGTAACAGGAAATAAGGATATAAATGGCAGATTAGCAGTCATGAATTAGGAGTAGAATAGTTTCTGAATGATGGCTTATGATTGCTCAATTCATATATAATATCTTTAGAGTTAAGAGAGTTTTTAAAGAGTGATAAGAGAGTGTGGTGCATAACTGTATAATTATTTTAAATATCATCTCCACATACATTTATAACTGCTTAAAACAATCTAAATTACTCAAAACACAAGAAAAATAAATGTATCCTATTTTTAACCTTTCTGTTGTTCTTTCCTTTTGATGTCCCAATGTTTCTTTTATGGTTTTCTTTCTATGGAAAAAAAAATCCATTCTTTTAGTTCATGTCTCCTGGTGGCATATTCTCTTAGTTTTCCTTCATCTAAGAATCTCTCAATTCCCACTTAATTTCTAAGCATATTTTTGCTGGACATAAAATTCTGTGTTGATGGTACTATTTTTCCAGCACTTAAAATCTGTTATGCTAGAAACCAGTTTGGCTCAGTGGATAGAGCGTTGACCTGCGGACTGAAAGATCCCGGGTTTGATTCAGGTCAAGGGCATGTACCTTGGTTGCAGGCAAATCCCCAGTAGGGAGTGTGCAAGAGGCAGCTGATTGGTGATTCTCTCTCATCGATGTTTCTAACTCTCTATCCCTCTCTCTTCCTCTCTGTAAAAATCAATAAAATATATTTTTTAAAAATCTGTTGTGCTATTTTTCTCTGAATCCTGTCAGTTCTAATAAGAAATCTGCTCTCAATTAAATTGTTTTACCCTTATAGACAAGATGTTGTTTCTATCTTATTGCTTTGAGACATTTTGTTTTTGTTTAGTTTACAGAAGATGTACTGTAATATGTTTGATGTGGATGACTTTGATTTATCAAATTTAGAGTTTTGTCAATTTCTTGAATCTGTAGGTTTTTGCCTTTTGCCAAAATGTGAAGTTTTGGCCTTGCCAATTTTCTCCTTTCCTAATGGAAATCATATGACATGAATAATAGGTCTGAGAAGTCCCTGAGGCTCTGTTTATTATTTTTCCATCCTGTGTTTTCTCTGTGGCTCACAGGGGGTGTTTTTGTCATTTTCATGTTCAACTTTACTGAATGACATCATTTCAGTGCACAATGATGTGTTGATACAGACAAGTGGGGTTGAGTCCAGGTTTCCTATGTGGTCTGCTATGATACCACAAGCAGGGGAAGTAGGGATTGTACATCAGGGGAAGTACCTCCCTGATGAGATGAAAATCCTGGCTCCTTATTCAGCCTTCTCTGACACCAGCCCGGTCATAGGGGTAAAGGTGTAGTGCCTTGTAATAACCTAGATATCATTCACATCCAGGCTTTGCACTAGGACTTTGCTGGCATGGATGGAGTGTCATCAAAATTTCCACTGTGGTGTTAAAATGGAGTAGAGCAGTTACTGTATAAGGCTTTCTTATTTGCTAGATGCCCCCTTTCCTGGCCTTTTGGCAGATAAAGCAGCATTTTGGGGGACTTTTAGGACTGTGCTCACTGATATGTCTAAGCTTGGGTGTTTCACATTCAAGTCCAGGTTATGAGTCTTAAAGAAAATCCAGGAAAGTCCCTACATTTTTTTTTTTCCTGGGCCCTAAGCTACCAAATTGGTCTTCCTTCCACTTTCCAAATTTCAGTCATCTTATGTTTGTTTTATATGTAATGTCCAGGATTTTCCATCATATTGAGTGGGTGGAATCATCAAAAATATGTCTACTTCGTCTTCCCAGAAGCAAAATTTGACACTGTTTTAGCTTTTTTAAAGTTTGTGTTTTGATATGTATTGTTGAAAATTATATATTGAGAAAAGTTACCCAAATATTAAAGAGGCTAATTATAATAAAAGGAAAGAGTAATTCAATTTAGTATAAAAAAGAAGTCACTATGTGATAAGAATGGTTTCTAAGAAAATGTTTGTTCTATTTCTGGGGTGTAAAAATTCTAGATGAATAAAGGCATTGAAGTAGAGAAAGAAGGATACCATAGTCTGTAAGTATAAGATAGAAGTGTAAGATCTATTTTGAAAATTAGATAGAAAATTTTGAAATAATTGGGCTATAACTTTCAAATTTTCCAATCTCTCCAAAATATATTATAATCCCTATAAACATCTGTAGCTGTATAACCTTGAACAAGTCCTTTAATCTTTCTAAAATTTAGATTCTCACAGGTTTATCTTACATATTATTGGAGATGATGTAACCTCCTGAATGTTTGTACTAACATAAAAATAGTGAGAATTTAAATAGAGATGCTTGGGACTATAGATAGGGATGACATCACTCCTACAGAATTTAATGGGTCTGGAAGAAGGTTCTAGTAAAAATTTAGGGAGACATATTTCATTAGGAATCAAAGAAGGGAAAAAAGCTATATCAGAATACCTAAGCTTAGAAAAATGAATTGAAGATATCTGGTAGGAGAGAAATCCTTAAGAAAACATAGGCTAACACATGGTCCAAACTGTGATTCAAGCCTGGAATTTTAAATAATTTTAATTATAAAATCTCTCTTTGAGGAATTTTTATACTAGGAATAATATACCTTTTTACTCACATGCCTCTAGCTTTATAAGCCTAATTAAAAATTGCAGGTAAGAAATGGATTCATTGCTTAATATAGCTTCTGTTCTTTCCATATTCTCAACAATTATTTAAATATTCAATTTGATGTGGTTATCAAAATAAAAGTTTTAAATATGCATAGTTTAGTGTTTAACCATCTATTTGCAGATATTGGAAACATTTTGCATTCTCTACTAATTTGCCTTTTTAAAACAGGGCTATCTCTATTTTAACTCAGTAAGTTTTCTTGGACTAAAGTAATTTTGAAAGTTCTAAAAAGCTGAATATGTGTCTAAAAATTACTTTTTTATCAGAGAAAACAGTAACCTATTAATGCACCCCTGTGAGGTTGAGTTGGGGGTCACAATAATTTTTGAAGAGATTGTGAAATTTGAAAGTTATCATCCAAACTAAGAGACCCAAGATTACAAAGACAACAAATGTGCAAGTTAAAAATAAACTGCATCAGGATAAAAGCCGCTTTCCATGTGTGATGTCGGGCAAATTGCTCAACCGTCTGTGCCTGAATGTCTTCAGTTCCCTTCCTCCCAAAGTTGGTTTGAATATTTTTTTCCTTAAAACATCACATAGTACAGGGCACATTTCAGGTACATAACAATTGCTAATTATCCCTGTTCTGTTTGCATCGCCAAAAATAAAATCACAAGAAAAGAGCTAAAATGGGTAGCTGACAAGGGTAGAGAGGTCTCATTTGTTTGGTGTGGCAGTTCTGGGGATTTTATAAACTGAATGGAAAATGTGATCCTTAGTTTGTTTTTAAGAAATAGATTTTTTTTTCTCCTGTCTATTAACTGCTTCCTTTTCACTAACCTTCACTCTATTACAGTACATGTAGGGAGTGCCTCCCCACTTCCCACCCCTAGGAGAGTTCTCTCCATGTGCCCCTCCCTCCTGGGGACAGTGAGGACACAGTCAGAATAAAGCCACATTACACTTGTGACACACTGTTTAATGCATCTAACTGATTGAACCAACAGAGAGGGTAAGATAATGATAGTGACTCATCTTAGCACATCCCATGCTGCATTTTGGAACTTCCAATAACTTTGTGTTAAAATTCTAAAAGGCACAGTGTAGACACTTTTAAATTTTATGATATAAGGTTAAAAAAACAAAACACCTTATGTTTGTTGAGGAGAACTTTTCCCGCTGACATCTAATCTTTTTCAGGAAAAACAAAACAAAACAAACAAACAAAAAACAAACAAAAACAGAAAACAACAAAAATAACATCTCCTGAAGTGACCAACTACAATGGCTTTGGGTTTATTTTCTCATTCTTTGTGCACAAAATGCTGAGAGAAATCTTGCAAATATTGCAAAATAAAATCACATATATATGTGTGCATATACACACACACAGAGATTTGCAGTTATTGCATTATTGTTTGTGTGTACATTTTACATTATTGACACATTGTTTAAATCAGTGTTTAATGTCTAGCGAGTCTAGCGAGTGTCAGGATGGTTCAATACAGTTTCCAGGGATACAGAGCTAAAGCAGGTTCCTTCTCTCTAATTCACAGGCAAGTGGGTCAGGATGGGCATTTCAAAGATTACAAACATGAACTACTTACTAAAACATAATGAGTACATGCCAAACATTAAGCAGAAGGGCAAATTTAAATAACTTTCAAATTAAACTGTTTTAAAAGAGAATTTGAGTGACTAAAGTATACAGCCCCAATAAAAATATTAGAGTTAGTTTATAGATGGTTATATTTTTTTGCAAATAGAAATTATTGGACTTTCTAACAGACTAAAATTACTTGCAAGTTATCAATATTCTTCAAGGTTGCATCTAACATTCAAATTTTAGGCCATAATAGCAGCAAACAAAAAAATTAATGAACGAAAAGCACCTTTGGCTTCAGGGGACCTTAGACAGACCTTCTGGATGATGCTCTCATGTTGTAACACCCAGTAAACCTGCGCCACATTCCTAACTCGGTCATTTTTAGGAACATTTGTATGAGGAAGATGGGTAGCTAGAGATTTGAAACAGTCTGGGAGTGATTTAAGATTCAGGAAATACTTGCCTGAGGTTTTCCTTTGCAAATGTTTCAAGTTAAAGTATTCATTGAATAAAATAATTTTTAAGCATTGACTTTCATTATGCAACCAATGTCTTTTAAAATGCCATATATAATGCTCTAAAGTTGCATTTTTAATCTAATATATTATGGTGAATGCCTGTGATAATTTTCTTCACTACCCTGGTGGCCCTCAGTAATTAACTTTCCTTTTCTCGATAGTCTATCGGTTTAATCTTCCTAAATGCTATTTGGGAGGTGCCAGATACAGCTGCTTCCAAAGTCTTCAAACCTGCATGTGGCTGTTCACCCCTTATCTAATCCATGTGAACAGGGAGATTTCCAGCTTCCATGGTTATTATCTCGGCCCACCCTAGAATCAGGCAGGAATCTCTGAAATAAAATCCTCTGCTGGGCCATCTGTTAATATAGGACAGTTTAAAATGTTATTTGCATTTACTATATCACACAGAAAAAAAAAAATCCCCCTTGGCTAAATCTGTGACACAGATATTAACATTGAATTTTTAAACCCAACTTTTTTTTTTTTTTTTTAAATAGGAGATAATGTAACACCCATTAACTCAATTGGGAGTACAATTCAGCCCCCTATTCCCACACCAACTTATCTCCATGAGCAGATGTTAATATAAAAATAAAATTACAATACAAAAATCACAAATCAACACTGGAAGTAGGGGGCAAACATCTCCACGTTTAAACAGATCGTTCTGCCTTCTCATTGCGAGGCTCCTTGTTGGCAGTTTCTAAAGGAAGGCAGAAAGCTCACACGGCTCCAGGTAATAACTTGCCTTTTCAATTCTAAGCTTTACTGCTGGTTAGAATTTAAAATAAGTGCTGGCCAGAGCGGCTCAGTTGGTTGAACACCACCCCCTATACATGTGGGAGGTAACCCATCAATGTCTCTCTCTCTCTCTCTTTCCCTCTCTCATCAATAAGAACATATTTAAATAAACAAACAAACAAACAAACAAACAAACCTAAACTGTGATTATAGATCTTTTTAAGAGTTTAGTACTGGATCTAATTAAACAAATAAAATATTCAACACTCTTAAACTTTGAAACAGAAAACTTATGCTAGAATTCAGCATGCTTAATTAAATATTTCCATATACTTGTTCCATACTCTATATACAAGCCATGCTATTATTTTATTCTCTATAGTGTATTTCAGATTTTTTTTAAAAAGTGGTGTACACTAAACTTTCAATAAAAATTATTTAATCATAGCTTACCTACATTTGAAGGGAAAACACACCTACTATGTAGTGTCTTAACCCTCATACATGCACACATACACAAAACCAACAACTTGAGAAAACCAGATAAGGAACCTAGTTGAAACTGTTTTTAGTTGTTACTGTCCTGATTATTCTATAATAATCCAAATGTAGATTTACTTCTAGAAGACTTTTTAAGGATTCTATTTTGTTTTGTTTTTTGACTCTCTTTTGAAAAATTTATCTATCCCCCAATCCTTTAAGCAAGTCCCAGGTGCTAATAATAACAATTTGATTTTGTTTCATGATTATTATTATAAAAATCAAGTTATTACATGGTAAAATAGTAAATGTTTATTTTAGCAAAATGAATGCATGGAAAGAAAAAGAAAAAAAATTCTCTGAAACTGGTTTGGCTCAGTGGATAGAGCATCGGCCTGCGGACTGAAAGGTCCCAGGTTCAATTCTGGTCAAGGGCATGTACCTTGGTTGTGGGCACATCCCCAGTAGAGGGTGTGCAAGAGGCAGCTGATCAATGATTCTCTCTCATTGATGTTTCTAGCTCTTTTCCTCTCTGTAAAAAATCAATAAAATATATATTTTTTTAAAGAAAAAAAGTTAAAATAATTGTTCCACTTTCCCCTACCAGGAGATAGGCATCATTATTAAAATTAGGTTACTGTCTTTCTGAGCACCTGTATTGGTTTATAGAAAAACTAGGAGAGACCAATAGGTTAAAATACTTCTGCAAAAATTTGACCATATTATATGGAGTAACTTGAATATCATTTATAATTTATCAATATAATAAGTACAAGGGAAAAAGTTGAAGTGAAAAAAATGGCTAAAATTCACTTTGTATTTGCAAGGCAAGCTTTTCTTAACTACTAATTAAAAAAATATGTTGTGATGAAAATTAACTGGTTAGAATTGTATTACTTTCAAATATATGTCTTGATTGTGGACAAATTTGCCTTTCTGCTCTGAGGAGGTCCTTCGTCTTCAGACATTTGCTCCCACTCCTCAGCTATGATTTTTTGTTAGTTCATTCGTCAGTATTATATTTTTCCCACTACCAAGCTTTAATTATTTTCTTAACAAAAACTTAAACTATCACCTAAAATTGTTCCAGATTTAAATGGAATAACTACTTATATTGGCTTCTTCATATTTAAGTCTTTTTAAAATATATCTATATATATTTTATTGATTTTTCTTACAGAGAGGAAGGGAGAGGGATAGAGAGCTAGAAACGTCGATGAGAGAGAAACATCGACCAGCTGCCTCTTGCACACCCTCTACTGGGGATGTGCCCGCAACCAATGTACATGCCCTTGACCGGAATCGAACCTGGACCTTTCAGTCCGCAGGCCGACGCTCTATCCACTGAGCCAAACCGGTTTCGGCATATTTAAGTCTTTTATTATGACATTTATCTTAAATGGATAAATTCCTGCATCTCCTTTCTTCCTTCTATTCTTCCTCTCACTTTTTAATGTCTATGTCAATGGGCAGATTTCTCTCTCTTTTTAAAAAAAAATATATTTTATTGATTTTTTACAGAGAGGAAGGGAGAGGGATAGAGAGCTAGAAACATTAATGAGAGACAAACATTGACCAGTAACATCTCAACCAATGTACATGCCCTTGACCAGAACCGAACCTGGGACCTTTCAGTCCATAGACCGTGGTAGGCCTGAAAACCCTCGGCAGTCCCAACCCCAGGCTGGCACACCCCCCAGTGGAGACCTCCAACCCCAATCCGGGGCTCCCTTCAGGATAGGCCAGCCAGCCCCCACCTGTGCACTCGGCCTCAATCCTATATAATAAAAGGATAACACGCAAATTGACCCTAAGTGCAGCACAACCAGAATGACCGCTGGACCAGTCACTATGAGGTGCATTGTCTACCTCTTGGTTTCTTTCCCCAGCCAGTGGGCATTGATCACCAGATGGCAAATGGGGAACTGAGGGTGGGTGATGGTGTGGGGCGGGTCTGGCTGTGAGCAGCGGGGGAAGATGGCCCTGATCGAAGTCCAGGCCTAGGGACCATACCCATGAATGAATTTTGTAAAGTCTGGTGTATGGGAAGGGCATGAAGAGGGTTTACAGAGTACTGGGATTGTTCTATCATTAGCAACGAATTCCCTACTACTCAGCTCATTCTCTTCAGTAACCTGTCTAGTCTGGGACTATAAATATTTCTTGCTTTAGCATCATCACATCATTATCATCACCATCCTCATTATCAGTCTTCTAAAGCTTAATATATAACTTAATTCTATTAAAAGCGCTGAGAAAAGTACTATTACCATACTTATTTTACAGTTGAGAAAACTTAGATTCAAAATTTAAATAATTTGCTCATGTCATTCAGCTTGTCTGAAGCTGTTTTATAATGAGAAGCCATATTCAATGTTATTCACAAAGACACTTAGGTTTAAATCTTCTGTGTCAGAAAGCATAAAGTAAAAGAAAACATTTTCTAATATGAAATATTAATTATCCAAAAATGTAAATGGGTTTCCATCTACTGGGACTTGGACATTAACTAGCAAATAGTTATATGCTCCTAGAATAATTAAAATAATTACTCAGGAATCCCCTTTCTCCTTTCTCATTTTTGTGCATTACCAAGTATTTTATTGCTTAAGAACTTTTCTATATGAATCTCTCACTTGTTATTTGATTTAGTCTTATCATTAATAGTCACTGAAGGGAATGAAAAAGATGCCTCATTTCCTAAAAGCCATGGGATCTGTACAACTGTATATCACTGTATACTGTCAGAATAAATGACAATGTGTTAAGAAACTCTAACATCTGCATCTATATTTATGTCTATTACTATATATTTACATACATGTACATCTACATTTATATCCATATTACAATATTTGTGTGAAATAGACTGAATAAAAAATGGATAGTAACAGGAGATTGAAATTACAAGGAAGCTTTTTATGGAAGAATGTTGTTTATTGATTCGGCTTCCATATATTTTACAAGACTTATATGAAAAGCATTAAGCTAGATATTGTGAACAATATTGAGATTTACTGTTTATGCTAAAGAACACCACACCTTCTGTAATGCCAATTTCACTCTTCTACACTTTTTTTGTAGCATGTGGACTTTTATATATACTAGTTATCATTGTATTTTGTTTGTTATGTATTATATGTCTGTCCTTGCCGGAAAATAAGCTCCATAAACTCTGATTTTTGCTTTGTGCATTGACATATCCTGAGTATATAAAAGTATGCCTAGTGTATATTAAACTCTCAATATTTGTGGGGATACATTAGATTACTATGATGTATTTGTTCTCTGAAAGACTTAATAATATAGTTATAAATCCAAGATGGCTTATGAGAGATATTTCAAAAGGGCCAGTGAGAGTTATTTCTAGAAGAAAAAAAAAAGAGAAAAAGAAAAGGGTGGCCAACAATTTCAAATGTAACTGGGGGATCAAAGATGATGTAGAGTAAAATAAGTTCCTGGTTTTAGGGTCAGATCATTGGGACAAGTTAAAAAGAGAAGCAGAATCAAGTTGTTGGTGTGTGTTTTTTTTTTTTTTTTCATAATAGCAAGTATTATTGTTATAAATTTGGTAAACTTGGGACTTTAAAAGTAGAAGGAAAAAAATCCACTTTCAATAATGAAAGAATTAGTGTGAGATGGGTCAGGCGAGAAGCAGATGCAACACTTGTTCAGCTTAAGTCCTTAGAAAAAGAGTTTATAGAAATAGGAATCTACATGTGCATCTGCAATTACCTCCATGTCATTTGTGTGAAATGAGCTGAGTGAAAATGGGTAGTGAGAGGAAATTGATATTGCAGGGAAGCTTTTTGTAGAATAAAGTTATTTATTGATTCTGCCTTCATGTATTTTATAAGACTTATATGAAAAGCATTAAGTAGATATTGGAAACAGTACAAAGAATTATCATGATCAAATTGTGGTGATAACTGAGTGATTTATACATATGGGACAATTTTTTAACTGTTGACAAGCATGGGCAATGGTAGAGATTCATAATTCTTCACCCAGGAGAAATAGCGTACTTGTACAGCCATCTATTACGTGGGCTGACAATTCAGTGTTCTTCAGGTAGTGAACAGCGAAGAGAAAACTTGAAAACAAAAAGAAATAAAAACTAATCAGCAACAATTTCAAAAACAGAGAAATTTCAATGCACTTTAAATTCACTTTCCTCTCCACAAAAGAAAGCAACTCTATACACGAGTGACTGCCAAGGTTTTAACATTCAGTAATATCCCACCAGTGCACACTAAAGAAAGTGGAAAGCAAATGCCATGCCAAGATTAGATGTTTGCTGTTCTGTCTGCCTTTCCAACTCTCATCATACTTAGATACAAGGGACGGAAACAGCATCATTTTAAACTTAAAAGCAAATTTTGTCTTGTGAAAATTGCATACGAAATAAATCCTACGTCAGTATGCCCTTTTCTCTCAGGAAATTAAAAAAAAAAAGTAAATAGGATTATCAGGATCAAATTGCCCCACTGCTTTGAGAAGTATTTAAATATTCAGTTATGCATTTTGCAATTTATGCATTCTTATTACACTCCTCTTTTTGTATGAATTAATGCTAGATAAATAGATTCTCTGCAAAATAAACTCTACTTAAGAGATGTTAATTTTAGGACACACACAAGCCAAAAATGCAAATTAAAGATGCCTCCTGGTGCTTGGACTGCCCTGCTGGGGTAAGAAAACATTCAGGGAAAAGGGTCAAAACTGAAAGCATGCCTAGAAAATTGGGTCTATGTTTTTTCATGTTTGCAAACATTTGAAAAATTGATTCTGCTATTTGAATGTTTTTAGAGAAAATGTCTAGTTCTAAAAACCCAAAAATCAATAATGAAATACAGGAAAGTTTATATTTTTAATGTTTACTTTAAATAATACTAGGTAGCCAAGTATCTCTGCTTTGAAAATGTGTTTTGCTTCAAAAATGGCAGGATAATAAGAGTAGTAACTGCATTCATTGTTATGTTTAGTTTTCTAAGAATTATGGAAGCATGACTAATTCTAAAAATTTTGGTGCAGGTTTATTAAAATATAATTCTTAGGCCATATAATTTATCCATTTAAAATATGCAAGTCAATGTTTTTAGTATTAATTCAGTGTTTAGTTTAGTATTGGAATTTAGTATGTGGTATTTATACATCCATTAACACAAACAATTTTAAAATATTTTCATCACTCTATCACCAAACACTACCCTTAGCAACCACCCCTCTCAACTACAGATAATCACTAAGCTACTTTCTGTCTTTGTAGATTTCCCTCTTCTGGACATCTATACTAATAAAAGGGTAATATGCGAATTAGACCAGATGTCCTTCTTGACAAAGCCAGGCCCAGGAGAAGCCACCCTCCCTGTCCTCCCACATGCAGTCCAGGGCACCAGCGCCTGTGCCTATGGCCTGAGAGAGAGAGAAAAGCCACCTACCCCAAGGTCCCAGGCACCTGCAGCTGTGGCTCAGGCGAAGCCACCTGAGCACTCTCCCCTGCAGCAGTTACTGGCCCAGGTGAAGCCAGCCCAGGTCCCAAGTGCCTGTGGCTGGTCAGAGGAGGAAATCCTGGTTCCTGAGTGCAGGGCTGAGGCAGAGGCGGTTAGGGGCAATCAGGCCGGCAGGGAAGCAGTTAGGGGTGATCAGGTAGGCAGGCAGGCAGAGATGGTTAAGGGTGATCAGGCAGACAGAGGTGGTTAGGGGTGATCAGGCAGGCAGGCAGGAGAGAGGTTAGGAGCCAGTGATCCTGGATTAAAAGAGGGATGTCAGAATGGAGGTTTAAACCAGTAGTTGGACATCCTCCCTAGGATTCCAGATTGGAGAGGAAGCAGGCCGGGCTGAGGGACCTCCCCATTCTGTGCACAACTTTCACACACCGGGTCTTTAGTTCCAAATACATTAAATTATATAGTATAAACTCTTAGGTGACTGACTTCTTTCTGATTTGTGTTGTAGTATGCATACTTCATTCTCATGGTCAGATAGTATAGTCTATGGATAAACCACATTTGTTTATTCATTAATTAGTTAATGGAATTTGGGTTGTTTGTACCTTTTGAATTTTATGAGATATGTTGCTATGAACATTAGTATACAATTTTTGCGCATGGACATATGTTGTTGTTTTTTTATCTTCACCAAAGGATATATATTAAAGTTCAGAGAAAGAGGGAGAGGGAGAGAGAGAGAGAGATATGAGAAATATCAATTGTTGCCTACCCCAATCCACAGGGATTGAACCTGCCATCTATTTGGTGTATGGGAAGACACTCTATGAACTAAAAATAAAATATGTTTTTATTTCTCTTGGGGATATACCTATGAGTGAAATTGCTGGGACAAATGGTAACTTTACAGTTAACATTTTGACAAGTGCAAGGCTTTTATAAAAGTGCTTCATTTTACATTATCAGTGCTTGAGAGACCCAATCTCTCTACAAAACTTATCAATACTTCTTACTAATTATATTAATGATCTCCATCAAATTTAGAAGTGTTCAGCCATTAATTCTTTGAATACTTTTTCTTCTGTTTTCTCTCCCTCCTCTCCGTTTGGCACTCCCATTAAGTATGTGGTGGTGCATTGAATGGTGGCCCACATTTCTCTGAGGCTCTGTTTATTCATCCCATTTTTTCTCTGTTTTTCAAGTTGCACAATCTCTATAAGTCCATTTCCAAGTTTATAATTCTTTCTCCTGCCAGCTCAAATCCACTGATGCCCCCCTCCCTCTCTCTCTTTTAATTGTATACCTTGGAACTCCAGTATTTCCACATGGTTCTTTTTTATTCAGTCATTTTTATCTCTTCATTGATGGTCTCTAAATATATGATGAGACTTTGCCATCATATCTTGCTTGACTCCTTTAAACATAGCTAGCTATAGTACTTTGAAAATATTTTAATGGTTTCTTTGAAGTCTCTGTTAAATGTGATTTCTGATTGCTCTCGCGAACAATTTTTGTTGTTTGATTTTCTTCCCATGTCAGAATTTTCTGTTTCTTTGCATGCCTCATAAATAATTGTAGCAGGTCTCAGTGCTAGTCACCTTCCACCCAGGGCTAGTGATGATTGTTTCCTTGCTCGCTTACTTGGTGGCTGGCTGGATTAGTGCAGTGAAGCCTATTTTCCCTGTAGCATGGAGTCTCTGATGTTGTTTCTTAGGGATGAGGCCTTGGACATGCTCAGTCACCCTGGGAGAGCAATAGTTTTATCAGTGTTCTCCTTGTCTCTTTCCTTGACCCCATGCAGAAAATAGTGTCTCTAATTGCCGGTTGATTGTTCTGTCTTTAATAATATTCTTGGGCTAAATTGCTCCATAGAGTGATCCAATTAACATCAGGATCAATTATAAGGATAGTTTTAGGTTTGAGATCTGTTCTTACCCCCAGAAGAATGCTACTTAACTGTCTTTTCCCCCCCTGTGTTCTTATAAGCCAGCTGACCTCCAGTTTAGCTTATGTCTCAAATAAAACTACCCACTGGTATTCCCTACACCCTCCATTGATTTTGAGAACATCCATAGGCTTAACCTCCTTACCATTTGTTTCTAATAAAGCTATTTCTTTTACAGCCTGCCTCTCACCTGCGCAATATTTCTGAGCCATGGCTCTGGAGCAGGGGGCAGGGACATGAGTGCACTGTTTTTGGAGCGCCACCTCTGCTTTAGTAGGGGTAGTAGCCTCAATCTCTGGTCTTCCTTCTCAGCTTTCTTGTCCTGACTGGAACCTCCACTCTCTGAATCAGGCAATGAGGGTGAATGGGGCTCCTGTATTCTCAGCACATCAAGCAGGTGCTAGAGCTTCAATCCCACAAGTGGAAGTGGGAGCTCTACAGAAGAGAGCCCCTGGCTCGAATTTAGCCTGGATAGCATGTAACTGGGTGATAGAATGTGAACTGCTGAGGCCCAACTCTGAGGATAGATGAAGCCCTGTGTTCCTGGCTTCTGCCATCACACTGAACCAGAAGCAAAGAGAGAGTGTGAAATCTGTGGTCCAATCCCACAGACTTTTCAAGTTCTGACAGAGTTTTAGTTGGCTTTCTTGAATAAGTATTTCCTTATTTGTTGCATAGACATGGGACCATTTCCATAGATTTTTTTTTTTTTAATAATTTACCAATTTTTCTGGGGAGTGTATCATACATAGCTCCTCATATTGACATTCTGAAAAGGAAAAGCTCAGTCTTTCTTTTTAGAAGTGCAAATTATTTCAAACTCTAGTGTTTCAAAGTAATAGAGATTTCCCTTGATATTTCCAAGGGCAAAGGACTAATCCCTAATTTGGAGTGTTACTGATGATCACAGATGGGTCACATATCCAAAGTTAGAAAGTAACCAAAAGGAAGAGTAACTCTGAGATTGTTGGTCTAGTAATAATGGTAACAACTTTCACCAGCATGATGCCCAGCACAATGTTCGGTGGATGTCCGAAAGATGTCCAGTCTAATTAGCATATTACCCTTTTATTAATATAAATAGCATATATGCCCCTAAAAAGTTATTTTTTGCACTTTAAATTATACAGTACATATGTAACCTCTTTTACCGTTATTTTTTTTTCTAAATATATCTTATTGATTTTTCTCACAGAGAAGAAAGGAGAGGGATAGAGAGTTAGAAACGTTGATGAGAGAAACATCAATCAGCTGCCTCCTGCACACCCCAACTTGGGATGTGCCCACAACTAAGGTACATGCTTTTGACTGGAATGGAACCTGGGACCCTTCAGTCTGCAGGCCTATGCTCTATCCACTGAGCCAAACCAGTCAGAGCCACCCCCCCCCCCCTTTTTTTTTTTTAGATTATCTGCATTTGTAGATATGGAATTAGTTCATTTTTCTATTGATTTTTAGAGACAGTGGAAGGGAAAGGGATAAAGAGAGAAACATCAATATAAGAAACATGACTTCAGCTGTCTTCCTTAGGAGCCCCAACCAGGGTTTCAACTTGTAACCCAGGTATGTGCCCTAACCTGGAATCAAACCTGCAACCTTTCCATGCACAGGACCAGGCTCACACTCAATCAACCTATCCACGTCAGCCCGGCCGTTATACAATTTCTGGAATTTTATTTCAAGTAATTCTCGCAAAGTCTGTGGGTTAGGTAATTCACATTTTGCTGATGAGAAAAACCTCTTTGTTTTGAGACATTATTCTTCAATCATTTCCACGTTTTCCTGCCAGCTCCAGAAAGGCTCTTGAGGGAAGTATCACTGGGTATCCAGAGTGAAAGCATTCTCTTCACCACCACCCCCTCCAAAGCCTCCTCTGGCCTTGCACTGAGGCGGCCCTGGATGGTGCTGAGGCTAGGGAACACAAGACAATGACAGGATTTGGACCACTGGAGCCACCGTATCCGCCTGTTCTCTCAAACTTTCTCCTCTGCTGTGCTAGAAAAGGCAGGGCTAGCAACTTCCAGCAGCACGAGCTTCTGGACAGGTCAAGGTCTGCAGGCAGCACTGAGCTTCCTGATAGGCCAAGGTTTGCAGGTAGCACTGAGCTTCTGGATAGGCCAAGGTTTGCAGGCAGCACTGAGCTTCCTGATAGGCCAAGGTTTGCAGGTAGCACTGAGCTTCTGGATAGGCCAAGGTTTGCAGGTAGCACTGAGCTTCTGGATATGCCAAGGTTTGCAGCACTAGCAGTTCAGACACCAGAAGTTCAGTCTCTCCCTCTCTAGAGCTGCTGTCACCGCCCAGGTTATAGGTCTGCCCCTTAAGTCCTCCGCGTCCCTCCTGTCAGCAGCAAACATGAAACACCCAGTACCGAGGTAAGACTTCACTTCTTGATTCTGACTCTGCTTCTCCACCTGGGACATGTACAAAAATCCTTAGGCATGCCTCGACTTTCCCTCCTGCCAGTGGCCTTAGATTCCGCACATACACCCCCTACCCCCAGCTGGGTGTGGGCACCACGTCTCCAGGAGGGCATCGGGAGCCAGGACACTGCTCTGCTTCATCTTAGGCTCCAAAGTCTTTGTTCGGGTTGTCTGTTCTGTTTGCTTTGCTCCCTGCCCCTGACCCGTCAGCTTTGGGCCTTGGAAATGTCTTGGTTCCCGGGTTCAGCTCAGGGGTGTTGGGAGGGTCTCAGACTGCCCGAGTTTAACAGCAGCTCCGGAGACCCAGCAGGTCACAATGCTTTTGTGATTCCTAAA
Organism: Pipistrellus hanaki; assembly: GCF_964339955.1. Taxonomy (NCBI): domain Eukaryota; kingdom Metazoa; phylum Chordata; class Mammalia; order Chiroptera; family Vespertilionidae; genus Pipistrellus; species Pipistrellus hanaki. The sequence goes on along the minus strand of NC_140503.1, from coordinate 172,896,391 downwards.
TCCTTCCTCCCAGGTCCTTTTTCTAGGGAGTTGGGTTGCCCAGGTGTGACACTCATTCAGTTTAGGATTCACCCATTAGGACATGACATTTTTGCACAGAAGGGCTTTTGTGTGGAGGATACCAGTGAGGAGGGGAATCAGCTGTGAAAGGAACCAATGGCAGATTTGGAACCCTCAGGCAGGGAACCTCACTCACTTCCTGCATGACTCCCTCTGCCTCTTGCCCACTCTGCTGCCAGCTTTGTCATGGAGTGATGGCTAATTTGCATATTACCCTTTTATTAGTGTAGATTGCTTTCAGACAGAAAGGGGAGGGAGAGAGAGACAGAAAGATTAGTGATGAGAGAGAATCATTGATTGGCTGCCTCCTGCATGCCCTCCACTGGAAATAGAGCCCCAAACCGACTGTGTGCCCTGACCGTAAATCACACTGTGACCTCCTGGTTCATAGGTTGACACTCAACCACTGAGCTACACCAGCTTGGTAAAAGCCCCTTTATTTTAAAGATTCAAGTGATTTCTGTTGTGGGTATGATACTCATGAAACAGATGTTAAAAGGTGAAAATGAAACCTGAACCCAGAATATGTGAATCTCATCACAACTCTTGCCACTGCATATCAGAGTAGACTTCAGACTCAATTTAGTGTGGATCTTAATTGGGAAGGGGGCAATTAAGAGAGACAAAAAAATGTAACGGTTTGTAAAATCACAATTCTTAGAAATCTGTATGCTCTAAATGTAAGGAATGTTACTCATTGTTCTGTAGATATTCTGGAGATATTACTAAATCTTCAAATATGCTCTCTTTATTGTCACCAACTATAAATAGCAAATAAGATATTATATTAGTAGAATATGACATATTTGATAGAATATTACTTTAAAGTATCAAATAAAATATATTTAGCCACCTTTGTCCCTTTGTAATCTTGGGTTTGTTACAAATAGGATGGCAAATTACTATTTTTAAAATTCATCATCACAATTCATATATAGAGCATGAAAAATAAGTCCCAAAAAATCCTATTTGTAATCACAAAAGCCAATGTTCTCTTTTTATCTGGAAATATATCTTAATAGGTACTAATAATCTTCATATATAAGTTCAAAGTATCTATGAAAATTTACTCACTTAAAATATACATTTTTACATATTTTGCCATATTAATTTTAAAGGAATTTATATAAATTATACTTGCTAATTTTTTTTAATCTGTATATTTTTATTAAATATTTGATAGAGGACTGTCAAGAAATAGCAGAAAGTCAATGTAAATATGTACACATATATACTTTCATCTAATTCATGAATACTATGTCATTTAAAAATGTAAAGCAGATACTATATTAAGATAATTAGTTTTACTCTAATTTTACCATTTTCTTAAAGGGAGTATTGGTTTGGTTTTAAGAATACAGTCACAAAGGAAACTAGTATGTGTTTTAGCCCATAAATTTGTCTTCTTATTTGCCTTATCTAGTAGCATATAATTTATGTCATTTAAAGCTTGTTTTTCCTTCTCATTATTATTATCATCCAATCGATAAACCATATCAAGTGCCCGCACACACACAAACTCTAGTTATCAGAAAAATATTTCATTTAAAAAGCTCATTAATGTCCTTGTCCAGCTAACAAAATCAAATTAAAATCTATGCTGATGAAATAGAGACAACTGATATAATACATATCCCTCAAACACATAGGTGTGCATGCACACTTACACACTCACTCATCCACACTAGACATAAGCAACATGATGACAAAAGTCCTAGAATTTGTAATCAAATTTGTATGCTTAGTATCCCGGAAAAGCAGGTTAAATAAGCAATGACTTCTTATTATAGATACCCCAATTTAAATAGCTACAATAAAACCATCTGGGCATATCCACAGATGCAGAGCTTGGCAGCAAGCACAGCAGTTTGCAGAAGGTCATATGCTAAGTTTGGACATTCAGGCATTCCCTTTTGCACTAAAATTTCAAAGCAAGATTATGGAGAAAAGAGTTATAAATTTAATACACTTGTATAGTTGGCGATATTTTTTGCATTTCACACATTTGAAATCGATTGCAGTTTAAGGATGCAGTTATGGGCTTTCTAACCCCATTCTGAACACATCAGGGGAGGTCATTTCAGTGTAACTACTGCATAAGACAGTTCTGTAAAGTCAAGTCAGTTTCTTAAACCAATAACTCAAACTTGTACCTTGACTAATTTTATGATTCTGTTCATGAATAGGTTTAATTTTTCTTGTTTTTGAAAATCTAATATTCCCCTCAATGTACATTTATGATGATAAATAAATTAAGAAAAATGGAATCAAACCATGACCTCCTGGTTCATCAGTTGACTCTCAACCACTTAGCCAGGCAGGTCAGGCTGCTGTGACTTTCTAAGAGGAATCTCTATGAGAAGCAGAGAAGAAGGTGAGCATCACTCCACACAGAGGGGTCACACCAGCAAGATTTATCACCAACAGTCAGGATCCAGTCATGGCTCAGAGGGTAGTAACTAGATACCTATTTCTATTGCCTAAAATCCAGAAAATCATGAAAGAAGTGGATGGGAAGCATTTCAGATGCTGGTCTACTCATACATTCCTTGTATGGCCAGAGTCTAATTGTAACTGTTTCTGTGGCATGGAAGCTAAGAGATCTGTGATTAGACTACATACATGTAAGCCCTCTCGTCTCTACATACAAGGCTTATGTTCCAAGGCCCCCAGCGGATGACAAACACTGTGGATAGTAGTGCCAAACTCTATATGTACCATGGTTTTTTCTATACATTCATACCTATGATAAAGTTTCATTTATGCATTAAACACACTAATAGAATAACAGCAACCACTAATAATAAGATGGACCAGTTATAACAATTAAAAAAAAATGGCTCAGCCGGAGTGTCTCCATGGTTGACCTATGAAACAGGGGGTCACAGTTCAATTCCTCAGGGCACATGTATGGGTTGAGGGCTCAATCCCCAGTGTGGGGCATGCAAGAGGCAGCTGATCAATGATTCTTTCATCATTGATGTTTCTATCTGTCTCCCCCACTCCCTTCCTCTCTGAAATCAATAAAATTATATTTAAAAAATACCAGCAAACTACACAATTATGTAGTTGTGCTCAACCAAGGGTGACTTTTATCCTCATGGGACATTTGATAATGTTTGGATACATTTTTCACTGTCCCAGCAGAGAGAGGTTGCTACAAGCTTCTAGCACTGAGAAATCAGGTGAGCTGCTGATCTTTATACAGCGCACAGGACCATCCTCTTGCTATCCAGCCAAAAGTGTCTATAACTCTGAGGTGAAAATCCTCTAATAGTATAACTTTTGATGATACCATTTTATTGCCATGTCACTATTTCACAATTACACACATGGTCAGTTTTGTGTCATATGTGTAAGAACAAGGAGGTCAAAAGCAGAGGGGAGATGTAAGAGTAAAGAGTCAATGAACCTGCAATATGACTGCTAAACATTTAATTTGAAGAAGTGAGACAAAAAAATATGGGCTAATAATAATAAATAGCACCTAACTGGCATGTGAGTCAGTGAGATATCTCACAAGCATGTAATTGGAGTCCTATATGCAGAGAATAGTTCAGAAAACACAATTTAAGGGTTATAGTGGTCAAATATTTTTCACATTTGGGGATGATGATGCATATCAAACTAAAAATTCAGGAAGTTCAGTGAATCTTATGAGGTTTGAAAACAAAGAGATAGTAGAAACAGGATAATCAAACCTTTAAAAGTAAAGGTAAAGAGAAAAATCTTGAACAGGGAAAAACTATAAACTGTAGAGGCCAGAAGATTAAAGGAAATGACATCTTTAAAAAAAAAAAAAAATTAAATTTGCCCCAAATTCTATATCCAGCAAAAATACCATTTAAAAATACAGGTGAAATTAAGGTGTTTTGTGATACTAAAGTAATTTATTGCTAGCAAACTGCTCTACAATCTATATATATAAAAGTCCATCTGACCATTTGACTGTCTGACTGGTAGCTCTGATGTGCAATGATCACCAGGGGGCAGATGCTCAATGTAGGAGCGGCTGGGCTGCAGTGACTTGGCAGCTGTGCTTCTTGGGTGACACAGTCGGAACCAGAGAGGAGGGAGTCCGATTCTGGGGTGTGTCCCTGAAAATTGCCCCCTCACAATTCGGAACCCCTCTCACAATGTCAGAGAGCTGGTTTCAACCCAATCACCACAGGCCAGGTCGAGGGATCCAGTGAATCTGTTCACCAGGCCTCTAGTAAATAAATAAAGAACTTAATGAAGTTTAATGTAAATTGTACAAAAATACCTAGAGAAAAACTAGATCTCAAGGAGTTAAGACTAACCATGGAAAATAAGTCATAAATAATGCAAGGCTACTTTTTTTTCCTGCTAACTAGTATAAAAAATTGCTATTTAAAACAGAAAATAATGCCATAGTAATTGGAGTTTAATATTGTTTGTAGAACTGAAATAGATAACATTAATATCCAATGTTTGTGGTATGATGCATATAATTATATTTTTGTAAAGCTCATATATTTTAAAACTAGCTATGAAGTAATATAACTTTACACTGGGTTAAGTAGAAGATGCACTTCATAATTCCTAGAGCAACTAATAAAATATAATAAAAATATATTTGACTAAAAATCTATATAGAGAATAAAATTCATCTAAGAATATTAGAATAAAAATATTAGACTAATCCAAAAGAAGCGGGGGGGGGGGGGGGGGAAGAAAACACCAAAATAACAAAACTGAAATGGGAGAAAAACACACAAAAAGCAAAATAAGAATTCAGACTTAAATACAAGAGATCAAAAACTATGCTAAGTGTAATGAAGTTAACACTTTGATAAAAGGCATAGATTATCACGCAATTAAAATAAGACCATGGAATATTGAAAATATATGCACTTTAAATATAAAGACACATAAGATGGAGGTAAAGTATAGGGAATTATTTATTATGCCTATAATAACCATAATATAGCAAGTGTAGCAATAATGATATCAGAAATTAGATGTCAAAATAAGACATACCACAGATAAAATGGGGATTATGACTTAATAAAGATTTTGATTCAACAGGAAAACATAAAATCCAAAATTTGTTGAATTTGCATCTAAGAACAGAAATTTAAAATAAATTAAGAAAAATTGATGGCAGTAATGATATGTATTTAGTTATCAAACAGGTAGCAAAGATAGAGACTCAGTGAACACACGCCACTTTTATTATTGTAAATGTAAACAGAGAAACAGATAATCAAGGCAGGCCAATCTCAAAACTAACATGTTCTACCTACATTCTTAATTCAATGAATGCATGTGTTTCACTCAGAAAATTAACCCAATTTGTATTATTTGGATCATGTTAAGAACATAAAAAAATGAATTGGCATTCTCTGAGCACACAGGGAATGACAGAGGGTAGAAAATTTGTTCAGTCTGGTGGTAACTAGAAGCCAGCTTGGCATTAACCAATTCGCTATGGATAAATCAAAACCCTTTATGATACACAAAGTGATCATAGTTAACTGAATTAGAGTGGCCACACAGACTTAAAGCAGAACAATCTGTGTCTTGCTATATTTTCAGTTTCAATAATTCTTTGTTTTCAACATTAATTTACACAATACAAAAATATCCTATTTTTTATTTATTTTTAGAGGGCTAAAAACAATGTGTATCCCAGTGTCTTCCTAATAGTTTTGGACGATGCCCCACAGACACACACACACACACACATACATACATACACACACACAGTCATAAATACAGAAAATGGGAATTAAAAAAAAAAAAGTGTTATAAAATAATATACCCCCTTACAATGTACAAAGGTAATCTGCTACATTATGCTCTATCCCATAATATTCTATTCTACTCTATTTAATTATATCAATTAATACTTGGCTTAACTCATTAAATTGATTTTATGGTATACTAATGGGTCCAATATTTGAAACTTAACAGATTATAATGAAGGTATTTGATTAGATTAAGCCACCAAAATATAATCCTATCTAATAAAGAAGGAATATGCAAATTGACGATCACGCTGTAACACAATGGCAGCACCCACAGCAGAGGCCTAGTTCTAGTAATGAGCCTTAATGAGCAATCAGCAAGGACCTGAGGCTGCGCCCCTGGCCTAGTGGGGCTTGATATGGCACCTTAAACTGTGCCCCCTGCCCTAGTGCCAGGCTGGGGGATTTCAGACCCTCCCCTTGCCCCCCGCCCCCCTTCCCTCTCCCCCTTACCCCCCCCCCTCCCGGCGAGCAGGGCTTGATGGGGGGACCTCAGGTCCTAGCAAGGCTTGACAGGGGACTTCCGGCCGTGATCAGGCTGGCATGCAAAAGTGGTTAGGGGCAATCAGGAAGGCAGGCAGGTGAGCAGTTGGGAGCCACCAATCCTGGATTGTGAGAGGGATGTCAGACTGCCTGTTGAGGCCCGATCCCAATGGGCCTAAACGGGCAGTCGGACATCCCTCGAGGGGTCCCAGATTGGAGAGGGTTCAGGCTGGGCTGAGGGACACCCCCTCACGTGCATGAATTTCATGCACTGGGCCTCTAGTTGAAAATAAAGAGCTTTTTATAATCACACATTCCAGTAAATGGCAGAGCCTCAACAGTATGGTTTCTAAACATTACATGGAAACATTTTCAAATGGAAAGAGTTAAGGATTATAGTAGGGAGAAAAGGGCCCAGGCTTGCTGGAGCATCTTTGTCTATATTGCAATTCGTAAGAAAATAACTGTGGGACATTTTAGTCCCAGTAAGTGTTGTACTAAGTACATTAAACACACGTGGGCCTAGCTGTGGTAGTAGGTATTTATTGATACTAACAGAGAAGACTGGTTTTGGGAGATAGTAGAAACCCTCTAAATTTCTAACTTCATACCAAAGACCGAGATGAATTACGGATATATATCAGAGTTAATAAAGAAAATTAATAAAATAAAAAATAAAAAAGGTGAATTTATATTATGTCTCAGGTATTTGAAAGAAATTAAAAAATAATTTAAAAATCAACAAAATGTGTTTTAAAAAATTCTGACTATAATCAAAAGCAATTGAGTAGGAAGACCTAGAAAAAAACACACAACTAAAGTATTTGCAAATTTATGACCAAGAAAGTGTTGCTAAGCTTTATCAACAAAATGCTCATAAAAATCAATATGAAATACACTTAAAACTCTAATAGGAAAACAGACACCACAAAGCAAAGCAGAGAAAGTGGTACTTTATGAGCAAATACAATGCCCTTGGTTTTTGCAAGGATATCCTAACATATAAAAAGCTAGCGGCTGTCGCCACCTGAACCACCAAACAGGAGGCTGTGTGGGGCAACCAGGCCAACAAGGGGGGCAGTCAGGGAGCTCGGCCCGGCTGGGATGTGGGGGAACTCTGGGTCTCCCATGATTGGGGGCGTGGCCGGCCTTCAAACCCTGGGCCCAGAGCTCCCTGTCACCTTCGCGCCTGAGATGGGGCTCAGAGATCTCTTCTGCCACTGCACCCTGGCAGGGGGAGCAGTTAGGGGCAACCAGGCTGGTAAGGAGGGGGCAGGTAACGTCACCAGGCCAGCAGAGGGGGGCAGTTGGGGGCGACCAGACCGGCAGTGGGAGCTGTGAGGGGTGACTAGGTTGGCAGGGTGGAGACAGTTGGGGTGACTAGGCCATCATGTGAGGCAGTTAAGGGCGACCAGGCCAGCAGGTGGGGCAGTGAATGGTGACCAAACTGGCAGGGGGGCAGTTGTGGGTGACCAGCCTGGCCGGGGGCAGTTAGGGGTAACCAGGATGGCAGAGGGAGGTAATTGGGGGGCGACCAGGCCAGCATGGGGAGCTGTGAGGGGTGACCAGGCTGGAGGGGAGGGGGAAGTTAAGGGTGACTAGGCCAGCAAGGGGGGGGTGGGCAATGAGGGGCAATCAGACTGCCAGAGGGGGGCAGTGAGGGGCAACCAGTCTGGCAGAGGGGAAGTTGGGGACTACCTGGCTGGCAGAGGGAGACAATTGGGGGCAACCAGGCCAGCAGGAGAGGGGGCGGGGGGAGCAGTAAGGAGTAACCAGGCCTCCGGAGGGGCGCAGTTGGGGGTGACCAGGCTAGCAGGGGAGCAATGAGGGGTGACCAGGCTGGCAGGGGGCAGCGAGGGGCAATCAGGCAGGCAGGCAGTTGAGTGGTTAGGAGCCAGCAGTCCAGGATTGTGAGAGATATGCCTGACTGCTGGTATAGGCCCGATCTCCGGGATTGGGCCAAAACTGGCAGTTGGACATCCCCTGAGGGGTCCCGGATTGGAGAGGGTGCAGGCTGGGTTAAGAGGACCTCTTGTAGGTTATTAAAAAAAAATGGAGCCCATGATGTGGCTTCAAACTGATTAAAAGTTTGGACTTTGAAATCTGACAGACCTGGGTTTGAATCCAGATTCACTGAACCTCATAGAAGCTGTCTAGTTAACTTTACAAGACTCCTTTTGACATTGCCCTCACTTACTTAATTGTATTATTGTTTCTATCTCTTAAGTAAATTTTCTGTTGCAATCTCTGTATTTCTCACATTACTTTTTATCCTTGTAAGCTTGGCTCATGTATGTTTTTTAGCAAGTACCTTATGTTCCCTCCTATCTTTTTTTCATTTATTTCGTCAATCTTTCCCTCCTACCCTTATACCCTGAATATTATTTAATGGAAGAATAATAGAAAATTAGCATAATTAATACATATCAAAAGATGATATGGAGCATAAAAGGGAGAGTCAATATTGGAAATTTCTGCAGATACTTTTGAGGAAGATAGGGTTGCTATATATAATGCCAACACTCAGGTAATTTGAATTTTAAAAAGAAAGAAAAAAATATTTGGCATGCGCTTATAGCTATTGTTTTAATTTTTTATTTATTTTTTTAAAATATATTTTATTGATTTTTTTTTACAAAGAGGAAGGGAGAGAGATAGAGAGCTAGAAACATCGATATGAGAGAGGAACATCAACCAGCTGCCTCCTACACACCCGCTACCGGGGATGTGCCCGCAACCAACATACATGCCCCTGACCAGAATCGAACCTGGGACCTTTCAGTCCGCAGACCGATGCTCTATCACTGAGCCAAACCAGTTTCAGCTTATAGTTATTTTTTAATTTAATTTTATTTTAGTAAATATGATGATCATAAAGAAAGGCTGTGTACCAAATAAAACTGGCCTAACATTGGAAGACTTGTTTTATTTTTTATTTTTTTTCTATTATGTCTGTATTTATTAATTTGTTACAATGTTTTATTATGCAAAAAGTAAAAAGTAACTTGATATCATCCACACTTTTGAAATTAGGACAAAGTTTTGGTGAGTGAGATCCAATTGTCTTCATTCCCTTCTTTAAAAATGTTTTTAGCAAATTTTTTTTTGGCATGCTATTAGCATAAAGCATTATATTAGCTTTAGGGGCGTAACATAATGATTCAACATATGTGTATATTGTGTAATGATCACCACAATAAGTCATCACCACACATAGTTAACAAATTTTTTTCTTGTGATGAGACTTCCTTCTTATCAACTTTTAATATACAATACAGTATTATTAACTGTAATCACCAGACTACAGTTAATAATACTGTATTATTAACTGTAGTCTGGTGACTGTACATTGCATCCTCATGACTTACTTATTTTATTTATTTATTTATTTATTTATTTTTAATATATTTTATTGATTTTTTTTTATTGCCCCCCTTATTTTAAAAATTACCTATTTTTGAAGTAGACTAAAATCACCACTTAAGAGCTATGGAGAAATGAAACTGAAAAAAATGCTCAAATAAATCAGGCTACTAAAAAAGGAATTACAGTGTGTTACAAAGCATGGAACTGGATTTAACCTCTTCATAGATGAGAAGCTGTGGAAGGGAAGAGGCATCAAAGACCAGCGGTTTTGTTTAATACAAATAAAATGGCTGACCCTAAGATAATATGACTTTGAAGATCTATTGCAAGGATGAGTCATCAAGGAGAAATAAATTAGAATTATGTAAATCAAGAGAGAGATTTTTAGAAAAAAAATGTATTTTTATGAATGGAACCAGAAGGATGATTCATTCAAAATATCAAGCCAAATGTATGTCAAATATATTAGTTGAAATGCATGTGAGTATCCTAAAATTTTGTTAAAAAGACAATGCCAATTATGTAGAAGAGTGGTTTTATCAACTTTAATTAAAGCCAGTGATCTATCAAGCTTTCTTTTTGTAGGCATAAAAATAATTTTTCCTTTAAAAAGTTATGCACATGACCAATCTGTAAAATAGACCACAATGAAACTGCAGCGGTGGAAGCAGCTGAGAGGCTTACATTTCCAGTGAGGATCAAATTAGAAAGGTAGCAATCTTAAACACTCATGTAATGATCGCTTTCCTCACTATGCTATAAACTCACACATAAACACACACATTCAAAATTCTACCTAATAAAAGAGCAATATGCAAATTAACCATAACTCCGCTCAAGCCACATCCACCAGCCATGCCCACCAGCCAATCAGAGTGAGTATGCAAATTAACCCCAACCAAGATGGCTGCAGCCTACAGAAAGCAGTTGAGAGGATTGGGTTTCCCCAGCAATAGAGGAAGCCAAGCTTCCCACACACCCTGGCCAGCCTAGGCTTCCACTCAAGGATACAAACTTTCAATTATAGAAGATAAATCCCAAGAAAAATGGCAGCAGCCCCGTGAAGCTGGAGAGAGCAGGCTAGGGTTTCCCTGGTAATGGAGGAAGCAAAGTTTTCCACCTGCTCTGGCTGGCCTAGGCCTCCACTCAAGGAGCAGGGGGCTTGGCTTCGCTCCAGGCTACAAAGTTTCAATTGTAGAAGATAAATAAATTCCAGATACCAGGGTCACTGGGGGTGTGGCCAGCCTGCAAACCACCACAGGCCCCTTGCCCAGGCCACCCCATGCCCCAAGGGAACCCTCACCCTGATTCAGGACACCCTTTGGGGCAAATCAGCTGGCCCCCAACCATGCACCAGGCCTATATCCTATGTAATAAAATAGTAATATGCAGATTGACCATCACTCCAACACACAAGATGGCTGCGGTCAAAGATCCTGCCCCCATGTAGACACAAGATGGTCAGCAGGGGAGGGCAGTTGGGAGGGACCAGGCCTGCAAGGGAGGGCAGTTGGAGGTGACCAAGCCTGCAGGGGAGGGCAGTTAGGGGTGACCAGGCTGGCAGAGGAGGGAAGTTGGGGGCAAACAGGCTGGCAAGGGAGCAGTTAGACATCAATCAGGCTACCTTGGGAGTGGTTAGGGGGTGATCAGGCTGGCAGGCAGAAGTGGTTAAGGGGTGGTTAGGGGGTGATCAGGAAGACAGGCAGGCGAGCAGTTGGGTACCAGCAATCCTGGATTGTGAGGGGGATGTCCGACTGGGATCGGGCTAAACTGGCGGTTTAACATACCTCGAGGGGTCCCAGATTGGAGAGGGTGCAGGCTGGGCTGAGGGACACCCCCCACCCTGTGCACGAATTTTGTGCACCGGGCTGCTAGTTATAAAATAATTTGAAATCTCAAAGTATCAATTGATTGTTAATTTTAAATATAAATTATTTTTTCCACCTTTTAGAATACTTGTTTAGTTTCTTTTTAATATATTTTTTATTGACTTCAGAGAGGAAATGAGGAGAAGAAAGAAACATTGGTGATGAGAGAGAATCATTGATAGGCTGACTTCTGCATGTCCTCTTCTAAAGATTGAACCCTGACCTCCTGGCTCATAAGTCAATGCTTCTTCAACTACTGAGCAACACCGGATGGGCTGGAATACCCGTTTTACTAATAGTTTATACAAAGGCATTGTATACATCCTGTATAACTCTGCAATAGCAAAGGCTATAATGTTCCTCCTGCTTCCTCCAAAGAGGTTTGAAAAGACTAGGAGAGATTGGATCAAGAATATATTTGAGGCAAAGGTACTTAAGTTCAGTAAAAGTAACAGTATTGATAAGTAAAAAAAGGAATAAAAGTTGTGAAGCATGGCATGAAAAACATTAGCTTTCCTGAATGTTATGGTGTCATATATATATATATATATATATATATATATATATATATATATATAAAACTAGAAATCTTATATGGAAATTATCTAACTTGTGATAATGGGGAATTACTACAAAGGAGACAAGGAGAGTAATGAAAGGAACAGAAGCCCATTTTTATTTCAAGATGGCAAAGTATGGGTATAATTTAAAATAGAAAATAGAAGACACCTCTCACATAAAAAAGTATAAGGCTCTGGGATTTAAAAAGCATTAGTAAGTATTTCCAATTGCAACATCACTTAATGGAGTTCAAAGCCAGAGAGTAGAAATTGAAGAAACAGTAGGCAATAGAAATATTTTACCTTCACCTATGCTGTGTAAGCCTTTCTAAATATTCTAGTCACAGGCTTTAATTTATTACACTCTCTTACTGGGTAATCCCACCTGTTCTCAGGATAGCAGATATTGCCTCTATATTTTTACTGTTCACAGTAACACAGATATTTCAAAATTTCACTGGTGTTTCACAAAATGAATTTGGTGGATGATTGAAAGGTAGATAGATAGATAGATAGATAGATAGATAGATAGATAGATGATAGATGATAGATAATAGATAGCTGATAGGTAGATGATAGATAGATAGATAGATAGATAGATAGATAGATGAGAAATAGATGAGAAATAGATGAGAGATAGATAGATGACAGATGAATGGTAGGAGATAAAAAACCAATACAGATTCTGTTTGCACTGCAACCCAGAAGCAGCCACCTTGTTCTGAAACATGCAAGTGTTATAGTCTTACATTTAGTCCTTAATTTGGAGGTAGATGTGCTGTAAAACAGGATTACTATTTCAGTTTATGTCTTGGAAACCTAGACTCTTGATTGGGCTGTACCATTTGTCTTGAGTGTGAACAACTTCGGCAGAGGGAAGTTGAGAGGTGTATCTCCCATTTAAGGCACTCAGGTCTCATGTAGCAGTTGTCTTGACTCAACCCTGAACTGAGAGCTGGCCAGTACTGTGAAGAATGGAGAGGCAGGGTGAGAAAGACACTGGTCTCTTCTGAGTCAGCACACACTGAAGGGAACTACCTGCCTGTGCTTTTTCCCTTGTTGGGGATGTAGAGCCACAAGACAATTAAGTCAGCTTCAGAGTGCTAATGGGTTCTGTCCAATCCAAGGAAGAGATTACTTCACTAACTATGCAAAGCTGAGATCCCAGCACTAAAGATGAGCAAAGAGCCAGCCACCAGAGGATGCTGAGGACAGTGAAAATCCAGGGATGATATCTTATCACTGTTGCTGCCCCATCTCTGTCCTATGTTTGCTCATAACCCAACCCATGCTGAAGTTTGAAAAGCCATAGTCAGCCACTATCCACATTATGAAAATCTGATTTTGTTTTTAATTAAAATGAGATTGAGCATCACTTACATAGCCTCTTTACATTGTTACACAGGATTATGTTTACTGTGTGTAACTCAAGTTAATGTTCTTTTCACATTAAACCGGGAGTGAATTCTCATGAGGGAGTAATAAATAAAATATAAAAGTAATTTAAATAAGATTACAAAGCAATATGTTCTCAGCTCAGAAGAGTTTTGTTATGGGTGAATTTTGCCAACTCACTAACCAACAATGCTATCCATATTGCTGCATTTATTAACATTGACTGACAATTATAGTAAGTATCTCATATACATTCCTTGGCAAATATGCCTCCAGTATTTTGGTAACGGGGGACTGTAAAGGAGGAAATATTGTAGAAAGGAGAGCTAGGGTCGTATCTTGAAAATCTATTTGTTCTGAAAATAGTCTTTTCACTTAGAGTGAATTATTATTTAGTGTGGCTTTGATGGAATTGAATAAAACTTATTCAGTGCTTTTTTTCCCATGCCTTAGGAGTGCCTATCTGAAACTGTTTATTATGCTTTTAGAGCAGATAAATTCAGAAATTATGACTGGCAGTTATATGTGAAATTTTATTTATCTAGGCAATATGCAAGTTCAATCTCTGTAAGTTTAAATGTGTGGGTGTGCATTGCCAACTCTCTTTATATTCAGATTCAAATAATAGCTACCGATTGCCACTTGCAGTCCAGAACTAGAGCTAAGCTCTTTACAAACATTTTACTATAAAAAATCTCCTGAAAAATATGTAAGGTCAATATTAATATACCCAGTTTATAGATGATAAAACTGATATTAAAGGTGGTTAATTGACTTCCCAAGCTATGAAAATGATAAATCCAAAATTTTAATTTTGTTAGTAAGTGGTATGGTTTAAATTCTAATGTATTGGTTTGTTGATGCTACTGCCTTTTTCTGGCTGTTGTTTGTTTTTATTCTGCCTTTCCTAGGCCCTTCAGAAAACCAATCTATGTTCCCAGAGACTCTGATATTCAAACATCATTTCCAGCTCCCAAACCCCTTCAAATTAAACAGATTGGGGCTTTTAAAATAATGTTTCAAAATAAAAGCCAAAGTAAACCCAGTTTAGGTTCATGGCAGATGTTCTGGTTCTAGGATGAATTAGTTATCAAATCTGCCTTCCTATTTATGTTTTTATTGTTATTGATTTTGGAGAAGGATACCAAATTAATGAATTGCTTTTCAAATCCCCCTTGAAAATGTGCTTACAGCCAGAGATGGTAGGCCCAGGTGTGGTAGCAGAGTTAATTAGAATGTGCACATTAGATGCATCTCAGCAGGCTGCATATCCAATGCAAATTTTTGTGTGCTTAATGTCCATTCAGATGTGTGTAGTGACTGCCGGATTACAGGGGACAAAGCTAGAATGCTTTGAGTTTATGAGCTCAGACAGAGCTTTCTTTATGAACTTGGGAGAAAACTGAGTGAGGCGAGGTGGCAAAATCTTTTACTGATTCCTTCTAAATGGATTCTTATTGCATTAGCCAGTAGGATGCATATCTTGCACGATCATAATTACATGGCTATAATAAGACATTAATTTTGGCTCGATTTAGTGAATAACACTCAGTCTATGTTTATGTGTACACTGGCCCCTTGCAAAGTGCACACTCTCAAATAAAATGCTAGTGATTCCCGGCAAACATGTCTAATATTCTTGTTTATCATCTAATGACTACAGCGTATCTTTCAAAAGTTCTATAATTTCGGTTGGGCTTTTATGACTTATAAATTATGATTATTTTGGGGTACAAATTTGTAAAAGAAATTGAGTGACAAAGGAGTCTGTCAGACAGATGGATATCAAAATAGCATTATTCTAACCAAGTAAGCCAGTTAGAAAGTGGTGCTTTAGATTTATGACCGAAGGACTCACTGATGGCAGAATCAGGTTTGAATTAGGTAGTTACAGGCAGCACTGGACATCCTCAGCCCTCCTCTGTCAGCAAGAGGCCTCTGAGTGCACGGCAGAGAACATGCAGAATGAATGCATTGTTCAGATAACAGTTCCCAAAAAGTGAATCAAAATAGAGCCCAGACACACACTTATTTAGTTCATCTTTCAAATTCACCAATCAAGTACATTCATTACCATTTAAGAATGTCAAATGCTGTCTCCCATAAGAGAATAACATCTTGTGTTGTTAAAACAAGAACAAAAACTTGCCACCAAAATTTTAAAGAACACTAATTGGAAATTTGAGGAGTTGTAAAAAAAGTAAGTATGACAAGAATCTCTCTCTTTGTGTCACTTTTAAACAATAAGTAAAAAATGGCCTGCTTGTGAAGGCCAGTCAAGCACACAAAGTATTTAAGGATTTGATGTTGGCTATAAGAAACTACTACAGTTCTTGCCAGATGAGGCCAGAGACTTAAAAATTGTAGCAAAAATTATTTTCATGGGAATGCACTTTTAAGCTGAGGTGACACAAACTGTGTCTTAAGCATTTTATATTTTTCTAGAGGCCTTGTTTATAAAATTCGTGCA
This sequence comes from Pipistrellus hanaki, assembly GCF_964339955.1. NCBI lineage: Eukaryota > Metazoa > Chordata > Mammalia > Chiroptera > Vespertilionidae > Pipistrellus > Pipistrellus hanaki. The sequence goes on along the minus strand of NC_140503.1, from coordinate 172,880,418 downwards.
CAGGTAGAGTCCCTAGGCCTGGCCATTAATCAGGGCCCATTGGGGCCTTTTGACTGCCAGCTGAGTCCTTCCTTATGGCTGCCAGCTGGGGCCTTCTTTGTTCCATGCTGCCCCCTGGTGGTCAGTGCTCCTCATAATGAGCGAAAGAACTCCTGGTCTCCCTTTCTAACTCCCATGGGGACACTTTGCATATTAGCCTTTAATATATACTATAGGCCCACCCGGTGCACAACATTCATGCATGAGGGGGGCGGGGAGGAAGTCCCTCAGCCCAGCCTGCACCCTCTCCAATCTGGGACCCCTCTCATAATCCAGGACTACTGGCGCCCAACAATTTGCCTACCTGCCTGCCTGATTGCCCCTTACTGCTTCTGCCTGCCAGCTTTATCACCCCCTAACCATTCCCATGCCAGCCAGATTGATGCCGAACTGCTCCCCTGCCAGCATGATTGCCCCTAAGTTCCCTCCCCTGCAGGCTTGATTGCTCCCAACTGCCCTCCCTTGTACAAGGCCTGGTCCCTCCCAACTGCCTTCCCCTGCTGATCTGATCTTCCACAACTGTCCTCCCTTGCAGGCCTGGTCCCTCCCCATTACCCTCCCCTGCTGGCCATCTTGTGGTGGCCATCTTGCGACCACATGGGAGCAGCCATCTTGTGTGTTGGAGTGATGGTCAATTTGCATACTACTCTTTTATTAGATAGGATAGAGGCCTGGTGCATGGGTGGGGGGCAGCTGGTTTTCCCTGAAGGGTGTCCCAGATCAGGGTGGGGATACCCTTAGGGCATGGGGTGGCCTGGGCAAGGGGCCTCTGGGGCTTTGCAGGCCATCCATGCCCCCTGGTGACACAAGCAGAGGCCCTGTTATCTGGGATTTATTTATCTTCTATAATTGAAACTTTGTAGCCTTGAGCAGCAGCCAGGGCAGGCCAGCGCTGCAGGAATCTTGGCTTCCTCCATTACAGGGGAAACCCAAGCCTCCTGCTCAGTCTGTGGCTGTGGCCATCTTGGTTCTATTAATTTGCATGCTCACTCCTGATTGGCTGGTGGGCGTGGCTTGTGGACATAGCAGAGGTATGGTCAATTTGCATGTTTCTTTTTTTATTAGTGTAGATAGATTAGATTCTAATGCTTTGGTTTCCTATTATTTCTGTAAGGAATTACCACAATTTTAGTGACTTAAAAGAATACATATTTGTTATCTTTTTGGTGTGGTTAGAAATACAAAAGGAGTTTTTGTCAGCTAAAGTGATTGTCAGCAGAGCTCCCTTCCATCTGGAGGCTGTAGGGGAGAATCTATCCCCTTTCCTCTTTTGGGGTATGGACACTACCTGCATCTCTTAATGTACATTATCTTCTTCCATTTTCAAGTCAGCACTGAACTCTTCTATGTTTCTTAAGTAGGATATTCTGCTAAAGACTCCGTGATTACTTTGGACTCCTCCTAATAATCCAAAAACAATGTTTCCATCTAGGCCCCTTAATGTAATCCATCTGCAAAGCCCCTTTACTATATTACGGTAATATATATATACAGGCACCAGCAATTGGGGCATGGGTGCTTTTAGGGCAGTGGTTCTCAACCTTTTTAATGCTGCGGCCCTTTAATACAGTTCCTCATTTTGTGGTGACTCCCAACCATAAAATTATTTTCATTGCTATGTCATAACTGTGATTTTGCTACTGTTATGAATCATAATGTAAATATCTGTGTTTTCCGATGGTCATAGGTGACTCTGCTAGCAGTTCTCAATCTGTGGGTCACAGCTGTAAAATTTTTCCACCTGGCTATAAAGCAAGTCAAGCTGGGCTGTAAAAACTGAAAGGACGCTAGTCACTAGGGAGAGGAAGCTGGGCATTGCTACATGACATTATTATCCAGCGCCCAATGCAACACTTTCTGGGCTGGGCTATTGACCACATTTTACATCATGGAGTCTTGGCAGCATTGGCTGTGATTTGGTGGGGTGTTGCTCTTGGGTGGTGGTCAGCCTTTGTCCCACTTGGGGGAAGCTGAGTGTTAGTTTGTCAGTACCAGGTCTATGGTGCCCTTTACTTTTAAATAGCCAGTGCACATCATGGCAGCTCCTGTGTTGAGCATCTGCCCCCTGGTGGTCAGTGCACATCATAGCTACCAGTCAGAGCATCTGTCCCCTGGTGGTCCTTGTGCATCATAGCTACCAGTCGGAGGGAAGGACAGACACTTAGCCTTTTAGATATACAGATTGTAAATGGTATTTTTTAAAAATTCTGCAACTACTCATAAAGATTTATTTTCCAATTTGTATGACTTTATCTTTCTTGCTTATTATAGAAGTGATAATATTGGGGTATTTTTTCTGATTTTTCAGTCTCCAGGGAAAAGCGTTCAGCTCTTGACCATTGATATGATTGCTAAAGCTCTATGCAGATTTTTATGTTAATAATATGAATTTTATTTTCTAATTTCAATTTGCCATAATTCATATTTTCATCATAAATATGTATTACATTTTTCAAATATTTATCCACTTTGATAATATGATTATTATCTTATTTTAATATGGTGACTTACTTACCAGTTTTTATATGACAGGCTTAGCTATGGTTTTCTTTGTATTTATCTTGCCTGACTTCTTTATCTATACCTATAAACAGATTTGGATAATCCATGTATATTATACATTATAATATTGTTTTTCCCATTCTCTCTTCCCACCCTCTAAGGGATTCTAATTATATCTGTGTTAATAATTTATCTTTGTTGTATATGTGTGTCTCTTCTTCACTTGTCTATAGCTAGCACACTTTTTGCTCTGCATCTTTTAATTCACACACTCTTTCTTGTGAAATGCCCAAAAAGTCAAGAGGAACTGAGTTCCCTAGTAGCTGATGTAGTTTTGTAGGAAGTGCATGCACTCCTAATGGTATCACCCACCTCTATTTCCAACTGAAATTGGGGATGTTTCTAGACTCTTATTTTTGCAAATTCTTTTGAAATTTCTGGCAAGTTTCTTTCTTCACTTCAATGCTATGAGGCTATGGAAAACTCAGCTCTATCAATCAGTGATTCTTTGTCTAACTTCTGATCTTCCTGCTCTGTGCATTTCAAGAATTTGGTATATTCTTAGTGAAAAATGGACAGAGAACCATTTTCTGGGTTTCCCTTCTTACAAAGTGAATGCCCATTTCCTAATTTCATGACTATTTAACAGTCCATACTCAAATTTATGTCTCTTCACTCTTGAGACTTTGGCATCTTATGAAAAAAAGCTCTCCACTCATCCTTTAGATCACATGTGTCAAACACAAGGCCTGCGGGCCAAATCCAGCCCGCCAGGCCTTGCAATGTGGCCCGCACCGTGCTGTCATCACTGCACTCCGCTGTCAGTTTATGACATTGTCAGTTTATGACTGTTCAGTAAACCATTCGGCCCGCAATTTAGCCTGGATTTTAGATTTTGGCCCCTTCTATGATTGAGTTCGACACCCCTACTTTAGATTCTTGGCCTTTCCATGCACCTAACAGTAGAGGTATGGTAGAGGGACAAAGAGATCTAAAATTTCAAATATTTTATCAGTTCCCTTCTCTTTGAATTTTGGCCCCTTGTCTTGTTTGACTCAAGTTCTCCATTACCCCCAAATAGACTTTTAAAAAATATCTGATTTTTCTAGTTGTTTGTGGTAATATTGGCATTCTACTGCAGAATACTCCATCATGGGCAGAGGAAGTCATCTTACATGATTTTATTTAAATTTCAAATTATTCAATGATTATTCTCAGGCTAAATGTTAGATTATATTTCTATATACAACTCAGAAAATTGATATAAATAAACTGAAATTCTTTACAATTCTTCATCTGACTGAGTGATAAGTGCTTAAATAAAAGTGAAAACATGGTAACATCTTTATGAGTAACAAGCTAGAAATAATCAGTTTGATTCAAGCATGATACCACTGCTCTACCTGCTTCTCCACATTTCTACAGGATTCATCTAAAGATTTCTATATGCAAAACACAGTAGCATTGGCCCAAACGTTACAGCAGAGAAGGGTATGGATTGGACCTTTTGTTTCTAAATACACAGTCTGAGATTAGTATTGTATTTTCTAGTTTTAAAAGTCATATGAAAATTTGAAGTGACAGGTAACATACTATGTATTTTTTTCATGTAGTCTAACTACATTTTTAACATAAAACAGTATCTTCACATGAGTGACATTGCTAATGAAGCTCCAGTAGTCTTATGAAATGATTTGGAAAATGTGCCTTCTTTTTTATTATTTGCAATATTTGGGCAAATATGGTGACATTTCTTATTTGTTTTGGATGATTGACCAGTGAATCTAATTGCCCTCTGAAAGGTATTTAATTCAGATTCAATTGAATCAATAGACATAAGGGTATTCAGATATACTATATTATGTTGTTATAATTTTAGTAATTTTTGGATTTAAGGAAATGCGTGCATTTCATCTTTTTGTTTAGTTTCTGTTGGTTCTTTCTACAGTTTATTTTTGAAGACCTTGTAAAAAGTGATATAATTTATATTTCATTATTATGTTCCCTTAAAATTGGGCAGATTCCTGTCTTCCTGGGACATTTTAAATATAAGAAGACTTGTCATGTGAGGGAGTAAAAATAAAACAGTAAACTGTTCTAACAAGTTTCTTAACAGTTGGCCCAATAACCTTTAAAAGTGTACACTCAATCACCATTACATAACCATAACAGCATTAAACTCTCACATTTTTCTCAGAATAATATAATGTAAATAAATTATAGTATAGGAGATAGAAACAGAATTGTGAGAACGGAGAAATAAATGCCCAATTAAGATAAAAAACATGTACATCATTATTCAGTGTACACAAAGAAAAATTATATTTCCTAAAACAAAACTTAACACATTTTAAATATGAATAAATAGCCAAACTCTTTTGCTCAACCAGGGAGGTTTTTCTCTGTATTTACAAGATAGGAGTTAATGTTCTTATGTTAGTATATAAAGAAGGTGTCATGGTAAACATAGAAAGTAAAATACTGCCCAGTCATTAATTATGGAAGACATGTCTCTTAGAAATCATTTGAATGATGTAGGCAAAAAAAAGAAGTAAGAAGGAGACAAAGATACATTGATACAGAAGAGTTCCAAACCTAGTAGGTGGAATTACCATTAGTAGAAAAAGGGGAATTAGGATATATTTTCCAAGAGGAATAGACAGAGAAGTCAAAGCATTACAGGTAAAATGAAAAGCAAGAAAATGTGTTCAAAAGTAAAGAAATATAATAGATTCTGCGTCAATACTGGACAGCTTCCCATAATCAAACTCATAATTGTTTTCATTCTAATTTGAAGTTTACCAACTTGGTCTGAAGTTTTACTATTTTCAAAATATATTCTCTCTCTCTCTCTCTCTCTCTCTCTCTCTCTCTCTCTCTCTCGTTCTCTCTCTCATTCTCTCTTTCCTTCCTCCCTCTGTGTGTGTGCATGTATGTAATGCAATTATTAAGTAAGAAGAAATACTACAAATGGCAGGATGTTTCTAGGGTAAATAAAAGTTTTCAATTTTTTCTAGTGTTGTCATTTCACTTTTAACATGTTCTTGCATGCCTTATGACTGTTGATGAAAAATAGGAAGGAAAAAAACAAAACAAAAAGAAAACAGAATAGAATTCTTTAGTGACTTCTTTAGTGACTTTGGTCCCTGGTCTGTCTTGGTCTCTAACTTTAATCAGGGCAATGGGTAACAGTGCTTAGTAAGGAAAAGGGGCTCACAAAGCCACATGAAATTTCTGCTCTGAATGCTGCCTCTGCAGTTATTGACTCCAACATGTAAGGCTGTTTCATTTGAAGCCTTGCTAAGGGGAGACTTGGTTCTGGGAATCTCATAAGAATGCATGCTCCCAGGAAATTTTCAGCTCAGTTTTGTACTGTAACATATAACATCTGTATAAGTTTATCTGAAATGAGCTTCTGAACCTATCAAGGTTTCTAACACAGTTTGGTAAAAAACATATTTTCCTTTGTCACAATCTGGAATGTGGAAATACCCTCAGTAAACCAATATCAAATGTAACAGTCAGTCTGGCATTAGCAAAACATTTACTTGATTTTTTTTCCCCCCTAAAAAATCCATCAATCAAAGAAATGAAAGTTAAGGGACTTAATGGACTATACCTCTAAGCCAATGTGCTAATGGATTTTGTGAATAAGAAATACTATCATGCTCACTGTATAGCATATGTATGTGAAGCAAAATTATTTAACATTTTAATGAGGACACCCCATTTTTTAAATTTCATGTTTTCCCTTATTAACTCATATTGTTGCTGCCCTTAGAGTTAAAAAAATAATAATCTTATGTGTTGTAAAGTCAATTTCATGCTGAAATTAAATATTTACATTGGAGAATGTGGGTGAAGATATCAAATTATTGACAAAATCACACAAATGTTGATTGAAAAAAATTTTTTTAAATTATCTTACTGCTTTCAAAGAGTACTGGTAAAGCATTTTGTAGAAATTTCAAAAACAGATTTTGTGTAATATTTTCTCATGATTAGATTAGGTTTTGGGATGAAGACCACAAGATTAAATGCTATTCTCATAACTGATATCGAGTAGCACATGATATCAACATGACATCACTGGTAATACTAAACTTGCTAATTGGTTAAGGTAGAGTTTGCCGGTATTCTACAATGTACAGAAATTACTTCCCCCCACCGCCCCCACCCCGCTATACTCTTTTTTTTTTTTTTTTTAATGAGAGTCACTAGTCATTTTATTTATCACTTCTTTCATTTATTTTTAGAAGGTTTTTTTTTTAATAATAACATGGCATCATCTATACTTATTCTATTCTATATTATACAATATTATTTCTATTTGTTTTGTTTCTCAAAAATTTCCAGGTTTGACTAGTAAGAGGTTTTTTATGTGGGCTCCTATGACCATTTAACATTGCCCATACCATACACCCATGAGATTCTTCATCAAGGTCTTAATAATAAAAGAATGAAGCTGACTTTAGCTCAACACATAATGGACAGAGAACCAATACTGACCTAGTCTCTGGATGCAATGCATTATTTAAAAATAATTCGTATTAACCTTTCCATTTTAGAATAGTTTTAGGTATACAAAATATTGCAAGGCCTTTGCAGACTTTCCATGCACTCTGCACATAGTTTCTTCTGTTGTTAACACTATTCTGTAGCATATTGGTCAAACTAATGAACTAATCCTGTCACATTATCATTGGTTAAAGTCCATACTTGATTTGAATGTCTTTAGATTTTACCTACATGTCTTTTTACCATCACAGAATTTCCCCCACAGAATTCCATATTATACTTAGAAATTCTATATCCTTAGGATCCTCTAGATTGTAGCAGTTCCTCAGATTTTTTTTTTTATAACTTTGAGGAATACTGAAAAATATTTCCTTGAACGTTCTTCAGTTATGATTTGTCTGGAATTTTTCTCATGGATAGATTACTAATGCATTTTTTAGAAGAAATACCTCAGAAGTAAAGTGTCATTCTATCACATCCCATAAAAGGTATATGCCATTAATAGGATATATCACTGATAATATTAACTCAGGTCATTTCGCTGAGGTACTGTTTGTCAGGTGTCTGTTCTGAAATGTTTCTTTCCCTCCCATCTTCCTCCCTTAATTAGAAAGTAACTATGTGTGGTCCAAATTTAAGGGATGGGGTATACTTCGAGAAGTAAATAACTACATCAATAGTTTGGAATTTTTCATGCTGAAGATTTTTCAGTTTTCCCATACTTATTTAATAAATGGATTTATTTCAGTTTAAATTCATGAATATTTATTTCATATTTTGAATTATCCAATCCTTTGTTATTTCTCTGGTTTCTCAAATTATTTCACATTAAGTTATTGGATATTCTTTCAGATGAATCCTGTGTCCATTTGACATATGACATCATTTTGTTTTTTGGGTACTTCTTTAAAGTTCTAGAATCATCAATTTTTCCAGGGATTCCTGCTATTGTTTATTGAAGAATTTTAGAAGCCAGGATCTGGGCATTGGGTGTATTTGTTGCTACTGGGGAATAATTTTTTCTATGCCTTTTAAGAGGAAAAAGTTAGGGAATGCTTGTATGATAACCCAACCATACATACATATGTATTGGGTCGGCAACTAAGTAATTGCGGGTTTCACACATATATGGCTTCAGTTGAATTTTTAGGTTTGCAGACGTAGTACAAATGTAAAACACATTTTGTATTTGATAGTTGGCTATTCAGCTGTTAATCAGTAAAAAAAAGTTTTTTGATCTGTTTTGTAGTTTTTGTTTGGCGTTCGTTGAAAAATGGAAAATCAAAAGGAACATTTTCGTCATATTTTGCTTTTTTATTTCCGCAAGGGAAAAACGCATCACAAGCTCATAAAAAGTTATGTGCTGTTTATGGTGACGAAGCCTTAAAAGAACGGCAGTGTCAAAATTGGTTTGCCAAATTTCGTTCTGGTGATTTTTCACTCAAAGATGAAAGACGCTCTGGTCGTCCAGTTGAAGTTGATGACGCCCTAATCAAAGCAATAATCAATTCGGACTGTCACAGTACAACACGTGAGATTGCAGAGAAGCTTCATGTATCACATACATGCATTGAAAATCACTTAAAACAACTTGGCTATGTTCAAAAACTCGATACATGGGTTCCTCACGAACTGAAAGAATCACAGTTAACGCAACGCATTAGCAGCTGCGATTTGCTAAAGAAACGTAATGAAAATGATCCATTTTTAAAACGACTGATAACTGGCGATGAAAAATGGGTTGTTTACAACAATATCAAGCGGAAAAGATCGTGGAGCAGGCCAGGTGAACCAACTCAAACAACATCAAAAGCTGATATTCATCAAAAGAAGGTTTTGTTATCAGTTTGGTGGGATTACAAAGGAATTGTCTACTTTGAACTCTTACCACCCAACCGAACGATCAATTCTGATGTCTACATTGAACAACTAACGAAATTAAACAATGCAGTTGAAGAAAAGTGGCCCGAATTGACAAATAGAAAAGGTGTTGTATTCCATCATGACAATGCAAGGCCACACACATCTTTGGTCACTCGGCAAAAATTAATGGAGCTTGGTTGGGATGTTTTGCCACATCCACCATATAGTCCTGACCTTGCACCATCTGATTACTTTTTGTTTCGATCTTTACAAAACTCCTTGAATGGTAAAAATTTCAATAATGATGATGATGTCAAATCGTACCTGATTCAGTTTTTTGCTAATAAAAACCAGAAGTTTTTTTAACGTGGGATTATGATGCTGCCTGAAAGATGGCAAAAGGTCATTGATCAAAATGGGCAATACATTAAAGAATAAAGTTATTTAGTTCCATGAAAAAATTGTCTTGGATTTTCTTTAAAAAATCCGCAATTACTTAGCTGCCGACCCAATATATTCATTCTATTCCTCTCTTTGTTTCTTTTATTTATTCTTTTTTTCTTTCTTTTACATCTTTCCATTTTTTTCCATCTATCTATCTACAACTCTAATCCAGTACCACATAATTCATTCTAGTCTTCCGGTTTGTGTATATGTAGCTTCCTTCTTGAGTCATGAGAAACATGGTTCTCACCATCTGCTATTCATTTACTTATTTCTTCATTCCCAATATATAGCTATGGAGGTTTCAGAATTTTTAACCTATACTTCCATGGGGAATAACTTTATGAACTAGAATACAGTATGTATGTACATTTACTTTAGTCTGTATGTAGTCTTGCAGTTTCTATTCATTACCTACTTTACTTAGATCAGTACCTTAGCCCTCATTGTCTTTAATGAAATTATGTCAAAAATATATAATATAATTAAATCTTTTGTTGTAGGCTGCATTCCATGCTGAAATTCTCATAGTTCCTTATTTATTTTTAACTTGTGCTTATTAAGTTTAGTTTATTTAAAGTCTATGGGTTTTTAAAAAACGCATAGATAGTATTGTGTACACACCAATACAGTAGCATACATAGTAGTTTCACTAGCCAAAAACTCTCACACATGAACTCCTGAACCCCTGGAAACTATTGATGTTCTCTACAGTCTGTATTATTTTACCTTTGCCAGGACATCATAAAGGTGGAATTATATATTATGTTGCTGCATAAAGCTAGCACTTTCTCTTAGGAATGATGCAATTAACACTCACCTGTTTCTTTCATGGCTTGATAGCTCATTTCTTTTTATTGATGAACTAGGGACCCAGTGCACGAATTTGTGCATGGGTGGGGTCCCATTGAGTGCCCTACAGGGATCGGGCCAAAACCCACAGTCCAACGCCATCTGTATCTCCTACCTACTGCCCCCACTCATCTGGCCCCACTGTGCCTGCCACAGGCTCGCATCCAATCAGTCCTGTTAGGGAGAGGCTCTCACATCTGCATTGGTGCTTTGCCAGCCATGAGCCCTGCATCTGGCACCCTCCCAAGCTCTTCAACACACCCGCCCGAGGATTCCTGGATTGTGAGAGGACACAGGCCAAGCTATGGGACCCCATCGGTGCATGATTGGGCTGGGAAGAGACTGTAGGAGGGCTCCAGGGTGTGTCTGGCCCATCTTCCTCAGTCCCAATCTGCCAGACCTCAGCAGCAAGCTAAACCCACTGTTTGGAGCATCTGTCCCCTGGTGGTCAGTGCATGTCATAGTGAACAGTTGAGCACCCTTAGCATATCATTAGCATATTACGCTTTGATTGGTTGTTTGGTTGTTTTCATTGGAAAACACAGATATTTACATTATGATTCATAACAGTAGCAAAATTACAGTTATGAAGTAGCGATGAAAATAATTTTATGGTTAGGGGTCACCACAACATGAGTAATGTATTAAAGGGTTGCGGCATTAGGAAGGTTGAGAACCACTGATCTAAGGGGAAAGAGGTCAGTGTCCCTGACTAAACAATCAGGTAGCACACATTTAAAAATTATTGCAGCACACTGGTTGAAAATCAACAATTTAGATTAATTAAGAATAAGAAAAATGGTTTGTGTTTATTCCTTCGATATCTTTTTGCAGGGAAGATTTTCTGGCAATGAATTTCCTCGTGTTTTGTTTTTCTGAAAAAGTTTGGCACTTAAGAGCCTTGATATTAACTTTGGCCCTGACAGCGTCTAGTCGTATAATTTTGAGCAAGATATTTCACCTAAGACTTAATTTACTCATCTGTAAAATGGCGACATGCGAAGACTTCACGAGTTAATCTGTATACGTCACACTGTGGTCATTCAAATAAGAATTATTATCATTCTTATTACTAAAACTCTTTAAAGAGTATGACTTCTAGCCGGGACCGGTTTGGCTCAATGGATAGAGCGTCGGCTTGGGGACTGAAAGGTCTCGGGTTCGATTCCGGTCAAGGGCACGTACCTTGGTTGCGGGCATATCCCCAGTAGGGGGTGTGCAAGAGGCAGCTGATCGATGACTCTCTCTCATCGATGTTTCTAACTCTCTGTGTCTCTCCCTTCCTCTCTGTACAAAATCAATAAAAAAAAATATATTAAAAAAAAAAAAAAGAGTATGACTTCTAAAACATGCAAAATTTCAAACTTCCAAAGTGGTATCTAATGTTAAAAGTAATTTTTAATAATTTCTCATCAAATTTAAATAAATTTTGTTAATATAGCAGCTAGCACATTCTGGGCACTCAATATTTGCTAAATGTTGTTTTAAGCAAGTATTAAACTTTGCGATCAGCCTCAGTGGGTAGGGATGACTGCCCATGAGGTAAGACATTTTGTTCTCCCGTGTTACAGGTGAAGAAACAGCCACACAACAGTGAAGTGACTTTCGCAGAGCTGGTTATGGACTCAAGCAGCATGAGCACAGAGCCTGTTTCTCACTTATCACTCTCATTGTATTAATTTGTTTTTGTGCTGAATAGAGGGTGGTCTATAGGCATATGTGTGTGTGTGACTGTCTCCCTCTGTGTGTGTGTGTGTGTGTGTGTGTGTGTGTGTGTGTGTGTGTAGAAACACTAAATATCTGTATATATTTAAATATTAACCTTTCATGCTCCAAATTTTATTCTTGAGAAGCCTTTCCCCATTCTCACTCCTTAAAGACTAAAATCTAAGTAAAAGTATTTGGAAACAGACTGATCCTGTTTCTGCAAATGTGTCTTCATGTGTGAAGGACAACAATCAATTTGCTAAGAGTACAAATGCTATATAATAATGACAGGAAATGCTCATGGCTTTATTATATCTTACAAGTTCACTAATTTTACCTTAGCTATAGTGTGTCTACCAAGCCTGTCAAATACTTTCTTGATTTCTGTTACCATCATTTTTCTTTCTAGCTTTTTCTTTTGATTCTTGTAGTTTTCATCTCTGCTGATATTATCTATTTGATATTTTATGTATTCTATTTTTCCATTATAACACAACATATTATTCATAATGATTTAAAATTCATTGTTCACTGTCTGATAATTCCAGCACTTGTGTTATAATGAATCTGGTTCTTATGCTTGCTTTATCATTTTGGATTTTTTTGTCTTGACTTTGTTACATCCCTTCTAATGTTATCTTGAAAATCTGAAAGGGTGCTTCAAGAAGAGTTGTTGGTTTTTCGTTTCTTAGCTTTTTTTTTTTTTTTAATGTGGGAAATAGGCACTTAGGTAAATAGTCCTCTAATGTCCTGATTTATATTAATCTGGATATAAGTTGAACTGTGTTTATTGTTAGCTCTACTTATAACTATAAAAGGCTTCACATTATGGCTCTTCCACAAAATACCACGGCCTGGGCGAGTCTATTTTTTGAAGAAGTGACGTTAGAAGAAGTTTAAGTTTGAAAAATTTGGTTCTCAAAAGAAATGTCAATCGTTGTGCTGTTGATATTTGGCCCTGTTGACTAATGAGTTTGCCGGCCACTGCTCTCGCATCTTTGTTTTGTCTCCTCTCTTGGATTTCTCTGCTGTCACCCACTGTGACAATGTTGGAGGCTTGTTAGTGTGGTGGTGCGGGATAGGGGACACAGAGCTTTGTACAGTGTTCTTATTAAGTCTCTATCCAGAAGGGAGAGTGTGGAGGCCCCCCAATGACTATAGCCTCTCTGGGAATTTCTCACTCTCACGTTATTCTGCACTCAGCTTCCAGTAGTTCAACATGAGGATGGGATTCCGATGAGCATAGAAGTGTCCCACCAGTTTATAGATGTCAGTTGTTTCTGCCCTCGTAAGCAATTCTTGGGAGCTGTTTATCTCTAGATTTTCTTTTGTTTGTTTGTTTTCGTTCAAATTTGGAGTGGCAATCTACCTTTCAGTTTGTTTTCTGAGTGCTTCAAGAACTTTTTGGTTTTCAGTTTATACAGCATTCTCTGTCACTAAACACTGTAACCGACCATTGCCCTGGTGTTTATGAGTCATTGCAGTAAGGTGCCACAAAGTGGATCAGTGGGCAGGACAGTGGCAGCCTCAGGGGTGGCCATGGTCCAGGCACTGAGCATAGTCAGCAGAATATAGCAATGCCATGGGAGGCTTAAAAATCAGAAGGCAGCCCTAGCTGATTTGGCTCAGTGGGTAGGCCTGTAGACTGAGGGGTCTGGGTTCGATTCTGGTCAAGAGCACATGCCTGGGTTGTGGGCTTGATCCCCATTGGGGGAGATGCAGGAGGTAGCCAATCAATGATTCTCTCTCATCATTGATGTTTCTATCTCTCTTTTCCTCTCCCTTCCTCTCTGAAATCATTAAATAAGTATTTTTTTTTTTTTTTAAATCAGAAGACAGAGTGTCTGGACTCAGCCATCCAGAGGTAGTACTGAGAAACTCAACAATGGAAGTAGAATGCAGAAGCTAAATTCAGTTTAATATTTAAAAATTTTTTAAAGAGTTAAAATATTCAGGTTTAGGTCTTTCCATCTTTGAAAGTTTTATTTTAAATTAATCACAAAATTGTACCATTTGGAGACAGGTGAGTGTGAATGTTTTTTTCTCATAGCATAATATACAATGCTAAACATAATAGCATTTTATTTGTTTATTAAAAGTGTTAACTTTATGGTATGTATTTTTAATACAAATCTCTAGGAGGTTTTAAGTGTCTTTCAATATAGGATATATTAAGTTAAATATTGCAATGAGTAATTCAGGAAAGTTGATTCTCATACTTAAAAACCTCACAAGTTAACATCTTTAGGTCTTTAAATTTGCCTACATAGAAAAATCATCATAGTTCTATCAATTGCCTAAATAACTTAATTAAAATACAAGATATTTGAGCCTTAGTTTACTTACATTCTACTTATATAATTATTTACCCAGATTTCTTCTGGTTCAAATTGCTCTAAGTTAAATAGTCACAAATAATGAACTGAGAGCATAATATTAAAGCAAACAATTTTTAATTAATCTTCTAGAATAGTACACCTTGACAATCATTTTGAAAATTGACTTATTTAAATAGAATTTTCAATAACTGGGATATAATGAAAATATGACCAAAGTTAGTAAGAAAATATGACTAGAATTGTAAGTAGATATATATTATGTATCATATTCTAACAGAACATAACAAAGCAAGGTTGTTTAATCAATATTAACCTGATATGGAGAATATCAGATTTTAACAGTATTTCAAAACTCTTTGAATCTCATTTTTACCAGATAAATTAATTTTACAGAATTACAAAAAAAAGTAAAGAAAATATAACTGGTAGGTGGCATATGTTCAGTGTCAGCCTTCCACCAATCTATTGTTATAGGCAAATTAGTTTTGTATTATTCCCTAATCAATTTTATTCCAGTCTAAATCTCATCATTTTTTAATACCAAATAACCACACCTTTGCTATGAAGATTCTCTAGTGATCATACACAACCTATAGCTATTGCTTACTCCTCTCAACTATATAAACCTCAGAATATTCTACCTTTTAATGATATTTTCTTAGTTGCATGCTCATTCATTCTATGTTCCCTCAAAAATAACTCTTTCAAAAATTAAGGATTGCTGCATGTCTAGGACTATTATAGTACTCTGTAAAGACTATTATAGTACTCAGTAAAGACTTGTTGCTACTGGGAATGTAATCTTCATCAAAAGATATGCTATTTTGTTTTGTTAAATTTTCTTTCTTTGGATTATGGCAGTCATAACTTCAGAATTCATTTTATGGGGATATAAAATAAATGAGTTTCACCCAGAACTTCTTATATGAAAGAGAAAATTCTACATGGGAGAAATTACCATAGGAAACAGGACAACTCATCCAGCTGTGAATGCAAATACATTGTATTTGCCATTCCTTTAATCCCCATACTCTATTTCAGTGACAAATTTAGATGCATCTTATTATTATCATTACCATAAGTTTTTTACTTAATTCTTTCTTTTGCAAAGATCCGGAAATGAAGTCATTAGAATTAGAGTATCAGCTAAAAGTAAATATAATAATATTTTCATAAAAATTATAAGTAAATTACTTTTTTTTAATTTTTGTTTTATTTTGAATTAAGCCCTACTTTCATTTGGCATTTCCTTTCATCGGAATCCCATCCTCTTTAACTCATTATTACCATTTGAGAAATCAAGAAAAATATTTTCAAGTTAGTCAAAGATGATTTTGGAGAGAAAGTTTTTATCTGAATATCATATAGGATTTGAACAAAAGTCCATATCTAATTTATTCACCCACTAGGGAAAATTACACAGCAGTTGAGATCATTTCAATATCACCCTGAGTTTTTAGAATAAACCCAAAAGTTCAGAATTTATAAAAGAAAAGTTTAGTCGTGAAACTCAAAAACTCTCTTAAGTCTGTATGTAAAGTAAAAAGTAAGCTGAATAAATAGAGAAAGTTAATCTATAACCCAGCCTGTCCAGGCTACTATTTTATTTTATTTTTTTTTTTTTTTTTTTTTTTTTTTTTTTTACTATAGATAATTTTTTAATTTATTACATTTGTAAATTGTACTTATGTTGAAATTTATTATTATTATTTTTTAATATATTTTATTGATTTTTTTTTTACCCCCTCCCTCCCTCCCACACAACCCTTCCCTCCCCAGAGTTTTGTGTCCATTGGTTGCACTTATATGCATGTATACAAGTCCTTCAGTTGATTTATTATCTCCCCCAGATCTTCCTCCCGTCCCCGCTGTAACTTGACAGTCTACTTGTTGATATACTGTCTCTATATCTATCTTATGGTTCACCAGATTATAATGTTCTTTATTATCCACAAATGAGTGAGGTCATGTGGTGTTTCTCTTTCATTGATTGGCTTATTTCACTCAGCATGATGTTCTCCAATTCCATCCAGGATGCTGCAAATGATGAGAAATCCTTCTTTTTTATGGCAGCATAGTATTCCATTGTGTAGATGTACCATAGTTTTTGGATCCAATCATCTGCTGACGGACACTTAGGCTGTTTCCAAATTCTGGCTATTGTAGATTGTGCTGCTATGAACATAGGGGTGCATATATCCTTTCTGATTGGTGTTTCAAGTTTCTTGGGATATATTCCTAGAAGTGGGATTACTGGGTCAAATGGGAGTTCCATTTTCAGTTTTTTGAGGAAACTCCACACTGTTCTCCACAGTGGTTGCACCAGTCTACATTCCCACCAGCAGTGCACGAGGGTTCCTTTTTCTCCGCAACCTCGCCAACACTTGTCGTTTGTTGATTTGTTGATGTTGGCCATTCTGACAGGTGTGAGATGGTACCGCATTGTTGTTTTGATTTGCATCTCTCGGATAATTAGTGACTTTGAGCATGTTTTCATGTGCTTTTTGGCCTTCCTTCTGTCTTCTTTTGAAAATATTCTATTTAGGTCCATTGCCCATTTTTTAATTGGATCATTCATCTTCCTTTTATTTAGTTGTATAAGCTGTTTGTAGATGTTGGAGATTAAACCTTTATCAGTGGTAACATTTGCAAATATGTTCTCCCACACAGTGGACTTTCTTGTTGTTTTGTTGATGGTTTCTTTTGCTGTAAAGAAGCTTTTTATTTTGATGAAGTCCCATTTGTTTATTTTCTCTTTAGCTTCCATTGCACTAGGGGTAGTATCAGTGAAGAAGTTTTTTTGGCATACGTCTGAGATTTTGTTGCCTGTGGATGCTTCAAGTATTTTTATGGTTTCCCGTCTGATGTTTAAGTCCTGTATCCATTTTGAGTTTATTTTTGTGTATGGTGTAAGTTGGTGATCTAGTTTCATTCTTTTGCATGTATCTGTCCAATTTTCCCAACACCATTTATTGAAGAGACTGTCTTGACTCCATTGTATATTAGTGCCTCCTTTGTCAAATATTAATTGAGCATAGTGATTTGGGTTGATATCTGGGTTCTCGATTCGATTCCATTGATCTATATGTCTGTTTTTGTGCCAGTACCAGGCTGTTTTGAGAACAGTGGCTTTGTAATACAGTTTGAAGTCTGGTATTGAGATACCTCCTACTTTACTCTTCTTTCTCAGGATTGCTGTGGCTATTCGGGGTCTTTTATTGTTCCAAATGAACTTTTGGAGAGTTCTTTCTAGGTCAGTGAAATATGCCGTTGGTATTTTAATGGGGAGTGCATTGAACTTATAGATTGCTTTAGGAAGTATGGACATTTTGATGATGTTGATTCTACCAATCCATGAACATGGTATGTTCTTCCATCTGTTTACATCTTCCTCTATTTCTTTTTTCAGTGTCGTGTAGTTTTCCGCGTATAGGTCCTTTACTTCCTTAGTTAAGTTTATTCCTAGGTATCTTAATTTTTTTGGTGCGATCGTAAATGGAATTGCTTTTTTAGTCTCTGTTTCTATAAACTCACTGTTGGTGTATAGAAATGCCATAGATTTCTTACTGTTAATTTTGTATCCTGCTACATTGCCAAATTCATTTATTAAGCCAATTAGTTTTTTAATGGAGTCTTTTGGGTTTTTTATATACAATATCATGTCGTCTGCAAATAAGGATAACTTTACTTCTTCTTTTCCAATTTGGATGCCTTTTATTTCCTCCTCTTGTCTAATTGCAATGGCTAGTACTTCCAGTACTATGTCAAAGAGGAGTGGCGATAGTGGGCATCCCTGTCTTGTTCCTGTTCTTAGAGGGAATGGTTTTAGTTTTTGCCCATTGAGTATGATGTTGGCTGTGGGTTTATCATATATAGCTTTTATTACGTTGAGGTATGATCCATGTACTCCCACCTTGTTAAGAGTTTTTATCAGGAAAGGGTGTTGGATTTTATCAAATGCTTTTTCTGCATCAATTGATATGACTATATGATTTTTATCTTTCAACTTGTTTATGTGATGTATCACGTTTATTGATTTGCGGATATTGTACCAACCTTGCATTCCTGGTATAAATCCTACTTGGTCATGGTGTATGATCTTTGTGATGCTCTGCTGGAGCCGATTTGCTAGAATTTTGTTGAGGATTTTGGCATCTATGTTCATGAGGGATATTGGCCTGTAATTCTCTTTCATTGAGTTGTCTTTATCGGGTTTTGGTATTAGGGTGATGCTGGCTTCATAGAAGGAGTTTGGAAGTGTTCCTTCCTCTTGAATTTTTTGGAATAGTCTGAGGAGGATAGGTTTTAGTTCTTCCTTGAATGTTTGGTAAAACTCTCCTGTGAAGCCATCTGGCCCTGGGCTTTTGTTTGCTGGAAGCTTTTTGATGACTGTTTCAATTTCTTCCCAAGTCACTGGTCTATTGAGATTTTTAGATTCTTCCTGATTGAGTTTTGGAAGTTTGTATTTTTCTAGGAATATGTCCATTTCCTCCAGGTTGTTCAGTTTGTTGGAATAGAGTTGTTCGTAGTATTTTGTAACAATCCGTTGTATTTCGGTAGGGTCTGTTGTTATTTCACCTCTTTCATTTCTGATTTTGTTTATTTGGGTCCTCTCTCTTTGTTTCTTGGTTAGCCTGGCTAGAGGTCCATCTATCTTGTTTATTCTTTCAAAGAACCAGCTCTTGGTTTTGTTGATCTTATGTATTGTTTTTTTGGTCTCTATGTCGTTTATCTCTGCTCTGATTTTTGTTATTTCCTTCCTTCTGCTTACACTGGGTTTTTCTTGTTGCTCCTTTTCTAACTCTTTGAGTTGTAGAGTTAGATCATCTGTTACTATTTTTTCTAGTTTTTTGCAATAGGCTTGTAAGGATATGAACTTCCCTCTCAAAACTGCTTTTGCTGTGTCCCAAAGATTTTGGATTGTTGTGCTTTCATTGTCATTTGTTTCCAGGATGTTTTTAATTTCTTCCTTGATTTCTCTGGTAACCCAGTCCTTGTTTAATAGCAAGCTGTTTAGTCTCCATGTGTTTGATTTCTTTGGATTATTTTTATTGTAGTTAATTTCCAGTTTTATGCCATTATGGTCTGAGAAGATACTTGATATGATTTCTATCTTCTTGAATTTGAAGAGACTTTGCCTATGTCCCAAAATGTGGTCTATCTTTGAGAATGTCCCATGTGCACTTGAGAAGAATGTATATTCTGTGGCTTTGGGGTGGAGTGTCCTGAAGATGTCAATTAATTCCATCTGGTCTAGTGAGTCATTTAGGATTGATATTTCTTTGCTGATTTTTTGTTTAGATGATTTGTCGAAGGGTGACAGTGGGGTATTAAAATCTCCTACTATGATTGTATTGCTATTAATCTCTCCCTTAATGTCCTCTAGCAGTTTTTTAATGTATTTGGTTGCTCCTGTATTGGGTGCATATATATTTACCAGGGTTATTTCTTCTTGTTGGATTGTTCCCTTTAGTATTATGAAGTGACCTTCATTATCTCTTGTTATGTCCTTCACTCTGAGATCTAATTTGTCAGATATAAGTATTGCTACCCCAGCTTTTTTTTCATTTCCATTTGCCTGGAAAACTTTTTTCCATCCCTTCACCCTCAGTCTGTGTGCATCTCTTTTTCTGAGGTGGGTTTCTTGTAGACAACAGATGTATGGGTCTTGTTTTCTTATCCAATCTGTTACCCTATGTCTTTTGATTGGAGCATTTAATCCATTTACATTTAAGGTTATTATTGATAGGTACTCATTTGACGCCATTTTTATTCTATACCCGTGTTCCTTCTTCACTTCTTATTTCTTTATTTTTACAGTAGACCCTTTAGCATTTCTTGCATTGCTGGTTTGGTGGAGATAAATTCCTTCAGTCTTTTTTTGTCTGTGAAGCTCCTGATTTCCCCTTCAATTTTGATTGATAGCCTTGCTGGGTACAGTATTCTTGGATTCAGACCCTTCCTTTGCATGACTTTGTATATTTCATCCCATTCCCTTCTGGCCTGATAAGTTTCTGTTGAGAAATCAGTTGCTAGTCTGATGGGGGTTCCTTTGTATGTAACTTTCTGTCTCTCTCTGGCTGCTTTTAAGATTCTTACTTTGTCGTTGTTGTTTGCCAATTTAATTATAATGTGCCTTGGAGTCTGTCTTCTGGGATTCATTTTGCTTGGGACTCTGCGGGCATCTTGTATTTGTGTAGGTTTTTTCTTTTCTATTTCAGGAAAGTTTTCTGTCATTATTTCTTGAAATACTTTTTCCATGTCTACCTCAGTTTCCTTTCCTTCTGGAACCCCTATTATTCGAATATTATTTTGTTTTGTTTTGTCCCAAAGCTCCCGTAGGCTCTCCTCCTGCTTTTTAATCTTTTTTTCTAGAAGTTGCTCTACTTGGGTATTTTTTTCCATCTTATCTTCTAGCTCACTGATGCGGTCCTCTGCTTCATCTAGTCTACTCTTGATGCTTTCTATTGAGTTCTTCATGGTAGCGATGTCACTTTTCATTTCTTCTTGGTTCTTCTTCAGTTCCTCATGGCTCTCCTTCATTTCCTCATGGTTCTTTCTCATTTCTTCTTGGCTTTTGTCAAATTTCTCTTCCATTCTTTTTAGCCATGCTATGATCATTACTCTGAATTCTTGCTCTGGCAGGCTGCTTACCTCTGGCTCGTTTACTTCCTTTTCTGGTGATGCCTGCTTTTCTTTCAAGTGCGGACTATGTTTTTGTCTCCCCATGGCCTCTCTTTTCAGGCTGTCTGGTTATGTGGTATTCCTTCTCCTGCGTTGATTTTGAGGTACAAAATACAACACTACCAGGTACGACACAAGCGGCACTTAACAGGAATGTATTTACAATATTAATAACCTCTAATAAAGGTGACCACTAGAGAAAGGCAACTTAGGGGATAGGAGAGAAGGAATAAAGGTAAAAATAAAATAAAGAAAAATAAAAAAATAAATAAAATTAGAATTAAAAAAAAAATAAGTAAATTAAAAAAAAAAAAAGAGGGATAAAGAGATAGAAAAAGAAGAAGAAAAAAAAGTAATGACAAAATGAAGTTGGAAAACAGGGAAAAAAAGAAGAGGGAGAGAGAGAGAGAGAAAGAGAGAGAAGAAGCAAACTAAAAGAGAAATGGGAAACAAACTATATATATGTGGAGAAAATTGCCGTAGAAAAACCTCTGGACCCAGCCAATGCCAGTAACAAAACTTGGAGATTAATACAAACTACAATATCCACTATTATTAAGTAAGGCTATGATATACAGAAGTAAAAGAAACAAACAAAAACAGAGGATTTAAAAAAAAATACAAAGCAACAATAACAATACAGGAATAAGCATAACAATTTCACTAAAAGGCATAAAAATTCACAATAATCAACCTTCACACATACAATGCGAAAAGGATAGAGGGGAGAATGGATTTTTTTTTTTTTTTTTTTAACTAGTTAATATAGTGCAGAGATTGGTATTTATACACTTGGATCAGGGGTTGGAACTTAGGTCTATAAGTATAGTGAGAGCTTTAGCAGGGGGTATAGAGAGAGAATAGAAGAAAAACTAAAGCCGGAAAGGGATAGGATAAACTGTAGACTAAAGGGTAAAGTTTAGTAAGAGAGTGATAGTGTAAAGGTTGAGTTGAGATAGGGTTGAATGATGCTATAGTAGAGATTAAAATAGAATGAAGGTTACTCCCAATGTAAAATAAAGAAAAAATAAAATGGTACTAGAGAGAGAAAAAAAAAGAAAAGAAAAAAAAAATAAATAAAAATTTTTTTTTTAAAAAAATTGCAAAATAGCAGTAGTAATAGTGATAGAGATTGAAAAATGTAATAATTGAAAAGGTAAAATCAAGTAAGGAAAAAAGAAAAAAAATTGTTTCTTAAGTAAAAGATATGAAAAATGAAAATTAAATAAAAGATGTAAAAAATGAAAATAAAATAAAGTATAGCAAAATTAGCATAAAAATGACCAGTACTGGTCACTCACTTCCTCAGTTAATGTATTTGGCACTTCTGATTCTCGGACCAGACAGTCTTGCAGTTCCCAGCTTTCCACTGCACCTCAGTTTTGTAAGGTAATCCTTAATTTTTAGTAGACTATATCTTAGATATTTGTGTCCATTTATTTTTGATTAATTAAAAGACAAAAGAAAAGAAAGGAGAAAAAAAAAAAAAAAAAAAGAGAGAAAAAAAAAAAAAAAAAAAAAAAAAAAAAAAAAAAAAAAAGGGCAGTTTGTAATTCAGCTCTTAGGTGTCAGTGTTTCCGGTTTGACCCCCCAGTCTTTTTGGTTGCTCTGGCCTTCTTTCTCTATGGCTCTAGCTGGCAGGGTGCCAGCTGGCTCCCAGACTATCTCTTCTGGCTCCGATCCCTTGTTTCCAGGGAGGCACTTTCTCCCTGCAAATTCCCCGGATATGCCCAACTAGGCTGTTCTTCCCTGGTATTCCGAAGCTAGGGGGTGAAGGGGATCAGGCGCCGAGGTGTCCAGATGTTCCGCCCTTGGCGGGACACAGGCTACTATTTTAAATATAGCCTTTAGTTATGAGCTTCCCTTCATAGTGGAATGTGTTTTCATTGGACATTGATTACTGTTATTGTGGAGGTAGTTTGGATCAAATCTCATTTCTCACAACCCATTTCCTATCAGAGCTAATGGGTTTGCAGCTCATTTATAATGATCATATTGGCAGGGATTTAGCTGATACTAAATTTTCAAATACTCCATAGGAGAGGTTTTTCCACTCTCCTGAGTGCCTTTCAGCTGCAGGTAAAGAATGTTACAGCTGGATGAGAGAGCTAATTAGAGCCAATTATAGCCTAAGTGACCGGCATTGGCATTAAAATGTCTGGCAGAATCTACCTGTACTCGCAACACAGAGGTTTGAATCTCTACAAATACCTGTCTTGGAACATTAACATTTTATAGAATAGCAGGTAATAAGTGCTTAAATTTAATAATCAAATGAGCCATTGCGAAATGAATCCTGAAAGTAGGACTTCACTAGACATGATTTTACACTGACTGCCAAAGGCATCTCAAAATTAATAGTAAATATCAGATACTTAATGAAAGGCAACAAGGTTCTACAACCCATTTGGACTTTATAAACCCAGTGACCTGAATTTAATTCAACATACAAACTCATATTTTCTCATATGAGGCACATTGGATCAGCATTCTAAAGGAGCTATTGTATTTGCAGACTAACATCATTTTATTTTATTTCATTTAGTTTGTCTAACAGAATTCACAGATTCCTTAGAGAGTAGGATTGTTTTTGTCCAAAATATCCATTCCTGTCTATTCTAGTCATAAGGCTGTAGGTCCTCATCTGTCCCTTAAAAAGTAGGAAAAAGTGCTGAAACCAGTTTGGCTCAGTGGTAGAGCGTCGGTCTGCGGACTGAAAGGTCCCAGGTTCAATTCTGGTCAAGGGCATGTACTTTGGTTGTGGGCACATCCCCGATAGGGGGTGTGCAAGAGGCAGCTGGTCGATGTTTCTAGCTCTCTATCTCTCTCCCTTCCTCTCTGTAAAAAAAAATAAACAAACAAAAAAAGTAGGAAAAAGTTTATATAGGGACAAACATTTTCTCTAGCCTTTTAAATGTGTTTTTTTTTGTTTGTTTTTTTGTTTTTTTTGGCAAGCAAATGGTATGAGTGAGGGATAGAGTGAAGTAGAATACTTAGCACTAACTGTTAAAGTTTGGAAGGAACTTTAAAGAAAATTACATCATTTTCAATATGTAATTGTGAGAAATTGAAAAATTTATCTATCTCTAACCCAATAATCTCTCCAACATCTATCTATCTAGTTATCTATTCATCCATCTGTCATGAATATAAGAATCTATCTCATAAACTATAATACCACATCCTGAAATATACAGATGCTCCAAACAATGTTCACAGGTAAATATAATGAATAATTTTGAAATATATTTATAAGGATCGAGAATTGAAAATGTTGAAAATGAAAAATATTTTAAAACATTTCTTTCTTATGCTTGTCAGGCAAGTCTTAGTTGTAGAAAATTATATTAGAAGTTTCTACTGCTTAATCAGTTTTTAATTTAAAACACAAAGCCTACATCTATATATATAAAATGCTAATATGCAAATAGACCAAACAGCAGAACAACTGAACAACCAAATAGCTGGTTGCTATGACATGCGCTGACCACCAGGGTTTGTATGCAGAACATGGTGTGCATCAGCCACTACAGGATGGTGGTGCAGGTGAGTGGGGGTGCCAGTCCAAGGCGGGGTACTTGTTGCTGTCATTGGGGCACTGGTTTCTGTCATCAGAGCGAGCCTCTAGTGGTTACTGAAAATTATTTGCTTCCGCTCACACCTGCTGCCGCTGGCACCAGCCCTAGTCGTACCCCTCTGCCACTTGCACTCACTGCCAGTGCCCAGTGCCAGCCCTGATAGCTTGGCACTATCAGTGGGTGGGAGTGGTGGCTGCTAGCCCTGATTGCCCCTCAGGTCTTCTCCATCTCTTCCTGCTCCTGAGGGGTTATTCGAGCCAACAGCTGACCTTTGCACCCACTGACGATACTGGCCCTGCTGCACCTGCAGCTGGTGCCTCCACTTGCACCTGCTGCTGGCACCAGCCCCAATTGCTCCATGCTGCCAGGAGGTGTGAGTGGGGCCAGTGCTATCAGCACATGGAAGCGGTGATAGCAGGGGCTTCCAGCAGACGGGGGATTGGCAGCTGTGGCTGGAGGTGCTGGGCGGGGACACAGAGGATGGACCAAGACCCGCCCTGTGCCCACCACAGTCTCATGCCCACAATTCTTTTGAAGGTGCATGAATTCATGCATTAGCCCCCTAGTTTATTATATAATTGTGTATATTTATAATGCACCATTTTCTGAAATTCACAGCTACAGAATGTAGCCATAAGTTAAAGGGAGTAATCAATAATTTCTGATAGGTTGAACACAACAAAATCAATTAACATCTAATGAAAACAAAAATTGTTCTTCTGGTATGCATTTCTAAACAGCATTAAAAACTATCTGATGAAAATACACTTCATGGAATTGTTTGTCCTGACTCAAATTTAATTCCAGTTATGACCCTGAGAGATGATTAGTAAATGTGACTTTTTAATTAGCATTTTGCATAATACATTGAAATTATAATGCATTCATGCATTTGATTGTCAAGGTGCAGATGTGCTAATATGAAGCTGTAATTTTCTCATCTAAATAACTCTTTTAGTAGCACTCTCATTTCTTACAATTTTATTGTTTAGGACCTATTAGTTTTCATTTTAAAGAATGAGTTCAGAGAGAAATGAATCTTGGTCAGCCTATATTGTGATAGTGGATTGATTAGAATAGTGGGAATCAAAGGAAACTAACATTGTATATAAAGGTTGTTTATTTTATTTTAGTGAAATCTCTTTGACCATTATTTAAATGTAACTTTAAAATGTAAAAAGTGGCTTTCTTTTTCAAACCACCACTAAATTAGAGTGAAATTGAGTCAAATAGTAATTATACGATTAAAAAAAATGGAGGTTTGTTTCATTTTACAGGAGTTGCATGGACACAAAAATCAGACTGTTCACAGGATGATCATGTGACATTGGTAGTAAACATAAAATATGGGGATGTATTTGATACTTGGTTTTATGATATGAGCCCTGGTACCTGAAAAATATTTGAAACAATCTATTGATACCTCTGTTAAACAGATTTCCAGACTGTTCACCAAAATATATCTGTTTCTATTGGAATTAGTATTTGTTTCTATGAAAATATCAAACTCCTATTAACTGGGCAGCTCAGCTTCAACTCTGAGGAGAATGAGGAAAAAAGGGAGTAAATATGGAATGTGGTTGCTCCAAAGAAATGCAGGGTGCACCGTGTTTTTACTTAAAGGCTCACTGTGACTTTGCTTTTCTTTCTGTACACCGGATTGATTGTTAGAATGAAATAGATGTTTCCAAATGAGGTGAGAGAACTTTTGAACTAGGATTCTTAGCCATTGGTCCTATTTACAAATGAGTTACTAGTAAACTGCTGGGAATCAAACACCCACACACGTGGATAGTTGCTACCTACTTCGCCAACATAGATTTTTGTGTTCTTGGTACTGAAAAATTTGCCAGTAAAACTGCGATTATTGCAAACATGTGTGGTGACACTGAATGAGATTTCCAGGGAGTGGTGTGGTAGAATGAATATTATTATTTGGGAAAATGCTTCCTTAGGACATTATAGGAAAAGCGCTGCCTACATTTCCAACCTCTGCCATACAGAATTCTTATTACATGGATAACACTATGAAAAGACCTCTATGTTGCTCCTGGCACAGTCCACATGGGTCCCTGGTAGGTAATCCCTCACAGCAATTTTATAGCATCTGGCTCCAGGTGCTCATAAAGCATAGTGAAGCATTGCATTTGTGGCAATGCTGATGAGCTGAGATTGGCTCCTGTTGAGTTCCAGGAGCCAATGTTGTGTTTCTAGGTAGCATTATAATGTTTTACAGGATTCTTTCATGCTAAGATACTACTTTTTCCCTTTAGTTACAAATTCTATCTAATAAAATGAACATGCAAAATGGCCATCACTCCAAGACACAAGATCGCTGCCCCCATGTGGTCAAAGATGGCTGATCCTATGTGGACACAAGATGGACACCACAAGATGGCCTGCAGGGGAGGGCAGTTGTGGGAAGTTAGGTGTGACCAGCCCAGCAGAGGACGCATTTGGGGGTGACCAGGTCAGCAGAGGAGGGCAGTTGGGTGAAACCAGACCATCAAAGGAGGGCAGTTGGGGGGGGAACCAAACCTACAGGAAGGGCAGTTGGGAGTATTTAGGCCTAATCCTGGTGGTCAGACATCCCTCGAGGGGTCCCAGATTGGAGAGGGTATAGGCTGGGCTGAGGGTCAAACCTCCCCCGCCCCCCCGTGCACGAATTTCATGCACCAGGCCTCTAGTGGTTTTATAAAAGTGAAATAACAGGTTGGTTTCATAATATGTAAATTAACTTGAAATTTGAGGATGAAGGTTTTAAATGTCCCAGAAATTGCCAAATGTTTGGAAATCATCATATTAGATCGATAATGTGGAATTTCCAAATAAGAAAATAATTGATTAAAAATGTTTCCTTAATGCTTTAAGAGTAAACTTACAGTTCTAAATTTTATGTTAGAAGGGCTAAGTAATTGTATTATTTGTGTGATCTTCACGTGCATATCACTTGCATCTTCACTTAGTGATTTTTATCTTTAGTAACATTATAAAAGTTATGAACCCTTAACTGTAAACTCTTGGAAGTTTAAATATATGTAAAGAAAGGATTTCTGAATACCATACAAATGAAAACATAAAGATAATCATTTATAAGATCACTTAAAAATTAGGCCAATGTTGTAGGATATCATAGTAATATTTCCTTAATGCTGATGTTCCCAGAATGTATCCAGTTAAGAAGGTGTTTTGATTTTACAGGCAGGCTGGCAAAGAAGAAACAGTGAGGAGAAGTGAAGCACACTTTGTAGTATGTTGTGTTTTAGTATATATATCATATTTTTATGCATTTCCTTGCTTGATAACACTGACCATGTTCTTCTACATTACCATTAACCTAAAGTCTTTGGATCATTCGGTTGCTTTACTGTAATATTTCTAGGCAAAATCAAAGGATAATGCCCAGCAGTCAATGGGAAAGTGTTGGGGAGTTATTTTTGAATTGTTAGGACCACAGAGGTCTCTGCAGCATTGGTCACTGATACCAGGTCATAGGTGGCACTAGAAGGTATTCTGCTCATCATCACACGGCAAGAACCTCATTAATTTTCAACTTTGGAGATTTCTCAGATATTATGGTTTATTGTGATAAGAGGCCAGTAGACAACAAGGGGCTATCACCATCCTAGCAGGATAATTGTGATCAGTTAGAGCAGTGTTCAGCAAAGTCATTAGTCAACAGAGCCAAATATCAACAGTACAACTATTGAAATTTCTTGGGAGAGCCAATTTTTTTTAAACTTAAACTTCTTCTAATACCACTTCTTCAAAATAGACTCACCCAGGCCATGGTATTTTGTGGAAGAGCCACACTCAAGAGGGCCACAGAGCCACATGTGGCTCGCAAGCCACAGTTTGCTAACCATGGAGTTAGAGAAACAGCTGCATTTAGACAATAGCATAGAGAAGAATTTGCTTGAAACATAAGTGATTCACTTGAGCATCTTTTGGCATTTTCTTGCTCAGTTTGGATGGGAAAAGGAAATAGTATGGTGGCTAAGGGATCAAACTTCTTAGAAATAAAGGTCTGTATCATACCAACAGATAAACCACTTAAAACAGCAGAAGTGAGGGTAAGGAGGATCTATAATGAGTAGTAGAGAAGAGAAATAGCGCAAATTGGTTGTGCCTTCAAGACTAGCTGTAGTGGCATATAGCAGTTCATTTACACATATTGTAAGTTCTCCTGATAAAGAAGTCCACCAGATTATTGGTTAGTTCTTCCTAGAACTTATATTACAAAGCATCGTAGGGACAGATTGGACTCAATCACCCTACAACTTCCACCCTTTCCACCTTGGCTTCAGAGCTGAAGCACTGATTTTCCTAGCTGCTGAGTGTGCTGGTGGCTCACAGTTGTCAGCTGATTCCCCTTTTGGGAATTTCTAATGATTACAGAGAACTGCCTGATCCCATGTCAAGCCTAGTCCCCAGAGACTATTCACAGCCCTTGACGGTATAATCAGGATATAGAGAGAGCCTGGTCCTTCTGCTACCATGCAAAATAATTCTATAGGACCTTCCCTCTTCCAGGGTTTCCCAATTGACTGAAACCACGGTTGTAACTGTCACAGTTCAAATTCTATTTTTATTTGAAGTGTACTATTCAAACTGGTAAGCACATACATGTGCCAGACTATGTTTGCATAAGTTTTCACAATGAATAACCTGTTAAGAAACTAGTAAATAAGATCAAGACACATGACATTACGTGTCCCTAAAGCCACAATTGGGCTGCCTTTCGATCACTCTTCAATGCAAAGGAGCATCCACATCCTGACTTCTAATACCAGGAATTGGTTGTGTATGGTTTTTATCTTTATATAAATAAAAAATAAAGTCTGTGTGTTTTGGGTGTTTTTTTTTTTTTTCAATATTACATTTTGACTTTCTTATATGTTGTGGATTTATTTGTGGTTCATGCATTCTCACTGCTCCATAGTGGTCAATGCATGATATATTGCAAAACACTCATCCATTCTACAGCAAAGTAATGTTTGGGGTGAATTTTCTTAGACACTATTATGAATGGTTCTGCAATCAAGTGTCTTGTAAATGAGTTTTATCAAATATATGGACACAGTTTATATATACATGTATACAATTCTATTTATTTATAATAATATATACATATATACATACACACACACACACACACACACACACACATATATATATATATATATATATATATATATATATATATATACTCAATCCTGCTTTATTTACTCTCCACAATTTTGGAGAGTAAATCTCTCCATTAAACTTCCTACCTGCATCTCAGAGGCTTTTCTGGGAAAGTCTACTTGTATACTGTGGGTCAAATTGCATTCTCCAAAAAATATGTTCAAGTCCTAGCCTCTGGTTACTGTGAATGTGACATTATTTGGAAAGAGGGTCTTAGCAGTGTATTGCATGCATATGAGCATAACCAATGGACACAAGACACTGGGGAGCGGGGGGAGGGCTTGTGTGTGTGTGTGTGGGGGGGTGGGGGGGTGGGATTGGGGAGGCTGGGTGGAGGTAAATGGGAAAAAAAGGAGACATATGTACTACTATTTGTAATACTTGAAACAATAAAATAAAATAAAAATAAAAAGATGAGGTCATACTGGATTATGTTGACCTCTAAATCCAATGACTTTGTCTTTTAGAACAGGTGGTATTTAAAGACCCAGACACAGCAGAGACACACAAGGATGAAGACAGTGGGACAGCAGAAACAGTGATTGGTATGATGCAGCTATCTATATAATAGAGGAATATGCAAATTAGCCCCAGCACCATAATGTCATGACTGAACAGCAGGGACCTGAGGCTGAATGGTGCCTGGCCAGGGAGAGGGACCTCAGGCCGTGGTCCCCACCCCAATGCCAGGCAGGGGTACCTCAGGCCATGCCCCTGGCCCAGCAGGGCTTGATAGGGACCTCAAGCTGTGCCCCCGACTCTGACACCAGGCTCCTGACCCTAGCACCAGGCCAGGGGACCTGAGACTGTGCCCCTCACCCAGAACCAGGCTGGGGGACCTGAGGCTGCTCCACCCGCCCCGGGGGAGTTTGATGGGGGCGGAACCGGCCGGGTCTGGGTCTCCTGTGTTTTCAAAGTGTGTGTGGATGGTGGGTGGAGACTTGACTCTAGGTCTCATGGTGTGCTCCAGACTCTGACAGGAGGGAGATTTTCATATACATTTTACTAATTTTCTTTCATCCCTGACACTTCTATTATAGAGAAAGGGCAAATAACAATATTAAAATATTTCCTCTAATTAATTCCCTTTTAATGTGCATGAATTTTGTGTACCAGGCCATTAGAAAGCCAAGAATTGCCTGGGCCACCAGAAGCTTAGAGGTAAGAAAAATTCTTCCTAAAACCTTCAGAGTGGCATGGTTCGGCCAAAACCTTGATTTGGAATTCTGGCTTCCAGGATTTCTGGAGAATAACTTTCTGTTATAACTTCAAGGTACCAAGATTGTGGTAATTTTTTTTTACTATAGCCTTAAACAACTGATACTCTTCAACAAAAGCCAAAGCCAAAAAATGGGTATGAATTTTACTGGAAATTTTAAAAATAGGTAGAGTTTTTGAGGAACCTCTATACTGTTTTTCATAAGTGGCTGCATCAATTTACATTCCCCACCAACAATGCAAAAGGATTCCCTTCTCTCTACATCTCCGATACTTACTAATTTTGTGTTTTTGATAATAACCATTCTAATAATTGTGAAGTGATGTCTTACTATGATTTTGATTTGCATTTCCCTGATTATTAGTGATGCTGAGTATCTTTTCACAGGGTCACATTACATATGGGCGATATCAACTACTATGATGAAAATTTTAATTAGACAAAGACAGTGATTAATTTCTTATGTAAAGGAGACTGTTCTCCACTTGTTATAGGAATAACACAGAATAAAACCTTTGAGTCTCCAAGGTGGTCAAATGTTGTTTGCAATATCCTATAATATTTACCTGTAAAATTAAAAGGTCGTTGAATATTTTGGGTGATCAAATACATTTTGACATTAAAAAATATACATTTCTTTATTGATTTCAGAGAGGAAGGGAGAAGGAGAGAGAGATAGAAACATCAATGATGAGAATCATTGATCAACTGCCTCCTGCATGTCCCCTATTGGAGATGGAGCCTGCAACTCAGGCATGTGCCCTTGGCCGGAATTGAACCTGGAACCCTTCAATCCACAGGCTGATGCTCTATTCACTCAGCCATGCCAGCTAGGGCTCATTTTGACATTTTTGAGACATGTATAGTTAGCAGTCATTGTTTTAAAAGCATGAATATTTTAATAAGTTTTAACAAAGTATAAACATAAAGTAGCATACTTAAAACATTATTTGTGGTAAATTAATAATTAGTCAAATAAAATACTCAATATTGTTTTCTCCTGTTTCCCTGCTAGATATAAAAGTTTTATTTAAATAAGGAGGGGCACATTTATAGATTTGTGAATATATATATATATATATATATATATATATATATATATATATGATTCTAAATATAAGATGGCAGAGATTCAGAAATTGTTTAACTTCCATCCTTGCGATACCTGGAGATTCCTACAATATCACTGTCAGTCTATTCATCATGGCCAAACAAAAAGTCTCTCTTAACCATAATCTCCTGGGAAGAGAAGCAAGCAGGGTTTGACAATGGTTAACTCTTTATATGGAGCAATTGGACAGAAGTATATCTCATATATATGCATTGTCTATTAAAAAGATGAGTGAATAAACAAATGTATAAGAAGCAATGTCTGGTAAGGATTGTCTTACAGCAGACACTGTGGAGGATAAACTGGCATATGATAGATATATCCACTAAAGATTATTAAATAAATATGAATATGCATGCCTTTTGACTTTTAATTCTCTATGGAAAATGTAAAATCCTATATAATAAAAGCATAATATGCTAAGTGTCTGGTTGCCTGGTCATCCATTCAATCAACCAAAGCATAATATGGTAATGATATGCTAAGGCCACTCAACCATTCACTATGACATCCACTGACCACCAGGGAACAGATGCTGCTACCAGTAGGTTACCTTGCTGCTGGACTCCAGCCAATCAGGACTGAGCAAAATGGGCCAGACATGCCCTAGAGCCTTCTTTTTTTAAAAAAATTTTAAAATATATTTTTATTGATTTTGTACAGAAAAGAAGGGAGAGAGATAGTTAGAAACATCGATGAGAGAGAGTCATCAATCAGCTGCCTCTTGCACACCCCCTACTGGGGATGTGCCCGCAACCAAGGTACATGCCCTTGACCGGAATCGAACCCGGGACCCTTCAGTCCCCACACCGACGCTCTATCCACTGAGACGAGCCGGTCTCGGCCCCTGGAGCTTTCTTGTGGTCCCTCCTGGGTGGCCAACCTCCCATGTCCTTCCCTGGCTACGATCGTGCACTGGTGGGGTCCCTTGGCCTTGCCTGATCCCTCTCTCAATCCAGGACCCCTCAGGGGATGTCTGAGAGCAGGTTTTGGCCTGACAGCAGAACAACTGCTCACTATGATGTACACTGATCACCAGGGGGCAGACACTCAATGCAGGAGCTTCCCCCATGGTGATCAGTGCGCTCCCACAGGGAGTGCTGCTCAGCCAGGAGTCGGGCTCATGGCTGGCGAGCACAGGGGCAGTAGTGGGAGCCTCTGCCACCTCTGCAGCAGTGCTAAGAATGTCCGAGTGCCAGTTTAGGCCCACTTCCCACAAGAGGGCGCAGGTTGGGCTGAGGGACCCCTTCCCAAGAGTGCATGAATTCCATGCACCAGGCCTCTAGTCATTTCACAACTGTAAGAGATATCTAGAGATTATTATTTTCTTTCCTTCATAAACCATTAGCCAACAGTAATTTTTTTCTTCATGAATTTTACAAGAAACTCTGAAACAAAAGCCTATTATAGGATACACCTACATACAAATTCATATAAAAAGTAGGGCAGAAATAGATTTACAGCTGTGAGTAAATAATATTATTTATTATTATTTTCCATGTTAGCTATTATTAATCTACTTTTGCCCCACCTTGTGCATATATATTAATTTATTCACATGTATATTTTATATTTTTATTGATTTCAGAGAGGAAGGGGAAGGGGGAGAGAGAGAGAAAAAGAGAGAGTGAGACAGCAAAGATGAGAAAGAATCATTGATTGACTGCCTCCTGCACGCCCCACACTGGGGATCAAACCTGCAACCCAGACATGTGCCCCGACTGGAATCAAACCCTGACCTCCTGGTTCATAGGTCGATGCTCAACCACTGATCCTTGCCAGCTGGGCTATTCATATATTTTATATTTAATTGCTCCTAGTGTATCCTGATGAACAAACATTGCTTAACAAAAAAATGTAGTTAAGGTCATTTATTGGAAAATAAGTTCTTCTGAAAAAAAATAAGAAACTAAAAGTGTATTTCTATGATATACTGATAATTCATCTAGCCTACAGAATGAATCTTAGATGTTCTTTAAGCATATGGAAAACAAAAAAGAGAGTGAAGTTATTTGGACAGTATTAATTTGGAGATGCTTAAAGGAAGATAGTAGTTAAAATAAATAAATATGTCTTAAATAAGTAGACAGAATATCTTAGGTAAGACATATTTTTAAGGAAATGTTTTTAAACAGGGTCATGTAAATATTATTTCAAGTATGGACAATTATTTTCCTAATATTTATATTTCTTTTCTTCCTCTGGTATCAGGAACCTTATATAGACCACAAGAGGATGCGGTGAGTCTTTCTTGGCAAAAGAAGAGAAAATCAGAATATAAATTTTCTAGAAATCCTCTAAGGAAATAAAAGTGGGTTTTCTGTTGCATGCATATGGAATTACCTCCTAGAGAGTAAAGGAGAACAGGAAGAATAATATCTTGCATGTAGTATTGGCTAACATCTCATTACACACCAGTGAATTCTCAGTTTCTCTGGAAGAAACTATTATTCATTTCAAGCTCAAATACATTACTCAAAATTATAAATATAATTATAGTTTTCTGGCACTTTTTACTAAAACCCAGTTTTGCTAGCTGTCATAACCAGAAAATGCAGCACCTTATAGGCTGTATACTCCTGGGATTCCAAATACCCTTAAAAGTATACACTCTGAATACTTTCTTGGATTTAACATTTTAAAACATCATCACAAGGAA
This sequence comes from Pipistrellus hanaki, assembly GCF_964339955.1. NCBI lineage: Eukaryota > Metazoa > Chordata > Mammalia > Chiroptera > Vespertilionidae > Pipistrellus > Pipistrellus hanaki. Next base: position 172,845,716 of record NC_140503.1, on the reverse strand, counting down.
AGGGGCTTTATTCCTTTTTCATAAATTCCATTAAACCATGTAGAATATCATCAATTTCATTTTACAAAAGTTTACAAAAATATCTTTAAATTTGTATCAAACCTATAGTGGGAGGGTTCTTGACTAGCCCAAGTCTTTTTTTTTTTAATAATATATTTCTATATTGATTTCAGAGAGGAAAGGAGAGGGAGAGAGAGATAGAAACATCAATGATGAGAGAGAATCATTGATCAGCTGCCTCCTGCACAACCCCCACTGGGGATCAAGCCCGCAACCCAGGCATGTGCCCTTGGCTGGAATCGAACCCAGGACCCTTCAGTCCACAGGCTGACGCTCTATCCACTGAGCCAAGCCAGCTAGGACACTAGCCCAAGTCTTGTTCCTGTGCTAAAAATAACCAACATTATATTCAGTTGAGCTAGATGTGAATTCCCTTTGTTCACTTTCATGAAGTCTTATTTAGCATACTGTGATGAACAAATATTGCTTTCTATAATGGAGGGAAAGACTGCTTAGAGAGACTCTATGAATAACATTATTTGGAAGCAACCCTGGCTGGTGTTGCTCTCAATGGTTGGAGCATTGGCCCACCCACCCCCTTAAGGGTTTGAAGTTCTTTCAGGTTCTATTCCTGATCAAGGGCATGTACCTGGGTTGTTGCAGCTTCCTTTCCTGCCCCCTGGTAGGAGTGCCTGTTGGAGGCAACCAGTGGATGTGTCTCTCTTCAATGCTTCCCTCTCCCTCTCCCTATCCCTCTCCCTCCCCTTCCCCCGTTCCCCTCTCCCTCTCCCTGTTCCCCTCCCCCTCCCCCTCTCCTTCTCCTTCCCTCCATTCTTTCTGAAAAGCAATGTTATATATATATATATATATATATATATATATATATATATATATATATATATACACACACACACACACACACACACACACACACACATATATATATATATATATACATACATATATATATATATATATATATATATATATATATATATATTTTCCCCCCCCCCACCATTCTCTGGTGAGGATTAACAAAAAACAAAACAAACAAAAATTATTTAGAAGCCAATTTTTCACAATTTGTCAATAATAAATCTGAAGAGCCTAAAAAATATTGTCTCTTAATGAACCAAGGAAAGAAAGGAAAGCAAACTTATTTGAAGCAAATTAGTCTGGAGAGGCTGAAGCCTCCTATTTTAATTGAATGTAAATGGTGCATTCAGTATGCAAGGCACCATCATTTGAACAGTCTTGAAAAAGAAAAAAAAAAGAAGTCTCTCTATTCAAGAAATAGCACATTAAAAAGCCATGTACAGCCTAGTTATGTCAGTAACTGGTGTTATGTGTGTGCTAGCAGACCACCTTAGTGGATGGAATGTATTATAATCAGGATGTTCATCATACATAATTACTGAACAGGAGCTGTGTTATATGGCACCGACAAGCACGGATCTGAAGTTCTAGATTTATGTTCTTTTAGGTTCCTAAGCAGAGCTTGTTATGTGTAAACCAGCAGAAGCAGATGGACTGCTCTCCAGAGTACAGTAGAACAATGTAGGATTTTACAGAGGAGAAAGGTTCCGCTAGTGAAACCACAGACATACAGGCGCTGGAGAGGCAAATCCCACAACTGACCAAAAGGAACCACTGTTCACACTTAAAATCGAATTGATATATATCAAATCTGATAAGCAGGACACCTAGGGAGGGAGAGAGAGAACTTCTTGTTTAAAAACCGGCACAGACCTGTCTGTATTGAATAAAAATCGAAAGCACTGAATCTACAGTCACTTTTTAGTAGATGTGTAACTTTGAAAGCATCCGTTATCTCCTTTTCCATTTTTTCTTTCAAGAAAAAAGGAGAGAATACCTGCACTGACCACATAGTTTCCACAAGAATTCAATAAGATGAGGATGGGATAGTAACCTCTATGTAATTGTCAGCTATAATTAATATCCTGATTTTATTGATGAGAAAAATTCTCAGAGTTTAAGTGACTGGCCCAACATTACGCAGCTGTGAGTAACAAAATAAAAGACAAATGAGTGCTTAAGTTATTTGATGCTGCATAACAAATCATCCCGACATTCATTGACTTAAAATGAGAACAAATGCCCTAGCTGGTTTGGCTCAATGGATAGAGAGTCCACCTGCAGACTGCAGGGTCCCAGGTTTGATTCCAGCCAAGGGCACATGCCCAGATTGCAGGCTCAATCCCCAGTAGGGGGAATGGAGGAGGCAGCAGATCATCTCATCATTAATGTTTCTTCTCTTCCTCTCTGAAATCAATAAAAATATATTTTAAAAAAAGAACAGTGTGTCATTTTCCATGATTCTGCTGCACACACTTGGGCTCATTTACAGCTTCCTTTTTCAGGGTCAGGTGGGTGCTGGGCTCAGCTAGGACAGCTGAGATGGGAGAGTATTTCTTATCAAAATGTCTCTCTCTCTCTCTCTCTCTCTCTCTCTCTCTCTCTCTCTCTCTCTCTCTTTCTCTCTCTCTTTCTTCTCTCCCTCCCTCCCTCCCTTCCTCCCTCTCTCTCTCTCTCTCTCTCTCTCTCTCTCTCTCTCTCTCTCTCTCTCTCTCTTTTTTTTTTAGATATTCAAAATGCAAGCCACCAGTCTCCAAATTAACACTCTGCTTGCCTCAGATTTACTGAAACTACGTTGACCAAATCAAGTCACAGAGGTAAGCCAGCTGATGGTCTACAGGAGAGCACTACCCAAAGGTAAACACCAGAAGGTATGACCTATGGAATATAGTTATTTGTTAATCTGAAAATCCTTTATTTTAATGTGGTATTTTATTTGTTAACTACAAATAAGAACATTTACAAAATATAGAATAATTTATAGACATTTTTAGAGTGAATAATCTGCATATTTATGTGTGAACATGGAAGTTTTACTGAAAATTCTTGAAATTTACTGACAGAATGATGTACAATTTAATTGTAAAAATATGAATAAATAATGTTCTAAGTTTGTGGCAAACCACATAATCAGGATAATTAAACTATTAAAGTATAAATTTATTTAGAAAACAAGGTACATGGATATTGAATCTTGCCTGTGCCACCAACTTGATAATTCATTATCTATTGGTACATATTTTCTGACATGAATATCTAAGGCAATAGATGCTAGCTATCATATTGAATGCTTTATGCATATGGAAATAGTTATGAAATGATTTGTATATTTTTAGTAACATGTGCCTGTGATAAATTATGTATATCTTGCTCAAATGAGTTCACCTTCATATAATACTTCCTCCTTTACACTGTTTTGGTTACTGCATCTTCAAAGTGCAGATAATCCTATATAATAAAAGAGAAACATGTAAATTAACCATACCTCTGCTATGCTCACCAGCCAATCAGGAGTGAGTATGCAAATAACCCAACAAAGATGATGGCTTAATTTGCATACCCAGGCTACTCCGAGCCTGTAGGTCCTTGCATAGGATTCCAGAATGCCCCTGGCTAGGAGTGGCCTATGGGCATTGGTGCCAAGCAGCCTGGGTCCCAGAACAAGTGGCCATGGGTGGGTCCCAGGTCAAGCAGCCAGGGATGCTAAGCACAAGTGGCCATGGACATGGCAACGTGGCAGAAGTTCCTGCCCCATGGCTGCTTGAGCCTTGTTGCCATGGTGATGTGGCAGAAGTTCCCGCCCCACAGCCACTTGAGCCACATCGCCATGTCAGTGGGATCCATGCCCCCAACCCAGTGGGGCCACCAGGCTTGGGGGTGTGACCCCAGCGGCCAGGACATGCCCCTAGCCCAGTGGACATACGCAGGGGATCATCTGTGCATGGACTGCAGAGGAAACACCTTTTCTTTTTTTTTTCTTTTTTTAATATATTTTAATGATTTTTTTTTTTTTTTTACAGAGAAGAGGGGAGATGGACAGACTATCAGAAACATCAATGAGAGAGAATCATCAATCAGCTGCCTCCTGCACACTCCCCACTGGGGATGTGCAAACAACCGAGGTGCATGCCTTAACAGTAATCATACCTGGGACCCTTCAGTCTACAGGCCATCACTCTATCCACTGAATCAAATAAGTTCGAGCATAAACAACTTTTCTGAGCGCTCATTGACTAAGCCCCCTGTACACCTCCACTTGCAATGTTCTTGATAACTTGGGTAATAAGAATCCAATAAGGTGATCTAAGGTTTTTCTACCTCACTCCTGGAGAAAAAAACAAAGGTCCACTACTGGAGGGGCTAAGAAATGTCATATCCTGCCCTAGCCAGTTTGGCTTAGTGAGTAGAGCCTTGGCCTGCTAACTGCAGGGTCCAGGTTCGATTCTGATCAAGGGCATGTACTTAGGTTACAGGCTCCTTCCTGGATGGGGCCCAGGTCAGGGCTCATGCAGGAGGCAACCAATCAAAGTGTACCTCTTACATTGATGTTTCTCTGTCTCTCCCTCTCTCTTCCACACTCTCTAAAAATCAATGTAAACATATTCTCAGGTGAGGATAAAAAAAAAAAAGGAAGAAAGAAATGTCATATCCTGTGAAAGACACATCTTGAAAATGCTTAAAGAAAGTTGTAATTTTTTCATGGTGAAGGGACTGAAGTCCGTGTTGATGAAAACACCTCGGCAGTTGCGGTGTCTGGCAGTGGCTGCAGCAGCCGGGTGATGGAGCTGGAGCCTTCTCCTGATCAGCTCAGCAGTTGCCTCCTGCAGAGGGAGACCAGACTGCAGCTTAGGCCTGTTTCCCCATGGGACATCCACTGCGGGCTCCCAGTCTGTGAGAAAGGGCAGGCTGGGCTGAGGGACACTCCCCACTCCACGTGCATGAATTTTGTGCACTGGGCCCCTAGTCTATATATATAAAAGGCTAAGTGACCCCCATCTATCCGTCTGACAGTCCAACCTATGAACTGGCTGACACATATGATGTGTGTTGGCAATTTAAAAATAAACGCTGATTCATGCATACTCAATACATATAAAGTTCTTGCTGTTGCCAATCACATGTGTGTTTTCATTTTATAATGCTATATCATATATACTACTAGTGACCCGGTACACAAAATTTGGGCATGGAGGAGAGGGTTCCCTCAGCCCATCCTGCACCCTCTACAATTGGGGACCCATTAGGGCATGTCCCAGGTTCTATTCTAGTCAAGGGCATGTACCTTGGTGGCAGGCACATTCCCAGCAGATGGTGTGCAGGAGGCAGCTGATGGATGTTTCTCTCTCATCGATGTTTCTACCTCTCTATTCCTATCCCTACCTCTCTGTAAAAAATCAATAAAATGTATTAAAAATATAAAAATAAAACTAGCTAATTATCACACAATCACTAATTTAATATCATCTTTACCATGTACTACTATAACATTTATACATGCTTTATAGTCTACACCTAACTGATTCTATTAAAGCATTTTATTATTCTTATACCAAAAACACACCTTTTAAATTACTTTAACTTTTAGTATGTTATGACATCTGGTGGCATGTTTACTTTCTCTATCTCAAAGTGATTATTTTTCAAAATGTTCTTGGATAATCCTGTGTATTTTATTTTACATATAAAATTTTAAATCTTTTTACCTTTTTTTCTGTTAATTTTCTAAATTTCTGCAATTATTCACACCTTTTGGAATTTTAATTAGAAAATGTTGGATTTCTCTGACTTCTCAATTTTATGTAACCTTTTTGTTATGTAGTTCTTTTTTTATATATATATTTAGTGAATTGTATTTTGTGTTATTTTCTTTATTCACCTTCTATGTGGGAATCATATTGCTCTTATGATACCTAAGGTTTTTACAAATGTTAGCTCACTTAATTTTATAAACAACCCTAGCAGGTTTGTACCTTATCACCATTTTATACATGAGAAAAATTATACAGAAATCTTTAGAATTTGCTTAAGACCACATGACTATAAGCAGCACACCATAGATTTCAATCAACACACCTGGCTTATGAATTGATCTTAACAATTACACTAATTTCTTCAGCAATTGTTCTATTTCTTTTTTTTTAAATATATTTTATTGATTTTGTACAGAGAGGAAGGGAGAGAGATAGAGAGTTAGGAACATCGATGAGAGTCATCGATCAGCTGCCTCTTGCACACCCCCTACTGGGGATATGCTCGCAACCAAGGTACATGCCCTTGACCAGAATCGTACCCAAGACCTTTCAGTCCCCAAGCCGACACTCTATCCATTGAGCCAAACTGGTCTCGGCAATTGTTCTATTTCTTAAGCAGAGAATTCTTACTAACTAGCTGCCCTGTAGGGTTAGTGGATAGAAATCAGACAAGCAGAAGTGGATCCCTAACTGTATCCTGACTATGAAAAGATTTACTCAGGCAGTGAAGTGGTTTTTGTCTATATTTGGAAGTAGTTGCTACATTTTCTTTCTTTTTCTGTATAAATTCTTTCTTATATCCAGTAAAAGGATTATTTTGACTGGGCCTGCTTTAGTTTGCCCTCATCCTTCTAGAAGAGCTCTCTCTAAGAACGTGCTACACTTTGCAATTGTTGGGCTTTATTGTTATGAAGGCAAGCTTTTAAGTACCTGCTTATGTTGAGATATATCTTCTCTATACTCACTTCATTTGGAGTTTTTATCATAAAAGGATGTTGAATTTTGTCAAATGCGCTTTTTTACATTTATTGAAATGATCATAAGGTTTTTATCTTTTATTTTACTAAGGTAACATATAATTATTGATTGATTAATAGTTGTTGAACCTCATTGTATCCTTGAATGAAGGTGCTTGGTCATGTTGTGGAATATATTTAATGTATTGTTGAATCTGTGTTGCTAGCATTTTATTGAGGATATTTGAGTCTATGTTCATCAAGAATATTGGCCTGTCATTTTCTTTTTTTTTGTAATGTCTTTGTCTGCTTTTGTTATTAGAGACTAAAGGCCCGGTGCATGAAATTCGTGCATGGGGGTGGGGTGTCCCTCAGTTTAGCCTGCACCCTCTCCAATCTGGGACCCCTGGAGGGATGTTACTGCCTATTTAGGCCTGGGCAGTCAGACATCTCTTTCAAAATCCAGGACTGCTGGCTCCCAACCACTCACCTGCCTGCCTGCCTGATTTGCCCTAACCACTTCTGCCAGCCAGCCTGATCACCCACTAACCACCCCCTGCCAGCCTGATCAATGCCTAACTGCTCTCCTGCCGGCCTGATTGCCCCTAACTGCTCTCCCCTGCCAGCCTAGTAACCCATAACTGCCTTCCCCTGTCAGCCTGGTCACCCCTAACTGTTCTCCCCTGCAGGCCTGGTAGTCCCCAACTGCCTTCTCCTGCTGGTCCAGGAACCCCTAACTGCCCTCCCTGCCAGCCTGGTCACACCTAACTTTCCTACCCTGCAGGCTTGGTCCCTCCCAACTGCCCTACCCTGCTGGCCATCTTGAGGCAGCCATCTTGTGTGTTGGAGTGATGGTCAATTTGCATATTATAACTTTATTATGTAGGATTATTATATAGGATATGCTGGCTTTGTAGAATGAGTTTGAAAGCATTCATTCCTCTTCAATTTTTTTTAAATAGTTAAGAAGGATGGATATTGCCTGCCCAGTGTGGCTCAGTGGTTGAGTGTTGAACTATACACCAGGAGGTAAGCAGTTCAACTCTAGTCAGAGCACATGCCCTGTTTGTGGGTCCAATCTCTGGCAGGGTGTGTGTAGGAGGCAACAAATTGATATTGATGTTTCTCTCTCATTGATAGTTCTATTTCTCTCTCCCCGTCCCTTCCTCTTTCTATAAAAATCATTAAAAACATTTTTTTGAAAGGATAGGTATTAATTCTTCTTTGAATATTTGGTAAAATTCATTGTAAAGCTATCTGGTCCTGAATTTTTATTTGTTTGAAGTTTTTTATTACTGTTTCAATTTCATTGCCAATAATCAATCTGTTTATATTTTATATTTCTTCCTGGTTTAGTTCTGAAAGGTCATATATTTCTAGAAATTTACCAGTTTCTCCTAGATTGTCAAATATTTTGGCATATAATTGTTCATAGCATTCTTTAATTATTCTGTGTACTTCTGTGATGTCAGTTGTAATTTATCTTTCATTTATGATTTTATTTATTGGGTTCTTTATCTTTTAATTGATGAGTATGGCTTAAGGTTTGTCAATTTGGTTTATATGTTCAAAGAATCAGCTCTTAGTTTTATTGATCTTATCTATTTTTAAAAAAATTTCTATTTTACTTATTTCTGTTCGGATCTTAATTATTTCCTTTCATATGTTTACTTTGGGTTATAGTTGTTTTTTTATTTTTTCTAGTTCTTTTAGTTGTAGAGTTAGATTTTATTTTGGGATTTTTATTTATTTATTTTTTTAGTAGCCCTCAATAGCTTTGAACTTTTCTCTTATAACTATAGTCTCACTCTAATACTTTGCCCTCTTTTTAAACTTTCATTTTCTCATTACTATCTGCCTTTCCCTGTTTACCTAAAGATATGTCCTCCTCCTATAAGTCTCAATCTTTAGACCCTTAAGTCCAGTTAGATCTTTAGAAAACATACACTGTTCTCATAAGATGGGGCAGAAAGATGAGAAATAAGTCAGTTTCTGTTCTTAAAAAGATAGGATCATGGAAGAGAGTTCATTTCCAACTACAAAAAAAAAAAAACTATCAAGATGAATGGGTAATCTTTCTAATTCATTTGTGAAAAGCATTCCACAGGTGAATAAAAAAAGTGCTATGATGTAATACTGAGAAAACTTCCACCTTTAAAAAAAAAAATCTTGCTAATGAATCACCAGTAATTATTAATTTAACACGGCAGAGGACTCTAACGTACTAAAGCATTATATTTTACTAATGATCTTGTAGTCTACAAAAGTAACACAATTAAAACCAATTATCGCATATCCAAGAAAACACTGAATTAGTTACAGATACTCATTTAGTCACAAATAACCATATACTCAATCAGAAGAACAGTTAAACAAGTAGAAAGCATCCTTAGTCTAGGTATATTTTGAAAATAAGGATGAAAATAGGACAGCTTTATTATAAAGTGGCTTTCTGATTGGGGTATGAAATAACATAGCATGCTGCCAAATTTGCTAAACATAACCATTAAGCAATTCAATAAACATTTTCACTTTCCCTCAAACACATATGACAGTAGAAACTGTGAAATAAATTGACCCCAATGTGAAGTTAAGTATGAATCTCCTGGGACAAGTCCAGTCCTGTGGGTGGAGACACTCATGCCTGATAACAGCTAGCCTAAAATATATAACTCTAAGAAAGAATTCAGAATAAATTAGAAAAGAGAGTGGAAACGGTTCAAGAAATAGAAAAATATGTCTATCATTCTGATATTTAGTTTTTTTCCTCTATATAAAGCTTCATTTTTAAGGATTTCTATAAGAAAAACAAACTTTTAAAAATATATTTTATTGATTTTTTACAGAGAGGATGGGAGACGGATAGAGAGTTAGAAACATCGATGAGAGATAAACATTAATCAGTTGCCTCCTGCACAACCCCTACTGGAGATGTGCCCACAACCAAAGTACATGCCCGTGACCAGAATCAAACCTGGGATCCTTCAGTCCTTAGATTGTCAAGGCACCTATCAATATTTTAATTTTTATTTTATCTTTGAGTGATATTAGAATATTTTCCTTTGTAAAATGATATCAAGATGAAGAGATTTAATTATCAGTTATATGATTAGATTAGATGCGATTTAAGGTTTCTTCTAACCCTGAGATTTTTATTTCATAACAAATGAGAGACTTCCAGAGGAGTTGGCCAATCAGTAATTGCCTAGAACTGAGAGTATATAAATTATTTTACATACTGGGACAACTTCAAAAGTTAAATGAGATACTTTGAATAATTAAAACAGGATACTAGCATGAAGAATACTATCTGGGTGAAACTGGGATCTGATTTCACACTATCTAGTAATGGGATTATCAATTACTATAAACTCCCAGAAAGTAAGTCAGTCTCTTCTCTCTCTCTCTCTCTCTCTCTCTCTCTCTCTCTCTCTCTCTCTCTCTCTCTCTCTCATACACACACACACACACACACACACACACACACACTGGTAAAAGCTGGGGATTCCTCAACATCTGGAAGGTCTGAACAAGATGCAGTGCTCTTTACTAACAAATGGGCTCTTCAGAAATGTAGGAAGGAAGGTTACTATTTTACTGAGTGCCCTACTTTTACTTACCACTTTTTGCTAAAGGCTTTAGTTTGTGAGTTTTTGGAAAATTACTCAGTGGAACTAAACATTATCTTCACAGGGCCAAGTTCGCAGTGTTGTGAAAGATTTACCAAATTAAAACTTCATTTAAACAACATTGATAACCTAACAAAAAGTTGGAGGGATCAGTACAAATTGCAACCTGATCCAGACTGAACATTAGCAAATGATTATAACTACCTTGTAAATGTGTGACCAAGATAGGATTATCCAAATGTTTGGCTTTTGTTTCTGGATTTATTATCCTAATCCCAGAGGAGTTGGTTTAAATTATGCTTACTAAAGTAGCTTTGCTTTTTATCTGAAATAATTATGGTTTGCATCTGGCCACTAATTATACATAACATATTTACTGTAATGCTCCCAAAGTTTGACAATTGTTTCTAATATAGAGTTGCAGTGATCTGGCCCACAATCCCATAGTACTATTTGAAAGTGTTTTTCCAAAATGAAAAGAGCAGATTAACTTTTCTTTAAGAATGATAGAAATCATCTAAATAACCTGAAGACAAGAATAAGTAAGGAGTATTCCTGCGGATAAGGACTCAGGTTTCTACATGCTCAATATAAAATATTGTCAACAACTGTAATGTGGCTTAAGGAGTTACGGAGAGACTGAGGCTGATATAGTCCAGCCATAACTCCATGCATCAAGCAATGCGTGGATTAGCTGAAAGACAGATTATGTTTGTATGCATCTAATATATGTAAAATGGTTGCTTTTATGTAGCCCTTGTTTTTAGTCTTGATGGAGTGACCTTATGTAGTAGATGAAGCTTATTTTTCAACTGTGTCCTAGCTATTGGCTGTATCACAAACATTTGTGGTTGTCCAGGTAGCCCATCTTATTTTTAGTGGCTCCCAGTAGTGGAGGGTGTCCCAAGACCTGTCAGTGTTTCAAAGGGGAAGACCTCAGTCACCTCCAGATTATGCTGTTAGAAGCCAAATCTTCAGACAGAAGCTTTTAATGAATACAAATGTATACTGTATTGCTGGCACTAGAGCCAAGCTTTCTAGAGGTACCTTCTTGGTGGAAACTATAAAAATAGAGCCAGATGTACAAGCTCCTTCTTGGGATATGTCATCCATCAGGCTCTCTCTGGGTCTCAGAATTTGTGCTAATCTGAAAACCTGCCACTGGGGCTGAAACTGCAGGACAAGCAAATAAACCTCTTCCACAAAAACACTGGGCATGTATTTAAGTCCACTCTCTGCATGGTGCATTGGGTATGTTAGCCAGGCAGGAACTAACCCTCCATTTGTCACTACCCCATGGGACTCAGGAATGCTCACCTGCTGGCCACCGGGACTACGTGATGAAGAGGTGCCCTCTGGGTAGCAGCTCCAAAAACTGGGGAACTGGACAGGTATAAAAGTTATCTTTTGGGAGATACTTGCATTCTTGAAGTGTGGTAGAGGAGGAACTCAATGATAGTAACATCCCTCTAATGTATCTAGATGACCTTTAGATGTTTCATTAGAAGGCTGACCCTCAGGGTGCAGCTTTGCACAGAAAGACTGGTCTATATCTGTTGCCTCTCACTGCGCCCTGGAGGCGATAGCTGTTCAGAACACTGTTTTCATTGGTTAACAGTCCTGGGGGATTATCATGCAATCTGATAGTGTAGCCTGAGCAGCAGATACCAAAATCAGGGTATCTGAGGAGAGTACAAGCTCCTTTCCTGGAGATACCAGCAAGCTGGGGTGCAGCAGAGAAAGAATGTGAAGAAGGTGTTCCATCCACAAAGAGTTATTCAAGGGGACCCAAATGTGTGCTATATTAGATGACTGCCCCTCATCCCCAGGAAGATCCTATAAGATTTAAAAAAAAAAAAAAAGACTTTCAATAAAGTCTCAACAACTTTCAATTGTCTCAGCACTGAGCTCTGGTTGGGGTGGAGGTTCTGAGCAGATGAGCCCTTAAAGAGCCCTTTCTCCATTTGTTATAGCCTCGTGGGCCTCGTGGATACTGGCCCTGTTGATTTTCAAAGTTAGATGTTTTGTGAATTCATCTCGTAAATGCAGTCCTAAAAGTTCAGTTGCTCAGTGTGGGGTTCAAGCTCTTCACTCCTTAGGGAAAAGCTTCAAGTTTTAAGTTTCCTCCCAATTGTAGGTCACCATGACAGACAGGAGTTTATGGTGATATTGTATCAGCTTCTCCTCCCTGCTTTGCTGTGGATTTTGTTCTTGTTAGTTCGTTCAGTGTGTAGAAGTTCCTCACTAATGAAAATGTATTTAGCTTTATTCAGAGAAAATTGTTCCACATGTAGTTTTAGTATGTTCATGGGAGGAAGTGAATTTGGAATCTTTCTACATAGCCATCTTAAACAAGAACCCCTTTAAGTATTGTTTTTATAATAAAGTACTTTCAGTTGAATTAATATGATTTCTGAAAAAAGAAAAGTGAGTTTTTTAAGTTTTATTTTCAATCCTAATAACTACAGTTGTAGAAGGGTGTGAATTTGTTTTTCTGAGAACATTTTAGAGACACATTCAATACAGTATAATTAGAATTTTAATCAGGCCAGTGGAGTGTAAGCCATTATGCAGGAAGAACAGTTCCTGAGGCAATAGAATATCATGTAGAAATGTTCACTTATTACCTTGTTGAGAGTATTTAGGTTTGCAGTTTACCTAATTGTAAATAGCCAATGGCTTTTATAAGTTGTGTGTAACTTGACTAGTCAATAACCCATACTGAAGTACATAATGATCCATTTACCATATACAGTTACCCATTCAAGCTTGCCACCCACTGAACTGTGCATAAAATGATGTTTCTGGGATAGCGTATTCATTTTTTTAATGAAATCTTTCTTTGTATCAATACATAAAATATATCAGTACACAACATTTAGTGATTAGTAATGGGTCTCAGTTCATTTAATGGAAATGAGCAAGATCTCTGCTGTACTACATTCTCTTAGGGTATAATAGCTCTTTTGACCTCCACCTAGGAACAAGGTTTTTCATCCAACACCAAGGGAAAATGAAAATGGCACTGGCTTCCTTTATCTTTTTGAAAATGCAAAGTACCTTTTATATCCATTTGTATTAATGAATGAAGAAAATGTGAGATTACTTTCATTTATCAGACCCACTGCATGAATGTGCATTTTTGGTGGTTTGAGCCACAAATGGAAGTCAACAGTAACATTTCCACCTTTTCTTTATGAATAGAAACTTCAAACATAAAATAAACATTTTAAATTGCTTTTCTCTTCACATGCAGGAAGAGAAACAATTTTGTGAATTTAATAACATTTCTGAAAAGACTGTGGGGAAATCATGCAAAGCTAAACTGTATAGCATGGAAGCCTACTGAACAAACAAACAAAAAATTAGAACTATTTCTTTTTTTTTCTTTATTCTATGAGATTTAACCATATTTTTTAAAGAAACTAGATGTTTTATACTTTTGAAGAAGGAAACATTTAAACCATCATTCATTCTTATGTCAATCACATTTACACAAGTTATTAGTTTCTCAGATAGGATTTCTTAGATGTTTCTAAAAATATATAAATGTCTAGTTATTTTTAATACATGTCTTAATAGATGAGAAAATATTATTTCAATGGGTTACACCATTTTTAAGATATTAGTTCTCTAAATTATGACTTGCTGTGGCTATTATTTTACAAAATGGAATGAATATAACATTTTTTTTTTCATATTTGATACTCTAAACAAGGAAAACTCCTTGGAAAATACAATATGATGTAGAATTTTAATGTGTTATAAGCAACAGAATCATATGTCCAAAATTGCCTTGCTCTCTACTCTCACCCAGTCAGAAATTCATTGTAGTTGAAAGCCACCTTGATCAGTCTATTGGTAGAACTAAACATAAAAAACTCTTCTATGGACTCATAGGCTTAAGGTAGATGTCATCAAGCTTTCTTAAAGGGCCAGAGAGCAAATACTTTAGAGTTGATAGGCCAGGTATTTTCTGTAGCAACTACACAAGTCCACTCTTCTCATGTAAAAATAGCCATAGGTGATGCATAAAAAAAAGATCATGGCTTTTTACCCATAAAATATAAATTATGGACAATAAAATTTGAATCATATAATTTTCACATTATAAAGTGTTCTTGTTTTTGTCAACCATTCAAAAATGTAAAAATCATTTGAACTTGCAGGTCATTAAGAGACAAGCAATGGGTCCATTTGGGCTTGTAGCTCATATTTTGAATACCTCTGGCTTAAGATATACCTCTTGTGTGCTGGCTAAAATACTTGCTTTCCTTTCTGAGCCCATGGTTGTGATCAATGCTACCAATCTAAGATATTTCAACATATTGACACATATGTAATCTTTGCTATATCCTTTAAGCTTTCTTAGCTGCCCAATCTCATTCTATATTTCTTTTATATACTTCTTTGTATTGTTACCTTTCATAGATCAAAAAATACATTGCTAACATAATTTTGTAGTCTCATGTTAGATGTTATTTCTATAGCCTATTGTTTTCAGTTCTACCTACTTGATTTTGTTTTTAAAGGCCCAAATTATGAATATAGTGATGGAAACAACTAAGGAGATAGAAATGAGTAAATCATTAAAATCTTTGCTCTCTCAGGAAAACAATGTCATGCATCAATATAAATGTTTTGAGTATTTTCTATTTAAAGTTGGCCACTGGTTGTGGGTCCCAGTGTCATGAACTGATGTTATTAGGCTTTTCATTGATCATAACACTTATATAACAAAATTTATTAATAAAGTCTATGTAATCTATCTTCTTTATTTATATAACTAGAGGCCCAGTTCACAAAATTCGTGCACGGGAGTGGGGGTGTCCCTTAGCCCAGCCTGCACCCTCTCCAATCTGAGAACTCTCACAACCCAGGACTGCTGGATCTCAACTGCTCCCTGCATGCCTTCCTGATTGCCCCTAACAGCTTCTGCCTGTCAGCCTCATCACCCCCTAACCACTCCCCTGCCAGCCTGAGTGATGTCTAACTGCTCCCCTTCCAGCCTGTTTTTGCCTAACTGCCTTCCCCTGCAGGCCTGATCACCCTAACTGCCTTCCCCTTCTAGGCCTGGAATCCCCCCAACTGCCCTTCCCTGCAGGCCCAGTCGCTCCCTAATTCCCTCCTCTGCCAGCCTGGTCACCCCTAACTGCCCTCCCCTGCAGGCTTGATTGCCCCCAACTGCCCTTCTTTGCAAGCCTGGTCTCTCCCAACTGCCCTCCCCTGCTGGCCATCTTGTGGCGACCACCTTGTGTATAAATGGGGGTACCATCTTGTATGTTGGAGCCATGGTCAATTTGCATATTGCTCTTTTATTAGATAGGAGGATAGAGGCCTGGTCACAGGTGGGGGCCAGTTAGTTTGCCTTGAAAGGTGTCCTGGATCAAGGTGGGGGTTCCCTTCAGGCGTGTGGTGGCCTGGGCGAGGGATCTGTGGTGGTTTTCAGGTCGGCCACACCGCCTGGAAACCCAAGCAGAGGCCCTGGTGTCTGGGATTTATTTATCTTCTATAATTGTTACTTTGTAGCCTTGAGTGGAGACAAGCCTCCTGCTTGCTCTGTGGCTGCAGCCATTTTTGTTGGGATTTATTTATCTTCTATAATTGAAACTTTATAGCATTGAGTGGAGTCCAATAACCGAGCCAGGGTGTGTGGAAAGCTTGGCTCCTTGGCTGCAGCCATCTTGGTTGGGTTAATTTGCATACTCACTCCTGATTGGCTGGTGGGCATGGCTTGTAGGTCTAGTGGAGGTATGGTCAATTTGAATATCACTCATTTATTAGATAGGATTTGACAATGCTTCATCTTCTTTTGTGTGCATAATTTCAATTTGTTCCACCTGAACTCTCATCTAAGCAACTTTATACCAGAATTACTACACCATTTCATGTTATATTTACATGTTAAAGAGTGAAGACAAATAAATATTCTAGGTTCTAGTTTTTCTGTTAATTTTTTTATTTTGATCTCAGGTTTCTTAGGAATTTAATGGAAATATACAGTGGGTTGTTCAGTTATCAGTGCATGTATAAATGTACTAAAAGCCCAATGCACAAATTTGTGCACCAGTGGGGTCCTTCAGCCTGGGATTGGGCCAAAACCAGTTCTCCTATAACCCCCAAGGGTTCCTGGATTGTTGGAGGGCTCAGGTCAGGTCAA
Organism: Pipistrellus hanaki; assembly: GCF_964339955.1. NCBI lineage: Eukaryota > Metazoa > Chordata > Mammalia > Chiroptera > Vespertilionidae > Pipistrellus > Pipistrellus hanaki. Next base: position 172,829,344 of record NC_140503.1, on the reverse strand, counting down.
GGGATCCCAGTGGTGCATGATCAGGGCCAGGGAAGGCCGTGGGAGGTTGGCCAGCCAGGGAGGGATTGCAGGAGGTCTCCAGGGCATGTCCAGCCCATCTTACTGAGTTGCAATCAGCTGGACCCCAATAGCAAGCTAATCTGCTGGTCAGAGTATCTGCCCCCTGGTAATCGGTGCATGTCATAGCAAGCAGTTGAGCAGCCTTAGCATATCATGAGCATATTAGCATATTACAGTTGAATGGCTGACCGGACAACAGAACACTTACCATATTAGGCTTTTTTTTTTTTTTTTTTTTAACAAGAAGTTTATTTAAACAACAATACACTTGATTTAAAGGGAAAACTATCTAGGATTCATTTTTAGAGTAATTTATCGCTACCTATGGGATATACAAAAGAAATACCATGGATCAAATTTCAGGGCAAACCATTTCCAATGATCCCTGGCAATATGAGTCTTTGCACTTTCTCTTAGAAAATTAAAGTCAATAAATATTTTTTGTCATATAAAATTCTGACTTTCATAATTATGTAGATTTATCTACTGCTAAAGCATATCTTCTAAAATGTCTCCTAATTAATGTTAACATCTTTCTCATTGGCAATTACTTAAATATTCAGTTTTCTCATCCATTTCAGGTCAGACAGAATCAATCATTAAAAGAAATCTAATGGTATAAAATCAACATAAATAGGTGCTAAGAAGAAATATATTAAATGTAGCTGATAATATATGAGTCTAACTGAAACCTATTTAATCAGAAATAACTAGGTCATAAATATAATTGAAAAGCATAGATTTGTTATTTAAAATTCTAGCATCTTAAAGAATTTTAATAATACAAACATGTCATAGAAAGCAAAGATAAGTGTTCCTTTAATGTTCAGCTTTGCAGAGTATTATAATTTCTCGAAATGATGAATTTAACTGTTGTATTTCAAGAGAACACTTTTTTGTTAAGTGTAAAGAAATCATTCAAAAAAAGAAAAAAGAAACTAGTTCAGAAAGTTTACTTTAAAAAACAAAGAGAATGGGAACAAGTTAAGTTTGAACCAAATAAATGTAGAAAAATTAATTCTGGGAAAATACAATTCTTAAAAAAAAAAAAAAAAAAAGTTTTATCAGGAAAGATTTTCCACTCTGTAAATTCATTAAAAGTTCTTTTTCAATATTGCTGCTGATATTTGGGTCCTTTTTTATTTCAGATGAATTTTTGTAGAATTTGTTTTAGGTCTGTGAAATATGTGCAATCCCCATTAAAATAGAATCTCACATATCTTGTCACTTGGGGATAAAACTGTGTAAATAAATTAGGGATTTTTTTTCATTTTTGATAAATTTTAAAACTATTTTATAAATTTTATTTTAGAAAATAACAATTTATTTTACATAGCTTTGAGGTTTTATTTTTATAACTATACTTTTATTATTGTGTATTCCTCAGTATGGTCATTGCAATAAGGGCTACCAATAACATTCACCATTTGTTTAAAAATTGCTGGTTATATGACAATTCTATTTTTAAGTTTTTGAGGAACTTTCATTTTGTTTTCCATAATGACAACATCAATATACAAGCCTACCAACAGTTCAAGAGACTTCTCTTTTCTTCACATTCACACTTGCTTATTTGTTGATGAAAGCTATTCTGATAGGTGTGAGGTGGTATCTCATTGTGGTTTTAATTTGCATTTCCTTGAGGACTTCAGATGTTGAGCATATTTTGTTATGTATATTGATTATCTATATGTCCTCTTTGAAGAAATGTCTATTCAGGTTCTCTGCCCATGTTTTAATCTGACTGTGTGGGATATTTTGGTGTAATGTGGTATGAGTTCCTATATAGTATATATCATTGGCAAAATATCTTCATCCATTTATTAGATTCTCTTTTCATTTTGTTGATCATTTCCCTTGCCTTGCAAACTTTTCAGTTTGATGTCATCTCATTTGTCTATTTTTTTCTTTTGTTTCCATTGCAAAAGAAGATATTTCCCCCCCAAAAAAAAAAAAAATATTACTAAGAACAATGCCAAAAAGATTGCTGCCTATGTTTTGTTTATGTTTTAATAGTCTTACAGTTTTGGGTCTTATATTTAACTCTTTAATCCATTTTGAATTTATTCTTGTATATGACGTAAGAATGGATTCTAGTTTTTTTGTTTTGTTTTTGTTTTTGTTTGTTTGTTTTTGTGGGTTTTTTTTTTTTTTTTTTTGCATGGACCCACCCAATTTTCCCAAAACCATTTATGAAAGAGACGATCTTTAATTTATTGTATATTCTTGCTTCTTTTGTCATTGGTTGATTATCTATAAAGCATAGGTTTATTTCTAGTATCTCTTTTCTGTTTCATTTATCTGTATATCATTTTATATCAGTATGCCATTTTGATTACTATAGCCTTGTAGTATATATTGATAGTTTGATATCAGTATAATACTTTCAACTTTGTTCTTCTTTCTCAAGATTGCTTTGGGTTTGGGGGGTCTTTTGTGGTTCCATATAAATTTTAATATTATTTGTTCTAATTCTGTGAAAAAAAAGATCATTGGTATTTTGATAGGGATTGCATTGCATTGATAAATTATTTTGGATAGTATAGACATTTAAAAGTTGTTAATTCTTCCTATATATGGTAAAAATGAACATGGTATACATTTCCATTTATTTGTATCTTCAGTTTCTTTCTTCAATGTCTTACAGTTTTATAAGTATTTTACCTTTTTGGTTATGTTTACCCTAGATATTTTATTCATTTTATGCAAGTATAAATGGAGTTATTTTATTTTCTCTATCTAATAATTTTGTTATTGGTGTACGAAGAAGCAGCCAATTTCAGAATGTTCATTTTGTATCTGCAGCTTTTTAAAATTCATATATAGTTCTAATAGTATTCTGGTGGGTTCTTTAGGATTCTCTCTCTGTAGTATTATGTCATCTGCAATTGCAATTAATAACATTTTTACTTCTTTCTTTCCAATTTGGATGCCTTTTATATCTTTTTCTTATCTGATTGCTATGGCTAGAACTTTCAATACTATGTTGGATAAAAAGTGGTGAAACTGGACATCCTGTCTTGTTTCTGATCTTACAAAGTTTTCAAATTCTTTCCATTGAGTACAGTGCTAACTATGGGTTGTCATATATTGATTTTATTGTGTTGAGGTATGTTTTCTTTCCCATTTTGCTGAAAGTTTTTGAAGAAAGAGTAAAATTAGCTTGGTATGTGCTACTTTTATTGAATTTAATTATGGCTTTTAGTGTTTGCATCTAACTGTACTTGGAATTTACAAACCATCTTATGCTAATTTGTCCAAACCATGTACTCAGTATTCATGTGATACCAATTGGTACATGGCTTTTAAACAGATAGGCATTAGTTTATCTATAGTTTTTCCCTGCAACAAATATTATAGTTTAGGCACTAGAGAATATTAAACTAGACAAGCCTCAGTGGCTTCCCTTAAAGAGTTACACTGATCTTTATGGTGAAATCCAATTTCTTCTTTTGATATGAAAGTAAATCATTATATTTCAAAAGTACCATTTCCATCATGTTTGTTTCCATAAGTGCAAGTTTCTGTAGTTTAGTAGTCTTTAGGGTAGTTTATCAGTAATCAATATCTACTCAATTTTCCTCTGCATTTGTTCATTACTGAGCAATCAATTACTCATTAGCAAATTATGAGACAAACCAAACTGCTTTAATATTAGAACAATAATCAATTTTTAAAGATAACTGTGATAGTTATCATTGATAAAGTGATTACTATGCCCTGGCCGTTATATATAGGTATATGTAATCCTCATAATAACTCTACAAGGAATATATCATTGTCCAAATTTAACAAAGAGAGTAAAGTTCTGAAATGTTAAATAACTGGCACTATTTCATGCATCTGGTTATTGGCACCATCATGATGTGTATTTATGCCTTCTGTTGCTTCCATTTTTCTAAAACTACTTTTCTTGCCTCTTTCAGAGAACAGTCCATATATTCTTCAGACAATGATTTTTAGAAGCAACAGAATATTTTAGAGCAAAGTAGTATAATGTGGGTTGGAAATTTTGCGTACACCAATGAATTCCTGTCAAGAAGGTGTGTTTTATGAAATAGGTACTATTGCTATCCTACTTAGCTCCCTGAAGTTAAAAACCTTAAATTGTATCATAGTGGTCTGAAAAAGGAAATGCTGTATAGTTTAAAAATGTTCTACATAATTTCCATTGAATCATTTATATATTACAGAAATATATTAATATCAAAATTGGTTTATTGGAAATGATGATAACTCCCAAATTCATCTTTCCAGTCACTGCATTGTCCAGATATTTTTAGTTCTATTTTTTGTACCTATATTAAGAAGCACCAGAAATGGAAACAAATGATGATTGATTGCTTGATTTAGCTCTGTATTTAGTCATGATGATATATTAGAGTTTTTTTTAATTATCAGATTAAATTTGTAGGCTCAACAGTAATTCGATAAATTTTAATCCTACCTGGAATCCTTACCAAGAAACCCAAAATATACCGTTTTGGGACCTGATATTTAGAAATACTAATAGTGATTTTTTTGTCACTTGAGCACCCTCTAAATTTATCCTTGATATTTCTAAAAATTCAATAGATTATTTCCCCCCCTTTTTTATTAATAGGAATCTCTCTATATATATAAAACCTTAATAGATGGAACTGCAGAACAATGGGCCATTATGATGTTCACTGACCACCAGGGGTCATGCACAGAACATGGGAGGACATCAGCAGTTGTGGGCTAGTGGAGCAGGTGAGTGGGGGCACCAGACCGAGGTGGGGCACCAGTCGCTGTCATTGGGGCGAGGTTCTGGTGGTTACTGAAAATTCTTTGCTCCCATGTGCCATGGTCCCACCCCACTGCCAGTGCTGGAGCTTCTGCTTGCACCTGCTACTGGTGCTGGTCCCAATTGGTCAATGCTGTCAGTGGGTGCCAGCAGCAGCTGCTGGCCCTGCTTGCCCCTACGGGTTTTTTCACCTTCCCCTGCTCCTGAGTGTGATTAGGGCAGCAGCCATTACTCACACCTGCTGCTGGCACCAGCCCCAATCACTCTGCACCATCAGCAGGTGCAGGCAGGGCTGGCACCATCAGTGCATGGGAGTAGCGGCAGGAGGTGCTGGGTAGGGAGCAGAGGATGGAGCAAGACCTGCCCTTATGCCCACAACAGCCTCAGGGCCCACAGTTCCTTTCAAGGCACACTAATTCATGCACTGAGCCCCTAGTCAATTCTATCTAATAAAAGAGTAATATGCAAATTGACCGCCACTCCAACAAACAAGTTGGCTGCACCATGAGGACAGAAGATGTCCGCCACAAGATGGCCGGCAGAGGAGGGCAGTTGTGAGGGACCTGGCCTTCAAGGGAGGGCAGTTGTGAGCAGTTAGGCCTGCAGGGGAGGGCAGTTGGAAGGAATCAGGCCTGCAGGGAAGGGCAGTTGGGGCAACCAGGCTGGCATGGGAGAGCAGTTAGGGGTGACCAGGTCTGCAGGGGAGGGCAGTTAGGGGTGACCAGGCCAGCAGGGGAGGGCAGTTAAGGGCAATTGGGCTGGTAGGGGAGCAGTTAGGCATTGATCAGGCTGTCAGTGGAGTGGTTAGAGGGTGGTCAGGCTGGCAGGCAGAAGCGTTTAGGGGCAATCAGGCAGGCGAGCAGTTGGGAGCCAGCAGTCCTGGATAGTGAGATGGATGTCTGACTGTCCCTTTAGTACCAATCCCAGTGGGCAGTTGAATATCCGTCAAGGGGTCCCAGATTGGAGAGGGTGCAGGCTGGGCTGAGGGACACCCCCACCTTTGGCACGAATTTCATGTACTAGGCCTCTAGTAATTATATAATATCAATTATATTTTAACTATGAAACATGACAAACTCAATATTAGACATTTTGAGAGTTAAAATTATCTTTAAAAAATGCATTTCAATTGTAAGGCTTATTGTTCTAGTTTACATAATAACATTTGACTTAGCTTACTTCTTGACTAAGAGTAAGCAGTACATAATAATTTTAATATTTTTGTGGCTGCCCATCTTACCTTTATTCTGGTTCATTTTTTGAGAAGTTGTATGGATGGCATACATTCTGAGACTGCAAGTTTGAAACATCTTTCATTTACACATAAAACATATATTGGCAGGGTTCATCATATTCAGATTGTTGTCCTTGACTCAAAAATATGTATCTTTAAGGAGTTAATATTGTAGAAAGAAATGTTAGAATTTTTTCTTCTTTACATTTTTATCTGCTCACAAGCTTATAAAAATGTTTACCTTGTTCTTACATCTAACAATGATAAATAGCAGAAATTATTTAGATGTGGATCTTTAAAAAATGTTTCAGTTGCCATTGAGTTGCTGTCCACTCCTTTCAGTGTAATAGGAAGGAATTGGCTGAGGGATCAGGATTACTGAGGGATGGTTAGCAATTTCCTCAGAGCACTTGAGAAAGCATGCAGAGTAATCATGGCAGTGTTGCATTCTTTAGGATCTTACTTGCTTCATCCTAGAATCTGATGATTGATTATGGACTGCAGGTAAATCCCTCTTCTGATTTCCAATTGTATAATTCCGTTTCTAAAAGGAAAAGAGAAGATCTTACAAAGTATCTCTCTTCCATCTATCATTTTTAGGTACCATATATACTCTCTTACTTATATAACTCAAACTTAAATGTTTCTTTAAATTTAAACATATAATGAAGGATTTCAGTAAAACATAGGATAACTTTTGTTTCAGTGTACCCTTCAGCCAGGAAATGTTAGCAAAGATTCCATGCTGGGTAGCATATAATAAAGTATAAAGGCAACAAGCACATATCAAGCTAAGTTTAATCAGAAAAACAGAAACATAGGAATTTTTCAAAATAAATTATTTAATACAGGAAGTTGTTTGCACAGGTAATAGAAAATCTAAAGAGCATAAAGAAAATGCTGAGGTTCCTCAGAAATTAATAAATATAAGAAGAGGATATCACCCTTAAAACTGAGGAAACCGAAGTGATGAGTGAGCTTGACAGAACCTGGCCCTGAGAGGATGGCTCTCTTAGGGCCAGTGCTGAGACCTATTGAAAGAGGCTCTAGGGAGGCATATCATGTGTTTTAACATCCAGAACTATCATAATAAAAACATAATATGCAATCGACCAAACAGCAGAACCCTCTGGATAGCCATGCTATGACACTCACTAGGGCCAAGCCAACCAAGGCGGGTGCGATGCGATTGGTCGGGGGCCCCCCACTATTGCCCTATGACCGCCCCACAGATGGAGGCCCAAGCCACCGGCCAGTGGGGCAATCAGTTGGAGGGCTGCACGATTGCCCTAAAGAGGGAGGCCCAGGCCACCAACATGGAGGATCGGGCCTAAGCTGGCAGTCAGACATCCCACTGGCTTCCTGCAGGGAGCAGGCCCAAGCCATTAGTCAGACATCCTTAGCTCTGCCGCAGAGGCAGGAAAGGCTCCTGCCACTGCCACTGCGTCGGCCAACTATGAGCCAGCTTCTGGCTGAGCAGCACTCCCCCCGTGGAGGTGCACTGACCACCAGGGGAAGGTCCTGCATTGAGCGTTGGCCCCCTGGTGGTCAGTGCATGTCACTGTGACTGGTCTTTCCACAGTTAGTGTCAGTTTACATATTACCTTTATATTCTATAGGACTAGAGGCCTAGTATACGAGTTTGTGCGTGGGAGGGCCCAATTGGGGGCCAGGCCTGTCAGGAGGAGGAGACAGTGTGAGGTTGACTGGCCTGCCCTCATTGGGGCATTGGGACCCAATCAGGGCTGACTGGAGAAGGAGCCATAGGCAATTGGGTCAGTCAGGGGTCAGCAGCTGGGGGAGGGGCTGTGGAAGGTTGGCCAGCTAGCCCTACCCCCGATTGGTGTGGGGGGGCTGATCGGGGGCAGAGCTGGCTGAGGGGAGGGGCTATGGCCTGATCAGGGTGGTAGGGGTCTATCAGGGATGGGGTTGGCTATGGGGAGGGGCTGTGGGTGGTGGTCTGGCCAGCCCTGCCCTGAATGGGGTGAAGGGGTTGATAGGGGGCCAGTGGCTGGGGATAGGATCCTTGGGTGGTTAGTCAACCAGCCCTACCCCTGATCTAGGTTGGGGGTTTGATCTGGTGTGGTGCTGGGAGGGAGAGAAGCTTTAGGAGGTTAGCTTGCTGGCCCTAACCCCTATTGGGGTAGAGGGAGTGGTCAAGGGTGGGGCCAGCTAGGAAGAGGGGCTATGGGATGATCAGGATGGGGCAGATCAATTGGAGGCAGGGCCGGCCAGGGGGAGTGACCACTGGCGGGAATGGCTGGCCAGCTTCCCCTGCCCTCAATCAGGATGGGAGAGGCTGATCAGGGGTGGGGCCAGTTGGGGAGAGAGGCCTCAGGATGTTGGCCACTGGCCCTATCCCCCCATCAGACCCGGTTGCTGGACAAAGTGGGCATCATAGCAACCAGTCATTCCAGTGTTCAGGTTGTTGGCTTTTTATATATATATAGATAGGGATACAAGTGGGTACATCTAGCCTTACACTGTCTCCTTTATTTCTAATTAATACACTCATTTTTTACAGGAAAATATCTACTAAATGAAAGGTAAACTATTAAACTGAGGCATATTACTTTCTCTCAATGTTCCATGTCACCCAGGCCCAACATGTAGATTTTGGACTGGAATTTGTCAGGAATTAAGAATCTCCCTTTTCTTGCATTGGCATCTCAATATAAACGTTTTTGTTTATGGCTTGTTAGGACCCGTAGCCAGCCATATTTTTCTTGATACAGACATATACAGGAGGAATAAGTGACCAATAAGTCTTTTTAAATTTTATATTAAAATACTATACTACAAAATGTAGCAAGATGTTTAACAGCATAAATGGTAAAGAAGTATTATTATACATTGATTCAAATACCAGTTCTGCTTTCTACCAACTGAATAACGTTGGCAATCTACTATACTTATTATTTTCATATTTAAAGAAAGAAGCTAATGTATTTATCTTATAGCATTAGTTAAATAAGTTATTATATTCTAAGATGCAAAGACTTAAGCAGTATTCTAAATGCTAATAAATACTATAGCATCTGACAATATTTTATACATCTGTAATGCAATTTGTAATACACAATGTAATTCTCAAACAAATCAAAATAAAAATGGTACAATGTTAACACATACTAAAAATAACTTTTGTTATGGTGGCAGAGAAGTTTAAATGTGCTAAAGATGTTTTCTTTTTGTATAGGAATAGCTGTAACCCATAGTTGAATCTTTATATTTTGATACTGAAATAGTAAGTTCATTATTATAATAACTAGTATAATACAAATTTAAAATGAAACTTCTAAAATTCTCTAGATAAAGGAAATGAGAAATAGTATATGAATGCAAAAGCATATTTTAACCTTACAAAGATGAATGTTACTCTCAAACACATATGGAATACTAGAGGCCCAGTGCATGAAATTCATGCTGGCTGCCAGCCGGGGCCTCCCTTTGTTCTGTGCCACCCCTTTGTGGTCAGCACACATCATAGTGAGTGATTGAACTCGTGCTCTTCTGTTCAAACTCCTGAGTCGACAATTTGCATATTAGCCATATATATATATATATATATATATATATATATATATATACACACACACACACACACACACACACACACACACATATATATATATATATATATATATATATAGATAGATAGATAGATAGATATAAATTGATTATATGATTGCCTCTCCCACAGATACACTTTTCTAAGAAAAAAAATCGAATTGATTGTGTTCTTCATTTGATATTATCAGAACTATTGTAAATTAAATTGATATTCTTCTATCTATATATATAAAAGCCTAAGCAACCGTTACGACCGGATGACTAGATGACCAGCTGGTAGCTATGAAGTGCACTGACCACCAAAGGGCAGATGCTGAATGCATAAGCTGCCCCCTGGTGGTCAGTGCACTCCTACAGCCAACCAACCTCCCATGGTCCATCCCCAGCTGGCCAGTCCCAAATGACTGTGATCCCCAGCCAGGCAGAGGAACCCCATCCATGCATGAATTCCTGCACTGGACCTCTGGTAGAACAATAATCTTTAGATTAAGGCAGAAATGGAAACATAAATTATGGGTAGTTACAGACTCATAAAAATTTATAAGGAAAGCAGATTAATCAGTATTTTGAAAAGTTTTCACAGATTTGAATTCTACTGAATATTAATAAACCTTTAACTCAAGAATTTTATGAAAAAATACAAATAAACTAAAGAAAATAAATTATAATCTTAGAAATAATTAACTATAATTATTTGATATTAGATTCATATGTTTTAAATGAAGAAAGTAAAGAAAAAGCATGCATGTATGATACCATAAATAATAAAGGCAATAAGCCACAAATTCAAAGAGAATATATCATATACATTATGTTGTTATAATTTTTGGTAAAATTTTTGATAATTTTCTCAGAAATAGGTAGAAATACAAACTAATTACCTTGAAGAAATTCAATGACATATATCACAAAGAAACAAATGTCTAATAAGTATAGTTTCTAGAATTCTAGACCCAGAAGGTACAATTTATTTATCTAAATTATAAGATGTTGAAATATTTTGTAAGATATAAAACAGAATTATTTTAAATTCAGTTCATAGGTTAGTATACAATTTATTGGGCTAGGGATAGATTTTAACTAGGCTTAGATAAACCAAATCGACAAAAGATCTCAAGAAAGAGAAAATATGTAGAGACGCATATTATACATATAGATGGAGAATTCCTTAACAAGAGATCATTGTTAGCCAAATTAAACAGATTGATAAAAACAGACGATGGCCAATTAGGTTTCAATCTAAAAATATAAGAATGATTTGAGATTAAGAATTTCATTTACAAAGCTCAGTCCATTCATGCATTATGCTAATAGTATAATAATATCAGTAAGTACTATAATGCATTAAATAATGCATAATTATTTACATTCTTTTCTGCTTTAAAAAATGACAAAAGTCTAAAGTGATTCCTGGAATGGATTAACTGCACCAAAATTAAATACTATGTAATTTCTATACAAATTGCAAATATTATATTAAACAACTCCATGAAATTCTTAGTAAAACAAAACAAAACAAAATTTTCCAACTGCTTAATTTTTTTTGAAAATTTTATCCAATACAAGAAAAGGAAAAGTGGGAAAAAATCATAAAGGCATTGGCATTCGTGCTGGTAAAAAGAGCATAATTCTCCCATCTAGCATTGTCTTCAATTCATCTTGGCAATCTTTCCACATAACCCCAGAATGTTCTGTCACATTCTGCTCAGAAGATGTCACAGCTCTTTAATGTTGTCCTGAACCTCCTCTCAAGGATAAACTTTACTACACTCCATCAAAGAAGAAAAGGTAATGATGTAGAAAGTGCCTCAACTCACTTCCCTTCCGCACAATTTACTTTTATCCAAAATAATTCCTTTCATCATTCCTCTGTCACAGTGGAAGAGATCTTTTTATATCCCAAGTTAATATGTTTCCGATGCAGTGCTTGAAATAGTTGTTTTAAGATGGGGGAAAAATGGAATATGTGTATGCACCAGACAGAGAATCTGACTGATGGAGCAAGGATGTACTAGTACAAGGTAGCTGCAGAGGATGGAATACCGTCAAGAGTATTCAAAGCTTTTGGAAGAAGCCACCAAACTAGAGTTCCAAACTTCACTACTCATATAGCATCATGTGCTATTTTAAAATCATATATTGAGTAATATTTATAATAATTATATCTATATTAGCATTTGACCTTTTCCTCTACTAAGTTATAAACTCTCTCAAAGTCAATAACTTCAACTAAGATAAAATAAATGGCACTAAACAAAGCTGAAACCCTGAGCAGCCTCCCAATTCCGATGCATCTTCCTTGGTCATCTGCAAGCTGCAGGCATTCATCCCAGCATGCACTACTCCTCATACAAATAGAAAGCCAGTGTCATCTCTCTCCTGTCATCCTGAATTCCAGTTTCTTCAGTGAGGAGACTAATGTGCAGTGAAACAGTAGACCTCCCTCCTTGATATAGAGACAACATAGCGGCACCAAATGAAATCTCCACCAAAAGATAATTACTGATTTGTTAAGAATATGTATGCATTTAATTCCATCAAAAACTTAAACATATGCATCTGCCAGATGTAAAAAAAAAAATATATATATATATATATGAGAGCTTGCTGAGAGAGAAAGAGCTTGCTGATTACAATCATACATTAGCTTTATGATTAAACTCAGCATATATGCTGTGATATGGTGAGTAATGGATTGTCATAGCAGATGATATAAAGGCTCTCTATTAATTAGTCATAGCTGTAGTCCTTTCCACTTGCTCTCACACCAACACTTAATCAGTTATTCTTCAGAGTAGAAGCAAGCTCTGATAAAGTGTAAGCCAACCCAGCATAGAGGGCACACACTCATTCACAGCTCATGATTGCTTTGGGCTTCAAGTCCAGCTGATGAGGTGATTTCCACTTACAGTGGCAAATAAAAGAAGCTGTTGCATCTCGAAACGTGCTAGCAGTCTCAGTCTCAGAACATAGTCACCGGAAAAAAAGCCTATCATGTGATCCTCAAATTCATATTTTGTTTGTTACAATTCATGCTTCTAATCCCCTCTCTGCACCACTGATTGTTGAAAAGTAGCATCATTTACAATCCTGACAGGAGGAGGTTGGGGAGCCAGGGACTGCAGATGTGCTATCATCTGACCTCAGTAGGGATTTAGAAACCCAAAGTGTAACATATTTTTAACAAGAATAATTCACTTAAAATATAAAACCAAACATATAAATAGTCTAGAAGCAATATATATTTTAAGGTGTCTGCTAAATAGTTTTCATCTGTTTTTTCATACTTTTTTTTTTGATTCTCTCACCAAATAAGAACTGTTTCTTTTTCCCCCTCCATTGTAATAACTATTTTGCCAAATCTGTAATGGCAATAGACTTCAAATAAAAATTTATTAAGCATTTTGCTGGGAGTATTTTTAAGTGCTTCTTACTTTAAAGTTTAAAAACAACAACAACAAATGATAACTTAAGAAAAATGGTAGGAGACTCAGAAATCCAAACCTGCTATGTTCTGCAAAGCTATACAGGAATCAAGTAAATGTGTTAATTCATAGAGTGTTCAAAGGTATAGATGGAAATATGAATCCTAGATCTTATTTTTTTATCTGCAATTTTTTATCTTATTTTTTTATTCAGGACCTCTCCCTTTTTCTCTCTTCTGGGATCTTATTGTCTTACCAGGTAGCAATAGGCAGAGCCTTTTTCAAATCAGTCTCTGAAGTCAGACTTTTCTTTCATCCTATCACCTGTTTCAATACCAGTGGATTATTTTTCTTTAAATTCAGAATATGATGGTCTCATTCTTAAAATACCACCATTCAATAAAAATGAATGCCTGCAGCTTGCAGATGATCAAGGTATTTTAAAGATCTTAAAATACCACTTCTCCTATACATTTTGGTTATATCTGAAATTGCCTTTGATTTCTTAACTGCATAGGTATTTGCAAACCTTGCCACTCTTTTTCTGAAGATAACCACACAAATTCTAAATACCTGAGTTAAAGATGGAATGCTATGAGAGAGAAAAAGACCCCTGAAGGAGGTGAATAGGTAATTTTTAAAATGTCTTCCCATATGTCTACCTATAATACAAGCAAACGTTTTCAAGTTGAGGAAGAAGTCAGTACAATGTCTATGTATTTTATAAAAATGAAACCTTTTGCCTATTTTCCCTCCTTGTTCTTTCCTAAGTTTTGTGATGTGGCTAGTTTTCACTAAACTCAGAATGTTATTTCTTTGATATCCTCACCTAAGTTTCTGTTAGAGATATTTAACTGGGAATCTATAGAAGTCAGGAAGTCCATGAATTAGGATGGCAAAATAGTAGCTACATCTATAGTTCTCCCAACATTTAACTGAAAATTAGTATTTTTTTCTCCATCATCAATATCACTAACAGACTATTATAGTATTACTATCTGTGAATTTACCAATTACAAATATATTACAATTTATACACTTTAAAATGTATTTGCATTTATTATTATAAATTTCATTAGTTATTGAAAATGCTACTACATCTTGTTATTTAATACATTAATAAAGGGACAGATTTATTAATCTTCTGCTTTCCTTGTAAATGTTTCAAAGACTAAACTTCAGTATAACTAATTTTCTTTTTAAAAAAATATATTTTATTGATTTTTTTGCAGAGGAAGAGAGAGGGATAGAGAGTTGGAAACATCAATGATGAGAGAGAAGCATTGATCAGCTGCCTCTTGCCCACCCCCTACTGGGGATGTGCCCACAACCAAGGTACATGCCCTTGACTGGAATCGAACCTGGGATCTTTCAGTCCACAGGCCGATGCTCTATCCACTGAGCCAAACCGGTTTCGGCACTAATTTTCTTTATAACTGCATGCTCATGCTTTTAAAGTTTTCTTTTTAAAACTTTAGCTGAAGAAGGAGTACATAATTTTTACCTAACGGCCAAATTGGTACATGGCATACACACAAAAGTTCATGATTATGATTTCTGATGGAGCCAGATATATTTCTACATTACCCATGTCACAAGCAGACAGAATAATGAAGGGTGTTAGTTAGGACTTGCTTTCTGGTCTTTTATTTTAAATGTTTGTGGAAATGTGATTAAACAAGAAAAAAATATAGTTTACTTATATTTCTTTGATCCAAAATATTGATACAAGCAATGATGCTTTCCTACTATCAATGGGTGGAGTCACCCTGGCTCTCTCACCAGGTCCACATATTGGACAGTCACTTGTTACTTTAGTGACAAGTGATGTAGAAAAATTCCTAAAGGAAGACTGTGTAATTATAAGGGCTGATCATGGTGGACTCATCTTCTCTCACTAGCAGAAGATTACAATGCATTGCCACGTTAATGCTACAAGATGTCCCTAATGTGTTTTGGAAATAATAACCTTAAATAGTAAATTCTACAACAATTTGTAATATGTGGAATTGAGTTTAAAGGGAAGTCACTAATTTTCTATTTTACACACATTTTTATCACTTTACAAAAAAGATAAGAAAAGCTTCAATTTTGCTGCCCTTATCTATAGCAAGTCATTAGTTTGCTACCAAATAGAGATATTAAAAAAATAAAGACACAATTTGTCATTTCAATATAAAGATGGTGTTGTAATAGCAAGGAAGAAAATTGACTACTGTTGAAAGTAAAGTTTTCCTATAGAGAGGATAGTTTTAAAATATATGTTTGGAAACTTCATTTTTATGTAATCTTGTTGCCAAAAATGATGTGTCATATATATGTTTACAATTTCAAGACTTTGAAACAAGATTTAGAAGCTAAAAATCTTCAAAATTATAATTTTCATTAGGTTTTAAGTTGTTTAGTAAAAACATAAAAATGGCCGAAACCAGTTTGGCTCAGTGGATAGAGCATTGGCCTGTGGACTGAAAGGTCCTGGGTTTGATTCTGGTCAAGGGCATGTACCTTGGTTGCGGGCACATCCCCAGTGGGAGGTGTGCAGGAGGCAGCTAATAGATATTTCTCTCTCATTGATGTTTCTAACTATCCCTCTCTCTTCCTCTCTGTAAAAAAATCAATAAAATATATTTAAAAAAACACATAAAAATGCAACATCTTAGTCTGGAAGAATTCTCTAAGATCATAGAAAAATAAAATATTCTATATCTATTTAAAAAAACTGTATAACAAAATGAGATAGAAAAATAATCACAATGGTTTAATAACTTATTAAAAAGTATTTATTAATTTATGACTATAATTAAACATAATATAAAAAATAAATTGGGTTTTGCAAAAGATCCCTAAAGTGGTAAACTCATTTTGAAATAAAATCATAAAGATACTAATAATTTGCTCTCAACAGAAATATTAATTTTAGTGAAGCCAAATGTTTTGTGCTAGTAGTAAATATATTAGATATTTATATCACATATATATCACTTCATTAACTGTCTATGTTTAATATATATATTCTATGTTTAATATATATGTCTATGTTTACAATATATATTCTCCTAGTTTGATGGTATGTATATACAATTTATTGAGATTAATAAACATATAGTGGGATATAAATTTTAAAATGTTTTCACTGATAGGGTGCATAATCCCCCAAACTGGCACATCATTAGAATAAACATGCAAGAATTTCCATGAATGAATAATTTGATTTAATCTTTTGTCAACAGATATTTTTTAAAACTCATTGTTACATTGACAGCGGTGCTTTTAATATCTCAAGTGGTCGTTTGAAAACCATTTTCTCTTGAAGGTCACTTGAAATGGCTTTTACTAGGAAAGGCTATTTGCTTCATGTTTCAATTAATGCATGAGTTCTTATATATTTTACACTGTCCATGTTCCATAACATGGGAGTCCTCTCTGGCATTAGTGTTTCTCCTACATAAATATTTTAGCTACACAAGGAGTTTTTACTCACTTTTGTTGCTGCCCCATCCTCTTTCCACTGTCCATGTCGTAAGCTGTGGCTGGGGATTCAGATCTCCTGCCCGGGTCACTGCAAAATCTCCTAACTTGCCTCCCTTTCATTACTGCAGCTTGTTCAATGTTGCTGCCAGAAAGATATTTCAGAAAAAAGTAACCCAGGAACCCTTCGATGGCTTGCCTCCAGCCTCAAATTAAAATCCCAACTCCTGAGCCTCTTAGCAAAGTTCCTGCTTGATTGGGCATCAACAGTTCAGTCTCTTTAGACCACTTGCACCACTCGACGTGGGCCCACTTGTCGCCACGCTATAGCACACGCAGTATCTCTGATGAAAGCCCCATTTTCTCACACCTACCACATTCTCCCTCTTCTTGTAAGACTTCATGTGTTCTTATTTGTCTTATATCCTGAAATGGAAACTATAGTTTTTAAGTAAATATTGTATTTCCATAATGCACAGAGCATAAGCCTAGAGTATATGATCTTAAATTTCTAGTTCTTTCTTTGCTATTCACTCATGAATAAGTAAATTACGTATTGAAATTATCATTTTTTCTTCTAAATGAGAGAATTGAAACTTAATATTATTTTCAGATCTAAATGAGAGAATTGAAAGTATTATTTTCAGATCTCTGCTAAAAGGAGATGTCTCTTTAAATATTAGCATTACATTATTTTATACAAATTCATTTTACAGATTCAGGCATTTTTAGGTTAGACATCCTAATTGGTTTTCATCTGCCTTTTTTGACCCATGCTATTTTTATCAGGAGTTAGCCAGAAATGTAATTAATAATCATAATATATCTTTGAATCTTGAGGTTTATGCATTAGAACTCAAACTTTTTGATACGTTTTATTAATTGTTCTGTGTTCTCTACTAAACTGGAAGTACTTTAAGGGCATATTCCCTACTAATTCACCTTTGTAATTTTATAGCACATAAAACAAAGTGGCTTGCCTATTACAGTCTTAAAAGTGTTCATGAAATAGAAGAAACAAAACAGTTTATATTGCTAGCACTGTTCACATTGCAAAGGCCAATTTTCTAGAATACCAACTTGAGAAACATTGTTCAGTTTTATAGTAGACACTGTGAAAAATAATATAAACAAAACCACTTCAAAATGGAATCGGAGCTGCCATCCTGGGGGAGTTGTCTTACAAGTCTTACTCCTCAACCTTTTGCACTATTTGAACTGGACAAAGTAATCTTTAGACTGGGCCAAACCAACAGTTTCTTACAAATGTTTGTAAAACTAACAGGAAAGCAGACATCCTGACTATAAGAACTGAAAATCAAAAACATTTCCTCAGACTTGGTACCATGTTAATAGCTAAAGAATATTGCTTACTTGCATCTATAAAAGGTCCTCCCTTCCATTTGTGTAATTACTTCCCTTCCCTGTCTCATAAATAACCTTTCCATCAATTAATTGGAACAATATTTGGGTTTCTGTATGAATCAGAATTTTCAGAACAGCTGTACTTTGTTCTAAACTCCTTTTGCCTCTCACTTAGGTTTTTATTTTAATGTTAACATATAATGAAACTATAATAAAACTGACAAAATATTTTAAAATATCATCAACTTTTAGACTTATTTTCATCAGGTAAAGCCAGACTTGTTTTTAGAAAAAATAACATAAAATAATGGAGAAATGCAGTTATTAGAGGTAGGAGAAGATCTAGTTGGCATATAAGATATCAAACATTTCACACAGCCACAAAAAGATTGAGCTTTTTTTCAGTGTCTTTTCTCTTTTCTATTTCTATAACAAGATATTATTCATGTAGATGATAATTTCAGGTATCCTAATCAAATCACAATCTAAAAGTCACTTAATTTCAAACCCCTTTTACCCCATTGCTTTTAAAAGTGACCGATGTTGGGAGCTCTCCCTGTATCATTGCCTTGAGCAGTCTGATGAAGCAGATATAATCTCAGATGATCAGGTACCTGTTACTCCTATGAGACAGTATCTACAATAGGCGATTACTTATGTTTCAGATCTCACTTAGTCATTCATAGATGATTTAACAGTACTGTTCACGGGCCTTCTATTGATCTATATGTGTGGCTAATTTATCTTTCCTTCCCTATGATGGAAGATAAAGCAGAGCACATTTTTTTCTTTATTTTTTTCTTCCAACAAATTATCATGTAGTAGAGTTGTTTATTTCTCTGCTTAAAATGTTATTGGATTTATTTATAAAATCCAGCATTTATATCTATGTTAAAGTCTTAATTCGTATCACAAAAAGACATTTACAAAAATTCAGACGTATGCCTTATTTAATAAATAAGTAAAAGCAAGTCCTAGTGTTCTTGAAGTTCTCTCTTTCAGTTATGATTTAAGTTCTGATAGTTGCCCCTCATAACACAAAGCACAAAGTCTTCAAAGAAATTCAGCTTTTGCCTCCCTTGCTTTGTTCTCAACAGACACACACACACACACACACACACACACACACACACACGTGCTGTAGAGGAATAAGATTGTTCAATGCTACAGAAAACTCTGCCTTTCTAGGATCTATCACAGTCTAAGATTACTTTGTGACCAATAAAGTAGAGACACCAGAACAGGGATAGAGAAGAGAACTCAAACCATTTATTAACTTTACTTTTTTTAAAATTTTTTTGTTTGAAGTATTACAAATACAGGCACATGTGTCTCCTTCCCCCCCCCCCGAATTGACCTCCCCCCCACCTCTCCTACCCCCCAGTACATGCCCTCACCTTCCCTGCCCCAGTGTCTTGCATCCATTGGTTATGCCCATATGCATGTCTACAAGTCCTTTGGTTGGTCTCCTACAGCCCCCACCCCCCAACCTCCCTGCCTTCCCTCTGTAGTTTGGCAATCTGTTCAATGCTTCTTTGCCTCTGTATCTATTTCCCCCCCATTTCTTTCCTTTTAAAAATCTTGCCTCTGCAGACTAGAAATAAACATATAATAACAAAAAATGTTTGAGTCCCAATTTCAATGTCCAACAGTTCCTTATGTGTACATGTCAGCAATGATATTTAGATGGTGGGCACATGGTAGCAATGCGGGTCCGACCCTCTCTGGTTTGGTCCTTGGTAACCTGCAGTGATGCACAGCTGCTGATTGCTAGTGTGGCAAGGCGTTGTCAGCGTCTTTCATCTCTGGACTGTTTCTCCTCTTGTCTGTGGTTGGAGCAGGCCTGTCAATTCCTCTCTGTTGCAGGAATCCACCTGGTCTTGGAATTGTTATTCTAATAACTTTACTTTCAAACATACCTACCTCAGAAAATGATGGACAGCCTAAATGGTGAGGAAATCATGAGTTTGCATAAGACCCCTTCAGCCTTTCCTCCAGTGGCAGTGAAGAGTGTTTAGATAGAAAAGAAAGACCCAGATAGCAAACATGATCTTCACTATGGAGGGACCATAGTTTAAATTTGAACTACCTTTTGGACACATCCTCCTAAATGAATCTTTCTAGCTTCCCTGGAGTTTTTCTTCTAAATATACATTATACCAAGTTTTAAAAATGAATATGAAGACATACATATTGAGGATAAAAGAAGGAAAGGAAAACACAAAATTACAGCTTCCTTCCCAGTTATAGAATAACTTAAGTTTTTGGAGTTTTATTTATTCTTCCTCTTTTTCCTTATCTCAAAGTATACCTCTTAGTATTCCAGTAGAACTCCAGGATTTGCATATAAATCTAATTGTGAGTATTCATGCAAATCTTTTCAATTCATGACTAACTGTTCACAGATATTAAAATTAATTTGTGAGGAAAGAGCCATTGTGTTCAGAGATAGAAAGTGTCAGGCTTCCTGTTCCTCCTCATTTCACTGCCACTTTGCTGCCCACAGTGTGGACTTATGAGAAGTGCTAAACATTTACCTCAGAAAAGAGCTACATGTCTGAGAAAGGTATATACATGAACTTGGTCATGTGTATCTCTGTGCTTTTACCTATGTACTTGTTGCTTTCATTATTACTGAATGGTAAGGTTTTCCATATTGAGATATTGATACAAATAACTAACTAAACCTGTGACAACTAGAAGTTATTTTTACCACTTGCATTATATAGTAAGCCACAAGTTTTTCAGCAATAGACTTGCTATTTATGTATTTACTGTGTGGAAATAAAATTTTCTGGCTAAAATAAAGAACATTGAATTATTTGATTTTTAAATTAAATTTTAACTAAGTTGAATTCAGTAGATGTATTCATTTACTCATTTACTAGAGGTCCAGTGTATGAGTTCATGCACTGGGGGGTCCCTCGGCCTGACCTACAGGTATTGGGCTGAAATTAGCTCTCCAACATCCCTTGAGGGGTCCCAGACTGAGAAGGCACAGGCCAGGTGGAAGGACTCCACTGGTGCACAAATCTATGCACTGGGCCTCTAGTACGCATATAAGATCTTTTATTAATTTATTCCCGCCCTTCCTCTTCCCCACTTCCCTCTGAGATTCAACAGTCTGTTCCATGTTCCCATGCCTGTGTGTTGAGCATTTGCCCCCTAGTGGTCACTGCACATCATAGCTACCAGTCGAATGGTTGAAAGATATCTTATTATAGGGTATTGCTTGCTTTCATGCTGATTTAAGTCATAAGGCTCTCCACTTTATGGAGACAGAATGAGATATTTTTAATAAATATAATGGAACCTTCATATTTTGACAGTGACTTTTCCATTTCCAAGTAGCCTTTTCTAATTGTGAAATTCCAAAGTTCAGTGTTTACTCCTTCGAACTATCACACTGTTTCTTTAGATGGACTTAAAGGGGTAAAAAGGTTTGACAAAATTTTTGCTGATACATTTGGAACCATAATATCAAAATTGTAAAAGGGAAGTTTACTCTTATACACATAGGAGAAAAAAATCAGTTCTTTATAGCTTTCTCAAAACTGTTTCAGTTCAAAACTTTTATCATGGGTGAAGAAGACAAAAGTTTAAGACTATAATCATGTCCATAGCTTAATAATAGAAGTAATATCAAGGATAGCATGTTATCATATTTTCTATCTTATTAGAGATTTTGTAGACTTTGGGCTTATATTGTTCATCACATCATACTGGACATACATGATTATATTCAGTGTCATGCAGTTAACCTAATAAACATAGGGGCCAAGAAGATGGCATGTTTAGCTTAAAAGTTAATGTGAACATTTCTAAAACATCAGTTGGCTGTGTAGGGAATCCAGCTATTTGAAAACACTTGATCCTATCAATTCCAATAGAACTTTTAGAATTTAGAAACTACAATATTAACAAAAAGCCAGAAATTCTATATCTTCACATTTCTCTCTCAAAGTGTGCTATGTGGGTAAGTTACCACAAATCTGAGACTATGATAATTACATGTTACTGAATAAAATTTGGATAATGTCTAAAAAAAACCTAAAGGAGATGATGGGTAACATTTGTTACCCACGTACTAAGGATTGCTTTTCAAACTTAAAGAAGACATAGAGGTTTTTGTTATTAATAAAATACATAAATTAAGAAAAAGTGGAGATGATGAAATTAATGGATGCTTATAATATACATAAATTAATTAGCTTACTGTGCTAATTACATACATTGTATTTTCAAGCTGGTAATGACTAATATCAAATCTACTTTAAAAACACAGAGTTAATAGCCTGAAATCAGTAGAGTTTGCATATGTTCATTCAAGGATAGAATTTAGAATTTTGAAATTCAGGATGATGGCCACTTAAATGCTACTTTTACAGATAAAATCTTACCATGACAGTTGCATGGCAACTAAGTTTTCTGCTACTGAAGTCAGAGTTCTTTTCACAGAAATGTGACCACGAATGACTTACTCTGACACTGTAGATATTCTTTTTAAATCTTTATTGTTGAAAGTATTACATATGTTTCCTTTTCCCTCCTTGCCCTAACCATCCTATTGTCTGTGTCTATGGATTAAATATATTATTTAGTTATGAGCCCTTGGTTGTGGGCATTGAGAGACAGTGCGAGTTTGTGGGTGGCAGAATAATTATTTACTTAATTAGAGGCCTGCTTCACAAAATTCATGCACTTGGGGGGTGGTCCCTCAGCCTAGCCTATGACCCTCTCTCAGTCCGGGATCCCTTAAGAAATGGGGAGCAGGCCTAAGCCATCAATCGGACATCCTTAGAGCTGCCACTGAGATGGGAGAGGCTCCCCGCATGGCCACTGAACTCACCAGCCGTGAGCTCAGCTTCTTGCTGAGTGGTAATAATAAATAAACCTAATAATAATGAGCATCTGCCCCCTGATGGTCAATGCACATCATAGCAACCTGCTGTTCTGCCATTAAGTCAATTTGTATATTAGCTTTTTATTATATAGAATATAGTACATTAGTTTCAAAAGGTTTGCTTTCTAATCAATCATTTCATGATAAATATGTTATAAAGATATACTTTATGTTATCTTTCTGATGTTGTTATAACTACTAAGATTATATGCAACCTAAATTCAAAAATTTTAAGAGTGATTTTATGATATTTGATAGATATTTTATGTCTATACTAATAGAGATTTGTATATTAAATCACACTTCTATTTCAAGTGAAGAAGCATGAGATTTTTAATATCTAATAAATGTCTTTTATTATATTATACCCTTTTTATTAAACATATATATTTTATTGATTTTTTTAAAATATATTTTATGGATTTTTTTACAGAGAGGAAGGGAGAGAGATAGAGAGCTAGAAACGTCTATGAGAGAGAAACATCGACCAGCTGCCTCTTGCACACCCCCTACCGGGGATGTGCCTGCAACCAATGTACCTGCCCTTGATCGGAATCGAACCTGGGACCTTTCAGTCCGCAGACCGATGCTCTACCACTGAGCCAAACCGGTTTCGGCATATTATACCCTTTTTATAGCTTTAAAAAAGCTACCTATGAAGGATTAAAGGAGACTTATAGCATAATACTCATCTAATAAATAAACCTAATAATAATTAAAATGACAAGTCGTAGGATTACCAGAAACATTTGAATAATCAAAAATTTTATACCATATATATATATATATATATATATATATATATATATATATATATATATTTAAAAAGACTTAAGTAAAATGCATTAAGATATAAGCCAAATATATATATAGTATGCTTTAATCTGGACTGAATCTGGAATGAAAAACACATATTCAGAAAGAGGAAAACAAAAACATAAAGTAAATACCACTGCTAAGAAGTAAACCATTAAAGTAAAACTGTCAAAATAATTCTAAGTTCTTTCAGTTCAGTTGGAGGTAACACTAGTGTATATATAATTTTATTGAAGATATCTAAATTATTTTAATGTATAATTTCTACTGGAATCAAGATGCCCTCATCTCAACTGCTGCATCTTCTACTCTTTCAGCTTCCACCTTTGCATTTTTCAAATCTATTCTCTTCACTTAGCTAGAAGGAACATACTAAAATGAATATCTGATAAACTATTCCATTTTAGAAATTTTCAGTAGAGTCTTGTGGTTCTTAAAATAAAGTCCCAAATCCATCATAATGTGGTTGTGCCAACATCTCCAGCTTCAGGTTTTGCCACTTCCCAGTCTTTCCCAACATCAGGGTCATACCGTCCTCTTCAAGTTGGTCAGACTCACAATGTGTTGTGTATTTCTTTTCTTCCTTTCTCTAGAATTAGAAACAATAAGCCTATTCCTAGGATGGATGCTCACCAATCATCCATTCTTTGCTCTTGGGTCAATTGATTTCTCAAGAAAGCAATTTTTCTAGTCTCTGGAACTTCAGTTTTCAATATTATATAGATTTCTGTATTTTTTCTTTCATAGTTCCTACCTCAGCTTGGAAATATACATTTAAGATATTGTTTTATTTATTTATGTATCCACTGCTATATGCACCATGGTGTCCCTATAAAATTGCACATAGTAGATGCTTAAAAATAAAACTAGAAAAACAAACAAAAAATGGATGAATAAAAATGAGTTATCATGGAGACCTCCCAAATATAGAGATCTATAATTAAGGAAAAAGTGATCTAATTGAGAATGGCAAACTTAAGAAAAACATTCAGTTGAGTCAGTATTTTTTGATGTTTCTTCAGTGTGTTGATTTACATAAGGTAGCTGAACACTGCTAAAACACTAAGATCATTTAAAATACACCAGAAATAAAGTGTGTGAAACTTATGTAACTCTAAACACAAAGACTTTATAAATCCAATTGAGGAGCAATGTATTTCTGTTATTTCTGTTTCCTTTTGTCATTATGTTTGACATTTTTGAAACTGAGTTCTGTTACAGTTCATTAGGCGATTGCTATGTGCTGGTATAATGAGATTGCACTGAAATGCATAACATAACATTTTAGCATGAACAATTGAAATTACAAGGTCTTACAGATAATGTGTTGTGGAGATTGTTTCAGCGTGGCTTGCGTGCTGAGTTTGTGAGCAGGTAGCTTGTTGTGATGGAGTAATATGAAGTTGGTGCCCAATCACTGGAGAAAGCTGTAATGATGTATGAAATGAAAACTCCTGCCTGCCCAGTGCAAATAGAATAAAAACCCTCCTCTGCAATCATGGCTGTGCCATTTCCTGTAATACATCTCATGACTTCAAAGAAAAGAATGTCCATGGCAGGGCCAAAACTCACAGTATATTAGAGAAAGTGAGAAATAAGACTCATTGGGGGATTTGGGTAAATGAAGTATTACAAAGCTTCCAATTTTAAGCTAGGTTTTTTTAGCATATATGTACATATTCCCCCACTTACACAAATAAGCTCCAACTTCCTCAAAACAATATTATAGAAAACAACAAATATTTTAAGCAATTTTTATGTTATTATCTTTCAGAGTCATTCATTCGTTCAGCAATTATTTAGTGAAAAATTGGTTGTGTGTAGTGCATAGTACTCAGCACTCCGGGTGCAGAGTGGGAAAAATACAAATGCCTGTTTTACTGGAATTTATATTCTAATTCATGCAATAAGGAGAATAAAGAAGGAAAGTGGGTAATATGTTTGCAAGGACCGCTCTGGAGAAGAATGAAGGAGAGGAAAAATCAAAAGGAGTGAAGGTTTGTAGTATAAATGAATTGGTGAAAGAAAGTCTCACTAAGATGTGTTTTGAAAACTGTCCTGAAAGAATGTGGAAGGAATCCAGTCTGTGATTTGAGGAAAGGGCATTTCAAGCACAGGAAAAAGCAAAGTAAACCAGCAGGGCACAGCCTGGAACATTTGAGAAACACCAATAGATCTGTGTGGGTATGTAAACAGAGAGCCATTGGAAAAGGAGGCACCTCATAAAGACTTGTAAACCATTGTAACTCTGTTTTCAATTGTAACTCTTTGTTTTATTTATTCTAAGTGAAATAAGTGAAATAGAAAGCAGGGTGTGTGGGAGGGAGGGGGGGAAAATGGGGGGGGGGAGCCAGGATTTGCCATAGTCAGGGATACCTGAAGAGGATCACTTTGTCTGATTTATTGGAAGGATACCTAGTCAAGGTTTACTGCATTAATCCAGAGGAGAAGGAATGATAGTTTGCATGAGAAAGATAACAGAAGTCAAGATGTAACAAAACTTAAATGGAAGAGAGAAACAAATAAACCTAAAGCTATTTCAGATGCATAATATAACCACACTGAAAAAGGAGGAGGAGAGGGGGAAATGAAGCAGCCACATAACCTTTAAACATGCGATTTTTACCCACTTTCTCTCAAACTCATGATGAAAGAACTTACAATTATTAAATCTAAGTTACTCTGAAGTAACTTGAATGAGGGAGTCTGAGTTTTCTAGAAATATTCTGATAAGTAAATATATTAAAGATAATATAATAGGAGCCTAAATGTATTGAAGATAATATAAGAGGAGCCAGGTATTACTAGCAAAAGTCTAGAATAAACCTGATGGTACTGGATTAGAATTAGGTGTATGACTGTAAACTTATAAATACATATAAAATAGATACATATAAACATACACGCATACAAAAGTTTTCTTCTTCCTTTGAGAAGACATAGAAACAATGACACTTCAGTAAGAATGGGTGGCCCTTGTACATAGATATTGGTATTTAAATATCACTCTCCACTAAACAATAAAAAATGAAAAAAACAAAAACAGGGCTTTGTGTAGAAAAGATTCCAAGGCTTGGCAATAAAAAGGACACATTGGAGGACTAATGTGAATATATTGTATGGGCTCCTGCTGACCAAGTTGTTCTGAACATCAGAATAAAAATTAGTAGCAATGTACTATAACCTATAGAATGAAATATTGTATTAGTGCCCAGTAACATAAATAGAAAAATAATTAACGAAGGAAAAGGCATTTCTTTATGATACAGTAGACTTCCAACAAACAAAATCAGGATAAAATTAATCATCATTTGGCAGCCATCAAAGTTATAATTGATTCAGTCAGGAAACATCTATGTGTGCTAAAAATAGTAAATGAAAGTTTAATGAGGAGCAGGATATTTATATAGTCTCAAAATATGTCCTCACTAATTACTCACTAATTGGGAAGGGGAAAGTATTAACTTTTTCAGTGGAGAAACCAGAAGGCACAATCTAAAACCAGTAATCAACAATATGATCAACAATAGAGCAGACTGCGTTATGTGCCTCCTTATATTGTGCATTCCTAAGTTCACAACATCATTTCCATTGAATTTGTGACCAAAATTAACAACGTGAATCTGAGGAAATATGGAAATTCTATAAAATAATCTGTAGGTTCTGTGAAGATAAAAACTATGAAAGACCAAGGAAGTATTCTCATGAAAGGAAATGCTATATATCCTGATTTTAAGATCTTATTATACTGTGAAGAGGAAGAGAGTGAGTCATAGAATAAATCAAATGGGGCAACATTTTTAAATTCTTGAATGTGTAAAAGGGTTTATATAAATTCCATGTACTAGTGATTAAGCATTGACCTATGAACCAGGAGGTCACCATTCGATTCCTGATCAGGGCATGTGCCCATGTTATGGGCTTGACCCCAAGTGTGGGGCATGTAGGTGGCAGCTGATCGATGATTCTCTTGCATCATTGGTGTTTCTATCTCTCATTCTCCCTTCAATAAAAATATGTCAAAAAAAAGAAATTGGCCTATATTTTTATGCAGTTATCTCATATTTAATACTTAAATGAGTTCTAATATAGACATCACCCTTATCTATTTTACAGATAGAGAAATCAAGGATTAGAGAAGTCATAAAAGTTGTTCTAGGTTACACAACTAACACATCCTGGAATTGGGGCAGGACATGATCTCCACATCATGGTCTGTAGCCTTAACTGTCATACCACAGACAGTTTAAATGTTTCATTGTTTGATTCCTGAGAAATATATACAAAATGTTTTCTTTTATTTTACTTTATGTTCCAGAAATGTCAAATTGAAGGATGTATTATTTGACAATTTCTTTGAGCTGGGTTATTAAATAAGCCTGCTCAAAGTTTTTAGAACTCTAATTCCCAGTTACTTTTAGACTTAATGTTTGTGATTAAATAATAAAAGCAGTTTATTACAGGTACAATTTGTTGTTATTCTTTGGAAGAGACAGACAGACAATACTTATTCTGCTAAATGGTTTTGTCTCCAGGCCTAAAATAACTACGTGCATGTGGAGCGAAATGGACAAGGAGACCAGGTCAGAAGATGGAAGTTGACTTCAGATAACAATAAATAAACAACTCAAAAGCAGGTATAGACGAATATCATAAAATATAAATAAATAGATTATGTGTTCATAGTGGTGCTTTTAAAAATCAAGAGTCATTAAGATCACTTAAAGAATTCACTTAAGAAGCATTTGACTTTTTTGGCTGACACAGGTTCAATATGAATCAGTACCATAGCTATACTGTTAGATTGAAAAAATGTGTATAATAGTTCTTGATTTTAGTTTATTTTTAGTCATTTTTTTTTTGAGAAAGAGAGAGAGGTGAGAGAGAAACATGGATTGGTTGCCTCCCACAGGCACTCTGACTGGATATTGAACCCGCAATGTTTTGGTATATGGGATGATTCTCCAAACAAATGAGCCACACTAGCCAGGGCCTATTTCATGAGTTTATAAAAACATTTTTGGCCCTAGCTGGTTTGGTTCAGTGAATAGACGCAGTGTTTTTCAACCTTTTTTGGGCAAAGGCACACTTGTTTCATGAAAAAAATCACGAGGCACACCACCATTAGAAAATGTTAAAAAATATAACTCTGTGCCTATATTGACTATATATAAAGTAATTCTCTTGAATAGGAATCAAATAAACACAAAGAAAGTATTTTATAATTACTTTATTATGAAATATTAAGTAAACAAAATAGTGAAAAATTATAAAATTCTTGTCTTGTCTGCACCTACGGCACACCAGGCAACATCTCGCGGCACACTAGTGTGCCGCGGAACAGCGGTTGAAAAACGCTGGAATAGAGCATGGGCCTGTGGACTTAAAGGTCCCAGGTTCGATTCCAATTAAGGGCACATGCCTGATTTGCAGGCTCAATCCCCACTTGGGGGATGGAGAAAGCAGCCAGTCAATGATTCTCTCTCATCATTGATATTTCTTTCTTTTTTTTTAAAAAAAATATATATATATAATTGATTTTTAACAGAGAGAAAGGGAGAGAGATAGAAAGCTAGAAATGTCAATGAGAGAGAAACATCGACTAGCTGCCTCTTGCACACCCCCTACCGGGGATGTGCCCGCAACCAAGGTACATGCCCTTGACCGGAATCGAACCTGGGACCTTTCAGTCCACAGACCGACGCTCTACCACTGAGCCAAACCAGCTTCGGCTCATCATTGATATTTTTATCTTTCTCTGAAATTAATAGGCTCTGGGAAGGATATGTGGCTGGCCTATTTCCCATGATGTTTATGTTAGCCACCCTTCACTCAGCCATGCCTTTTCTGTCACCACTCCAAGCTTGGGGGAAATAGTTCTGCTACCTGATGTTCTATAAGGAGTGACAATGTTATAGAGGCAGTTACCCAGGTGCCTTGAAATACTTCCTCATTGTGCCCACTTTATTTTAGCCACAGGTTTGCCATCTGACCTTGTACCACCCAGACTGGGTACACAGATCCTCTCCACACAGGTTTTGTTCTGTGGGGTTTCCCTCAATCCTCAATGACTTGCTCTTTCTGGGGACCTGGAATAACATTCTTCTCACTTTGATATTTTTGTTTATTCCTTTCTCATTTGTTTTAAGGTAAGTGATAAATGTCTGCTCAGTTTATTACTTTTATACATTATTGTAATTAATTTATTTTTATAACCCTTTTATTCAGATTGTACAATATATCTTTCTCCCATTCATTGTGCCTTTCAGTGTTTCTCCGGTGTCTGATGCATAACAGAAGCATGGTAAATGTTCATGGGATCAAATTGGAAGTGTGAGAGCAGACCCCAGCTGAGCGTACAACAGAGACATGACAGAAGGGGTTTCTAAACTGGACAAGGGACTAGAGGTCTGATTCCTCAGTGTCCTTTCAATGTTTCAAGGTCTGATTTGAGTTACTCTGTGTACTTATTTGTCCATATTGCTCATAGCTGCCAAGATAACATATTCCTTCTTTCTTTGTCTCTTTAAACTTCCCTGAAATTAAATTAAAAGAACATAAATAAAGGAATCCCCCCCCCACCCGCAGAACTTGCATTATTAATGTTCTATAACTAAATTGGAAATCTGCTATTGTACCTCAAGGGGGTGATTCATTTAGCAGAGTAAGAGTTTTGATTAAAAGGAATGAAATGTCTGACAAGTAGTCTATCAGTTATTACTTTATTAAAACACTCTAATCATTGTGGTGCCTAAATTCCTAATGTCATTTTACTATGCTTCTTTTTGATTTGGTGATGTTTTACAAGCTTCTAGAGATGAATGTGTATGCACGTGTGAGTGTGTGCTGCATGAAAAGAAATCATACAGTAAGAAAGCATTTGGCCACAAGTTGGGTTCCCTATTTCCCCATATTTCAGAAAATAGGAGAGATACATAAGGAAACTTATAATTTCTAAATTAACTGGCCATTCCTCTAATACAGATGTTATTTTAAAATATATTGGTACTAAGCAGCCAAAATTTTTATTTATTAGAATTTATAATTTAAGATATTTATTTCAGTAAGAAATTGGCTCCCCTGGACCCAAATATTAAAATAAAAGGTTAAATGATATAATTGATTTAACTGTTACCTCTTCTTTAAAAATAAGCAACATAGAAAAAAAAAGAACAGAGATTTGTTCAGTGAGCATAGCTTTAATTATTTTAATCCTTTAGAACGTGTGAAAGATTTCAAATGCTAGTGAATGAATAAAATAAATAATATTACCATATTTTGACTTCTTTCTACCCTTCTTTCCAGATAATCTCACCCCATTTTTATTTGCGGAAATAAGTAAAAAAAATATTTCATTCACTTAATTCTCTCTCTCTGCCTCCCTCCTTTCCTATTCATGGAACTACCATCAGTCTTTTTTATTAATTCCTAAGCAACTTTTATAACATGGCCCAAGTAGGAGTATTTGACTGGGTTTATCTTTTCCAATCTTATTTCCAGACTACTCTTATCCCTCAAACCTGGGATAAGACAGGTTTGATCTAGTTTCCCACCCCCCTTTCTGTGTCAATCCATATCTATACATATACACTGAGAAACCAGATTATTATGATCTCTGAACACATAATAATCTGGCCACTCAGTATATATCGATATCCTATATAATGAAAGGCTAATATGCAAATTGTCCCCTTGACCAGGAATTCGACCAGCAGGCAGGCTAGCCAATCACCCATGTCCCCTCCCACTGGCCAGGCTGTCCTGACCCACCCATGCACAAATTCATGCACCAGGCCTCTAATGTGTGTGTGTGTATACACACACACACACACACACACACACACACACACACTGAGTGGCCAGATTATTATGTGTTCAAAGATCATAATAATCTGGCCACTCCTTGTAAAGAGATAATATGCTAATTTGTCCATTACTGTGTTCCAGTCACGACCAGAATGTGGGCGGGGATGAGAGCGGGGACTTCCACCCACAGTGCTGATGTCACCCTGCCTGCGGGTGTCCCAGCCCAGTGCTGAGGTGAAGGTACCTTCCTGCGTCCCTGGCTAGAGACATGACACTGCCTACATGCATCCCTGTTCAGCACTGATGTGATGCTGGAGTGGGGGTGGGGGGGCTTGACGGGGGACTTCAGTCGGCGACCCCCACACCCCCAGTGCCAGAACAGGAGAGCTCAGACACTCAATGCAGGAGCTCCCCTTGTGGGCTCAGCCAGAAGCCAGGCTTACAGCTGGCATGTGCAGCGTGAGGGTGGATAAGAGGACAAACTTCAGAGTTCTTAAGCCAGAATTACTTTTATCTCACAAACTAGCTACTTGAGACTTTGCCCAGCCACTTAACCTTTCTTTGAGTTTAGTTTCCTTTTATATAAAAGGAGGATATTCGGTAACCAGTTTTCTATGTCGAACTGTGAACATAAAAGATAACGAATGCAGGAGGGCTAGTGCTATGATTGGCACAGATAATGCAATCAAGAAAGTAGGTCCTGGGCTAAGATTTCCAGTGGCTGAGGGACTGATGAGACTATCAACCCCATAACTTGCTCTGCTTCTCTAACTCTGTTTCCAGCTAGAGTTCTAATGTAGCCATATGCCCATGTTTACTCTTTTAAAGTTCACAAGAGGATGAGCATGATGTTCGATAAAGAGGAAGTTGAGGCTCGGAGAATTTGTATGATTAAGTTAAACATTGAGAGCCCTCAAATCCATTTCATGTCTGAAGCCATTGTACTCCGCAGTGCCTTCGGGTGCCCTTATGCCATCTCCTCCATCAGCATCGCAACAGTCCTAGCACATCAGATCCCCCAGCAGCTGTGGAGTTGCTTATGATGAAGAGAAGTTTAAAAACTGCAGACCTGGACCCCGTGTATCCTAAAAGCTATCCCAATTCTTGGCTCCAATGTCAACAATACTTCTCTCCCCTGCAGGAAGATGAAAAAGCCCCTGAGTGACCAAAGATAGGCTATTCATCCTGAATGTAGCACACACTAGATGTGCATTTAGTCCTTGCCCCTGTGTAACTTAAATGTGGTTGTAACAAGCAGAGCTTGGTGCATCAGGCAGAATTTGCTTGGAATTAGATGTGTCTATTTTTTCCTTCCTACTTTTCTCTTTTTTAACCTGTGACAATTTCTAGTCAGAGTAAGTAAAAGTGATTATTGCCAATTCTGGGCTTCAGAAATAAGTCTAAAAGGCTCATTCTTAGGAACTGCTTTTTTTTAAAAGGCAAATCTATAGAGAGATGGTTAAAAGTAAGCCACATCCTCTGTTAACACCTCAAGTCTCCTTTCATCAATATTTATACACTTTTTAGCCTCTTCTCAGTATAATATACAGATGATGTACTCGATAATTGTACACCTGAAACCTATATAATTTTATTAACCAATGTCACCCCAATAAATTCATTAAAAAACAAAAAGTGAACTAGACCCATTAGACTCTCTTGACTCTGAAAGTATGTAAAGTATGAGGATGGGGGAGGTAATCTGTGAAGGTGATTATTTCTGTAAGAAGGGAGTAATTCTGATGTGAGAATACCTCCCTGCCACAAACAGATAAAGGCGTACTGTGCTCCCAAAGTGGGCTTTCTGTTTTAACACTATACTCAATATTTTCAGGGAATTGAGTGTTGTTGTTTTTTTCACTTCAAGGTAACCCTAGGTTTATTTTCATCATTAGTTGACACCGTAATAGTAAGCCAGTGATTCATGTGTATGGTCTGTTATTCTATAAAGTGGCAAAATGCCAATCAATCAATAGCTCAGTACCCTCCTTGTCCTTTTTCTTTCACCTTGTTGGGGTCACCAGTATGAGTGAGGATCACTTGTGATCTCCTTGCATTTCTCTGTTTGTTAGGTCAGAAGCTGGGGTGAGGCCAAGGGTGACAATAGGCTTGCATTGAAACTTAACTGGGATTTTAAATTCTACAAGGATATTGCCATTTCATGTTTATTTAATACACAAGATACTAGGGGAGGGTGGGATAAGGATAGTGCTAACAAGTACCACTTCTTTCAGAGATTTATACTCAACTGAGACTCAAAACCTCATCTATTGTGTTTATGGATTTTATGTTTGAGCTATTTTGTTCTATTGAGTTTCTTTTCCTTCATATATTTTTTCCTTTGTTGAAATCTATGTTTGGGGGAAGAAGGGAATGGATATACTCAGAATAAATTAATGGACATTAGATTGGATATGCAGTGGGAATAAAGTGAAAGTAAAGTGACTTACTGCACGTGATTGGAAAGAAACAGACAAGTGTGACACACATAGTTGGTATGATAGGACTAATGGGAAACGGGAGAAAGGACGTCGGGAATAATCTGAAAAAGAAAGTTGTTTCTGGCTGAAAATTGAATTATGACTTTTTGAGTATGCAAAGACAGAGATGATGTTGGATTGGACAGCACTAGTGATATGGCTCCTGTTCTACCGGTTTTATAAACATGGTTCTTAGTTCCCCAGGGAATAGACATGAGCAGACAATAATACTTTGTGTCTTTTATTTTTTTTACCATCATCATATTGAATTTTATGAAGTATCTTTCTTCTTCTCTGGAATACTCTGGAGGAAAGTAGTGACAGATTACAGTAATCTCTGTTGACTGGGGCAGTGGGAGACAACTGTAACTGTTTGTCTTTCTCAAACCTATTTAAAGTTTATGTTGCTGGGTAAAACCTATATAATCCACTGTATATATTCCCTTATAGAATAATCAGTCAATTCTGAGAAGTAATGATAATTATTCTTAGCAGTTTCTTGGATGCTTTGTCTTTTTTCATGCATTGTAACTTAATTTGAGGCACAAGTCCAAAATCAATTGTGTCTCTGCCTTCATTCAGAGCATGCCTGACCAGAGCATTCATTTTCATCACTGTTTTGATCTCAGCATTCTAGTGTCATGCATGCCTGTATATTTTGTAGGGTTTAGAAAAGCCTTTCATGTATTTAGGAAATAAACAGATAAATTAAAGCAGGGAGGGTTAAGTGTTCTGGATACATTTCTTTCCAAGTTTCTTACAAACTTTCCCTTTGTCCCTTCAAAATCGGATCCTATGTGGCTATACTTTCTTTGGAAAGTATCATATCTAATAAAAGAACAATATGCAAATTGACCGTACCTCTGCTATACCCACAAGCCATGCCCACCAGCCAATCAGGAGTAAATGTGCAAATAAACCCAACCAAGATGGCTGCAGCCACAGAGAGGAGGAGGGAGGCTTGGGTTTCCCAGCAATGGAGGAAGCCAAGCTTTCCGCCTGCCCTGGCCAGCCTAGGCCTCCACTCAAGGCTACAGAGTTTCAATTATAGAAGGTACATAAATTCAAACAAAAATGGCGGCAACCACAGAGCTGGAAAAAGCAGGAGGTTTGGGTTGCCCCCAGTGATGGAGGAAGCCAAGCTTTCTGCACAATCTGGCCCACCCAGGCCTTCGCTTATGGCTACAAAATTTCAATTATAAGAGATACATAAATTCCAACAGAAATGGTTGCCACAAAAGAGTAAGCAGGAGGGTTGGCTCTACACCAGGCTACAACATTTCAATTATTTAGAAGATATATAAATCCAAGATACATGCTTCCAGCATATGTTTGGGTCACCAGGGGTCATGGCTGACCTGCAAATCACCACAGGCCCCTCATCCAGGCCACCCCACACCCCAAGGGAAACCCCCCGCCCCCGATCCGGGGCACCCTTCAGGACAAATCTGCTGGCCCCCACCCATGTACCACGCCTCTATCTTATCTAATAAAAGGGTAATAGGCAGATTGACCATCACTCCAACACACAAAATGGCTGCCCCATGTGGTCAAAGATCTTGCTCCAATGTGGACACAAGATGGCCACCACAAGATGGCTAGCAGGTGAGGGGAGATACCAGGCCTGCAGGGAAGAGCAGTTGGGAGGGATCCAGGCCTTCAGGGGAGGGTTGTTGGGGGTGACTGGGCCTGCAGGGAAGGGCGGTTAGGGGCAAGCAGGTTGGCAGGGGAGCAGTTAGACATCAATCAGGCTGGCAGTGGAGTAGTTAGGGGGTGATCAGGCTGGCAGGCAGAAGAGGTAAGGGGCAATCAGGAAGGCAGGCAGATGAGCATTTGGAAGCCAGCAATCCTGTATTGTGAGAGGGATGTCCGACTGCCTGTGGGGTCAGGCCTAAACGGGCAGTCGGACATCCCTCTAAGGGATCCCAGATTTGAGAAGTGCGGCTGGGCTGAGGGACACCTCCCCTCCCCCCTCTGTGCATGAATTTTGTGCACCAGGCCTCTAGTATTCACTATAAGATTCTTAGTAAATAGGTGTTCATGTGTTTCAAAGGTTTGTTACATTTACCCCCCAGAATAATTTCATTTGTACTTTCCTTAAATGTATCACACAGAATAAATATTGTGGCAGCTTGTGTGGGCAATTGAGTTCTGATGTTGAAAACAATAACATAGAAAGCAATAAGGAACTCTGTCTCTGGCATGTGAGTTAGAAACAGACTCACGAAGCTCCTGGATATGGGCATCTGTTTAAAGTTTTGTAAGAGATAAATGTTTCTCTTTACCATGATTCACAATGATGTTACGAAACAAAAATGTGCTTTTTTGCCCAACTGCCAATACAACTGCTATGTTCTATGTGGGATTCTGACTTCAAGTAGAGATGTAATAGGAATACCAGACAGACTCAAATGCACAACCACAGCCTTCATTGAATTATTCCAAAATCTTGTTAAGTGACCTTGAAGGCAATTTGAAATCCATGAAATTTTGTGCTTATTATCCAGTGGATCCAAGGGGGCACATCTTCATTTCAATCAGGATCTCAAATTTAAAAGGGAATTTTAGAGACACAAAAGGAATGTCTCCATTTTCCTCATATACAAAAAAGGGAAGTAATTTTAAAAGTACTTATAATGTCTTCTACATTTATACACCTCATAACGTAGAGGCATGCTTCCGAAGATCAGGAAAGCTCTTCCTATTTTTTTTTTAAATATATTTTATTGAATTTTTACAGAGTGGAAGGGAGAGAGATAGAGAGCTAGAAACATCGATGAGAGAGAAACATCGACCAGCCGCCTCTTGCACACCCCCTACCGGGGATGTGCCCGCAACCAATGTACATGTCCTTGACCGGAATCGAACCCGGGACCTTTCAGTCCGCAGACCGACGCTCTACCACTGAGCCAAACCGGCTTCGGCTCTTCCTATTTTTTTTTTTTTTAAATCCAAAATATAACTTATACATATTAGGTATTGAACAGGTAAGTGCTGAGTATCAGTATCTGTTGATAGGAGGACTGGCATCTGAATGTTCTGGAGGACTTTTTTTTTTTTTTTCTGAGTTTTGGTGATGTGCATATAAAATCTATCACTATCTCCTTAATGCTGCTAATACCAAGGCAAGATAAATAAATGAATAGATAGAGGGCAGATAGACAGACAGATAGATATATACATAGGGAGATAGACACATAGATAAATACTTAGAAAAATAAATACATAGATAGACACAAATAGACATAGAAGATACATATAGATAGTCTATAAATACATGACAGATATACACACATATACACAGATAAATAAAGAGATGATGGATACAAAAAGAAAATCACAATGATAAAAAAAACTTGATGCTGAAAACTATTCAATGGCCACACACTGGAACAATTATCAGGCTCAAAAGAGACTACATTATTTTCTGTTTAAGCAATAAAAAGATTACTTTAAGATATCCTCATCACACCTTTATATCTAGTCCTTTCATCCCACACTCAGAGAATTCATGGCACTTGCTCCTGAGTGGTGTGGTGCTCTCTCACCTGGCCAGCTAACACATTCAGTTTTAAATAAGTTCCTTCAGTGATCTTAGATTATTCTTTAACCTTTTTTTTTTTTAATTGTTATTTAGAATGTTATACTGCACTAGAGGCCTGGTGCACGAAATTTGTGCACCGGGGGTTGGGGGGTGGGAGTTGAGCCTGCACCCTCTCCAATCTGGGACCCCTCAAGAGATGCCCCACTGCCTGTTTAGGCCCCATACCACCAGAACAGACAGGCAGACATCCCTCTCACAATCCAGAACTGCTGGCTCCCAACTGCTCGCCTGTCTGCCTTCCTGATTGCCCCTAACCCCTTCTGCCTGCCAGCCTGATTACCCCCTAACCACTCTACTGCAAGCCTGATTGATACCTAACTGCTCCCCCTGCCAGCCTGTTTGCCCCTAACTGCCCTACCCTGTAGGCTTGGTCACCCCTAACTGCCCTCTCCTGCAGGCTTGATTGCCCCCAACTGTCCTTCCTTGCAGGCCTGGTCCTTCCCAACTACCCTCCCCTGCTGACCATCTTTTGCGGCCATCTTGTATCCACATTGGGGTAGCCATCTTGTGTGTTGGAGTGATGGTCAATCTGCATATTACTCTTTTATTAAATAGGATAGAGGCCTGATGCATGGGTGGGGGGCCAGCTGCTTTGCCCTGAAGGGTGTCCTGGATCAGGGTGGGGGTTCCCTTGGGGTGTGGGGTGGCCCAGGCGAGGAGCCTGTCATGGTTTGCAGGCTGGCCACACCCTACAGCAACCTAAGTGGAGGCCCTGGTATCTGGAATTTATTTATCTTCTACAATTGAAACTTTGTATCCTGGAGTGGAGCCACGCCTTCTGCTTACTACATGGTGGCAGCCATTTCTTTTGGGATTTATTTATCTTCTCTAATTGTAAATTTGTAGCCTTGAGCAGAGGAAA
The DNA here is from genome assembly GCF_964339955.1 of Pipistrellus hanaki. Taxonomy (NCBI): domain Eukaryota; kingdom Metazoa; phylum Chordata; class Mammalia; order Chiroptera; family Vespertilionidae; genus Pipistrellus; species Pipistrellus hanaki. The sequence goes on along the minus strand of NC_140503.1, from coordinate 172,790,980 downwards.
CCAATGCAGGCCGGGTCTGTCGAAACTTGGCTTCCTCTATCTTTGTGGGCAACCCTAGCTTCCTGTTCTCTCTAGCTTTGTGTGTGTAGTCATTTTTGTTGGGATTTATTTATCTTCTATCATTGAAATTTTGTAGCATTGAGTGGAGGCCTGGGCCAGCAAGGGCAGGTGGAAAACTTGGCTTCCTCTATTGGGGGGAGGAGGGGATCCCAAGCCTCCCTCCTGCTCTCTGAGGCTGCAGCCATATTGGTTGGGTTTATTTGCATATTTGCTCCTGATTGTTTTGTGGGCATGGTTTGTGGGTATAGCCGTGGTACTGTCAATTTACAGTCTTCTATTAGATAGGATGCTATTTGTCCAGGGTATCCTTGTCGTTTTACTTTCTACAACAGAAAGACAGTCTCTGTCTTCTTATTTTACACACACTCACATTTAGCCACAGAAGCCCTCTTTCAACCAGGAAACTGCTCTGTGACACTCCTCATGCTTTTCCCTGTCTTTTACCACCAGCTATTTTTTTTAATTTTGAGTTTTGATGATAGGGAATCAACTTTCATTAAACACCATTAATTTCTGTCCAGGTATGCCTTAGGCAAAGCAGGTGTGGGATCTCTAAGACTTTTGTCTATTTTTTTTGTGCAAACAGATCCTCAATACAATTTTTGATTAAGGAAATGGAATTATTTTACTGAATCTTTGAATAAAAAAATCCTCATTAAAGAAGGTCCTCACTTTTTAGGGTTTCTGATTACAAATACAAAACATGTTAGTTTGTGTATGTCAATAAAATCTTTTATTATCTATCTATCTATCTATCTATCTATCTATCTATCTATAAGCCTAAGCAACCACCTGACCATTTGACCATCCAAACAGTAGTGATGACAGTTCATGGCAGATGTTGAACACAGGAGCTGCCAAGCTGCAGTGTCTTGGCAGCTATTCTTAAGTGACACACCCGGAACCAGAGAGAAGGGAGGCAGATTCCGGGGTGCATCACAAGAGAACCACCATCTTGCAATCTGGCACCTCTTATGGGATGTCAGAGAGCTAGTTTCAGCCCAATCCCCACAGGCCAGGCCAAGGGACCTCACCAGTGCACGAATCTGTGCACCTGCCTCTAGTTTAATTATAAGAACTGTCTCTCTTGGACCTACACTGGCATCAATGGTTGCCAGAATGTTGGCAATGTAAATAGATTTGCAGATCAGAAGAGAGCCATGATATGCTACATACAATGAAAAAGCAATGTTTGTCTCTTGATTTGTCTGACATTCCTCCTAGAAATACTTCTGTCTTTTGCATGTTTTCTCATTAAAATCCAATTCTTGTGCCTATTTTTCTAAATAAAATAATTTTACAAAGCATAACTGAATTACAACTGCTTTCTGTGGAACTTCTAATTTGGTTAAATTGATATATTTAAAGGGAATCCCTACCCCCAAAAGAGGATTGCAAAAATTGCAAACATCCACTGTTCGGTCTACTTTCACTGGTATACTTGTAGCTTGTCAAATAAAATGGTGAGCAAATTCCGAAAACAAATGGAATACTTCCAAAGATTTATTGACTAAAGCAAAAGGAAAAACATCTCTAACTGATCTGAGGTTTTGCTTCTCATATCCACCACTCCTATCTATTTTCACTATACTATAACCATACCCAATATACATCAAGCACAGTTTATACTGAGAGGAATGTACTGTATGGAATAACATTTCTTTATATATAAGTTTGAATCCTTAATTCACTCTAAACAATGTCCAAGTACCTCACGGTTGAATTGCTTAAATTACTATAAAAACTAACTTTTGCTTTATTGTACAACTATATTTAAGAACTTTTAAAAGTCACAGAACACAGAACTAGTTGAGACAAGAGTTTAGAATTATTTCCCAATGTCCTGGGTTTTTCAGACCTCTGCTATTCAATGTACTTGCTGGATTCATCAGATGAAGATAAATAGACAGTGGATGTCAAATGAAACCTAATTACAAGTCATAAATACTCTAAAATATCTAACATATTAACAGATCTTGTAATGGCTAAAAGGTAGGAGAGAATTCTATTTAGGACTTTCTTTCCTTAATGGGCTATTAAACAAAAATTCAAGACTGTAAACTGCATGATAAGAACTTATGAATGGAATTATGAGGTAATTTCAAAATCAGATTGCATTAAAGGCTTAAGTAATACTTGGATTTCAACCCAACTACAGAAGTTAAGAAGCACTCAATTAAATTTGTTATTAAGCATTAAAGAGGTAATTTCATTTAGCAAATGATTATATCCAAAGGGATATAATGAATAGACAAACTAAAACCAAAAAGATATTTCTCACCTGAAAAACAAACAAACAAAAAACAAAACAAAACATTAAAAAAAAACAAAACTGGCCAATGTTCAAAATAACTAAATTATAGATTTTTAACCATATTTATCCTAAAGCCAATAAATTAACTAATATGTTCAGTAGATAATGCAGAAACAAAAGGATATTGGAAAAAATTACCTTTTGACCAGCACTTGGGAATAGACAACAATCATAGGAATATAAATAAGAAATACCCTTGAATTTGCCTTGCAGGTGAGGCTTAGTGGTAAGCATCCACCTATGAACTAGGAGGTCATGATTGGGTCCCAACAGGGCAAGAGCTTAATCCCCAGTAGGGGGTGTGCAAGAGGCAGCTGATCACTGATTCTCATAATTGATGTTTCTATCTTTTTCTCCCTCTCCCTCTATCTGAAATCAATAAAAAAATAAAAAAAATACCCTTTGACTTAGGTACTACGTCTAAATCCCGAATAACTTTGCACTCTTTAACCATGGAAGTATGTAAAATCAAAAATACAGTTTTAAGTACTAACAAATACCAACTATTCTCCATCTCAACCAGCATATTTCCTTTGGGCCCCCTTAAAGACAATTTTTAAAAAAATGGGACACTCTCTGAAAATTTAATTGAAAAGACTTATTATGTAAAAACCATTGCCAAACCAGATGTTCAGAAAACACATTGTTTTTGGAAGTATTTATTGGTTCTTCATGCATAACTAAATAAAAGCCCCTCTTGGCAAAACTGTTCAACTTGTGATGTACATAAAGAAAATAGGATTCAAATATCTAGAGGTCCCAAAAGCTTTCTGGATGAAATATTCAATGTATTATAGAAAACTAAAGGGATTAGATCCAACTGAAGTCCATCTGAAAACTTTCTCTAATAGCATAAAATACCTACCAAAACTGGAAGCCAAGACTGACCATACACAAATAATTGAAACACTAGTCACAATAAAAACTTAGTAACACTTTTCACCATCCCCCCTAAACCACCCACTTTCCTATAGGTTAAAAAAGCCAAAAGTAGAGGATATAGATTTGAATTGGCCTTGAGGACATTTTTAACATACTAAGTATTCGTACAATTTTCTGTAGCACCTATCACAAACACTATTCTTGCCTCCATATTCACTTACAGTAAATTGTAAGCTGTTACAGAACTGATGTTTTTTTTAAGATAGTGGAGATCTGCTTGTATCCACTTTGGAAACTCAATAGTAAACTTAAATAAAAATGTTCCATAGGTTTATTCAGACACTGCCAATTTTTATGTTATTGTTATTCAATCATGGCACAACAAAGTCTCCACAGAATTCCCTCATGAAACACTTTGATATGGAATGCATAGAAACTCTTTTTCTTCTGGCCAGAAAGAGCTTACAAGTGTATGATTAAGAATCATTAGCATGATTCTTAACTAAACAGGTTCATAAGAATTTTACTTAACACACAGGATCTTGTTGTGAAATCAGACTTACATGAATCAGGCATCTTGCCCAGTATCAAGCTTTAGAAAATAATCCAAAAAGACAGCTGATGAAAAGATTCAGATAAAGTAAAGAGGGGCTGTGGCATTGAGGGAGCTCTCTGAATCTTTCCTTTCCATACTGGACATACATCTCCCAGCCCAGAATAGATGAGGTTTTTAAGTTATATCTGTGAGGTTCTTCACAGAATATGTGCACTTCAAGTATGAAACATCTTCATTTTATATTCCAGTGGGTTGTATAATTTATATGAAATTCTTTAAGCAACCAAGCCTTATAGGATTCTATAAGTAATTTTTAGCTAGGCATATTCTACTGAAGACATTGTCGAGATAAAATCTCTTCCTTCTAGAAAGTATCATTAGTTTATTAATATCAAGATCCAGTTGGCAAGGAAATAAAACTAAATAATTTGTCGTCTTGTTTTCCCTCTGTGTAGGATGGGTATTTTTGACAAGTAAAAGGGGTTGAACAGATTTCAGGCAAGTTAGTTTAAACCCATCTTCTCATTCTACCATGGAAAAGAACCAGTTTTACCAAAGACCAGTATACCACTTAAAAACATGATATACTATCAAAGGTTTGAGTAGTGCATGATGAAATAATTAAAGCTAATCACAACATTTTCATCAATTAAGAAGATTTTTAAGAATTAGTAGAATAGTAAAAGCAACAGTTCCCAGAATTTTCAGCCCTTTCTGAAATCCCTTTGTGGCCACATCCAATTGATGGTTCCTGTATATAACCATGAAATTCAGTAGCAGAAAAAAGCGCTTATATCCTACAAGTTAGGTTTGACATCAACAGTCTCATACATGTTTTTACTTCTATGCACACAGAAACAAAGGTCACTCATTAACATAACTTAAGCAATAACATTGTCACACATTTCAGACAGCCACAGTCTGCAAAGCTTTCTTTGGACCCTGTAACTACATTATATCTCTTCTCTTTCAAATATGTTACTAAAAAAAGCAACAGCATCATTGTATGTAATTTTAGGTAACCCCCTCTACTAGAAAGCTCCTCACATGGTATAATTTGATAGTAATGGGCCTATCATGCAACCACCATGAAGCTTTGTGTCTCATGTACAATGATCCATTCCTGCAGCACCAACCACTGTTCCAACATATTACTCTGACTGGAGAAAAGAAAGTCTCAAGTTAATAATTATCCATGACACTAACCAATGTTTTTATTTTAGCACTTGACAAATCACATTTGTTTGTTGATGCCTCATATTTAAAGACTGAGCTGGGAATCTTTAATTCTAGATATAGTTTCTCACCAAAGTTCTTAATAGAATACACCTTCTATGTTAAATCACTTCAGTCAAGGACATGCCAGAAAGTTCAATAATAGAACCCATAATTGTACAACTATTAAATATGCATGTTATGTGTTATAGGAAGTCTACATTGGTATTAAAATAATTAGCACATAAGTGAATTTCCCCCTATGAAAAGTTAACCAATCTTCCCACTTGCTCTCATGCTTCATGTATATTTAACCCCATAATCTGTGAAAGAAATATAGTGCAAACCACAAATGGGAGTCTCATGTGTAATTTTAAGCATAAAGCCTCAGATGTAGCTGCATTATAAACGTAAAAATAAATAGGAAAAATAGCCGAGACCGGTTTGGCTCAATGGATAGAGCGTCGGCTTGGGGACTGAAAGGTCCCGGGTTCGATTCCGGTCAAGGGCATGTACCTTGGTTGCAGGCATATCCCCAGTAGGGGGTGTGTAAGAGGCAGCTGATCGATGACTCTCTCTCATCGATGTTTCTAGCTCTCTATCTCTCTCCCTTCCTCTCTGTACAAAATCAATAAAATATATAAAAAAAATAATAAATAAATAAATAAATAAATAGGAAAAATAAAATCATATTTATTTTCTCCATTATATCCAACATATTATCTATATGTTGGATATATATATATATATATATATATATATATATATATATATAATCTCAAAGCCTAATATGCAGAATGTCCCCTCAGGAGTTTGACCTGGAGTTTGCTCACTCACTATGATATGTGCTGACCACCAGGAGGCAGTGCAGAACAAAGGAAGACCTGGGCTAGCAGCTGGGCCTCTAGTATTTTAAATATGTAATCCATATAAATTTATTAATGAGATATATTATTTTGTTCTTATTAAGCTTTCAAAATGCAGTGTGTATTTTACACTTACTGAACATCTTAATTAGAACAAACCTCATTGAAAGAGATCAACAGCCACTTGTGGTTACTGGCTACTATATTATTCCATCTATAATCATAGAAGTGTAATATGCTAATTAGACCAGACATCCTTCTGGACCTCCTTGCAGACAACCTTCCAGACAAAGCCAGGGCTGCGAGGGAAGCCCATTGCCAGGTGCCAGAGGGAAGCAGGTGCCAGCATCAGATGCTTATAATATTCGTGCATCGGGCCTCTAGTATTGCATAATTGCTTAATTATCCCAGGTCATTTTCTGCCATCAACTAAAAATGAAAATAGCTGCTATACTAGTAAACAAAAATAAATGTGCCATACTAATATTTTGAAACCTCACCACAAAAAAATAAAATAGAACCTGTCAGAAATAATAAAACTATCCTCTGAAACTATGTAGTGTGATAAACACTTTTTTTAAAAATATATTTTATTGATTTTTTAGAGAGGAAGGGAGAGAGAGAGAGAGAGCTAGAAACGTCGATGAGAGAGAAACATCGACCAGCTGCCTCTTGCACACCCCCTTCCAGGGATGTGCCTGCAACCAACGTACATGCCCTTTACCGGAATTGAACCTGGGACCTTTCAATCCGCAGACCGATGCTCTACCGCTAAGCCAAACAGGTTTCGGCAATAAACACTTCTTGATGACATGATAAATATTGGGGAAATTCAGTGAACTTTTATTCAGTAAATTTGAGTACCTCCGGAGTATAAGATATCTTATAGGTATGAGATATTTTAAACAACAGGTTTTAACTAATTTAATTAAAGAAATATATCTTGGAGACCTATGTTATACTTTTTAGTTGTCAGAGTTTAAGCAAAAAACAAAAGATGAAATTCACCCCTATAAAATGTTTTGGCAACGTGAAGCTACTTATGCCACTGAAATTACAAAAGAAGTGTACATTGCCCAAGCAGTCAAGGAGTTACTCTATTTAAAGAAAAGTAAAATATGAAGGTCGACAAGACAGTGTGAAAATGTCATTATAAGAGCACACATGAGTAAAGAGATTGAAAATAAAATGTCAGGTAGATAATAGAAAGCACAATGAAAGAAAATAAAAGTGGATGATTTGTTAGCTAACGGTGTGATGAGAAAGTATAACCTATTTTATATACAGTGATCAGGAGAGATAATCTTGATAAAATTACATAAATAAGTAAAGGATGCATCATGGAATATTTGAAGGAGGATTCTCCAAGCCCAGGAAAATGCAAATTAATTATCTGAGCAGAGAAAATGATACCCTCTCTATCTTTTTAAGATTTCTTTTTTTCTTTTTAAAGAGAGAAAGGGATACGGAGAGGGAGGGAGGGAGAAACATCTGTGTGACAGTGGAACATTAATCAGCTGTCTCCTGCACTCCTGGGGATGGAGCCCTGGACAGGGAATCAAACTGGCAACATTTCAGAGCATGGAATAATGCCCAACCAATTGAGCCACAATGGCCAGAGCTAAGATTTTATTTTATTTTATTTTATTTTATTTTATTTTATTTTATTTTATTTTAGTATAGTTTAGTTTAGTTTAGTTTTTCAGAGAGAGCAAAGATAGTAAGTATGGTTGTGATTTTAAAAATATGGGTAAGGGCCAGATCACTCAGTTATATTGACTTTTTTTTCTTTTTTCTTTTTTTTCTGAGTGGGATGGAAGCTACTGGAGTATTTTCATTTTAAAAATGATATGCTTCTACAGTTACCTGCGAGAAATAAAAAATAGGGGAAAATATTGAGTTGGGGACAATATTGGGAAAATATTAAATATTAAATTGAATATAGGGACAGTTATTTATAATTTATATTGGTTGACCATGGAAAGCTGATAGTTGTTTTTCTAGGGCAGTGGTTGGCAAACTCATTAGTCAACAGAGCCAAATATCAACAGTACAATGATTGAAATTTCTTCTGAGAGCCATTTTTTTTAAACTTCTTCTAACGCCACTTCTTCAAGATAGACTTGTGCAGGCCATGGTATTTTGTGGAAGAACCACACTCAAGGGGCCAAAGAGCTGCATGTGTCTTGCCAGCCGCAGTTTGTAGACCACTGTTCTAGGGTGATGGAAATGTAATGGTATAGAATTGAGATATATTTAGAGGGTGGAGAAAATAGGGAACTTTCTAATGCAGTGATTTCAACTGGTGTTCCACAATAATTTTTTAAATGTGCATACCTAACTAGCCAGGAACATTGACCTCTTTTCCCTTACATTGTCAAATTGAAAAGAAGAAGAAGAAGAAGAAGAAGAAGAAGAAGAAGAAGAAGAAGAAGAAGAAGAAGAAGGAGGAGAAGGAGAAGGAGGAGGAGGAGGAGGAGGAGGGGGAGGGGGAGGGGGAGGGGGAGGGGGAGGGGGAGGGGGAGGGGGAGGGGGAGGGGGAGGGGGAGGGGGAGGGGGAGGGGGAGGGGGAGGGGGAGGGGGAGGGGGAGGGGGAGGGGGAGGGGGAGGGGGAGGGGGAGGGGGAGGGGGAGGGGGAGGGGGAGGGGGAGGGGGAGAGGGAGAGGGAGAGGGAGAGGGAGAGGGAGAGGGAGAGGGAGAGGGAGAGGGAGAGGGAGAGGGAGGAGGAGGAGGAGGAGGAGGAGGAGGAGGAGGAGAAGAAGAAAACGGAGGAGGAGGAGAAGAAGAAGAAAACAATACCCAGCACAATATCAATCCAGTGTGAATGAATCAAAAGTATACCTGTTATTTTGTGAGATTGGAAAAACAATATATTTTTCCTATGCAGCAGAATTGTTGTAATTAGTTTGTGCACCATAAAATGAAAAAGGTTGAAAATTACTGTGCTAATGGCTTGATATAGATTGCTTAATTAAGGGGAAAGTAAAAGTTTGAAAAGCAGTGGATACACAGAAAACTTTAAGGAACCATATTCCGGACAAAAGAAGTACTTCGAAACTGAGCATAGACCCAAAAGTAGCAATCATACCTAATAACATAGAAGCGAGAACCTAGTCCAGTTGAAACCGCAAAGGAATTAGTTGGCCTAACAGATTTTACACGGTCAGAAAGAAATTGGAACATCCTTTTATGACAGTGTAAGTGAAAGGACAGCTGGAATTGGGAAGAGTCTGAAATACAAAATCACCTACTTCTATAAAATACCCTTTTCCTACACCAGAATTTTACTGAGTAAGCAAAAAAGAGTTTTTAAAAGTAGAGGATTCATAAAATCTTGAACATTCATGCTGTAATTGGATTCTAATTCTGCAAGAATAGACAACAATATCAGAAACGAAATTCCTTCCTTGCTCAACCAATAGCTTGATAATAACCTCAGCCTTTTGCAATGCTGCTTAAGAATTGGGAGCTAAGCCTGGCCAGTGTGGGTCAGTAGTTGAGCGTTGACTTATGACCCAGGAAGTCACAGTATGATTCCCTGGTCAGGGCACATGCCATGTTGCAGACTCAGTCCCCAGTAGGGGGCATGCAGGAACCAGCAAATCAATGATTCTCTTTCATCTCTCCCTCCCTCTCACTTCCTCTCTGAAATCAATAAAAATACATTAAAAATAAAAAATAATAACTGGGATCTAAATTATCCAAAAGTGATTTGAAACTCATTAAATCCATAAGTTTCTTACCTCAAAATTCTACACAATAGGAAGGATGTGCAATTTCTGGAAAACATAAAACAAAGCAAAGCAAACTATAGTTTACTTCCCATTGAGATTTAATGTATATCACAAATGAAGCTTAAATTTTCAATACTTTTTTCTGTATTGAGATGATCATTTATTTTTTTATTCTTTATTCTATTAATTAATTCTATTATATTGATTGATATTTAAAAGTTAAACCAACCTTATGTTTGTGGAATAAGTTACTGTTGGTCATAATATGTCACCTTTTTTACATACTATTGAATTCTATTTACTAACATATTCATTACAGTTTTTGAAGCTATATTAATGTGCTCTACAACAGATTCAGATTGCTGTGTAAATTAATTTGACATTTGGGCCCTATGGCCTAGCAAACTGAATGCTAGCTGAAGCATCTGTAGCAGATAAGGATGCTGTATAGGAACTTTGACAAATCCCTAAGAGAATGACAGAACAGACCCTAATGATATTGGAGCAAAGTCATGCCACCTATTATAGATAGCTATTCTCCATTGAAAAACAGTTTCTGGGTTGCTAATGGGCTCTAACAGAGACTGAAGATTTAAATATAGTCCACTGAAGTATCATGTAGTATGAACTGTCTATTATGACTACTGTGCCATATAATCACACATGTTATAAATATGAGCTTTTGCAATAGTTCTCCTTTGGAGAAATTCAATATGGAGATGGGATCGGGTTTAAGCAGGTTTTAAAGACACAAGTAGCATGAAAAAATGGCAGTCTCATTGTCTCTATCCTCTCATTTCTCCTTCAAACCAAACATAAAGGCACTTGAGGAAATTATCTATAATGAGTTGAATGAAGAAGAATAAATAAGGGGATGGGTTAGGGAAGATTATAGATAACTATATCATAAAATCTGAAATAACTGATGCTGATTGTCCAGAGGAAAGAGAACTGTTACTACATACTATTTATGCTGAAATGAGGAGGAATGCCTGATTTGCCTATTACTGTTCCTTTGGCACATGGCATAATTTAATGGGAAGCTACAGGAACAAAAAATCATTTATAGGACCAGCTCTTTGAGAATAGAGGTTTGGGTCACAGATTCAAGGAAATATGCCTGACTGTTTGGCTATTCTTTGTTCCTTTATAATTACATTTTCTAAATTTGATTATAAACATTCTTAGGAATTTTAAATTTATCTGATCACTTTGGTTGCTGGTGAGTTTTTATGCAGTTTCTTGGACATAATGATTTCTCTTTTACTTTGGAGTAAATACAAAATTCTTTGAGTGGATAATGACCAAATTCAATGAAGATAAAAATCATTTTTTGTGTGTGACAATTTTATGTAAAATGGATTGTGAAGCTCATGCAAATCTAGGCATTGACAAAGGGAAAACACAGTTTTTGGATCCTGCAACTGCGACAGTAGGAATCATCTAACATTCCCATCAGGGTCCTTGGCATGGAGGATAAAGTATACCATAAATCAAAGGAAAATATTTTAAATATCCTCTGGTTATTACCAGTCATCACTCATTTTTTAAAACTAAGAATTCTGAATACCAAAGAGAGAGAGATAACTCTATGTACTGAATTAACATTGTTTCTCTAGAATTCATTTTCCAGTTTTATTTTTTAAATAAGATGTAATAAGATAGATTATTATTTTCAAGTTTCACACCATTTTGATAAAAAATTTATCTAAGTGTGTTTTCATATATTCATACTTCTAAAATGCATGAAAACAAAACATAAATGAAACTGAGTGGGAAGATGTCATTTCTTATAGAAATAGCTACTATCTATGCAGCCATCTGTTGTGAATGACTCAACTCTGAGACATGTCATAAAACAGGAAATTGTGATATTAGAAAGTATGCATTGCTCCAATAAGGATATTTTTTTTATTGATTTTTAGAGGAAGATAGAGGAGAGAGGGAGAGAAAAACATTTATGTGAAAGAAACATAGATCAGTTGCTTCCCATACATGACCTTACCAGGGACTGAATCTGCAATCTAGGTGTTCCCTGACTGGGAATCAAACCCTGAACCTTTTTGTGTATGGGAGAATGCTCCAACCAACTGAACCACCTGCCCAGGGCTATATATATATATATATATATATATATATATATATATATATATATATATATATATATATATAGTTTTATATACTGAGGGATGAAGTCAGATTATATTTCTTAGAATATTTTCAGTTAGATGTAGCCATACCTTTTATTCATTTTCAGTCTGTAAATAATTCATCATTTCATTTGCTCAGATTTTTCTTCTAACTAATGTAGTTTTAATTTTGGGAAATATGGTTAAATCAAAGTATTTTGAACTTCATAGGCAGTAATGCCCACTATGAAGAACCTTAAAGTTTAAATTATTCCTACTTTCAGGTGAGCATTTCTGTCTTTTCTGTTTGTGACATCTCAAGATTAGAGATGAAAGAATCTTGAGAATCCCAGTATTTCCAGAGGAAATGTAAGGTGGTGGGGGAAACGACTGGAGGGAATTTAGGAGATGCAGGATCTAAAATTGGTTGTGTTTTTATTTAAATTCTGGGTTCTTCATTTTCTTTTTATTTTCTTTATTGATTAAGGTATTACATATGTGTCCTTATCTCCTCATCACCCCTCACCCCCCTGCCCTCATCCCCCTGATTTCTGTGTCCATTGGTTACGCTTGTATGCATGCATACAAGTTCTTTGGTTTATCTTTCCCCCTTATATTGAAGAAAATGGAATAATCTTAATCCTCAGTCTTTTTCAACTCTCAGTTTATTTATTACTTATTCTATTTCTATATAGTGGAGATAATCCAGGAATGCTGCTGAGGAGTTACAAAGCAGCATTAAATAAAGTTGGCACCAGAAAGAACACCTAGGGTGATTGGCTCAGATTTCTAGCTACTTTAGTTGTTAGGCCTTCAAGTAATTTTTAGATATTTCCAATAAAAACTGCTGAACAACATGGATCACTTATGTGTTTTTTAACACAATATGTAATATTCTTTACATCTCATAAGACTTTTATAAGACCTTCTCTATTTAAAAAGCCTGCATGCTACATTTTCCCTATTTGAGAAAATGTACAGTTTAGGAGAGTAAAAGAAAGAGGAAGGACATTTAAGGATATTGAGTTCAGTATGTATAGTATAGATATAGTTATATAGATAGAGATAGAGATAGAGATAGAGATAGAGATATATTAAAATCAGAGGTTTTAAATGAAGTCAGGAAAGAGAGAAAAGTCTTGGTGTTTGGGATCTTCTAAAATAGTAAAAGTTCAGATATTTTGTCCCTCTCTATGCACATACACTGTACATACCTATGCAGCAGATGCAGAGGGCAAGCTATGTGCAGGAAATGGACATCACTCATGGTGACACCACCAGTGGAAAATGAACATAACATAAATTGAGTATGATGAGACAATGCTGTACTTAGAAAAAGCAAAAAAGTGATTCATTAGAAGTATCTAGAACAAAGGATAAGAATAAGGAATGTATCCAATAACAGTTAATTTTTAATGGCACAAATTGGCATTATTTCCCCCCATGATTAAAAATAAATAAAACCTGATATTTTGTAAAGCACCGCTTGGACCTCCAACTGCTAGCTTTCTCCTTCCCATGTGGTGAGGGGCTTTCCCTGTTATTAATACACAAAACAAGGCTCACAGGAATCCGTAGCCAGACAGAGAGGAGTGTCTGGGAAATAGTTTCTAACTTAATGTCACCTGTCTGTCCATTCAAAGGACTTCATCTTCCTTATGTATGTGTGTGTTTCTGAGGGTACTAGGAGGGAGACAGGGAAGTAAGATAACTGGCATTACCCATCCCACCCTTTATATTCTGTCTCGTGGATACTTTCAGAACTCCACTTAGTTCTGGAGTCCAATTAGTGAAGATCAAACTCTTGACAGTAGAGTATAGTTATTTGGGAAGTGCAACAGGAGAAAATAAGCCTCTCTCATAGGAATTTCATATAGCATCTTGTTTTTAAAATATAATATGTATAACCATGTGATGTATATAGTGTCAATATGGTCATCCTGGGTATAGTGTCTCTTGAAGGATCATAGAAACACAACTATATGGATTTGCAAGAACCTTAAATATTATGTAATAACCTATCTTACCAACACATAGGAAATTGAACATCCATACTATCTGGCTCTGGTTGGACTGGGAAATACATGCTGGCAAATTTCATCAACTCTTGGAGTTATTAAAATTCTATCTTACAGTTTTCCTGTACATTTAGAATTCTCTCCAGGTGTTTGTCTTTTGCCTTCTTAACAACTATATTCTATAAAAAATCGATAGAGGATTGGCTATATGAAAGTATTATAAAAATCTGTTCTTTGATCATGTTTGCTCCTCCAGTAGGATTGGGCCTAAATGGGCAGTCAGCTATCCCTCTCATAATCCAGTACTGCTGGCTCCCAACCACTCCCCTGCCAGCTCGACTGATGCCTAACTGCTCCCCTGCCAGCCTGATTGCCACTAACTGCCCTCCCCTGAAGGCCTGGTGTCCCCAAACTGCTCTCCCTTGCAGGCCTGCCCCCGCCCCCGCAACTGCCTTTCCTGCAGGCCCAGTCGCCCTCAACTTCCTCCTCTGCTGGCCTGGTCACCCCTAACTGCCTTCCCCTACAGGCTTGATAGCCCCCAACTGCTCTGCCTTTCAGGTCTGGTCCCTCCCAACTGCCCTCCTCTGCTAACCATCTTGTAGTGGCCATCTTGTGTCCACATGAAGGCAGCCATCTTATATGTTGGAGTGATGGTCAATCTGCATATTACTCTTATATTAGATAAGATAGATATTTACAGATAAAAATCATGCTGCTTTGAAAACATCTATTATGCCAAAAGGCCAACTAGAAAGGAAACTAATCAATGGAAATTATTATGACCATTAACTAATCTGGTTTTTAGATAATTAATTAAAATTAAAATATAACATGATTAAAATTCCCTCATAAGGCTTAAAACTGTTTATCTATAATCACCCTGTCATAAACTAACAAGTTTTTCCCTTTTAGGTGTCATTCTAACACTTACTAATATGCATCATTGATAGTGCTAATATGTATACTTATTAGTAATAACATATTTTGCTTGGGAGGATCCAAAAGACGTTTTAATAATGTCATTTCCAAAATTCTTCTTTTACCCTCTCTTTTACAATGGAGAGAACTTAAAATATATTATAAAGGTAGAGATATATAGGCTTTCTGTTGGAAGGTTTTACAGGTGAAAATGCTTGAAGTGTTGAAAATAGAAATATATACATAGGAGATAAGAAAGAGAAATAAGAAATGTATTTTATTGGGAGAATAAAATAGGGATTTTATTGTGAAAATTATGTACACAATTTTTCAAGTCCCTATGGCAACTAACAGTATTTTTCAGATTTTTATATCTAAAATTAAAATAAATTCATCATGGATAAGCCTTCTTTCATATGTAGAATTTTAGTGCAGACTCTCACAGGTATTTTTTGTTTTGGGGGGATATATTACAAGCAGTAAATAAACAGACAAATATTTTGCTGACAGCTTTTTTCAGTACAGGAAGGCAAACATTAAACAGATATTAGTAATCACCATTATAAAAAATATAGTAGATCAAAATAAGAGCTTTTCAGAGACCATATGTGAGTGATATAAGTGAAGCCTCTCTAGAAGGTGTCTTGTAATCTAAAACCCGAAAGGGCCAAAATGTGAATATTAAGAGAAAAGGAGTTTCCAAGAAGGTGGAATAGGATGAAAATGCTCTATAATGGGAAATGGCTGACAGATTTAAGAGAAAGTGGCTATCGGGGCTGGGGGGTAGATAGTGAAGGGGAGAGAGGCTGGAGATGTAGGAGGTCTTAGATCACAGGTGTTTGTTAGTTAGTTAGTTAGTTAGTTTGTTTGTTTAAACATTAAGAATTTACTGAAGTTTTCATAAGAAATTATAAATAAGTGGAAAGATAAGTTCATGGAAAAAATAATTACATAATTTGAAGTTTCAATCCTACCCATATTAATTAATTTAATAAAATCTCTATTTTAAAAATCTCAAAGTGTTCTGTGGACTTAACTAATAAATTCAAAACTAATATGTGATAATATATATGCAGAGATGGCCAAGATGATGTTAAAAAAAAAAATAAGGAAAACAATAGCAAGAA
Organism: Pipistrellus hanaki; assembly: GCF_964339955.1. Lineage (NCBI taxonomy): Eukaryota > Metazoa > Chordata > Mammalia > Chiroptera > Vespertilionidae > Pipistrellus > Pipistrellus hanaki. The sequence goes on along the minus strand of NC_140503.1, from coordinate 172,775,161 downwards.
GGTAATTTTCCCCAGAGTGTTTAGGGCAGACAATAAAGAGTTTCCATGTGGGCCTTATATACTGGATGGCTGACTGTTTATAGGACCCTGATTATAGGGTGAGTGAACTTTTGTAATTAGACTCCAAGTACCAGAGGCCAAAAGACAACTCTTAAGGATTCCTACACTTATTTCAAGGAGTGGAGGTGAGGGAGTTACCTTAGAAGAACTTACAAACGATACCTTCAAGTAAACTGATGAATTTCTACAACATTCAAGATAGAAAGTATAACAGCCTAAATCTAGAAGGAATTCTATGTTCTTGTAGGTGCTTCCGTCTTCTTTAAACTCTAGCCCTGGGAGGTTAGAATTTGAGAGCAAGTAGGAGTAATAGGAGAAAAACAAACAAACACACAACACATCAAACAGTTCACCAAAGGTAAGTTAACCGAGTAATTAATTTGGCTGGTTTTTATGACTCTAAAGAGAAAAGTAAGCAATTAGATTTAATATGTTCTTTTCAATTTCCATTGGGGAAAAAACCCCAATACATTTGTATGTATAGATGATGAGTTTCTAAGAAAGAGAACTTGTTCATGGTTGAGTCATGAATAAAAAGAAGATTGCAATTCTGCTGAAAAGCAGTCTGTTCATAGTGGCCAGAATATTGCTTTTTCTGAATCATAACCACCAATCATTGAAAAATCATCGTTTTAAAAATGCGTTATGTTCTCTATGCATCTTTTACTCTCCATAGTATCCAATTAATGAAAATATCACTGTATTTTTGCCCAGCCATTTTTTATCAGGTACAAGGGAACATCAGAATTATACAGCTTAGAAGTTGTGAACTTCTATATTTGAAATGTCCATAAAGCTAACATATATGCCATTCAAAATGAGGTTTGTTAATTTCTGAGGAAATTTATTTCATCTAGATTTCTAGAAAAAGTTGTTACAGTTATTTCACAAATAAGATCATAGATAAACATGAGCGAGTGCTTTCTTTTTCATATACCATCTCAAGGTCATAATTTATTTCCATAAATAAGCATGTGAAAATGGTACCACAACATATCACTAGTAACCATCACAAGACCAGAGGCCCAGGCTCTTGATTGAATTGCTGCCCAGATGCTAACTTGAAAATTCATTATATATAATGAATATATACAATGAATATATATAATAAAGATATTATATATAATAAATTTTGAGATCTCAAAATACGATAAACTTCTGGTGGTCATTTTTCCCCCATTGGCACTGTATTACATAATATAGCTTGTGTTCAGCATTTAAGAAGTTGTGGCTACATTCCATTATCAAAGAAATATTTGTTAAAACATGCATATAAAAGGATTTGTAATTGAAGCATAGCTTTGATATATTTAATAGGATGTAAAACTGCCATCCTAGTTTAATAGGCAATGTTTTATGTGCATTAGCAGTAATATAATAATGCCTCTTCCGTGTGCTCTTGCCATTAGCACTTTTTCCCTCCCTTTCTTTTAGTTAGTCTTAACACTTTAATGTAATCCAAACACATTAACATCTCTTTCTCCCCTTAATGTTCATGAATAAAAGGGAGCTTTGAAATTAACTTTCCTTAACTGAAGGATAGTTACTATACAACTTGATCATCAGTACTTTTTCTTCAGTTCTGCCTGCCTGTTAATTTATGTACACTCTTTCTAGCCTTGGCAATGCTCATGGTCACGGAAAGAGTTAGGATGAAGAAAATAAGCAGGGAATGAATTTCATGCATATAAGAACAACTGCATCCTCTTATGTGCTATTAGACCAGGCTCCTTCTGACAGCCTTGAATTAAAATGACAGAACAGGGAATGAACCATCTATGACTTAATGATGGTAGAATGATTAGAAGTATTACAAAAACGTACTGATATTACCTCATAAGATCTTTTACATTTTTTTTTCTCTGATTCAAAGATTCAGACTATATTATTTTTCTTATGATATTTCAGTATGACTTTTAATATTGTCTGAAGAATGTGGCATATAGAAATATGTCAAGAAATATAATCAAACTAATGGGAATTACCTGATTGAATTTCCCAAAAGTAGTCTTATCTGGACTGCAGCTAATTACACACACACACACACACACACACACACACAGAGTTCGATAACAGCAGTGCAGAAAGAAAAGCTTGCCTTTCAACAACAGGAGAATTATGTATGGTTTAATGGTCTTGGACTCTTAGCTTTAACATACTCTACAGTTCAAATTTAATATTTTTATATTTTTTCAAGAGTAATTTTTGGTACATATTTAATTATTTTCATGACAAAAAAAACTAGAGGTGCTGAATTCAAAGACAATTGTGGAATCACAGTGGAAGGGTGGGAAGAGATAAAACAAAGAATTTATAGGCATATATGCATAACCCTTGACACAGACCAAGGCCTGGAGGTATGGGGCAGAGGGATGGGGGGCTTAGGGGGGAAGGGTATGGATGCTGGTTAGAAGGGGTCAATGAGGGGGGAAAAGGAGACATCTGTAATACTTTTGATAATAAAAATAAACTAAAAACAAAAACATATTCCAGCAACAAACAAAGAACAACAACTAAAAACAATTGGGTCAGTTCTCCTGTTCAGCTCTATCAAAGTTTGGTGGCTTGGAGTTTCTGGGACTAGGTAAATTAATATAAAATTCTTCCTCAAGTTAGACAAGATCCTACACCTCAGTGTTACAACTGCTTTAAGGGGGCCCGATAATGTTCTTGGAATTACCCCAGGACGTTTGAGTGGTTTTGCTACTCTAGAAGTTTCCTGTATCAGAACTTATTAAAACAGAAAACTACATTTCAACCTAGTTGTTTACCTCTTGAATTTTCTATTAATGTAAGTTCAACTGTTTATATAAAATTAAGTATTACCAGAAAATTTTCTTGACTTAAGATTGACAGTTAAAAGCTACTTCATCTAGATCTTATCACTGATGAGGTTTAGAGAGTAAATGTCTAACTTCATTCATTCATTACATAAACTTTGAGTGTCTGTTACATAGAATGTATATATTTCTCACATTCACATTTTAGAAAAATAGATGTTTAAAAAGCAGCATTAGTAAAGAGGATGTTGCAAGCTTGTATCTTTTAAACTACACATCACAAAGTTTTTCATAAGACTAACATTGGCTTTTAATCAAAAGGTACCTCTCCAATGCACTGACCTCATTTCAGGGATTAATCACTTAATTCACTTGTTTCAACATCTTGAGCATAAATAATTCTGGGGTGTTTTTCATTGTATAGTCCTTTATTCAATAATTTGAGGATTCTCTTTAAATTTGTTAATATTTGGGGGATAAGACAATTACCTATGTGGATTCTAATTATGTTAATTTGAGGATATATAATATTTTGGGATAGGAGGGAGGGAGAAGAGAAACACAAAGAGATTTCCTGAAAATATTACTTACTGAAAATTTGGAAAGGGAGTATTAAACATAATATAAAAGTCCCGACCTTTATACTTAGAAAGTATGAAAATAAAAATTTTGGATAATAAAAATATTGTCCCTTAAGGCTTATCTTTCATAACTCAAGTGTAATAGAGAAGATTATCTGAAATACTGATTACCAGAATTCTGGATCTCATCTGATCCCTAACATTTTGATTTTCTGTCAATATATTAAGAAAAATACAATGTTAAAGAACAATATACAGATGAAAAATCAGAAAATACATAATCTATAAAAAAAATCCTTATCCTTACCATTTTAGCAAGGTCAATAAACTGCTACAAAATTATAATAAAATCAAAATAAGTAAAATGAATCCAGCAATATAGCAGTATGACAAATCAATTCAAAAACATATAAAAATTATAATGAGCAGAAGAGTTTATTTCAGCAATGCAGGTTAGGCTTAACATTTAATAATAAACAATTTAATTCACCTTTTTAAAAGACTAAAAAAGGGAAAAATTATGGTCATTTCCACAGAGGCAGAAAAAAGCATTTGATAAATTCAGCACACATTCATTATGAAATGTCTCACCAAACTAAGCATAGAAATGAACTTTCTCATTCTAATGAAGGGAATATATATTTAAAAAAATATGCACAACTACTGTGTTTTGCAGTAAATAAGACATCCTCCGAAAATAAGACCTACTTACAGGTTTACTTCTGAGTGAAATATAAGGCATCCCCCCAAAAATAAGCCCCCCCCCCCAGGCTAAACATGAGAGATTTGGTCCACTGATTCTGAAAGAAATGGAGTCACAAGAAATTCACCAGGAAATTCAGGAATTGGATTGTTATGATGATGTTCCAGAAGATGATGACATCATTGTCATTGAATAAATGAGTAAATTTTTGATACTGTAGGATTCACAGTTTGTCTGGTTTGTGTTGACAACTACCGTATTACCATACTCAATACAGGTAATAAATTTCCTTTATTTTTATTTCACAATAACTGTGTACCGTATTCTTCTTCATGGAAAAATAAGACATCCCCTGAAAATAAGACCTAGCGCATTTTTGGGAGCAAAAATTAATATAAGACACTGTCTTATTTTCGGGAAAACAGAGTAACAACATACCCCATGGTGAAACACTAAATGCTTTCTTCCTCAGATTTAAATAAAGTAGGTATGCTTACTTTAAATATTATCGAGAAGACAAAAGTCAGTATCATAAAGCATCCAAAATAAATACCCTACAGACTGGAAAGCAAAAATCAATACTGACTTTATTTTAGACCACATAATCAACTTTGTAGAAAACCTTAAGGCATTCACAAAAAATAGCTCTGAAAGTAAGGCCACTGAATATATGATCATTGTGTAATAGTCAACTGTTTTTCTATATGCTAAGTTGTAACCAATTAAAATTTAAATTTTTAAAATATTTATAGTAGTATCAAAAATAAAAAAAATAGTGAAATACATGCATGCTACAAAACATCGTGAAGAGGAAAAATAATGGAAGATATGCGATGTTCATGATCAGAACAAATCCTATTAAAAAAATTCTTAGTAAACTAATCTATAGAGCCAACTCAATCCAAAACCGGTAAGGATGTTATAAAGATGAATAGTTTTTAAAATGAGGTGATAAAATGTTATATGGTACTAGAGGCCTGATGTACAAAGATCCGTACAAGACTGGGCCTTCCTTCCCCTGGCTGCTGCCACCACCTTCTCTCTGGCTGGAGCTGCCTTTCCACCTTCACACGCTGCCCAGAGGCCGGAGTAGCTAGGGAGGTGCCTGTGTATGCAAATCAGCCATCCATATTTGTTGGCTTAATTTGCATACTCACTCCTGATTGGCTGGTAGGTGTCATGAAGTTATGATCAACTTGCATTTTACTATTTTATTAGTGTAGATAGACAATAGAAGAACAAATTTGAAGGAATTAAAGAAGAACAAATCTGAGATAATGATGATACAACCTGACTTCAAGATTTAGAACATAGCTACAGTAATCAAATAAGCATTGGCAGCAACAGAAACATGCTGAAGGACAGAACAGAAGATGATGTCTACAAATAGAACTACACATGTATAGTCAATTATTTTTTGACTGGATATGTCTGGATACTTCATTAAGTTATTAGTAGTTTTTTTTTTTTTTTTCAACAAATGATGATAAAAGTTGGATGTTTATATTTTTAAAAGGGGATCTAAGTTTTTACAACATACATAACATAAATATTACATGCATCATAAACATAAATGCAAGTGTTCAAATTATAAAACTTCTAGAAGAAATCGCTAAAATATTCTGTATAACCTTGGATTAGGCAAATAGCAGCTAAGCCACACACACACACAAAATAGATAAATTGATTCCATAAAAATTGTAAACTTTTTCTATTCAAAAATGCTCTTAAGAAAATGAAAATGCTAGATGCAAACATGTAGAAAATGTTTAGGAAATATCAATCTCATAAAATAGTTGCATCTAGATACGTTGAGAACTTTTTAACTAAAATACAAGAAATGAGACAATCCAATTTAAACATTGGCAAAAGACATAAACAGACCCTTCATCAAAGAAGCACATATAATGATGCTCACTATCATTAGTGGATAGGGAACTACAAATTAAAACTCCACAGAGGTACCACTGGAATGTCTAAAATTAGTTAAGACTGATGATACCCAGTGTTGAAAGGTTGTGAAGTAGAAGGAACTCTCAAATATTGCTGATGAAAATGCAAAAGTGTAAAGCTACTCTGGCAAACAGTTAGGCTGTTTTTTAAAAGTTAACATACACTTTGGCTATAATCCAACAATCCCAATCCTACAGATTTATTTACTTATGATAAATGAAAACACATGCTTACTCAAAGACTTGTACTTAAAACTTAATAGCAACTTTATTCATTATAACTCAAACTTGAAAACAACCCAAATGTATATCAACTGGTGAATGGGTAAACATAATGAAGTATATTGGTACAACGACATACTAGTCAGCAACAAAAAGGAGCAAACCAGCAACCCATGCAAAAATATGGATGAATTTCAAGAACATTAGGCCAAGTGAAAGAAGATATAAAATATAAGGTATTGTATGGTTTCTTTTATGTCAGTTGGCAAAGGCAAAACTATAATGACTAGAAGCAGATCAATGGTTGCCAGAGGCAGGGTGTGGTAGGAAAGGATTGAATACAGAAAGGTACAAAGGAGCCTTTTTGGAAAACAGAAATATTCTACATCAAATTGTGCTGATGATTGTCACACTACTGTATAAAACTGTCAAATGTCATCAAAATGTACAACTAAATATAAGGTTTTTTTTTTTTTTTTCTTGTATCTACATCATACCATGATAAAGCAGGCAAAAAAGAAAAAAAATTAAGTGTATCCCCCCAAAAGTAAAAAGAACACAATCTTTATTTATTTGCTCTAAATAAACATAGTTTATTAAACAGTCACTATATTATTCTTGAACTATATTATATTAAACACTCACTATATTATCTTGAAAAAATTTTTCAGTTTTTTTTTTCAAGAAGCACTAAAATGTGATCACCCATGTGTCTCTGGGAAAACTGCTTTAATGTCTTTTTTCATTAATGCCTTTTGAATTTTGTTCTCACAATCTGGGACCACATTCCCTCCCCTGACCTTGGCTGCCTATTTTTGTTCAAGCTCGGACTATTAAATCTGGTCTCATTAAGTCTGTTTGTTGGTTTGTTTGTTTGTTTGTTTGTTTTTAACCCATTGTATGCCATAAGCTAGACGCAAGCAGCAGACCTCCCCCATACACCATGTGCCTCTATAGCTGCAAACCTCCCATATCAACTCTGGTCGCCCAATTTTAAAATCAGACTTGTTAGTGACATCTCTGGGTTTGTAAAGAAAATAACGGTAACTTAAATTTGTAAATATTCCAGCACATATATGGGGATGATTTCTATTTTGGATGTGTGGCAGTTAACTGGTTAATAGTCCTTAAACATGAACCAGTTTCACATTAAGATATAATAACTTTTAATACTGTGTTTCCCCAAAAATAAGACATCCTCCGAAAATAAGACCTAGCGCATGGAAAGATAAGATATCCCCTGAAAATAAAACCTAGCACAACTTTCAGAGAAAAAATTAATATAAGACACTGTCTTATTTTTGGGGAAACAGGGTAGATAAATGTGTCTCCAAGGGCTATTTACATTCACAAATTTTATATATTAAATTACATTTATACAATACACTAAGATACAAATCATATTCATTAGAATTATCTCATTTTATCTATGTAACTCAGTGAAATAAATGGCAAGCAATATCATTATCTTCATTTAACAAATGACACAGCAGAGACTCATAAAGGATTACAAGACACTTTTGCTATGAAAATATTGCAGTTTACCTACATTGATGATATTTCAGAGACTGAAGTTCTTATTAAGGAGTAATATTTTGGGGCAATCTGTCAAATGGCCTTAAATCCCATTTTCATAGACAAACTTGCAAATTCTCTTCTCTACTTAAGCCAGCTTGAATAATAGATAATATTACCTGACAGTATTTATGTCAAAGTTGCAGATATTAATAAAAATCTTAAAAATAAATAATATGTTCATATTAAAAATAATGAGGCTATGATTTTCCTTATTTCCCATAAACTCACCAGTACAACAGCAAAAACTCATGAAATGTCTATTAGCTTTAGCAATTTAGAAAGTTATGTCTTTCAAGTTATCAGACTATGCTAATTTTATGACTGTATTGATTCCCTAAATGGCAGATACTATGAAAGTGCTGAACAAAATAGTGATTTGGACAACAATGACTTTAATGGAAAAAAGGTCAGCAGCTGAATAAACAGTACAATGCCAGTGGAAAGATTGATCCCTGGGTGATACACCCTCTGACATGAGGATGGGTTGTCTAATGATGGGGCCAGACAAGACAAAGTAGGGTGTTCTGGTCCGGACCCTCACCAACCTTTGCTATTCTCTGAAGAAGGCAATTGTCCCAATAACTCCATAAGGGGCGTATGCACAGGTGACCTAGGGTGCCTCAGCCAGAAATCTGACACGTAGGACCCTAGGTACTTAATTAATAATCCACTGAGCGTAAATTACACAGGAGACAAACATACAATGCACGGATCACACACGGTTTATTTACCAGAGTCCTAGTGGGTTCCAGACCTCAGCAGGCCACCGGAGATCCGCACTGACAGACACACACGGTTCACGGAGGACTTTGCAGCTGCAGCTCGGCTTGAGTTAAGGCCTCTCGTGATGACTCATGGTCCGCAGCTCAGGGTTCAGGGCTCGGGCAGAGCTTTGACTGGTGCAGGCACGGTAAGTTGAGAGCGACCCTCTGTGGAGGTGGAGAAGGGACATCTCTGAACTCTGTGTGCCTTGCTCTTTTTATGTGTCTTCAGTGCTCAGATGTGTCTTCAGTGTGTCTTAGCAACGGGTCCCAGGAGCCTTGCTGTCTGGTCTTACATATGGGGTACAGATCACTTTATCTATTTCCTACATACAGGCCACTCAAGGGTGCTTATCAGTTTGTTTATATTACATTCCATACTTTCTTATATCACACTTCAATTTCACACTATAATACTAATTCAATATTGTATTTTTTCCTTATTACTATTATTATAACAGCAATATACAACTGCTACACTGCTTTAGTGCTCAATTACAAAAATCAAGTAATTCAACTGACTACTTGTATCATCTGATGCCTGAATCACTCTGTGAACTTCATAGACTTTCCTGAGACTCAACACCCTTAAGGTATTATTCTAGATTTTACTCAATTTGTAATATGCAGAAAAACTTTAATAAACTATTCCTCAATAACTTCTGGCATTTTTTTTGTTTGTTTTGTTATTTCCTAAACAAAATATCTAATGCAGTCTCTCCCTGTTTCACAGGATTGATATTCAAATAGTCAAATAAACAGTTCTGTCCAGCCTTCAGTCCATCTTTACCATATAATGCGAGAAGTTAATAGATTCTTGGCAATAACATCCAATGACTTCTTTAAATGTATTCTTCTTTGATTGCCACTATAGTTGTTGAATCACTATTGGCCTTGATTCTTAAACCTTTCTCCTCCCTTAACTTTCAGGACACTATTACCTTCTAGATCCTCTCATGCCTCTTATGAAACTAATTCTTGTCTTTGGTAATTTTATCTTCTCCAGCTCCAAAATAAAGGTAACCTCAAAGAGTCTCTTTCTCTTCTTTTATTATCCCAATCTCTACCTCTCTACTACCCTGAAAATATTATTTCTGAAAACACTTACTTTCAGTTCTTTATAGATATCCCATATATGTATCAATAGCACAGTCATATTTTCTTAATTCTATTAATATATTACTTCTACAGTTTGCTATATGCCTAAAATTCAAGACTTACAAATTCATAAGTTTCCCATAGTTTCCCAAATTGACTATCACTCCAACACACAAGATAGCTGCCTCATTTGTGGTCAAAGATGGCTGCCCCCATGTGGACATAAGAAGAGGGAGGAGGAGGAGGAGGAGGAGGACGAGGAGGAGAAAGGAAAGAGGAAGGAAGGAAAGAAGGAAGAAAGGAAGGAAGGAAGGAAGGAAGGAAGGAAGGAAGGAAGGAAGGGAGTAAGAAAGGAAGGAAGGAAGAAAGGCAGACTAACAAAAACTATCTCCATGTCAAACCATTTAAAGAAACTGCTGGGAGAAGTACCTACACTTTTGTTCTTACAGAAATCTACTCCTACTGACATAGGGGTGTCAAACTCAATCAGAGAAGGGGCCAAAATCTAAAATCCAGCCTAAATCGCGGGCCGAATGGTTTACTGAACAGTCATAAACTGACAATGTCATAAACTGACAGCGGAGTGCAGTGATGACAGCGCGGTGCGGGCCACATTGCAAGGCCTGGCGGGCTGGATTTGGCCCGTGGGCCTTGTGTTTGACACATGTGCTTAGAGTAAGCAAACAAACATAACAGATATGGCCCCTAGCCTAGAAGGTAGAACTGAGCACAGGCATATCCTGACCCTTGCCCTGTGAAACCTGTTGATGGGATGGAAATGAGGACATTTTCAGGTAATATAACTGAAAAAAATTGGGTAAGAATGAAATGGATGAGATTGTTTTGATGGACAATCTAAAATGAAAAAAAAAAAAAAAAAAAAAAAAAAAAAGAATACACAGAGGAGAAAGCAGTAGTAAAAGTAGCAGTAATTTTTCTAAGAGAAGTTTTAGAGAGAATTCTGACACAGAATCTTTAAGAACACAAAGTGGAAAGTGGAAGTGAAGCAAAATCCACGTGTATAATTGAGGAACAGCTATAAAGAGAACATTGCCATTTAGGCCCCTTGGTCTCCTTCACCTCCTACAAGCAAAACCTGGCAACTATGATGTTTTCATAGTGATAAACTCCAACTGATTTCTTTAAAAAGATTTCATAATTATAGAGGTGAGAGAATTTAGAGCTATTACAAAGAAGGCAAACGCTTCCTGCCTTGTTAAGAATATATCAAAGTTACTTGAAATTCCAAAAAAAAAAAAAAATTGAAACATTTGCTACAAAACCCATTTATACTGTATAGTTGGTACTTTGGCTTTAATAAACTAAACCTTACATATGAAAACATTGCCAGAATTATGACCAATTTAAATAAAAAACATACCCTGAAAGGAGAGAACCACAAAAAGGAACAAAAGAAAATACATACTTTACTTTTCAAAAAGCACAGAGGAAAAGAACATTTGGGAATTAAAATTGAGAACACATTTCAGAAAGTTGATGAAAAACAAATAGAAAAAAGGAAACCAGAGGATTAATCTAAGCATCCCAACATTTTAATAATAGGAGCTTCTGAGGGAAAAGAAAACAAGTAAAATAGTGGGAGAAAATTACCAAAGAAATACAATGTCATTCCACAGAACCAAAAACAACATGTTTTCAAGATTAACAATAGCTGCTGAGTGCTCTGTTTAATGAATTAAAAAATATTTCTTGCTGAGATGGAATATGATGGAATTTTGTAACACTGAGGATATAAAAAAAAAAGATTCTAAAATGTTCCAGAGAAGACAAAAATCGAAGTTTCATCAAACTATTCAGAATGAGGTGGATCAAATTTGAGATCTGCAATACTAATGGCTATCACAGAGCAAAGCACTGGAATACTGCCAAAAAGTAATTTTCAAGAGGCAATTCTCTGCCTAGGCAAAAAGTATGAGGATAAAATAATTAAGTTCTAATATGAAAGGTCTTAATACTTTTACCATCCATACAGCCATTATTAAAAAGCTAAAATTATATCCATGTTTTAGAAAGTACAAAAAGATAAGAATTGTGGGTGAATGTTCGTTGAGCAATTAGTAACAAAACCTTGATTATATTTGAAAGCCCAAATATTAATCTCACACACTTGTTCCAGTTAACTATTGCTTAGTAATAAAGCATTCCAAAAGTTGGTGCCATGAAACCATTTTATTGGGATCAAGGATTCTGAGGGCCATTAATTTGAATGAAGGGGTCCTGTCCCTGTTCTATGTGACCTGGTGGCTCACCTAGGAAGACCCAGCAGCCAGAGGCTATTATTATCTGGAGGTGGTTCACTCACATGTCTGCTGTTAATGCTGGCTTTCAGCTGAGACGTCAGCGATGGGTTATTTACAGATTACCTACCCATGGCCAAGGGTATTGCTAGATCACCTACCCATGGGCAATGGTTATTGGCAGATCCCTTCCCCACAGCATGGTAACTGGGCTACGAGAGCAGAAGGACACAGAATGACATTATATTGCCATTTATAAGCTAGGTTTAGAACTTTCAAAATATTTCTGCAGTATTCCCAAGACTTCCCAGATTGAAATGGAGAGAATATCTAAGCTGCTTATTGATAAAAGGAGTGACCAGTTACATGAATGTGGATGCTTTTCTGTTAAATTTTTGGGAGAGTTCCTTTAAGAACAGCCATTGTGCAAAGGCCTTTATGACATTATGACATTCCTTTCTTGTTCTTTTTCAAGTCTAGCATCTGTAAATGATGATTAGAGCAACAGTAGCTATTGTAGACCATGAAGCATCCTGAAAATGAATGTGACACTTGCATTATTTTGTATAACAAAACATAATTGAAGCAAAACAGTGTGCCAGGCACCAGAGAGACAAAGAGAATTGTGCAAAGGAGTGACATGATATATTTAACTTTTTAGAAAAATTGTATTAGCATACATATTGAGAATAGGTGTTAAAATGGAAGAAAATCTGGAGGAAGGGACAGTTAGTAAAGAATTGGTAGGTGGTGATGATGTTAGTATTAGTGGAGTAGCAAGAAGTGCTATAATTCTGAATATAATTTTGAAGGCAAAGCAAGGGGATTTGTTGAAAAATTTAATGGGAAAATGAGAAAGCAAGGAAGGAGTTAAAGATGACTTCAAGATTTTTAATTTAAACAACTGGGAATAAAAAGGCTCCCATTTCTGTGATGGAGAAGATTGCAGGAGGAGCAGAAAATTTTCTCACAAGGAAATTTACATTAGAAAGGAAATTTTATGTTAGAAAAGAAATTTTAAGTTTAAAAAGAAATTTTGTTAGAAAGGACGTTTTCTAACAAGTTCTATATTCAACTTTATACATTTGAAATGCTTATTCGATTTTTTAGAGAGAGATACATTTATTCTTGCAATATTAATCAGAATTCCAGAGCAGGAGTTATAAATAAGGAATTCATCAGTTATATGTGTTATTTAAGTGTAAGAAATAGAATAAGTTATTAAGGGACTGAATGAAATAGAGAAAAGAGGATCTCAAGTTATTCCAATGTTCAGAAATTGGGGAACTGAGAGGAGTGAGCAAAGAAAACTGGAGAAGAGCAGCATGCTTGAAGCCAAGTGAAGAATGTGTTTCAAGAAGCGGGAAGTAATGAACATTGTCCAACACTGATCATTCCTTCATAAAGGGGAGAGGTTTTCCACTGTGTTCAGAAACTTAAAAAGATCACTAGAGAAACACTGACAAAAGCAGTTCCAATGAAGTGTAACAAGGCCAAAGGCCTGACTGGAGACTGTAGGTATAGAAGAACTTTTCAAGTTTTACCGTAAAAAGTAGCAAGAAGAAAAAATAAGTTGTCATGAGGATTTTTCTATAATAGAAAATTACAAACTGTCTTGATGCTATGGGAATGATTTAATTAAAAAGGTAATTATTTATGAGATAGTACAACATAATTGTTAGCACAAGTATGTTAGGAAGTGATGGGATTAATTAAAAAGGAAAGGTTCAGACTTGGGAGCATAAAAAGTTCATCCATAGCAAACAGGAGGATGGCAGGGCATATGGGGATGTTGTCGAGTAGAATATATACTGTAGGAACATCTCTTTTGATTCTTATATCTCTCAGAAAAATAAAAAGTAAGGTCATTAACTGGGAGTGAAGGAAGAGAAGGAATTGGAGAGGAATGAGAACAGAAACCAAAGCATGACTTATTCATCTAGAAGAACAAAGCCATGGACCGTCAAAGTATAGTAGAATGGGGGCAGCATCACACTCCAATTTGAAAATCAGTATTTTTAAGTGTAAAAACATCCCATGAGTTTTTCCTCCTTCTTGTTCAACAACATGGGTTCTTTCAAACAGCTGAATTTAGCCCGAGTTGCATCTCTGCTTGTGAGTGTAACAGAGGAAAGAGAAAGGACATTTGTTGAACTTTGAGGTTAGTATGGCAGATGGACTTGGCCACTATTTTAATATCAATGTCCTTCTGGGAGCTTTCTGATATTGATGGAGCTGAAACATTAGAAACTACATTTCCCAGATGCTCTTGGATCTAAGCTTCAGATGCAAATTAAAATCTAAAGTAAATCTATTTCTGAGATTAGAGCTTTCTTCCTGCTGCTTTTTTCTTTTTTCTACTGCAGGTAAAAGTTGTGGAGTTTAGGGATTTTCAGCAGCAACACTGAAGGATTCAATAAAGATTGGGAGGAAGTATCAGCAGATATGGTGCCCAGCTTTTGTTAGAACTCCCACTTAGCAAATTTGTATGTGTGCTGAGAGGTATGTGGGACAGCAGAAGAGGTTTCCTGGTGCTAGATTTCTAAACCTTTGTTCATAATTACAAATCACAGTTTTTGTTCAATATTGGAATTACAGAGCCCAGCATTGCCTCCTAATTCCCTTCTTTCCTGTTCATAGAAAAGTTAGCAGCTCTTCAGTTGATCAGTCAGTTGCGACTCTGTCGTATGAACCACTGCATAGTGTCTGTGCGCACCCAGGATGATTTCATACACCAGCTGCCCAGAACTGTTCTTTGATGCAGACTATTGACTTATTATTAGCACCTCAGTATACTCTCAAAATGTTTTGATAAAAATGATAAAAATTATAGTCTTTGTAACCATTTGGAAACCCCACTCTACACAGTATGAATGTCTTAATACCGCAAACCAAGAAGAATCTGAGGACCATTTTATATATAAAAGGCTCAATAAAAATACAATTGAAATCATTTTCCCTATATTTTGTAGACTTTCTATTTATTTTTTAAGTTTACTGAATAAAAACAAACAAACAAACAAACATAAATGTATGTTTTATCTCACACCTGTCATAAAGGCTATCATCAACATATCAACAAATGATAAGTGCTGGCTAGGATTTGGAGAAAAAGGAACACTCATGCACTGCTGATGGAATGCAGACTGGTGCAGCCACTGTGGAGAACAGTATGGAGTTTCCTCAAAAAGTTACAAATTTGACCCAGTAATACCACTTCTAGGAATATATTCCAAGAAAACAGAAACATCAATCAGAAAGGCTATTGCTCATAGCAGCACAATTTACAAAAGCTAAGATTTGGAAACAGCCTAAGTGCCCACAGCAGATGAGTGGATTAAAAAACAGTGGTACATCTACACATAGAATACTATACTGCTGTAAAAAAGAAGGAACTTTTACCATTCACAACAGCATGGATGGAGCTGGATTATGCTAAGCGAAATAAGCCAATCAGAGAAAGATAAATAATACATGATTTCACTCATTTATGGAATATAATGAACAACATAAACTGATGAAGAAAAATAGATCCAGAGACAGAAAAGCATCAAACAGATTGTCAAACCTGAGAGGAAAGGGAGAGTGGGAGTAAGAGATCAACCAAAGGACTTGTATGCATGCAGATAAGCAAAACCAATGAACACAGACACTAGGGAGATGAGGGTATTTGCTGGGGTGTGGGAATAGTCAGGGAGGGACCAATAGGTGAAAAAAGAGACATATGTAATACTTTAATCAATAAAGAATAAAAAATAAATTTATGTTTTATATAATGCCATGATTGATAAGATAATATTGGCTATTGTTTAGTTATAGAGCACATTTGAATACCTTTGCTATATTTAGGGTTCTCTTCATTCTAGGAATCTTAGTGAACTGTAGAAATCACTATAAGAAGCTAGTCACCTTTTCCAGCTTCCCTTATTGAGGTGAATGACTTAGGCTCCACTAATGATTCTTAAATCTTGAGTTGAATAAAGAAAGAAAGAATTCATGAAATCCATTCCAAGAAGAAGGACAGTTGCATCAAAGCTCCACAGAGACATTGGTGACATTCCACTGGACTACAGTGACTTTGGGGATTTATTCCTAGCAATATAGAATGTAAATCTCTTTATCTGTCCATTTTAGAGATATCCTATATAGCCGAAACTGATTTGGCTCATTGGATAGAGCATCGGCCTGGCCTTCGGACTGAAAGGTCCCGGGTTGGATTCCAGTCAAGGGCATGTACCTTGGTTGCGGGCACATTCCTAATAGGGGATGTGCAAGAGGCAGCTGATTGATGACTCTCTCATCGATGTTTCTTACTCTCTGTCCCTCTCTCTTCCTCTCTGTAAAAAATCAATAAAATATATTTTTTTAAAATAGAGATATCCTATATAATAAAAGGTTAATATGCAAATTGTTTTCCTTACTAGGACTACAACATGGAGTTAAACTGGAAGTTCTAGCAGGGGTGGGGCCAGCCAAATGACTGCAGCCTCTCCCCCTGGGCAGCCCCACCCCTCATTATCCCCCACCCTGATCGGGATGGGCCAACCGGACCCCAATCCTGAATGAATTTGTGCACTGGGCCTCCAGTTTAATAAATTTCCTTTGTCTTAAAGTAGTCAGACTTTTTTTTGTGTTTCAGCAACATAGAATGATGTAATTTTTTCAATATCCATAATAACTATCTATGGTAAAATATATCTGTTTACCTGTCAATTATTTTTTTCTTATTTCTGTTTCTAAAACTAAATGAGATAAGCTACAAAATCAACTGACAGGAAAAATAGAAGAAAAGATAGTTAAGATCAAATGTGAAATTTTGAAACAAATTTTTAAAGGAAGTAATAAAGCATGTGACAGGACCACATTCAGACTATAAGTTGTAGTTTAGAGTGGTATATTATTTATTGATGTCATCACTTATCTGATAATCTTTCCCAAATCCAGACATCTGAACAATAACATGTGTTTTCGTATTGATTGATTAAATGCAATACCTTATAGTAGTGTTTCCCAAACTTTTGACATATGTGTACCTTTTCTATAATTTTCATAACGCTGAGTACCCCTCGTACTCATGCGAACGTAGAATTAGGCGCAGCTAAGCACAGTGCAGAGCATATCTCCACCAAACTCCGGTGCAACGGGTACCCCCACCAAACTCTTCCCATACCCCTGGGAATACGCGTACCACACTTTGGGAAACACTGCCTTATAGGGCAAATAAGTTTTTAAATCACATTTCCATCTGAAATTTGAAACTCCTCCACCAAGTAGGTTTTCCCAAGTTATCTGCCTCTCTGAACTTCTATTTCCTTTTCTGTTAACTAGTGTAATAATTCCTACTGTAAAGATTTTATAAGATAAACCGAGAGATGTTTAAAAAAAACTAGTATGGTACCTCATTTGTTAATTTCCCTTCCTCTTGCTTTTCTTCAAAGCAAAATTGAAGCGATTTTAACAACACATCTAATGGTTACTCTGGTTTCATTTAAAATATTCTTAAATAAAATTTTGCATATACAACTGACATTATATTATTTTATTTTTATGATATGGAGTTTACAGGAGCCATTACCTCCATGTTTCAACTTGTTAAAGATTAAATTTTAAATATATATGTAAAATTTAAATTACAGCATTTGCTTAAATAAAAGGGTTATTATCTTCTTCTTATTATTAAGTTCTTATAGTCACCCTTCATAAAAAAATTTTGTGTTTTACTTACTTCAGTAATATATTCAACATTCCAATGTTTGTTTTCCCCAAATGAACTTCTTCTTCTGTTATTAAATTCTGTACTTTTTATTCAAATTTAATTGACTTATTTGTCAAAACCTAGCTCTTGATAATGTCAAAATCATAAAATGATCATTTTTCAAATCAGCTCTCTCTTATTTATTTTCAGACTCTTTATTCAAAATAACTGTATTTCGTCTTTTTTATCTAAGTTGGAATAGTTTATTTTATTTTCCACTGGAATAAAGACATACAATATTAATGACTGAGATATGTTTAGGAGCTTTATGTCAAGTTCTGCCTATTTCTATTATAAATAACAGTTTTATCATATAAACATTATCATGTATACCTACGAGTAAACAGTCAACTCACATAGTTAGTATTTTTGTGACTGAGATTTGTATTCACTTCAAGAATGTAAAAGTAAACCTACTTTATTTATTTTGACAGGTTAAGATATTTAATTTTCAAATAATTTCAATTTTTATAAATGATCTCCCTTACAAATTGTTTACTAATTATTTAAATAGCATGAATATAGAAAGCTACCTCACTATTAGTTTGCTTGCACAAGGAAACCTAGACCTGGCTACTGGCACATACATACTCAGGAAGTCCCAGAGAAGAAAGAAATCTTTACAGATCTGTTTTACTCTTTGAACATTTTCCTATCTTTTCTCCTTCAACCAAATGTTATAAATTGAAGAAAATACACCAAAAATATAATCAAATAAAATTCTTGGGTCCTCCCCCCGCCTCCCCCCAGAATAACAAGTGAGCTATTACCTCATCAATTCATAATATTATCCCAACTCAATAACCATAGATTCTGGCTAAATTCATCACATGAATATGTGTAGATTTTAAATACAAATGTACTCATGTTGTGATTTTTAACTAAATTCATCTAGTTCAATTTTAAGTATATGAACACATTCAAGGGCCTTTGTGATCTTATGTGTAGCAGATTTTAAATATGAGAAAATCTGAATTCATGGCATTATTGTTTGGGAATTTATTCTTTAATTAAAATATTGAACATAAAACATTTTAAGGATTAATAAGTAAAGCAGGTAACTAGAATTTTCTAGATCAAATTTGAGAAAAGTAATTGTCCCCATAAAAAGTAATTTTATAAACCAATTTTTAAAGATTGAACTTTGGATGATTTAAACAAAACAAAACAAGACAAAACAAAACAAAAACAAAGGTCAGAATCTCAAGTAGTAGATACATAGGACACTCTTGATGCAAGAAGTAGATACATAGGATGTTCTTCCAGAACCAGCAAAGTTGAGACACAGCAGCACAAAACATAGAAGGAATCTACTTCCAAAGCCTTCAGAAAATGGAGGAAGATGAACCCAGAAATATTCTGTTAGTCTGACAGGTTAAGATTTACTACCAATGTCTGAGTAATGAGGAAATAGAAACTATGTAAGAATTCCCATATATTCCCCAAGGTCTGCTGTATACAGTTAGTTACTCATAGCAAATCGTATGGAGCTCTAATGAGAGTATATGTTCATTCATTCTCAACACAGCCGCTAAGAACTTCACACAAAGTCCCAAATTAGATGCATTTCCATTTTTTAAATAGGCATCAAACCAGGTAGAAACCCTGTGTCAGATTTTTTTAGGGCTATTTGTCATTAGACTGTGCTGAGATGTTTGCCTTTATTGGCTCACTATTTGCAGATCCATTTGGCATTGATATATGCCCATGTTTCAAGTTCACTTAATCCTCTCTATGACTCTTTCTCTTCTTTGAGAACAGACTAATAGCTGGTGTAGGGGGCTTTGGGGAATTGAGCAAAATGAGAGAGAGAGAGAGAGAGAGAGAGAGAGAGAGAGAGAGAGAGAGAGAGAGAGAGAGAGAGGAGAGAGAGAGAACTCTCCACCTCCAACAAGGAACAGTGTGGTGATTGCAGGTGATAGTGGGGGAATGGAGGTGACAGAGATTATAGGGGGGGAAATGGTGATGGAAATAAATAAAATAAAGAAGAAAATAAATAATAAATTTATTGAATATATAGAATAGTTGCTATTAGAAAAATCAAGAAAGTTTGATTTACCTGTAATAGTCAAATTGTTTTTCTCCTAATTTGTGTCCTATTTGTTATTTTGGATTTTATGTCCTGATCCTCTTTGTCTTGTATAGTCTTCTGCATTTTAATATTTTGTCTAAATGGTATTTTCATATTTCCATAAGAAATGACTCTTAATGCCCATTTTTCCTATAGAAACTGCAATTTCCCAAATAGGGACAAATCTAAGAATGGAGTTGAGTTACCTGAATGGGTAGAAATGGAGATATTGTTACTCATTTTCTACAAAACTATCATTCTTTGAGGAGTAGCTTTTCTTTTCTAGCTAATTCTCTTATGACTACATAATTTACACTTCAGAAAGAATGCATTCATTTAGTATCTTTCACTGTATCAGTTTCCTCATCTACGAATTGGGGGAAATTATGTATTTCAATGAACTGAATATACTTTTATTGTTAGACACATCCTGATGTACCGCAGAGAAAAGGCAATATGACCAATTACATTATTCATCAGCAACAGTACTGGATAACATGTTAATCACTCCCACAGCCTACGGTTGTTTTGAAATTTCTTTTAAATATTCAAGGCATTTGGAGATATCTCCTGCCTTTGGAAGACTTCATAATAGGAATCCTTTTGTATGTATTTCAGGAATATGGTATTGTACAGCCTCAGAGAAGTAATTCTCAAATTTTAAGCATACACATCACCCAGGGAGCTTGTTAAAAGTATAGATTCTAATTTAGTAGATCTGGAATGAAGCCTAAGACTACATTTCTAATAAGCAGCCAGCTACTCAGGACCACACTTTGAGTAGAAAAGTCTCAAAACGCTTGTTTGAGGCTTCCAAAGAAATATGGGATTGTATCATTTTTCAAATGGCAGACTCATGCTTCACTTTTATTCACAAAGTATTCTATTCCTGTGCCTATCCGGATATAAAGTGAATTCCTGCTTCAATGTTAAATCAGAGCTTATGTTCATAAAGACACTTTAAACAAAAATAGTATGGAGCCCTAGCCAGTTTGGTTCAGTGGATAGAGCATCAACCTGAGGACCAAAGGATCCTGGGTTAGATTTTGGTCAAGGGCATGTACCTCGGTTGCAGGCTTCTCCCCGGCTCCGGCCCTGGTTGGGGCATATGCAGGAGGCAACCAAACAATGTGTTTCTTTTATGTTGATATTTCTCCTGTCTTTCCCTCTCTCTACCACTCTCCCTAAATCAATGGAAAAATACCCTCAGGTGAAGATTAAAAAAAAAAAAAAGTACCAATAACATACCAAGCTCGATTAAAATGAAAAGAAGACAGTTTGAAGACCTATGACCAAAATTGTTCATGCAATAACCATGTTGAAATGAACTTGAGCCTTGTGCCCCTTGAATACAGTGACAGTTAAAAAATTCCCGAGCCAGTTTGTACCCTAAAAAGCAGGCTATTGGCAGAATATTGCCTGCCCTCTGCTATTCCAATATGAAGCCTGCCTCCATCCTTCCCCAGGACACCCTGTTCCCCCTCCTCTATTGAACACCAGGCCCCTTCCTTTCCTTTGAGGCATTCCTCAGTAAGGAATGTTCTCCCTCCCCTACTGCAATAGCTGCAGTAAAATAATCTGCTTAACTGTTCATCCACCGTAGGCAGTGTCTGTATTCAGATTAGAGCTTGGTGGACACCAGAGTGAGATTAATGTTCAGGCCTGGCTCTTCTGCTTACTAGCTAGGTAACCTTAGAAAACTATACTCAACCTCCAATCCTCAATTTCAACATAACTAAAATTAGGTATATAAAGTATTTTTATCCAATTATATCACTTCCCTGTTCAAAAATGTTCCTTGAAACTGGCCCTCTACCTCTTTTCTCTCCCCTCCCCTCCCTTCCTTTCCCCCTCCTACCAGTCTGCTACTGCTCACTCTGCTTAGGCCACAATGACTATATCTCTCTATATCTATCTATCTATCTATCTATCTATCTATCTATCTATCTATCTATCTATCTATCAACTATCTATTTCTCTTTTTAACCATTCCGGGAACTCATGAAGCTATTTCCCATGTCTAGGACTTTCCTTATGCTGCTCCCTTCTTCCTATATTTCCCACTTCCATGTTAGATTTTGGTTTAGCTCTGAAATGAAACCTTGTGCTCCTTCCATGGGTATTATTAGGCCTGGCTCTTTCCCATTATTCAGGTCTCTGTTCTAATTTCACCTTCTCAAACAGATGAAATCTTTCATCTGAAATTCTTATCTGAAATACCCCCTCCCTTCATCACTATCTATTCCTTTCTTTTGTTAGAACATTTCCATATCTGTCTTAGTGTGTTTACAGTCTGTTTCCCCATGAGAGAGTAAGCTACAAATGAAAATGTGAGGCTACTTACTCAAAAACAGGTATAAAATATAAAGCATTCTTCCCCCACCTCCACCCCACCACCATGATCTCTTGCCATGGTATTTTTATTTATTACTTAATGTAATTGTAATTTTAAAAAGTATTTTAACTTAAAAGTATTAGCAATGAATTTTACCACATACCTTTGTATTATGTGATTCACTTAAAGATGTGGGAAAATTTAACTTATGTAAAAATCACAGAAATTATACAATTTAGGCATATCACTCTAACCAGAACAGTTAGAAATAGTGCACAATTCCATTTTTTGTTTGACTTTTGGATACATGTGCATTCTACCAATACATATTACCTTTAGCTTACTGATAAGTAAGGAAGAACTGAAAGAAAATGGAACTATGGTTTAACTATCTTTCTCTTTAATTCTTTGTAATCATTTTCTGAAAATGTTACTTATCTTATGTTTACTTTGAGTCCCACTGAATTCTCATGTATCAATGGACCACCAGAATTCTGTGGTTCTGGGGCATCATAAATGCTATATGTGAATGGTGCAGGAAGGAAAAAATGACCATTGTATGTACCTCTTTAGGTCATGCTCTTTCTCTCTTATCAAATTGATCTTCCCATACAAAACACAAGTTTAAATAAAATTTAAAATTTCAAGTAGTAAAAGCAGGGGGTATTAATCCAAGAAATGAGTTCTCAATATGGGGCACAGGTCACAAGCCCATAAATTGCACCTGGCTATATTAGTTTGGGAACTCTCAGACTGGTTCATGTATAGGCTACTAGAGGCCTGGTGTATGAAATTTGTGCATGGATAGGGTCCTTTGGCCTGGTCAGTGATCGAGGCTGCTCAGGGCCTTGTTGGCTGCCGGCCCGGCCTTCCTTCATTCTGCACCACCCCCTAATGGTCACCACCCATCATAGTGAATGGTTGAACTCCCAATGGGACAATTTGCGTATTAGCCTTTTATTATCCTACTAGAATCCTGATGCACAAAAAGTTGTTTAAGAGTAGGCCTTCCTTCCCCTGGTGGCTGGCACCAGTTTCCCTCCAGCATCTGGGACGCAGGCTTCTTTCCTCTGGCTTCTGGCAGCACCCAGAACCCAAGCTGCTTCCTTCTAGCCGCCCACAGACACTTGAGACCAAGGCTGCCCACAGGCACCTGGGACCCAGGCTGGCTTCCCTCTGGCCCTGGCTTCATCAGGAAGGACATCTGGAATGACATCCAGAAGACATCCAGCCCAATTAGAATATTACCCTTTTATTAGTATAGATATAATAAAAGCCTACTATGCAAATCAACCAAATGGCAGAATGACTGGTGGAACAACCAGTCACTATGATGTGCACTGACTACCAGAGGGCAGACACTCAATGCAGGAGCTGCCCCCAGTCCACAGGCCCCAGGCCAGCCAAGGCAGGTGCTGGTGGGAGCCCCGATCGCCCAGCCAGTTGCCCCACAGGTTGGTCCTGTTCGCTGGCCAGGCCTAGGGACCCTACCCATGCATAAATTTCATGCATTGGGCCTCGAATATAGGGTTAATGATCAAAACAAAGCTTGGGCATGCAGAAAATAATGGACTATTTTTGAATAAATAAAAGAATACATGAGTATTTATGGTGAGATAACAATATGAATCCTTTGCAAATTACTCGATACACAGAAAGTTATCTAGTAATAGCGCTGCTTTTAATACCTTTATTATACATTAATAGTAATTTTGAAGTTACTTCTGGAAAATTAACAGTATTTCTTGTACTCAATTTCTACTTGTGCATTCACTATAATCATTGAATCAGTTAGTGCAGCCTGAATGGGGAAAAGTACAAATGAATTAAATTAACCTCCTGCTAGCTTTGCAGGGGAAAAGGTTTAATGAGATATTAGGTTGAATTTAATGGTGAAGTAATACTTAATGATCTACATGTACATTGCACTTGTTTTTCACAAATAAATGTCATATCTTAGGTATATTTGGTTTCTAAAAATGTTACCTCTTCAATTTTACTACACAATTTGAGACTTAAAGTAAGCAATGGGAGCTTCCTGTTGAGATCATCTTTCCAACTCTGTTCCCAAATGGTTTTTTCTATGAGGGAGAGATACCAAAAATCTCCTTTTTATGAAATTTTGCAGAACTCAGAGCACTAGTGTGGTTGTTAATGTTAGCATTGGACAGAGAGGAGTTATACTGGCATCTTCCATTTTTAAATAATTCAAGAGCTTCAATTCATTTATAAGCTTCTTTCACAGAAGATGGAGTTTAATATGTAGATCTTTCTGGTCAGGTTTTCTTTTCTTCCTAGTATAATATCAAATTAGGCTCTAAATAACAGATCTGCAAATATTTGCAGAATGTCTCTATGGATGCCTCAGAGTAATTGTATTGGGGGAAAGTAAAGAAGGGATGAGAAATTTTAACTGCATTCACATATTATTTTTTTTAAAAAGCTTCAATGTGATATTTCAAGACTGAATGTATATAATAACCATTATATTAGCTTAAGAGTTGGCCACTGCACAAAGTAGGGGAATGTAGAAAAAAATGGTAAAAATGTTCTCAATGGAAAATTTAGCACTGCCTATATATAGCTCACCCTTTAGAGTAGGCTGGTTCTAATCTGTGGGAGCTATTTTACAACCGTGGTAATTTAGATAATTAATACCAATGTAAAAGTATTCTTCTTTAACAGATACAAATGAATTCAGTGTCATGAGACAAGCTCCACTCCCCCAGTTTGGGTTATACTTTCACATTCACTATAATATTCTGGATTCATAAATATTCTGTTCTTCAAATTCTCCTCTGAACTGATTAACACCTTATCAGTTTCCTTCATTAATGATTTATGTAAAATCTTTAATTCATGCTAATTTTTATATATGTGGGAGAGCCATGATTTTACCTTTAAAAATATTTTTTAACAGGACTCAGGATCCTGCTTTCACTTTACTCTGCCATCCACATCCTGTGGCTTCTATGTTTTAAATTAAGACTCTGTTGCAACTCCTGCTGTCTTGTCTCTACTCTGTCTAGCAGGGCATGTAGAAGGCTAAGAAGAGGCCAAGCCTCTTTTCTTTCTGGAGATAACATACTTCATGTCCGCTCACTTCTCATTGTCCAGAACTAACTCCAATGGCACACTCACCGGCAAAAGAGGTTAGGGCATGCCTGACTTACCTAGTCTTCCATGTGCCTAGTATCAAACTTTGGATCCTAACTGAAAAGAAAAGGGGAGCAACACTGACCAATAACTGGAAGTCTTGGACATAAGTCTGTGACCAAGACTGCCTTAATCTTCCCTTCAGCTTGACTAAATTTTAGACAGGCTTCTTTCTAACTCTGGGCACCAGATCTCCCTTTTCTTTAAGCATTTACCAGAAAACCTGCCATTGTAAAAATCTTTATCTGCCCCCTGGATATGTAAGCCTGTTCAAAAGCATCTTGGCTGACCTGATGAACAAAATAGAAACAGTGACATGGATACATGGAACAGACTTGACAGTTGTCAGAGGGGAGGGGTTTGAGGGGCTGGATGAGAGAAGGTAAAGGGATTAAGAAGAAAAAAGAAAAAAAAATATATATATATAGTGCATAGCTGCCACAACAGTGTGGTGATAGCCAGAGGAAAAGTTGATGGGGAAGGGGAGGTAGGTGGAGTTGTGCAAAAAGGGGAAATAGGTACAGAAAGAGAATTGGAGTCATGGGCGCACAATGCATTATGCAGATGATGTTTCATTGAGTTGTACACTTGAAACCTGTAGGTTTTGTGAATCAATGTCACCCCAATGAACTTAATTATAAATAAGTAAATACATTTTGACACCCCTACTAAAAAAGGAAATACTCATGGAGCTACCACAAACCACTGGCTCTACAAAATTTTTGAGGCATTACATAACAGAAAGAGAAGTATGTTTAGTTGGGAAGTGAATTACTTCCTAATTTTGTCATTGTGATGATGATAATTATTATATAGGGTTGCTTTTTGGTATTGAGGCAATGTACATAATAATGTTTGGAAAATGGTAAAATGTGTTACAAAGTATGAGATACAGAAGAGTTTATGGCATAGAAATTAAACATGGAGGCATAGGCCCTTGCCCAATGGCCTTATAAAAGCCATATAATAACCTATTAGCAAAATTAAAATAAAATGATAATTATTTCATAAGACTGTGCAGAAATTAAAGAAGATAATCCATAGAAGATTTTCAGCATGGTTTGTATTACATACATAATAAAACCTGTGATTATCAGTAGGAAAAGGAGTAGAACATAGCATAAACCTTGATCCCTCTCAGTCAGCCAGGAGTAATATCACCTTCTTGAGAACAGCTAAAGAGGGGGGAAAACAAACGAAAAATTCACACCCTAAAGGATGCCAACTATCCTGTGGAATATTAATGCTCATTTTATGCTGATGCTGCTTTAATGTTAATTGGAAATCCAGTGCCTTTCCTTGCGCATAATGAATATTCTTTCTCATGCTCCACTTATTCATCCCTGACAATTACTAAATTAATTACTCCAAATCTGAGCTTATACGAGCTTTTAACCCTTTACTTTATATAAACTGTGAAATTTAAATTTGGTGCTTTGAAGTAACCTTACTATTGATTTAAGTGTGTAAATAAAATGTCTATAAAATATGGTTAAAGGTCTTTCAGACATAATTAGAAAGTAGAGATAAGAAGATTTGAAAATGCAGGTCCTACCAAAAGATTAGTTTGATCAAAAGCTGTTAATATGATTTACTCAATGTTGACATTTCTTGCCTCTGTATATACAAAGCATGCATCCTTGAAATAAAGTATAACTCTAAGAGAAATTAAATTTACTATTTAATTGTATGAAAACTAGTAAGAATCAATTAAATTGTTATGAAAATACAAAACAATATATAGACATAAGTTTTGGCATTACTTAGTGACTTCTATCTTGGGTACCAACTAAGCAGAGAGAGATACATATAAGAATATATAAATGGCTAATAGAAGTAAAATATAACTTTTGATGGTTGATAATAAAATCAATAGGAAATTTTAATAACCTTGTTTTTTAAAAAAAGTCAAACATCTCTAAAATTATTAGGTTAATAAATTGAATTGCTATTTTCCAACTAGATATATTGTTGCCGACTATAAATATCTCTATAAATAAAAGGTTAATATGCAAGTGTCCCCTCAGGAGTTTGACCAGAAGACTGGGAGTTTGATTGCTCACTATAATGTGTGCTGACCACCAGGAGGTGGTGCAGAATGAAGGAAGGCCCCAGCTGGCGGCCAGGAGCCAGGGAAGGGAGGTCCCAGGCAGCAGCCAGCAGGCCCTGATCGGCCCTGATCACTGGCTAGAGACCCTACCCATGCATGAATTTCATGCACTGGGCCTCTAGTTAAGTAATAAATGTTTTTAGCTGTTGTGGATGCTTAATGATTTTATTTATGATTTGGGAAAAATCATTTCCTTTATGTTTTGATATTGTTCAGACTAGGATAGATATATATATATATTCGGTGCATAGTAAATTGCATAATCACAGGCATTAACAACACAGCATCACAAAAGTCAATGTGCCACCATAGGTGCTAAAGAAAAATATAGAGAAGAGGTTATTTATGTTAAAAACCATATTCCATAGAATGACATGTTATTTAGTTTTTTTTTAAATGTTAGTCTGACACATGCTACAACACAAATGAATCTTAAAGACATTATATTAAGTGAAATAAGATGTACACAAAAGAACAAGAAAAATGTATGAATCCAATTTCTATGTCTATAGAAGTCAAATTTATAGAGACAGAATTAGAGTTGGGTTTAGTGAGTTCAAAATTTCAGTTTCAGAAGGTGAAAAAAAATTCCACATTTTTTGAGGGAGTAAATAAACTCACTAACTTGAAGCAACTTTTTATTTTTTTTTAATTAGGAGAACTAAATAAATGTAAAGGCTAATATACTAGTAAAACTCCTGAAGGAACTTTAGTCCTCACATAAATTTTATTTAAATGTGGTGAGATTAGCCTAGCCAGTGTGCCTCAGCTGTTCAGCATCAAACTAGGAACTAAAAGGTCAGAGATTGATTCCTGGTAAGGGCACATGCATAGGTTGCAAGCTTGATTCCAGTAGGGGGCATGAAGGAGGCAATCAATCAATGATGTTCCTTTCTCATTCATGTTTCTATCTATCCCTCTCATTTCCTCTCTCTCTAAAATCAATAAGAACATATTCATATATATATAAAATTGAACATACCTCCACTATGCCTACCAGCCAATCAGGAGCAAGTATGTAAATTAACCCCAAAACTATGGCGGTGGCCACAGAGCTGGAGCAGGCAGGACAGTTGGATTGCCCCAGTGATGGAGGAAACCAAGCTTACCACCTGCTCTGGTGGGCCCTGGCCTCCACTCAAGGCTACAAATTTTCAATTATAGAAGATCAATAAATCCCAACAAAGATGGTGACAGCCATGGAGCTGGAAAGAGCAGGAGGCTTGGGTTGCCCCTGGAGATGGAGAAAGCCAAGCTTCTCGTCCTCCCTGACCTGCCCTGGCCTATGATGAAGGCTACAAAGTTTCAATTATAGAAGATAAATAAATACCAGATACCTGCTTCCAGCAAGCCCTGGCCTGCTTGGGCTGCTGGCGGTGTGGCCAGCATGCAAACCACCACAGGCCTCTCACCTAGGCCTCCCCATGCCCCAAGGGAACCCCCACCCTGATACGGGATACCCTTCAGGGCAAACCAGCCAGCTCCCACCCGTGCACCAGGCCTCTGTCCTATCTAATAAAAGAGTAATATCACTCCAAAAAACAAGATGACTGCCTCCATGTGGTCAAATATCCTGGCCCCATGTGGACACAAGATGGCCACCACAAGATGGCCAGCAGGGAAGGGCAGTTGGGAGGGACCAGGCCTGCAAGGGAGGGTAATTGTGGGCAATCAGGTCAGCAGGGGAGGACAGTTGGGAGGGACCAGGCCTGAGAGGGAGGGTAGTTGGGGACGATCAAGCCTGCAGGGGAGGGCAGTTAGGGGTGACTAGGCCATCAAAAGAGGGAAGTTGGGGGCAACCGGACCTGCACGGCAGAGCAGTTATGGACAATCAGGCTGGCAGGGGAGCAGTTAGGAATCAATCATGCTGGAGTGATTAGGAGGTGATCAGGCTGGCAGGCAGAAGCATTTAGGGTCAATCAGGAAGGTAGGCACGTGAGCAGTTGGGAACCATCAGTCCTGTATTGTGAAAGGGACATCCCTAGATGGGTCCCAGATTGGAGAGGGTGCAGGCTTGACTGATGGACACACCCCATCACAAATTTCCTGCACTGGGCCTCTATTGTGAATATATATATATATATATATATATATATATATATATATATATATATATTCAAAATTATATTCATTCAAAAACAAGTATATATGATCAGCCAATATCTATTGTACTTTAGTAACAGACATAAAACTGGAATAAAAATCAACTAATTTCCAGTCCTGTGGTCCTCATTAAAATACTAAATATGTTCTTAGTTAGCTCCCATTCCAGATCTACTCAGCATCAATTTAGGAACTAAATATCTTATATATTTACTAAAATATATATTATAAGACAGGTATTAAAATAAATACAGATTTTAAAGCCTTTATTAACAATGCCATTATGAAAATCTCTTGACATAAAAAGTTTTTTCAGATGTTTACAATAAAAGTTTTGTTGCCAAACTCTGATCTGAAACTGAAAGAGGCTATAGTCACACATATTGTGAATATTTATATCTTCCACTGCATAAATATGATTATGGGATGCTTTGCCAGTTTCTGATTTGAGTGTTACATTAATAAGTATACATACCACCTTATCTTCGCCAAATAAAAATGGAATTTTAAAATACATTTGATGCTATGTATTTTGAATAAGAATTTTGGATCTATGTTAAAACCAATTTTTAAATATTTGTGGTTATAAAAAGCAAACAATTATATTCATGGGGACAGAGACACACAAGGTGTGACTGAGTATGTAAATCTTTTTTTTAGCTTAGAGATAAAATTATGTTCTATTTATTGCATAAATAACATCATTTCTAGATTATTGTAATGTTTCGATAAGTACTCATTTTGTTTTGTTTTTTTAATTCTATCACTGTTTTTGATTTGACAATGTAAGGGAATTCAATTTTTTTAATTCATTTCTGTTCTCAAGTGGCTATCCAATCTAATCCTCATATGAATAAATAAGAGAAGCACAAGCTATTGTAGATGAAAGAAAAGGACTGGTTTGTGTTTTCTACTATAATAATGACAAGAGACGAAAATAAAAAGTGTTATGACAGAGAGCATGATATTAACAAAGACTTTAATAGTCCCCATTTCCTAATTGCTTGAATATAAAAACAGGAGTAACTAAAGTTTATAAGGTGATTATCCTGGAACAACAAAAAACCTCTCAAAGTACTTTCTCATGTCTTACATGTCTCCAAACAATACCATCTTTATTATGTAGCATGAGGAAGATGAACAGGTAAATAAAAGGAATAATCCACCCAGCTTCCCAGAGCCATCCTGAGACCTCATGGGAAAATGTGCCCTTGTAATAGATATCCTTCCTCCCATGTACAGACAGGCCATCAATTCTCTAAAATTGATTAAATTAAAGAAGCATGTTCCCACATGATGACTACTAAAATATAATCAAGGAAACTAGGTTAGATGTATTAATTATGAATTTTCCCATGTTAAAGAAGCAGTAAAATGGGCAATATACGAACAGTAATCTCTGTGGATTTGAGGAAAGCCTTTGTTCTCTTATACAAACCTATTGATCTATGAGAACAGCACTGGGGTAGAAGGAGCAGAGACCTATTGAGATGGGTGGGAAATAGGCTCAAGTGTGGATGTAGACAATGTCAATAAGAGGATTAAAGAGCAGGCAAACAACCTTCACCCAGCACTGGCCTCCCACCAAAATCTTAATAGCAGAGGACATCCAAGGAGAAGAGGCAATTTTGCGTAGAATCAACTTTGCTATTATTTAGCTTTAAAGAATATCTTTTTTTTTTTTTAAAAAAAGGAATGTACTAAATAATCATATTAAATCAAAACATTGGTTATATATACTAGTAAATAAAGCCATTTTATATAAAAATTATGTCAATATATAGTTTTTAATTTAATTTTCCTAATTAGTTTTATAAGTAAGAAACTGACAAACTTTTACACTTAAAATCTATTTTTATACATGATGATGTTTTAAACAGGAAAACATCAGGAAATTCCATTAAAAATGGCTAAAACACCAGGAAATTTTATTTTCTCACCCGAAGTTCCCAAATTTAGTATGATCCCAGATATAATTTAATCAGCAATCCAAAAATATGAGCAAAGAGCTGGATCCTTTCCCTCTTCCTATTCTTACTTTCTCATCATTATTTTTTTCTCTAAGATTGTTTTCCCTTATGGTTGCCCAATATCTGCCATAGTTTCAGGGTAATGACCAGAATCAAGCAGCAGATGTCTTTATGGTCAAGAAATCATTCCTTCCTGTGTCCTTATATTATGTCTTAGTAATAAAAAAATATCCATGATGCCTTGAATAGAACTAGAACATATGAGCATTCCTACAATAATCACACCGAGATAAAAGAACTTCATTTGACTGACTACAAACAGCCATGGAAGATTACATGGATGCTGAGAGGTCTACCACCATAGACACCCCTCTCCCCAGTAAATGCTTTATATATAGAACGAGTTTTAGATAATTTAAAAATATCTGACCAACTCCAGATTGATTTATTTATTTTTATGGATATAAAATAGCTGGTGATAAATTTGATGCTGTATTGTTTGTATATTTTTGTAAAAAGGTTTAAACCAGCTAAAAGAATTCAAACATTTCTGAGTTGCATGTAATTTGAATTACTTTATGCATGTAGAACAGTTATTTAATTTTTTTCATTTTTCACTGGAAAACTAAAATAGTCCAGGACCTTCATTTTTGGTTTTTATCTTCTGTATGCCTACTCTTATTCACCTGAACCACTTATTATTTTTTTTTTACTTTTAATCAACACTCAATTCTAAAATAGTCACTCTGCTGACCCAGTAAGAATTCTTTAGTCTGGGATTTTTCTTTGCAATTATACACTCCAATTTGTCTTTTTATTTATGTAAACCTAAATTTTCTATATTTCCTTCCTTGTAGAATCATTTCTATAAAAATGTTTTAAACTTATATCCAAAATAGTAAAGCATTACCTCTGAAAACTATCTTCTTAAAAAAAAAATACACACACAACAAAAACAATTTCTATTATATCAAGAATGTATTCCAAAGTCTAAAAAGCACAGATTTAGTATTTTAGCATTTTCCCAAATTATTTTTTACTATATCTGATCTTTTAGATAAATAAAAAGCATTGCATTTATAGATTTAACTATTACCAATGATTAACAAGAGAAATTACCTTACATTTTCTATTACCCTTCCTATTTTCCATGAATACTTTTATAGGTTCCTCTGAGGTTTCATTTTTTTTTTCTAAGAACGGAAGCTTGTGGAACTTCACATAGCATACAACATAGTCATTATGCACTTCATATGAATTTATTAATAGTCTATAATAGGGGTGTCGAACTCAATCAGAGAAGGGGCCAAAATCTAAAATCCAGCCTAAATTGCGGGCCGAATGGTTTACTGAACAGTCATAAACTGACAATGTCATAAACTGACAGCGGAGTGCAGTGATGACAGCGCGGTGTGGGCCACATTGCAAGGCCTGGCGGGCTGGATTTGGCCCGCGGGCCTTGTGTTTGACACATGTGGTCTATAACATCAGATTTGAAAAAAGTAAATAAGGATTTCTCTATAAAAACAGAGAATCTGGGATTATTGCTCAAAAATTCCAGATATCCAGACGTATTCTTCTGGGTCTGATATTTCTGTGAAGCCAGTAAAGCTGCAATGCAATCTCCTTGTGTCCTTACTTAATGCAAGGCTCACATGGGAAGAGCCACTGTTAAATTGTAAAGCAGTGCACTAGGTAAGGGATCTATGAGTCTTTCTGAGGCCTGTCAAAACTGAGTAGCTAATAATCCTATAGACAGCCTGGAAAGCTCGGTGCATGTGAGCCCAGGGCGAAGAGTTTATCTTTATTACCCTTTTTAAAGTATCTCTCTATCTTGTTGAATTGCACAAGTCGGATAACCCTGTGGCTATATGATCTATTCTCAGGACAGACAAAAATAAGTAGAATCTGTAAGATTATTTGTTGCTATTGACAAAGCCAAACTTCCCAACAAGACATCAGTTATTTTAGGGTAAGGAACACAGAAGCAGCAATTTAAAAACCTGAGTTTTAAGAACAGTCTTTTTTACTTGCTCACTTTGTGAGTGTGGTGTACATATTTGCTAGGTATTAATTGGTTGTAAGGAATAGAGACCCATGCAGATAAGCTTGTTAAAAGGGAGAGAATGGGTTATAAGTATAAACCAGGTGTAGTCAAATCTTCTAAACTATTGGGATTATTCCTTTTCCTAATACCTAAAAACTGTAACTCCAGTTTCCTTCGCAAGTCCTGAGAGAAGCCCAACACTAGTGCCACCATTAGAACATATCGTATTTTCCAGCGTATAAGACGACACTGCGTTCTAGTAAAAAGCCTGCTCAGATTGGCCTGAGTCAGAGAGGCGGTCTATTAAAAAAAGAACTGGTGTTGCCTCAGAAGTGGGGGGTAGTCTTATACAGTGAATATAGGCCTAAACCTATGTTTTAACTGTGAAATTGGGAGGTTGTCTTATACGCCGGAAAATATGGTACTGATGATTCCTTAGCAAAGATTTTTGTTGGCTTTGTGTTCTTTACCATCAAATATGTTATTCTTGGTTAATCTCATATCTCTCATTATAAGAAAATGGTAGCAATGCTGTTGTTAATCACAGGGGCAATAAATAATGAAGCAATATACTAGTAGATCTTCTTTCCTCTAAAATATCTTAATTTTATGTATTCATGCTGACTGTATCACTACTTCTGCTACTGCTTCATCCATTGCCACAAATGCTGGCTCCCACTGATGCCTGCAAAGGCTGTTACTAGGCTTCATTAATGATGGCCACAAATACAAGTTTTCTGCAGAGCATGCAGGAAACTGTGAACAATAATCTGTTTTATGGTCATCTCAAATTTATAGTTTCAAAGTTTATAGTGTAAGCATAGAACAATTCATCTTATGACCATGTTGCTCTTGAACTTGTTAAATTTGTTATACTATATTTAAGCTCTTATCCTACTATTTAGTTGATTGGGGAAAGCATAAATCCAAACTAACATGTTGTTTAATCTTCAGAATAAAAAAAAAAATAATAATATTACTATGTTTGGTATATTCATTGCTTTTAAGAAATATATCTAATTTAACTTATGAGATAATACTTTATGATATAGGTATGTTATTACCATCTTATAAAGGAAAAACTGGATCTTAGAGATGCTTCAGAAAAAATGCAATAAAATGGATTATTAGCAAAATTAAAGCTATCTGAAAATAATTTAAGGTAAACTATATGATATTGCAATTAAAATATGTCCTGTTCTCCTACACCAAATATCAGATGTCAATATCTGTGATTAACAAATTCAGCATATCTTATCCTAGCTAATAAAAGAGTAATATGCAAAGTAACCATCACTTCGCTACACCCACAAGCCATGCCCACAAGCCACACCCCCAAACCAATCAAGAGCAAATATGCAAATAAACCCAACCAAGATGGTTATGGCCACAAAGAGCAGGAGGGAGGCTTGGGTTACCCTGGCAATAGAAGAAGCCAAGCTTTCCACCTGCCCTTACTGGCTCAGGCCTTCATTTAAGGCTACAAAGTTTCAACAATAGATGATACAGAAATGGCAGCAGCTACAGAGCTGGAAAAAGCAAGAGGCTAGGGTTGCCCTCAGCAATGGAGAAAGCCAAGCTTTTCACACACTCTGGCCAGCTCAGGCCTTGGCTTAAGGCTACAATGTTTCAATAATAGAAGATACATAAGTCCCTACAGAAATGGTTGCCACCATGGAGCAAGCAAAAGTCTTGGCTCTGCTCCAGGCTACAAAGTTTCAATTGTAGAAGATAAATAAATTCCATATACCAGGGCCTCCACTTGGGTCACCAGGGGATGTGGCCAGCCCAAAAACCACCACAGGCCCCTCGCCCAGGCTGCCGCATGCCCCAAGGGATTCCCCACCCTGATCCAGGACACCCTTCAGGGAAAACCAGTTGGCCCCCACCCATGCACCAGGCCTCTATCCTTTCTAATAAAAGAGTAATATGCAGATTGACCATCACTCCAACACACAAGATGGCTGTCCCCATGTGGTTAAAGAAGGCTGCCCCCATGTGGACACAAGATGGCCGCCACAAGATGGCCAGCAGTGGAAGGGGGAGGGGCAGTTGGGAGAGACCAGGCCTGAAGGGAAAGCAGTTGTGGGCGATCAGGCCAGCAAGGGAGGGCAGTTAGGGGCAATCAAACCTGCAGGGGAGAGAATTTAGGGGTGAACAAGCCAGCAGAGGAGGGAAGTTGGGGGTGACCAGGCCTGTAAGGAAGGGCAGTTGGGAGGGTCCCAGGCCTATAGGGGAGAGAAGTTGGGGGGTACCAGGTCTGCAGGAGAGGGCAGTTTAGGGCAAAAAGGCTGGCAGCGGAGCAGTTAGGCATCAATCAGGCTGGCAGGGGAGTGGTTAGGGGATATTTAGGCTGGCAGACAGAAGCGATTAGGGGCAATCGGGAAAGGAGGCAGGTGAGCAGATGGGATCCAGCAGTCCTGGATTGTGAGAGGGATGTCTGACTGCCTGTTTAGGCCCGATTCTGGGCAATTGGATATCCCTAGAGGAGTCTCAGATTGGAGAGAGTGCAGGCTGGGCTGAGGGATACCCACCCCTAGTCTAATATATAAGATTGGTAATTAAAAGAAAAATGTTAAATGTGACAATGTTATGGACTGAAGTATTCCTTCCCAAATTTCATATCTTGAATCTATAACCCACATTATGACTTATTTTGGAGTCAGGTCTTTAAAGAAACCATCAAGCTTAAATAGAGTCATAAGAGTTCAGCCCTAATCTAGCATGACTAGTGTTCATATAAGAAAAAGAAAAGCCATGTAAGGACACAGCAAGAAGGCAGCCATCTGTAAGCCAGGAAGAGAGATCTCACCAGAAACCAACCCTGCTGGCACACTGATCTTGGACTTCTCGCCTCCAGGCTGTGAGAAAACATGTTTCTGTTAAAGCCACTCACTATGTGGTGTTTTTTTATGGCAGCCTGAGCTAATATAAAAAATAAAATGGTCTTGCAATATTTCACATATTTTGACATTTTTATTGCTAAAGGTTTTGAAATATTGTATGTAAATATATTTAAAGTTTCCAATTTAGGTTAAATAATTCAAATTTGTTGTTCTTTTTTTTTCTTTTTTTTTTCTTTTTTAATATATTTTTTATTGATTTTTTTACATAGAGGAGGGGAGAGGGATAGAGAGCTAGAAACGTCGATGAGAGAGAAACATAGACCAGCTGCCTCTTGCACACCCCCTACCGGGGATGTGCCCGCAACCAATGTACATGCCCTTGACCGGAATCGAACCTGGGACCTTTCTGTCCACAGACAGACGCTCTACCACTGAGCCAAACCAGTTTTGGCAAATTTGTTGTTCTTATGAGTTTGGTGCTCATCGTTAATTATGAGCTATATTTTGATAATTAAAATAGTATGATTAAAAACAAATCAAAACAATATTCTTTTAGAATATTTTTAATACATTACCATGTCTAAGTAAATTTGTGTTTTATCTAATTTTATACTATTACTAGAGGCCCAGTGTATGAAATTGTGCACCAGTCGGGTCCCTTGGCCTGGCCTGCGGGATTGGGCTGAAACTGGCTCTCCAATATCCCCCGAAGGGTCCTGAATTGCGAGAGGGTGCAGGCCAGGCCAAAGGACACCACCAGTCCACCATGGGCCAAGGCCGGGGAGGGACTTGGGAGGCTGACCAGCCAGGGAAGAATTGTAGGAAGGCTCCAGGGTGTGTCTGGCCTGCCTTGCTTAGTCCTGATCTGCCAGACCCCAGCAAGCTAACCTACCAGGTGGAGCATCTGCCCCTAGTGGTCAGTGCACATCATAGAGACTGGTCAATCAGTCAACTGTCTGCCCCCAGGTGGTCAGTGCATGTCATAGCGAGCAGTTGAGAGGTCTTTAGCATATCATTAGCATATTATGCTTTGATTGGTTGAATGGATGACTGGACATTTAGCAGATTAGGCTTTTATTATATAGGATGTTATAGTAATGGATTTGAAATGGTTTTAGAGATATCTAGTAAATCTGGCCAATATTTTGTGTATATATTTTTAATTTATTCATTCTAGAGAGAAAGAGAGAGAGACATTGACCTGTTGTTCTACTGATCCATGCTTCCATTGGTTGCTTCTTGTATGTGCCCTCATTGGAAATCAAACCTGCAACCTTGGTGTATTGGGATGATGCTCCAACCAACTGAGCTACCTGGCCAGCAATCTGGCCAATATTTTTATGTGAGGACACCAAGGTCTAGAGAAGTTAGGTGATTTCTTAAAAGTCACACTTAAGTCCTGCGAACTATAGGATTATAACCAGTTGGTGTTTCTTTCTGCTACTTTCTTAAATACCTTATTTTATATAGAATGTATTTTATGTAAGAACTGGAAAAACTGAGTTAATATTTATGTAGATTCAAAAATATGAGAAAACATATAGCTTCAAAGATGACATATGGTAAAATAGCAACTAATTTGGTAGTATCAATTCTAGTTACTTTTTTCCCATGCAATGTGTTGCACTGTACATGTCATTTACCCACTCCTCTCCTCCAACTTGAACCACAACATTGGAAATATGTGGCCTTTGAGTTCACCTCAGGAGAGAGATTAAAGTAAAATAATGGCTCTTAATCAACTTTACCCACACATCACTTTTGCTCCACTATATTGCAAGAGCCAGCCAAATGACTCCAATCTAACTATAATGGTGTCTGTGTAAGTGCCAATAGGGGAATTCTATGGACTGAATTATGCCCCCTAGAATTTGTATGTTGAAGCCCTAAACCTCCAATGTGACTATATTTATATATAGGATCTATAAAAAAGGTAATTAAGTTAAAAAAAATCCTAAAGGTAGGCCCTGATTCAATAAGACTGGTATTCTTATAAAACAGACACCAGAGAGCTTGCTTTTTCCTCTATGTGCACACGAAGAAGTCATATAGACACACAATGAGATGGTGGATGCCTGCAAGCCAAGAGAAGAGGCTTCCGAATAAAACCTACCTTGCTGGCATGTTGAACTTGAACTTCCCATTGGCCTGCAGACTAAAGGGTACCAATCTGATTCTGGTCAAGGGCACATATCCTGGTTGCGGGCTCGATCCCCAGTAGGGGGCATGCAGGAGGCAGCCTATCAATGATTCTCTCTCATCATTGATGTTTCTATCTCTCTCCCTTTCCCTTTCTCTTTGAAATCAATGTAAATAAATAAACAAGTAAGTAAGTAAATAAATAAATAAATAAATATCATAGAACTTGAAAGCAATGTGTCTGCATGTAAGTTCTAGTTCTACTGCTTTGTGGCTGAATTAACTTGGAAAATCACCTTCTTTGTTGCATCAGTTTTCCCATCTTTAAAGTATAGATAAAACTTCACCGAAGTTATAAGATTATTATGAAAGTTTGATTAGTTAATATTTGAAAAGTGTGTAGAACCAGACCCAGCAAAGAGTGCTATTTATCTGTTAGTTACTGAATAAAAATGAATAATTAACGGATCTATCTGTAATTTAGAGTTGGAACACTATTTTATAAATTGACTTAAAGTACAAAAGCATTTTTTAATATGAGCCTTATTAACTCCATTTTTATAACCCCTCAGAGAATAGCAAAGTCCCATGATATTCTCTCTGTAAAGGTGTTTGATAGCTAAGTAACTTTGAGGAATTCAGCATATTAAATCTCTTGACAAGTCATTCAGAAAAGAAACTGTTTAAATTTGTTTATCCAAGAGATTTTCTAACTTATTTTAAATATGGATTCATTTATAAAAACATTTGCACAACCTGGAGAACTAATGTTCTGTGGAAACGCAATGGAAAATCCTGTCATAGAAAAATCCTAGCATGTACTAGAAAACAATGAGACATGGCTCAGTTAACTGGAATGTCTTAAAGTAGAGCATAAATTCCTGGGACCTGAAGCTATACTATCCACTGAGTTAGAAGTATGCGAAAAAGCAGTAGCAAGCCCCAACTAGTGACAGCTGTTTAGAAAAATCTCATTCTGTAGCTTATTATAAGTACAGCACATTGTCAGAAATCAGATTAGATATAAATGTGACTGGATATTGAGTTGGAAGGTTGAGTTACTATATTTTATATACTTCCTGCATTAAGTGAATATTGGCCCTAGGAATCAGAATGGGATCACAAATTAAAGCTTCAAGGCCATACGCACAGCACTGCCTAGCAAACTTTTTAAAGGATCAGATCGTAAATATCACTGGCTTTGTGGCTACACCGTTTTTTATCACAATCGTTTACCATTGCTGCTGTAGCAGTGAAAGCAGCCCCAAATAATAAATATGTCAATGAATGAGCATGACTTCATTCAAATAAAACTTTATTTATGATCAATGAAGTTTGAACTTCATATAATTTTTATGACACAAAGCATTATACCACTTTGATTTTTTTT
Source organism: Pipistrellus hanaki (assembly GCF_964339955.1). Lineage (NCBI taxonomy): Eukaryota > Metazoa > Chordata > Mammalia > Chiroptera > Vespertilionidae > Pipistrellus > Pipistrellus hanaki. The sequence continues at coordinate 172,735,246 of NC_140503.1, read as the reverse complement.
ATTCAAATAAGATAACAAATATTCTTAGCTCTCAGAATGTACAAAAAACAAACAGTAAGCAGGTTTGATCACCTGGTTCACTGACCTTTCTTTTAGAAGATCAATTTGAGTTTTGACATCACCTTATAGTTGTGTGTTTGTTTTATTTATTTTTTCATCAGAAACTAATTTTAATATTAAAGGAGATCTCCTTTGGAATGACTTTACAATATTATTGAACACTGACATCTCAGGATAAGCATCAGCAATGATTCTGTTATTTTTTAAAGAAGAGATAACACTTGAGTATGAGGACTGTCTTTATACACAAGTAATGGCTAAATTAAAAATGAGTTTAAGAGGAGAATGAAGCAAACAGGATAAAAAGGAAACTCCAGTTCCCATATGCATACAGTTTACTGGAATTGTCAGAGACTGGTATTGCCAACTGGGAGAAACGTATCCCTTAAGAAGACTTGTTTACGACAAGAAAAGTGCTCTGTAAATGTCACTTGGGACCACCAAAGCACTAGCTTGAAATATTCATGGTTGTTGTACATCTTAATGGGCCTAATCGAAGACTTTAATAAATCTAGATCCTGCAGAAGTAATTGAAAAAGTGATTGATAAAGCTAATTGTATGTCAAAAGCATTAAAGATCTAGAAGTAGCGAATTCTATGAATATCTTGGGAGGTTGTAAGTAATTATGACAGTAGTTAATGTCAGCTCAAAGCCAAACATCTGAATGCAAAGCAAAAAGTTCAGTCACTTATTCCAATGCTTTTGCCTACAGGCAATCACCAGAGTGAGTTGGTGAGATGTCTCTTTTTATTTAAATTGGCAGTACCATGAATTACATTATAATGGAGGGGCTATTTAAGGGTTGAAAATTAGCTCAATTCTCTTAGGTGCCTTTTCTGATATAGACAAACCAAGTTTATCCTAAAAAAATAATATTTTGTCAAATAATAAATAACAAGGATGGATATAACATATACCAGAAATAGCAACAGTGATAGAATAAATTGTCACACTGATCTGCCTGCCCCTGCTCTGTGTTCTCCAACCCATAACCTTGATCAAGGTGGGCAAATAATGCCAGTTAAAAACTGAGCCATCAGCTGCACCTGGTTTGGCTCAGTGGATAGAGCGTCAGCCTGTGGACTGAAAGGTCCCGGGTTCGATTCCGGCCAAGGGCATGCACCTTGGTTGCGGGCACTTCCGCAGTGGGGGGTGTGCAAGAGGCAGCTGATCAATGATTCTCTCTCATTGGTGTTTCTAACTCTCTATCCCTCACTCTTCCTCTCTGTAAAAAATCAATGATATATATATATATATATATATATATATATATATATATATATATATATACACACACACACACACACACACACACACACACACAAAACTGAGCCATCAAGTAGTTCTTTCAATGTTACTCTCAATAAGGGGCAGAGACAGAATTAGTCTTTAAGCTTTTGATTCCTAAGTACACCACATTCTTTTGATATTTGCACTTATATCATGGCTTACAAATGACTTACGTAATTATATTATCACCTAGTATTTTGTAGACTTTTTCATACCAAATGACAGGTGAGGGAATTTAGAAAAATTGAGTAACTCAAGGTTACAGCGGTAGTAAATGACAGGTGCTATGCTCAAACATAGATTTTTAACACCCTTATTTAAAATATAATTTTATGTAAAATATACAAGAAATTATGTGACAGAATTCATGTGATTGATTAATCAGTATTTAAATAAAACTTTAAATCTAACAGAAAATAAAACTATTCATAACATTTAATATATTTAATAGCAGACACCAGAAATTACTTAGTACATAAAGACAAATTATATATGGCCCGTATTTGGAAATAGTGAAAACACTATAAAACAAGTTAAGTAGGAACTATCTGGCATTAAAATTGGGACTCAAAAGAACTGTTGGCCCAGAAAGGAACTCACTACAGACTGATTCATTTGCCTCTCAGCATAACCATTATGGCTTGTTGCAGTTTAGGTTCTTACCAGGGTATTTCTTGGATCACATGATCTCACACATCTAGAAGAAATAATGAACAACATAAACAGACCCAGAGAAAGAGAATCAGCGTTCAGACTCTCAAACCTCAGAGGGAAAGTAAGGGAGGATGGGGATAAGGGGAAGAGATCAACCAAAGGACTTGTGTGCATACATATGGGCCTAGCCACTGGCCATGGACAATGGGGGTTTGGGGAGGGGGCATATCTAGGGAGGGGTTTGCGATGGGAATGGAGGAATAAGAACAATTATGTGAGACCATAATCAATTAAAAAAAATCTAACACAAACTGGAAGAAAAAAAATTCAACAACACACATAAAAAATAAACAATAAACATTTTTTAAAGCAAAAAAAAAAAAAAAACGTAAGTAGTTTTCAATCAAATATATGATGTCTAATAATTATAACAGTATTTGTATTTTTAAAGGAATCTGATCTTGTAAAATTGGTAGTTATTTATTAGCCAAATATCTATAAAACTCTTTGTTCGAGTTCAGAATTAATATTTAGCAAGACATTTAGTACAATGTAGGTCTTCAAAACATGGTTACTAAAATGAACCAGTATTAAGTCATGCAGGAAAATGTGTCATTTATTAAGCAGTATTGTGCTTTATAAATATACAGTTATTACTTTTTGGAGAAAAAAACATTGTAATCTATTTCTTGATTCTTACTGTATTCAATTCAAAATAATACTAAATTGGAATTACAAAAAGAGTCAGTCTCTAAAACCAATTCCATCTTCACAAAACAAGTATTTGCCACCATATAAAGATTTGACTCTTGTAACCTGAAGAAACTATGGCATTTATGATGATTATTCTGATATAGGAAAGAAAAAAAAATAATAACGTGTTACTTGCAAAAAGATAAAGAATGGTTGAAACTACGTGTAGTTTCACTATTTTACTCCTGAGCCATGAATAGACCCACAGATGATTAAAGAAAAAGGCTACTCTCATAAAGGATGCATCAGCTGCACAAACTCTACTAAAAACTACTATAAAAATGTCTTTGCTTAGGATTTACTTATTTATTTATATTTTATCTTGGATTGACAGACTGATAGTTCTCAGTCTCATCTTAATTGACCTTTCAAATCATTTGAGACTGTTGATTGCTCACTCCTCACAGACATATGCTCTTTAGTTATCTTAAAGGACAGAACTTTCTCTTGTGTTCCTCCTCCCTTCTCCCCTCCCCTGGCCCCGCCACTTTATATATAACTGATTTATGATACTAATCAGTATCCTTAGTCTGGAGCTTCCCCCTTTTCCCTGAATCTCTTAATGCTGAAGTGCCCTGGACTCAGTTTTTTATTGTGGCCTTCTCTTTTCTTCCCACATTCATTCTCTTGGTGATCTCATCGAATCCCAATCTTAAAATACCATTAATATGGTAATGCTCTCAACTTTATTTCCCTACAGAATGTGCCCCAAGTTTTACTTTTGTATGTCCAGCTGCAGAAATGGGCATTATAATCTTCATATGTCCAATCCCAAACATGTTTCTCCAAGAGTTTTTCTCACGTCAGTTAACAGGAACTGTATTCTTCCAATTGTCAAGTCTAAAGACCTTTTAGCCATGCTTGATTCTCTTTATTACCTAACATGCTGCAATTAATTCATCAATAACGCCACTTGGATCTGTTTTCAAAGTAGGATTTAACTATTTCTCATTAAATCAATGACTACAATCTTTACCTGACCTATTATTATTCCTCACACAAGTTATTATTTTAGTTTTCTAAAGATCTCCTTATTTATATTTTCTACCACTACAGTCTAAATTCAACACAGCGGCCAAAGTGGTCTCTCAGGATGATTGAGTAAACGATGGCAAAGGATTTTTGTGCCTAGTATGGCCAAACAAAACAGCACATTTCAATTTAATTCTGTTATATACCATAATTAATCATGAGGTTAATAATAAATAATAAGACATTATGTAATAGGATATGGAAAAATCATTTATGAGTAGGAGAAAACATGGCAAGAACAGAACATGGGAATCAGATTATGCATAAAACAAAAATAGACAACCTGGGAGTATCCTATTGACCTCCCTCATATAAACCTGTTGATATGGCAAGTTACTATGGTTTTATTGAAAATTTAAAACTATTATTAGGAGAATTAGAAAGAATGAGACAATTTGTTCCTTTTCTCAATGTTCTACTCCTGTGATAGCAGGATTCTTTATCGAGCAGGGTTTTTGATCCTACAGAATTATGTATGTGTTTTAAACTCCCAGGTTAAAATTAGCAAGTTTTCTTTCCTAAAAGAGAAGGACAATTTAAGTCCAAGAGAAAGGGTCTGTGCTCTGAAACTCTGGAATCAGGGGATTTAATACTGAATGAGTTGGGAAATTTCTCTAGGACTGAAGGAACAGGTGATTTCTGCAAGTCCTGGGAATTGAGGAAATTGAGGAAAGTGATTACTTAGTCTGCTAAAGAACACGAAATAAGTGACAGAAATCTGGAGATTAATTGTAAGTTTAGATAAGAAAAATAAAAGGTCACCTCACACCTGTCAGAATGGCTATTATCAATAAATCAACAAACAAGTGTTGGAGAGGATGTGGGGAGAACAGGGAAACCTCCTGCACCATTGGTGGCGATGCAGATCTGTGTAGCCACTTTGAAAAACAGCATAGCCGCCAGAAGTGGAGAAATTCTTATCTTTCTCTTTTAGAAGAACTCTGAAGACTTGGATAAAAATATAAGTGGTACATTAAATATGGAAATTTAAAACCCCATCCATATGTGAAGTGGAGACTCAGCATAATTTAAATTTGTTTTAAAATAATAAATACTATCTTCCTGTACCTCTATATTATAGTAGAATATTATAAAAGAATTCAGTAGATCTTTGCCATGCACATGAGATTAACATCCAAAGCACTACATTAATTTTGGACTTTTGAGGTGGGACCCACCAAAAATAGAAGAAGAAAAAAATCCCCACAACAACTGAAAGTAAGAATGTATTACAGATATAAGAATTCATACTCTCATAAAATATTTTTGCAACTACTATATCCATAACAATGGATTAGTATGAGTTCTAGAGGAAAAAGTTAAGAAAGAAAAGCAAACAAGTATATATAAATATCCAAAAAATGACATCAGCCTTTCATTAGAGAATTGTCATTAGAAGCAAAAATAACCTTGGAATCTTAATTGTTGAGTTTCCAGCCATTTTTTAAAAGGGCATTTCAAGGAAAATTTTATTCCAATGTAGAAAGAAATATTCCAATTGATATAAAACTCAAGTTAAATGAAGCTAACTATCCATTTTCAGCATACTTGAGAATATTCCAACTGACATAAAAGTCAAGTTAAATGAAGCTAACTAATCATTTTCAGCTTACTTGACAGTGTTCATGTCAAAAAGATATCATTTATCTGAATAGTTAAATGGACTTCAACTACTGCTTCAATTATAAAGAAATTTACTTAAAAACACACTTCCTCAGATTTAATACTATTCTGTGAGGAATCCTTGCATGCTGATCACCATGATGGTTTCGTTTCTGTGTTTTATACAATTTTCTGTGGCAATACCATCATGTAAAGCTTTATTACCAGTGCTGATAAATACTTATGTCTCCCTTTCCTTATGGAATTTTGAGTTGCATGTCATGTCATGATTGCAAAACAAAATAATACACACAATCCTATATTACATCGCCTTCCAATCAGCCTCAAACTGGTGTAATGTAACCCACAGTACCAAAGAATAAGATTTTTTATTTATTTGTTATTAATAAAACTACCAGTGGTAACATCAGCAAGATAGCAGAATGGGAAGCCATGGCCTTCATTCCCCCAAAGAGATGCCAACCTAACAACAACATATGGTTTTAAAAAGTCTTCAGGAGAACTCCAGAGACCAGTAAAGAAGTTTCAGTGCTCTAGGCTAGTACCTAGCCAAGACTAGGTGCATTGAGACAGTTAAGAAAACCTGTTTCCTCACAACTGTGGTTTACCTTCCCACAAGACACCACAGAGTGATGCAATTGGAAAGATAAGCTCAAATAACAGCTCCTCCCTTGAAAGGAAACAGTGAAATGCACATCCAGTGCCCCAGCCTTTGGAGGGACTACCTATCCAAGGGACTGGTTTCTGTGTCTCCTGCTTTGGAGTGCTGATGCAGCACTGGCATACTCTCCATGCAGGGGGCCACTGAGCATAAGAGAGCTCAGCTTCTTCAGTGCCGCAGAACCTGCAGTACAGTGGACAGAGACCGGATGTAGCAAAAGATGTCAAATTCTTTAAAAGGACATTGGCAAATCTAATTAGGAAATTACATGCACAAAGCCAGAGAAGACACAGCCTTAGAAAAGGTCTGAGAGTCTATGAGAGTATTTATCTGGGCTGATTGGCGAAGGTGTTTTCCTATACAAAGCCATCCTGTAAAGATTTGGAGGGGTGACTGATTTTCAAATGTACATTTCACAGCACAAAGTAAAGCTCATGAAGAAAATGAGAAATAAGGCCCAATCAAAGAAACTGAATAAATCTCCAGAAACTAATCCTGAATATACAAAGATCTATATAGATAGCCTTACAAATAATTCAAAAGTTTTTTAAATAAGCTCAGTGTACTAAAAAGAACACAGATAGAAAACTAAATGAAATTAGAAAAACAGTGCATTAACAAAATAAGAATAACAACAGAAGTGTAGAAACGATAAAGAAGAAACACATTCTAGAGCTGATGAATACAATAAATGAACTGAAAAAAAATTCATGAATGGGTTCAATAGCCAACTTGATCAATCAAAAGTAAGAATCAGCAAATTCAAAGATAGTTCATCCAGTCAGAGGAATAAAAATAAAAAAGTAAAGTCCAGAAAGTCTAAGTGATTAATGGGATATCATCATGAAAATTAATAATCATGTTATGGGAGCCCCACAAGGAGAAGAAAAGGGCAAGGGGTTTATCTGAAAAAAAATATGGCCTTCCAAATTCAAAGGATTCCAATTAATATAACCAAATAGGCCCACAATGAGAACCATTATAATCAAACTATCAAAAATCTAAAGTATAATATTTTCCGGCGTATAAGACGACGACCTAATTTTTACAGTTAAAACATAGGTTTAGGCCTATATTCGCTGTATAAGACTACCCCCCACTTCAAAGAAAAGACTTACTTTGCCTTCAAGATCTGCAGGTAATTTTTGTGCAATTTTTAGTCTTTTGCCCCCGATTTTCGGTTGACTTTTTTTCGTTTCAAAAGTCGTCTTATACGCCGGAAAATACAGTAAAACCAATCTTGAAACCAGATAGAAAAAAGAGCAACTTGTCACATACAAGTTAACATCCATATAATTATAAGTCGATTTCTCATCAGAAATATTTTAGGTCAAAATGGAGTTGTATAATATATTCAAAATGCTGAAATAAGAAAATTAAACTGCCAAACTAGGATGCAATATCTGGCAAAACTATTTTTCAAAGAGAAGAAAATATAAATGCCTTCCCAGATAAACAAAATTGGCAGATGACCTGAAAATACACTTCTCCTAAGGAGACATATAAACAGCCAATATATAAAGATAGTCAATCTTAGTAGCAATTATGGAAATGCAAATAAAAACTATAATGAGATATCACCTCACAACTATTAGAGTGGCTACTACCAAAAAGACAAATAAGAAGTACTAGAGAGGCTGTGGAGAAAAGGGAAACCTCAAAGCACTGTTGGTGGGAATGTAGACTGGTACAACCACTATGAAAAAACATTCTGGCAATTCCTCAAAAAATTAAGAATAGAGCTACCATACGACCCAGCAATCCCTCTCCTGGGTATATACCCAAAAAACTTGAAAACATTTATTCGCAAAGATACATGTACTTCTATGTTCATTGCAGCATTATTCACAGTGGCCAAGGCATGGAAACAAGACAGAGGACTAGATAAAGGAGATGTGGTATATGTGCACAATGAAATACCACTCAACCATAAGAAGAGATTAAATACTGCCACTTGCAACAACATGGATGCACCTCAAGAGCATTATGTTGAGTAAAATAAGTAAATCAGAAAGAGCTAAGAACCATATGATTTCACTTATATGTGGGATGTAAAACTTAAACTCCTGAGCACAAGCAGTAATGTGGTGGTTGCCAGAGGAAAAGGGATGGGGGGAAAGGGAGGCCCTTATATATGATGACAGGAGATTTGAGTTTGGGTGTCAGGCTGAATAAATCTCCAGAAACTAATCCTGAATCCAGAAACCACACTTGAAATTATACTAACCAATGTCACTCCAATACATTTAATTAAAAAAGGTAAAACTTCAAATATATAGCCAAATTCAAAATCCTTTAACATTTTAAAGATAATATATAAATCACTTATAACTCTAGTATAAGTGCTGGTGAGGATGTGAAGGAAAAAGAACCTTACTTCACTGCTGGTGGGAATGCAGACAGGTACAGCCACTGTGGAAAACAGCATGGTGTTTCCTCAAAAAAATAAAAATGGAACTCCCATTTAAACCATTAATACCACTTTTAGGAATATATCTCAAGGAAACAGAAACACCAATCAGAAAGAATATATTCACCCCTATGTTCATAGCAGCACAATTTACAATAGCTAAGATTTGGAAATGGCCTAAATGCCCATCAGCAGATGAGTGGATTAGAAAACTGGTACCTCTACCCAATGGAATACTATGCTGCTGCAAAAAAAGAGGGAATTCTTGTCATTTGCAACAGCATGGATGGAACTGGAGAGCATTATGCTAAGTGAAATAAGCCAGTCAGTTAAAGATAAATACCACATGATCTCACTCATTTATGGATAGCAAAGAACATTATAACTGTTGAACAAAAATATACAGAGGCAAAGAAGCGTCTAACAGACTGTCAAACTACAGCAGGAAGTTAGGGGAGGGTTGTTGGGGTGTCACTATAATGTGCACTGACTGCCAGGGGGAAGATGCTCAATGAAGGAGCTGCCCCCTGGTGGTCAGTGTGCTACCACAGTCAACCACCCATGCTGGCCAACCTCCCACAGTCCTGTCCCCTGGATGGCTGGCCCTGATTGGCCCGGGTCAGCCCTGATTGCAGGCCAGGCCGAGGGATCGCAACTGTGCATGGATTCGTGCTCTAGGCCTCTAGTCTGACTATGAAATAACAAAGAAGCTGCAAAAATATAACTCTTGAGGTCAGTTATTTTTGTCTCTTTTAAACTGAGTTCTTTATTCAGTTCTCCTTTTAGTCATAGTTCCTAAAATCATCTATAATGAAGTTGGCAGTCACGAAAAAAGTATAAGAAAGGGGCATTATCAAGCATACTTGGTATTCTTTCCTACTATTTTTTTTATTTTTTGTGAATGTATTCTTAAAATATTGCTTTAGATAGAGCACTAAAAATATCACTCACACACACACACACACACACACACACACACACACACAGACACAAAATGGCTTGGAAAAATATCTGGGTTTTGTTCTAGACAAAAACTGGAAAGATCCAGTGGCCGATAATCTGTGAATAAAATTTATTGAATGCATTTTTCAAGTCAGTGCAGTGAGACAGACCAAATTGAAATGAGTCTATATGCATGTCTGTCTTATTCCATTTTATGTGAAAAGGGCCTGCCCTGGACTGGGTCCAAATTGACAGAAAAGCTTTAAAGAGTGATAAATTTTAATACATCTTTTTAGCTGATAATGATTAATGGACATATCTCAACCTCTTTAAGAAGCTTGAGATTTAAAGTGTCTGGCCACTTCTAAGTAGATTTATCAGAGATAGATAACTGATGTTCACACAAGCAAAATCGCCAACACTAAAAAGAGTCACTGGCAGAAGGAGATTGGAGACATAACTAGCAGAATGAAGATTTTTCACATTATCCAGCGCTTATGGAAAACATTTGTTCACATGAAATACAGTTTTATTAGTTTAACATAATGAGCAAGGTTATTAAATTATGCAATTCAGATTTATTTTATCTAGCGAGGTTGTTAAGTATTTTTCTTTTTGAGATTCATCATTGTGTTTATAAGAAAGTTTTACAATTAATTGACCATCTCCAAAGTAATGGTATATCTGTAGACCAAAATCTCCAATAGGAAATAAAGGTTTATAAATTAATGTTAATTCCATATAATAATCGATGCCATCATATTTCATGTTACATGCTTTCCCCCTGCTATATTTGTAGTAGTTGGCAGCTTCTAAACTTTCATAAAAAATAATTTATGACCCCACAAAAGATCCACTTGTATTCAACTAGAAATATTAGTAAACATAGGATAACTTTAAAATGAGAGCATTATTTAATCAGTTTTATATGCCCAGAGATAACTATACTAGGTTCACCTGAGTGTGAGAACTTTTTCTACACTCCAGTTATAATCTGATTGATCCTTATTTTTATCTTGGAAACACTTGCTAAGTACTTTAAATTTAACTGATTATAATTGTGTTTATTTTTTTCACTTAAAAATGTATTTAGGATGGTAAGGTAACTTGTTATAATAACACAATGGCAAAAAAGCCATTCTCTCTGCTGAGGAAATTGAAGCTAATATTTATTCCAAGATTGATAATTGTTAGCAGTGTAGGAAAAAACTTGACAAAATTTTTGGGGTTATTTTAGAAAACTAAATATTACATGAAAAAGTTTAAATAACCATTAAATTTTAATAATGGCCTACAAATAGATTCCAGATTAAATCAGGTTTGTCTTTGTAGAATTATTCTATACAATACAGTGAAGACACCTGCATAGTAATTAACATGTCAATAAAGCAATAATACTCACTATTGTGAAAAAATATATTTCAAATAATTTTAGAAAAGAAATGAAATTTTGTTATTATTGAAATCAGTATGGCTGTCTTAAGATGCAGTACAATATGAAAAATGCTAATGATAGATTTAATAATATTAAATTTTAAATTTTCTCTCTGTTTGTAATTATAAAGCTCTTTTAGAAGAAAAAAAAAGTGAAGTAAATTGAGGTTGAAAATAACCTGAGGCAATAGTTATCACAGCATTATTAAAATTTTTTACTTTGTTGAAATGTTTGCCTATCTCTATTTGTAACTGAAAATATTGTATTAGTCACAATGTACTTATCCCATGCATAAAAAAGTAAAGCTCTTGTTGATTCTTATGCTGAGAGAATCATGAATTTAAAGGTATTAATCTCTTAGGTAAAAAGGAAGCCATTATTAATTATATTTATTTATGAGAAGTATAAGAATATAATATAGGTTTTTATAAACTAGATCAGTGATATTGGAAATATTACATACTACAGAATGTTGGCTATATAAAAGGAAAAAAGAAAAGTCTAGACAGTTCTAAAAATTGAATTGTATGTTCAATATTAAAAAGGAAAATAAATTCTGACCTTAGTTCATTCATAAATACCAAAAATAAATTGTAAATATTATTTTTACATTTAAAATATGTTAAATTACAAGCTAACATGTTAAATGGAAAATGATGTTTGTTATTTGCGGGGAGAGAGAGAGAGCAAGACAGAGAGATAGAATAGAGAGAGAGAGAGGATGCTAAAGAACTGAGAAGTATGGAAAAAGTCTAACCACAAGAATTCAGTATTTTTTTATAATCATTAAATAAATAAATAGTATAGAAAATAGAACTGTACCTATAACTCAAAATTTCAAATAAAACATTAAAGAAAAACCAGAGCTCTTAGGTAGCAATTATTTTTTATGTTCATACATACCAAATACTCCACAAATTCAAATTTCATTTGTTGCATAGTCTAGTTCTCTTTCTACTTTCCAGGTTAAGGTGCTAATGAGCTATAGAATGAATAGTTAGTACCAATGAGAAGTAAAGCTCATGAAATATCCCAAACTAAAATAATCAGCTATCAAAACCACTGAGATTATTTTACATAATAGAGGCAGAATAACCTTACGTTAAGATTACAAGCTTCAGAAATAGAATGAAAGGGGCTTAAATCTTGGCATTAAAATTATTATCCATTATAGATAGATACCATATTTATATAATAATAATCACTTGGTAAATTTTCTTTCTACATTTTAGAGAAGAAGTAAAGTTAGGAAAGAGATGCTGTTGTAGGTTTCTTTTTCATTAAATAGAGGAATCCAATGTTCCTTGCATAGGTCTAGTATACTGTAAGTATTCAAGGACTTTTTTTTTATTAGACATGCATATTATTGCTGAATTCATAGTCCATTATGACTAAGCTCTTTATAATACAGTATCACTTTTCCACTATATGAAATCCCAAAACTTATTTGTCCTTTTCATCATTTCCTTATCTTATTTTTATTGTCTTTCATCTACAAGTATCTTATTGAATAAGAGGAATCAATAGTGAAGGGAGGATAAGTCATATTACAAAAATAATTTACCTACTATTGGATATTTGATCTAGTGGATATTACAGTGCTTCTAATCATTATAGTCCTTCATAATATTTGATAGGCTGATAGACTTCAATTAGATTTCATAAACTTTGTCATTATATTTTGAAATTTACATTATTAAATCAGATCAATGAAGACTATTATCTCACAGTAGCTCTATATAAAATTTTTTAAAGTCTACTATTTGAGGGAAGTAATTTGGAAGCACCAAAACCTTTATTTTTCATGTCCTAGCTTGCTCCATTTTTTTTTCTTTTCACATATAGTAAAAATGTTTCTATATTCACCTACAATTAGATTTCAAGTAATTAAAAATTAAAAGATTAGTGTAATGAATGAAAACACTTTTGCTACTGACAAAAAATATAAGGTAGTATAAACAGAGTATAAATTTACTAATAGTAAAAATGTCACATATATATATATATATATATATATATATATATAAATTAAAAACATGCCAAGGACATTGGTTATCCTCATTTTTTAAAGAATGAATATTGTATTCTATTTTTAGATTGGCATCATTAGTATTAGGGGCATAACTATTTTTTTTAAATATATTTTTATTGATTTTTTACAGAGAGGAAGGGAGAGAGATAGAGAGCTAGAAACATTGATGAGAGAGAGTCATCGATCAGCTGCCTCCTGCACACCCCCCATTGGGAACGTGCCTGCAACCAAGGTACATGCCCTTGACCGGAATCGAACCCGGGACCCTCAGTCTGCAGGCCGATGCTCTATCCACTGAGCCAAACCGGTTTTGGCTAGGGGCATAACTATTAATTTTAAATTAAATCATAGAGATAAATCAGTCATAAAATATAATATATAATTCCCCCAAATTTAAAGAAAAACTTCACTGTACTATGAATTTTCTAGGAAAAAATTTAAAGTCCAAAAGAAATAAAGTCCAAATAATATCCTCTAAATCTTGTTTATTATTATTATTTTTTAAAAGCTCTGGAATCTTCCTTACACCTTATTCTGTTTATCTAGTCTGAGTTGTTGTAGAAACCTGATGACTCAAATAGGACTAGTCAGGAAAATAAACCCATTTACTTTAAGGCTAATCTGCAATGTTTAGTACCATTCGATTTCCAGTTGGTCAATGCCAAACAAAGGAAAACCACTGATTGGGTATTTCTCCCATTTAACTCTAGATCATCACATGCTATCTATTTGTGTTGCTTTTCCTTCCTTTCTAGTGCACTGGAAAGCTTGACTTTTATTTGTAAGTAAGTGTACTTCTTGCTGCATCTTACAGTTGGACACTTTACTCACTATATTTCTCTCTTAGGGCTACCATCAGAAAGTGCTACAAACCGGGTGGCTTAAAATGACTGAAATGTGTCATCTCACAGTTCAGGAGGCCTGAACTCTGTGGTGGGGCCACGGTTCCTCTGAGAGCTCCAGGGAGTCACCTCTCCCCTGCCTCTCTTAGCTTTGTAACCCCTGAAGTTCATTGGCCTGTAGATGTAGCCTTTTAATCTTCTGTCTTCATTTGATGTCCTCCCTGTTTCTCCCTCTATGTCTGTCTCTGTACCTAATTTTCCCTTTTTAGAAGAACATCACTCATACTGAAGTAGGGTCTACCCTGATGACCTCATTTTAACTTGATTATAACTTGATTTTAACTTGATTATATCTGTAAAGGTCTCATTTCCAAATAAGGTCACATTCTGAGGTACTGAGGTGAGGAGTTCAATATCTCTGTTTTCAAGGGATACAATTCAACTCCTAACCTCAATCTTCATAAGTACAGTGAAATAGCACATGTAGAGACAAGAACATATACATATACATCATATACCATGTTGTAGGTTAGGTCCTAAAATAGAAATAGGTAAGGGCTTGGAATACTCTTTATCTACCAATAGAGTAGTAAGGATTGGGGCAAAATGCAAAATATGTTTATTTAAATTAAACTTTTTCTATGAGAACCAATAGAGTGGGACAGAAACATGTTCCATTAATATTCCTATTGTTACTTGAAATGTTATTTACTTCTCTACTTTTCTGATGTTTTTCTAACTCACACAATGGGTTAAATATTTTTATGGGAATAAGTAATTATTTTGAATGTAAGAAAATTTATAGACTTGATTGAAAATAAAACATTATCTCTTTGTATTACCATTGCAATAAACACAGATATTTCCTCCCTAGACATATCTCTTTCTTATATCACCCTGATTCAGTCTTCAGTGGTTCCCATACCTAGAAAAAAATGAAACCCCTACTTTTCATTAAAATCAAGTCTTCCATAAGTTTGACTTTTAAAAAAATATGTGGTTTTTCTTCTACTCCTATTTCTATATGCATTTTATTTGTATAGGCTTTATAAGCACAGGACAAACTTTTTTGTCTTTATGATACTTCCCACACATTTTTATGGGAGATCCATGTATCTACATACTTCTCCACCATATTCATCTACTGGTTTATACCTATCCTGCAAGATCTATCTCAAATCCTACCTCTTTGATGAAATGCTCTATATAGTTCCTCCAACCCCCAAATCAAATTATTTTCCTCTTTATTATACATAAACAAAAATGCATATTTTGAAAATCCAGTTCAATAGCATATATCATTTTCTACCTGGTCTTGTTGTTTTTGTTCATTTTTGATATCAGTGTTTCAAGATCAGAAAATATTTCCTATTCAGTTTATATTTTCATAATATATATTATCTATTAGAAGTCCAGGTATATAAGGCAGGATCAATTAACATTTTGTTAAACATATTTTACTATTATACTCAATATGTATTCTCTGTATTTAGAAATAAAATGAATGTTTTTGTTTAACAACATGCAATTCTAACTTCCCCAACATCAGAATACATATATATATTTTCTTAATTTGAAGTATTTGTTATTCTCCCTCCTTTTTCTTCCATCATGAAACAATTTGAAAAATGAAATATTCACTGTCTTAATCCATTGTGACTATATATATAAATATGTAATATAACACCATGAGAGGAATAATAAACATATGTAACATATCATATAAGTAACTGATTACTAGTTTATAGAAATATATGATACATTTTATAGAGTCAATATCTGTCTTTAATATACAAAACTTCCAAGAGTATAAAACTGAAAAGGTTCAGGTTTACCAATTAAATTTCTAAGGGCATTTAAATGACTCAGGCTTGTACATCTTTTGAAACCCCCTACCTGTTTGTTCCTGGTAGATTACTTCCTTCAGCGGCATATGAAACTACACAGAATTTCGGGACCGGTTTGGCTCAGTGGATGGAGCGTCGGCCTGGGGACTGAAAGGTCCCGGGTTTGATTCCGGTCAAGGGCATGTACTTTGGTTGAGGGCGCATCCCCAGTAGGGGGTGTGCAAGAGGCAGCTGATCAATAATTCTCTCTCATCAATGTTTCTAACTCTCTATCCCTCTCTCTTCCTCTCTGTGAAAAATCAATAAAAATATATTTAAAAAAAGAAACTACACAGAATTAGTGACAAAGAATGCTAAACAATGCAAAAGTTTCAGTCACACTCTTTGCAAAAATGTCCTGCAATATTCAAATGTCCTCCAGGAAGGAAAATTACCAGTACATTTAGCCCTCCACAGCCAAACCAACGTTTTGCTCTCTGGCTGGTATGGTCTTTCTCGGCAGGCAGAAAAGACTGCATTGTCTAGTAAGGGGTGTTAATTTCAGAAGTTTCCAGTAGATTTACCACAATAACTGGAAGAAAGAAACCCATTCGCTTTCTATAGGCATCGTCCAATATCAGAGCTCTGTGAGGTGAAGCATCGGAGGGTGTCAAGTCGGCTAAATGGACTTTAGCAGTATGCATCTTTTCATACAAATACAGAGGACAATTATTCCCTCAGGTTACAAACTCTCCTTTTATTTTCACCTTCATTGATTCACCATTAGTTGCACAAAATCAAGCTATGCATCCTCTGTTGCTATTATGCTTTTTTTAAAGAAGTTATTCTCTAGAGTACTGTTTGTCTTTAAGTATGTAGAAAAAAAATATAACTTAAAGCCTTAAGTATTGAACCATACTTAGTGCAATTATACTATAGTTCCCTGGTGAATTCAATACATCCTATTGTCGCTATTATTTATAATGTAAAATAATACATTTCATGAATAATAGCTACATAGTCGATATCAGTTATTTCATTAACTATTAAATAGGTCATAAGGAAAAAAAGAAAGTGGTGGCTATGTCTACAACTCAGATGACAGGAATATTTCATGTTTTTTCTGACTTACTTTTGGTTGAAGCAACTATTAACTTATCGATAAGTTTGTAAATGTAAGTTGTGTGTATAAATTGAAATACAAAGGAAAACCTAAAACTTTTGTACCAAATCTTCATTCTAAGGAGTTTACACATTTTAACCCATTAATATAAATGTTAGATTATAGGGCTTATCATCCATATCACCATCATCATGAAATGACAGGACTGTTAAACAGTTTGCCCAAAAATCATGCACATAATAGGTGGTAGCACTTAAGATGCAAACCCAGTCAGTTTGTCTCTAGAGTTTGTGCTCTTGACCCCTTCTGTCTCTTGAGAACTTCTGTCTCTTCCTCTCATGCTGTCAGTTAGCCACACTCTTTGGTTAACCTTTTTCTTTTCATTCTCAGTGATGCCTCCATATGAAAAAGTATAACCTGATCAGTTTCACAGACTTGCAAATAAGAATTCTGTAACTTGACTACCTGGATCAAAGAATTATTAGAACAGGAAGCATACATAGTATGTTTTTATTGATTTTTTAGAGAAAAAAATAGAGGGATAGATAGAAACATTGATGAGAGAGAAATATTATCAACCACCTGCTTCCTGCACACCCACTACCAGGGGCTTGAGCCCACAATCCAGGCATGTGCCCCAACTGAAGATCTAACTCGTGACCTCCTGGTTCCTGGGTTAATGCTGAACCACTGAGCCATACCATCTGGGCCAGAAGCTGTTATATATTTAAAAGTAAATACTGAAGTAAAGACTGAAATTTTATGGACTAAAGTATGAAATAGCTTTACTCAGAAAATAAAATTATTTATTTATCTGTAATAAAAATAAAGTCTTTAGTGGTAGAAAGTAATATGCACATCATGAAATATATATTGAAGTACTTGAATCTGATATTAGATCAATCTATTTTTCTGTCATTTACTTGATTCTGCTTTATTCAGAATTACTATAATATATAGTCATACTTATTTGTATGTCAAATATTTGTTTGAAAATGTTTTTTTTTTGAAGTGGATTTCCTTCCATAGATCCCTAATTGATGGTACACTATCAGAAGAGCAACAAATGAAAATCATAACTCAAAAGTTAGGATTAATCTCCACTGATTGTTAATGTTTTTTCAATGGTTGGTAGAAGAACTTAGGAAATTCCTGTGCAGCATGAACATCTCTTCTCTGTTGCTAGGAAACAGTCATTTGTGATTATTTCAAGGCACTGTCACCTGGAGTAGAAAACACCTTTCTATGCCAAGATGCCGTATTAGACAGATCACATCACTTCAAGTCCAAACATCTGCTGAGACAAGGTTGAGTGTGCTATGAAGTCCTCTTGGATGCATTTTTTAAGAACATGTGTTTCAAAATTTCATGTGCCAATTAGTCCATAAAATATTTATTGAGTCTCTAATATATTCAGAACACTGTAATTGTCACTGTGGGCCAGCCAAAGATAATAGTTTATAATCCTTCTACCTCTCTAAAGAGTTATTTATAATCTAAGGCTGGAAATAGTTTCAAAGATAAACCACATATAACCTTCCTTAAGGCACTTTAGAATCACAAGCTGAGTGAAGTATAGAATGAAAGACATAGCCAAATGCAGCTGTTCCTTCTGCAATGTGATTTAAATTCTGGTTGAATAAATTTTAATAATCTATCATCTATCTATCGAATCTATCTAATCTATCTATGTATCTATACAGCAACAACCTTATTCTTTTGAGGCAGTCTTATTATTAAGAAGTAGAGGCCCAGTGCATCAAAA
Organism: Pipistrellus hanaki; assembly: GCF_964339955.1. Taxonomy (NCBI): domain Eukaryota; kingdom Metazoa; phylum Chordata; class Mammalia; order Chiroptera; family Vespertilionidae; genus Pipistrellus; species Pipistrellus hanaki. Next base: position 172,716,797 of record NC_140503.1, on the reverse strand, counting down.
TTTGTACACTCAGGGGTCCTCCAGCCAGGCCTGCACCCTCTCACAGGCCAGGAGCCCTTAGGGGATGTCTGTCTGAGGTGGGGGCAGGGAGGAGTGGGCCTAAGCAGTCAGATACCCTTAGTGCTGCCTCAGAGGCAGGAGAGGCTCCCACCACCACCGCCGCCATCAGCCCAGCTTGTGGCTAAGTGGTGTTCCCCCTGTGAGAGTGCACTGATCACCAGGGGGCAGCTCCGGCCCCATCCCCCCCATTACCCCTCCACTGCCACTGATCACTATTCTCTCCCTCTGCCTGCTGGCACCCTCCTTGGCTGGCTTGGCACTGCCAGCTCACAGGTCCCACCCCCCACCCACCAGTCATTCTGCCATTTGGTCTATTTGCATATTGGGCTTTTATTATATAGGATTCTTCACACCATTTGTCCTGACTGACCCAATCATAGCAAGAAAAGAGAAGTAATATCTCTTCGAATATCTGAGTAGCCCTCCTCCCTAAAAATGTACTATTTATCTATTCTGTAAACACAGTTCCCTAATTAGTTCCTATAATATTCTGAGGACACTTTATTTTACTTTTATTTAACTCTCTTCAAGCCTTTAGTCCAAGTAAAGCTCAATCAATTCAACATCTATCATGTTTATTTTCAATTACCTTTCTGCTAGAATTCACTTTGTTAGGTGTTTTTGTTAGTTTTGTTTTTGTTTTCTCTCTGAGATGTATTTTTTCTGAATGAGGATAATTTCTACAAATAGACCTGGAGGCATACACAGAGGTTATGCTCAATTCTCACAAAAAGGAATGAGAGCCACTAAAATCTTAAAATAATTTGAAGCCATTAAGTCTTCACCATGGAAAATCAAACAAAGGGAATGGAGTAGAGTTGAGCTTGAAAAAAAATAAAGTAGAAATAATAAGGTGTGATCATTTTTTTTTCTAGTTTTTTTTTTTTTTTTTTTTTTTTTTTCTTTTTCTAGTTGTGGCTTGAGGAGATCCTTTTTTATTTAATACTAGAGGCCTGGTGCACAAAATTCATGAATGGGGGATGGTCCCTCAGCCCAATCTGCACCCTCTCCAATCCAGGAGCTATTAGGGGATGTCCTGATGATGTCTTAGGCCCACTCCCTGTGGTTTTATGCTCTCTGTGGGGCCTGGCTGCTTCACCACCATGCCCTGCTGTCCTCTGTCTGCTGGGCCTGGAGACTTCACCGCCGATGCCACACAAATGGAGCCGCCACACCTTGCTATTCACTGTCTGCTAGGCATGGGGGCCTTGTCGCCCCTGCCATGCAAAGGAAGCCACCATGCCCTGCTGTCTGCTCTCTGTCTCCTAGGCATGGGGGCTTCATAGCTGCTGCTGCACAAAGAAAGCCATCATTCCAGCAGTGGGGCTGATGGGATTGGGCACCACCATCTTGTGGCTATGTGTGCCGCCATCTTTGTGGCAGAGTGATGGTTAATTTGCATATTACCCTTTTATTAGATAGGCTATTTTTATTTATTTCAGAGATGAAGGGAGAAGGAGAGATGAAAACATCAATGATGAGAGAGATTAATCAGCCTCCTGCACACCCCACACTGTGATTAGAAACTACAATCCAGGCATGTGCCCTGACCACTAGGAATCAAACTGTGACCTCCTGGTTCATGGGTTGACACTCAACCACTGAACCATGCTGGTAGGACTTGAGTTTCTCCTTTAAAGAAGAGGCAGAGAGTATAGTGTGCTGCTGGATAAAATGTGAAGTTAGCTAAAATAAAATAATTCAGTTATTATGATTTAGACTATTTATTGCACCCAATCTTATATATTAAATTAGAGTTTAGTAGAATCAGACAACTACCACAATGCTAACCAGGAACAGTGTCAAAGAATTAGACACTTTGCCTCGATAGGATGGGAGGCGATTATCCCTATATACCTTGCAATGAACAAGTACACATAACTCCTGGTATCCTGAAAAGTCACTCCCAATAACCAACTGCTTCCTGATGAGTTTTTCATTGCCCTGTACAGACATGGTATGCCAGGAGAGAAAAGAAAATATGAGGCCTAGATCTGTAAATTCATTTTTTTTTCTATGATGAAACATTTAACATTTATTGATGTGATTTTCAAAGACCCACAGAGTCAACCAATTTTGAGTGATTTCTTTTTCATCTTATTGAATTCTATAGCTTTCTACTTTAATATTTAAAAACTATTGTTTAAGATTGGAAAATATATTTTCTAAAACTGATTCCTGTTTCCAACTTTTAGTTGAAAACTAAAAAGCAGTTTGCTTTTTCTTATGTTTTGTGATGTAGTGTTCCACTTTTAAAAACAATAATAATAAAACTTTATCATCATAAAAATATACTGAATTTCTTATGGTTTCATTCTGCTTAAGAATGATAGAAAACAAAAAGAATATAGTATTTTGATTTGAATCTATGTCTGAAGATCTGACACTATTTTTATTTACTGTGAATATGTAGCCTCCTTGAGAAAAGAGACTGACAGGCCTATTTAATCTTATATATTGGCCACAGTGATAACGTCCTAATAAATATTTCATAGTGTTTTGCTGATAAAGAAGATAAAACATTATGCAAAACTTGGTGCAAACATGATTCAGGAAAGCATGAATCACTTGAGAGCCCTTGCACCTGAGAAGACAAGCCAAACAAACTCATTTATTGGGTGATGTTACTCTGGGTTTCTGTATTGATACTCTGCTCGCTTGTGGTCTTATAGTGAACCTCTGCATTCCAGCTGCTGCATAATACTGTCCACAAAGCTGTTCAAAAGACATTGCTCCATTTATATCTGTTAATAAATAAATAGTTTCTCATACTTAGTCTTAGGACATCCAAGCAAAGTCAACTTTTAAATGTTTTTCAAGAACTCTTGTTATGGGTCTAACACATCGTATTTATATCATTACAGAAAAAATTTAATGAGAAAAAAAATGTCTGGCTTTATAAATGTGATTTTCATCAAAACTAAAATATAGTTTTTGAAATAAGTTAGATATTCAAATAGCACCGCTTCTACCTGGAGGTCTAACCACTACTTGAGGATGATTCTTCATCATTTGGAGATGGCAACTGTTAATGTTCTGAGTGTTTGTTTTAAAAGTTAAAAAGTATTACAAATTTCTTGTGATTATTATATTCTAAATTGTTTTTTTCTTCAAACATTTTTAGGTCCTTTTTCTGGAGAAAACCTGTATTTAAGATAAGCCTATTAGCTCATTCTTCTGGTACAACATTCTCCTATATATGAACACATAACAATAAACTTATTTTTCTCTTAGAGATATTGAGATAGGAACAATCTAGATATTCAATTTCATCAGTTTTTCTTAAGAAATTGTATAATAAAAAGTATTAAAAATATTGAACACAGAGTATGGCAGAAGAAAATGTGTTGCATAAAGAAAGAAAAAAGTATGAAAAAAATCCATTGCCAGAATCAGAATGAAAAACAATAGAGTGTTGAAATTTAGACTTTTAAAGATAAATGGAACAAACTTGAAACTTATTAAAGTTGAGATAAATTTCTAGAAGTAGTACTCATGTAAGAGGATTATACTTTTTATTCAAGGATATGCTCAAAATAGGAGATAAGAAAGAGCCCGAATTCTTTAAAGATCTATTTAGTGATTTTATATATGCATATACATACAAATTCACATTAAAAGCAAAATTTAGGCTGAGAAAAGTAATAATCAGTTAACAAAAAGGTGTTCTTTTATCATCAATAAAGCTTAGACTAAGGGCACTGAATATACTCTTAGCTTCTTCAATGCCTCCAAAATTATCTCACACCCTAAGAAAGCAGTATAATAATGAGGTCACTTCCACTTCAACATGGTATATGTAGTGTCATCCTAAAACCATATTCAAGATTTCTCCCATTGAGGTACAAGTGTATAGGTTGTGGATTCTGAAAAACTAGTTTAGACTGACTAGCATCCTAGTGAGACTGACAGCGTTGATTTATACAAGATTTGATAATGTCTTTTTAACTTATTCATACAGTAATTGTGTATAAATAGCTCCTATTTACAGTCAGTAAGGATTCAATTCTAGCTATACAGTAGAGGTATCCCCACCTTTCAAAAGTTCGCTGTATGCCACTTCACTTTTACAAAAGTCTGCATCTGTAACTGTTCTCTCTTAACCAAAAAATCTGAACAGGATTTTTCCTTTAATGAAAAAAGCAAATATACATATAGCATTCAGCATTTATTTTGCAGTGAATCATTATCGAGGCCATACACACCCTGAGCAGCAAGGGTGGCCCTGCCAAGGTCTTTCCTGGGAATTGTCCTGGGAATTGCATTCAGCATCTCAGCATCAAGCCACCATAGCTTTTGACCTGTGCCTGTGAGCATCTGTGTTTTATTGAGATCTCTTATGTTCACCTATTAACAAGATGTGTCCCAAGTTAACTGCTTCTTTGCTATGGCATTTCAATCTAGGAAAGGTTTCATAGAAACTCTGGAATTTTCTTGGGGGGAACCTGCATTCAACTTATAAAGCATATATTGGAGTGTGTGAGACACACAAATTATTATCTATTTTAGTGAGCAGCTGGAGAAGGACAGAAGACAAGATCTCCATAGGAGAGGACCTGGTCACAGAGCTGAGAGAGTAAGCTATTAGATTATCCATATAAACATTGAAAGAGTTTTAGAGTAGGTGGCAGTGACTCAGATGCTAAAACTTCACTAAATGAGGGAGAGTGCTTCCAGGTTTGGAAGATGTCTGCAACAAGGATAGGGGCTCAGAGGTAGAGTTTAATGAGATGATCAGAATCAGTGCTTCATAGGGGAAGAAGGGATATTCATCTAAAAGCAACAATGGAAAGAAAGGGCATCATACTCCAACGCCAGCCCCAGTGCTTCTAAGGATGGCAGGGGGCAAACAAAATAACCACCTCTTTAAAAAAAAAAAAAAAAAAAAAAAAAATATATATATATATATATATATATATATATATATATATATATATATATATAGTTGATTTTTTACAGAGAGGAAGAGAGAGAAACAGTTAGAAATATCTATCAGCTGCCTCCTGCATACCCCCTATTGTGGATATGCCCACAACCAAGGTACATGCCCTTAATTGGAATCGAACCCAGGACACTTCAGTCCACAGGCCAACGCTCTATCCACTGAGCCAAACTGGTCAGGGGAAAACAACCACCTCTTAAAAGCTGAAAGAGAAGGAGAAAAAAAAGCAGACTTCAGTTAAAGGAAGAAGTAGAAGGGAATCTCCAAGAGATTGAGGAAAGAGAGGTATTTGCAGATGATTATATATTCCAGAGGAAAATTCTGAAGAGTTTCAGAATACAAGAAGAAGTTATTAGCATTGCTATTATTGACATAGTATGTGTCTGAGGATTAGAGTCGGAGGGATGAGAACAGAACTAAAGGCATGGCTGACTAGGTCAGGACTGCTGGTCCTAATGCTCACAGTCATTGTGCCACTGTGAGTGTGAGAAAAGGCGGTGTGGCGCAGGTATTTCAAAGGACATGCAGAACTCTGGTTTCCCCTTGAGCCTTGCTAAAGGAAGCCTGCAGGTAAGTGTCTGATCCTTGGGTACTTTGGCCTCCGTCAATATAATCTTTTGTGTAACAGATTGGGAAATTTTGACAAGTTAGTTGATATAAAAAGGGAATAGAGCTCTGGCTGGGAAGCTTAGTTTGTTGGAGTGTCAACCACTGCATCAAAGGGTTACTGGCTCAATTCCTGGTAAAGGCACATACCTAGATTGTGGGTTCAATACCCAGTGGAGGACATACAGGAGGCAATGGATCTATGATTCTCTCTTGCCCCGACCCACGGGGCAACAACGGGGGTACACAGGAACCACCTAAGAGAATGAAACAAACAAGGAATGCGGAAGAACGGAGGCAAGACAAGGTTCTGATCAAGCCTTGACTTTATTTTTTGAAATGGCAGTATATATACAGCAGAAACAAAGGGGGGCAGGGTTGCCTATGCAGAGGGGTCTTTGGCAGTGTATAATTGGTTTAGGCACTGAGTGGCAAGGTGGTAAGGTATCTGGCAACACAGGATTGGCTAACTGCCAGGGCTGCGTAACATTCCAAGGTGAAACATTCCAAGGCTGGGCTATCTATGGGGGAGGATCAGGAAGGGGAAGTTGCAAAGATGTTAAGCGGCAGGTTAATCTTATCTTCTGGCCAAATCCTCAGGGCACCGAATAACTTCTGCTAGAAGGAACTTAATTCTATTTCCTTAAGATGGAGTTGCTTGTCTCAACTCTGATGGCTCCCAACACTCTCTTACATCCATGTTTCTCTCTGTCTCTCTCTAAAATCAATTTTTAAAAAGCCCTCAAAAGTTCATATCCTTGGGTGAGGATTAAAAGAAAAAATAGAGAATAAGTTTTGACCTAAGGTGAAATGTGGTTCTACAGTTACTGTTTTTGTTGGTTTTTTTTTCCAGCTACATTTCAGTCTTCTTCAGACAAAAGTGAGCCTTCTTCCAGTTTTTCCAAGATGAGGCATGAAGGAGCAGTAGTTGACATATTAGAAGGATCCTTGAAAAGGAGGAAATAGTGCTGTTCTCATAATTACTGTCTACAACCTGAAGAAAGGCAGCTGCCAGCTTAGAAACTAAGCCCAGGGGGATAAAAAGCCAAAATTAGAAATTCTAAAGAAAAGGTTTATTTTTCCCTTTACTCATATTCTTAACTCAGTCAGTAAAATAGGAACTTGTGCCATTTTACCAGCAATGAGGAAAAGTGTTTTCCCCTCTGTCTAGTTCTTTACAAAGGAGAAGTTTACCTTCATCTGGTAAGAGAAGAAATGGTCCTGCATATTCATGGATTTTGACCTTGCTTGGCTCCTGACTGCCTATATGCCAAGCAATGCATTTGGCATTTGGTGTCCCACCTGGTTATCTCCCTCTCAGTTGCTTCAAATATTGAAAAGGAAAAGAAATTGGCTTCTAATCACCCCACATCCCAATTTAAGTGTCATACATTTTAGGTAAGGGAACAGAGATAATATAATGTATAACTTAAAATTTAAATTAGTACGTTTTTATTTAAAATCCATTATTATCTATACTATATTTTTATATTTCAGCAGTGAAAACTAATCAGCTAGATAAACATGTGTTATATTAAATGACTGTCAACTTCCTTCAAGGTGTTACTAGTGAATCATCCCAGGAGTAAAGCAGATATAGAAGTAAACTAGTATATTTCCTACTATTACCTCCTCTGCTTTTCTATGCCCATCAAAAGGCGATCTGCTCCGAATACTGTTAAGTAATTATTCTAGTGACTGCTTTTATGCAGACCTAGTTACTGCTGTGAGATAAGATTCAATATTATGAACTACCAGTAAGATTTTAGTCATATCCCTGCCAGGATTTATTTCTTCCCATATGAAGCCTCAAAGAACGTGATTTGCATCTTATTGGTTAAGAGCAGACTCTGGAACCAACTGTACTGAAATCAGAGATTGACCAAGAGTTAGCTGGATAATGTTGGGCAAGTCATAATATTCCTATCCCTCAGTTTGTATCTTAAAAAATTAATGAGAATTGCTATGGAAATTAAATGAGGTGAGTATACAAAAAAAGTGATGAGAAAACTATCACATTAAAAACAAACAAACAAACAAACAAACAAACAAAAAACACCACTCTGAAAGTATTGCTATTGTTCTATATTCTTTGTAGTATCCACTTAATGTTCTTTGGATATACACAGGCTGCATTTCTCTTGCCAGTTTACACAAAGGACCTTTGCTATTCGTAGTAATTTTAGCATTTCTGGTTAAAATGAACATTTTCATCTCATTAAAGTATCATTAACATGAATACATTTACTAATTCAGCAAAAATTTGTTGAGTGCCTCCTCTGTGCCATAATTTATGACATTACTGGTGAACAAGACAGTGTCTACATGCATGGAATTTATGTTCAAGTAAGGAAGATCATTAGTAATCTGTAAGTTTTTGAAAATAGAAATTTGAATTACACAGATAATGATGTAGATGCATAAAAGCTTAATAATAAGTCAAATGACTGTCATCTTTATTTATTTTTGTTAACTTTGATAATCAATATTATCTATATACTTTATAAAAAATATCCAATATGGTGATGATTTTTGAATTTGGATTTTAATCAAATTCTTATTATTCCATTTAACCAGAATTTACTCTATTAAATTCTATCCTTGTCCTCTGATCCTTTATTTGGTTCCAAAACTGTCACTGGTCAGTAAACACATGTTGAATAAGTAAATGGTTATTTTGCTTGTCTTAGCATTGTGGGGCCTACATTGAAAACAGCATTTACTTCCATCAATGTTAGAATGAGTCTAACTAAACCAATTTTATCCATTGCAATTATAGGTCCTAGACTAAACAGGATAATTCTAAGTTACTTCCCATAACTGGAAGAGTAAACAGTATTCACCTTTTCTTTGCTGTTCTGGTAGTGATAAGCAACCTAGAAATGAGAGAAGAAAAGCAAAACAAAGCTACAAAACACTTATCTGAAATGGCCATGGTGTGATGAGTGCAGAAGAATTGTCTTTAGTTGCAAAGTATCCAGTACATTTACAGTATTGTAATAAAACAAGAGGCTTAATGTACAAAATTCTTGCAAGAGTAGGCCTTTGCAGCTGTGGGGGCTGCCTGGATCTCTCCCTCACATCCAAGACCCACTGCCTCTATCCCTCCCTCCCAGCCACAGGTGGCTGCCTTGTTTCCATGGCTAAAGCCCCAGCTTCATCCTGGAAAGACATCTGGAAGGAAGTCCAGTCTAATTAGCGTATTATGCTTTTATTACTATAGATTATTATTATAGATATTAACACTACACTCTTATATAGCAATACAATGCTGTTTATAATATAACTAGAGGCGCAGTGAACAAAATTCATGCACGGGTAGTGTCCCTAGCAGCTGCCAGCTGCCAGCCTGGGCCTCCCTTCATTCCACACACCCCTCAGCCCCCGTGGTCCGTGCATGTCATAGCAAGCAATAGCAAGCAATCAAACTCCCGGCTGGTAGAACTCCCGAGGGGACACTTTGCATATTTGGTGTGTGTGTGTGTGTGTGTGTGTGTGTGTGTGTGTGTGTATGCACATATGTAAATCCATGATGTATATGTCATTTTTTTTAAATCTCACCGAAGAAAAAAGCTCACATTCTAAAATCTTTGAGGATACATCAAGTGAAAGAAAAAGTTCTGAATGTGTAAAATTAATCATGTTAAGTACAGTGAAGATGCTAGTTTGGGAGCTGAAGTTGGAGCTTATGAAGTCTACATAATATATGTCATAACCAAAAGCTTAATTAAGCCATTTTGGGGCAGAACTTGATGTTTCCCTTGACTTCATGATTTCTGTGGAGATGATCTTTTTGAGTATAATTTCAAATGACACTGATTGCCAAATCCCACATCGATTCCATAGTCAGATGGAAAAGCCATTCAGCAGCCATAGAAAAAGTCAGAGAGGGACCAGGAAGTGACAAAAAATAAGCAGCAGAGAGAGAAGTTGGTGTGATGTAAGGCTGCGGTCATTCTGAAGAAGCTGCTCTGGGAAAAACAAACAAAACTTTTCTTTAGAAATTCCAGTGATGAAGAGAGAAGTTAGAATGTGAACTTTAATCAGTTGTGAACTGACTGAATATCTACCAAGCCTGAACTAAAAGCCCAGAGACAAAGAGCATACTGTCTAGTACAGCAATTATGTGTGAGCCAGGCAGGAGCTAAAGAAAAGGAAAAATAGCTAGAATCATGATAATAAAAGATTCAACTCAAACAGTGTTTTTGTATTCAATTACTTATGTTACAATCACCATTATAATAAAAGATTAAGAATTATAAATACATGCATTTTTATAAGACAAACACTCACTAATAATACAAATTCTTTCAATTTTATAATGTTTCACAAATAACTTCTTTTAAATATTTTAACATCCATAAGAAGCTGGCAAGTCCTGGCTGGGTAGTTCGGTTGGTTAGAATGTCATCCTTATATGCCAAGATTACATGTTCGATCTCCAGTCTGGGCACACACATGAATCAATAGCTGTCTATCTGTCTCTCTCTTCCTTTATCTCTCTGTTTAAAATTAATAAGCAATAAAATGTATAGATCATTGTTTTGTTTTGCTTTTTAAAAGAAACACATTCTGTCATTTTCAAATGAATACTTATTTTTGTTTTGTTTTCTATTTTGCTAAAGAAATCATAAATACTCTGCATTTTGTTTCCAAGTCCTCTTATTGGTATTTAAAACACATGGAAAACTAAGTCATCATGTTGATTCCTGGATATTTCCTCATTTGTACCTTTATGTACTATGCCAAAGACTATTCCAGAGAATGTGGCTGAGGGAAAGAAATCCATATATTGTTTATATAAAATAAACTAGAGGCCCGGTGTACGAAATTCATGCATGGGGTGGTTGCCCTCAGCCAGCCTGCACCCTCTCCAATCTGGGACCCGTTGGGATCAGGCCTAAACCAGTAGTCAGACATCCCTCTCACAATTCAGGACTACTGGCTGCCACCTGCTCCCCTGCCAGCCTGTTTGCCCCTAACTGTCCTCCCATGTAGGCCTGGTCACCCCTAACTGTACTCCCCTGCAGGCCTGGGTCCTCCCCCCCAAACTGCCCTTCCCTGAAGGCTCGATCACCCCCAACTTCCCTCCTCTGTCAGCCTGGTCACACCTAACTTCCCTCTCCTAGAGGCTTGATTGACTCCAACCGGCCCCCTTTTCAGGTCTGGTCCCTCACAACTGCCCTCCCCTGCTGGCCATCTTGTGATGGCCATCCACATGGGGGCAGTCATCTTTGACCACATGGGGGCAGCCATCTTGTGTGTTGGCATGATGGTTAATATGCATATTACTCTTTTATTAGATAGGACAGAGGCCTGGTGCACATATAAGGACCAGCTGGTTTACCCTGAAGGATGTTCCAGATCAGAGTGGGGCGGCCTAGACATGGGGCCTGTGGTGGTTTGCAGGCCGGCCCACCTCCCGGGGACCCAAATGGAGGCCCTGGTATATGGGACTTATTTATATTCTATAATTAAAAATTTGTGCCTTTGAGCAAAGGCCAAGGCAGGCCAGGGCTAAGGAAGCTTGGCTTCCTCCATCACTGGGGCCAACTCAAGCCTCCTGCTCTCTCCAGCTCCATGGCTGCTACCATTTTTGTTGGGATTATTTATCTTCTATAATTGAAACTTTATAGCCTTGAGTGGAGGCCTGGGCCGGCCAGGGTGTGCAGAAAAAAACGGTGGCTATGATGCACACTGACCACCAGGGGGAAGACACTCAATGCAGAGCTCATGGCTGGTGAGCAGTATGTCTTCAACCTCTCCAGCATCACGTATCCCAGCTTCCGTTTAATAGGGGTGTCGAACTCAATCAGAGAAGGGGCCAAAATCTAAAATCCAGCCTAAATCGCGGGCCGAATGGTTTACTGAACAGTCATAAACTGACAATGTCATAAACTGACAGCGGAGTGCAGAGATGACAGCGCGGTGCGGGCCACACTGCAAGGCCTGGCGGGCTGGATTTGGCTCGCCGGCCTTGTGTTTGACACATGTGGTTTAGAAGATAGTTTCCCTTTGATTATAAAGATGTAGAAGTAGAATGTTACTTTACTTTTTCTATTTTGAGTGACTGCTTAGATTTTGCATTTGTGTTCAACAAGATATAAAGTGAAAAAGTTTTTTGATAGGTAAATATTTTGCTTTGCAAAATGCTGATTAGTTTTAATATACAAGTTCTTGTTAAATGTGAATATCATCCAGTCAGTGTATATATTAATATAGTGATGTTACCAATTAATACATGTTTACCTCATAGCTATTACCAAACATTGTTTTGTACTTTAAGAGAAGGAGCATGTTAATAACAAATACTATTGATTTATCAAACATGGTATTTAGGTTCCTGGAGAAAGATTTCCCCACACAGAGCTCCTTCATCCTCCCTCAGAAGAAGTCAATCTGGACCAAGCCAATCCGAAGGACAGGCAATTCACATAACAGTGAGTGTGAGAACAGAAGCTTGCCTTTACACCCCTCTGTGTTATTTAGAATTATTGTGGCATTAGTATACTGAGACATGTACTGTCTTTTGAGACTTTCATTTATTTACAGCTCAAATTGTTTTATCCTCCATTTCACCTTATACAATGTCTCAATTTAGAAAGGTCTGAGTGATTATCTGTTGATTGATTGATTCTCAGTCTTAGACTGAAGGAATTTACAATCTCTCAGAAGAGAAAAAAGCCCACGGGAAAGTTATAGCAATGGAAGATGCAGTGTGATTGTACAGGTGGCGTGCAATGATGAATGCCATATGGTTGCCAAAGGAAGGAAAGAAAATATAGGGTTACTGGTGGCTTTTGTGGAAGAAAGTATACTAGTTGAATTGGTGAAGTCTATTAAAAAACAAGTTTTGGACCTGACCAGTATTGCTCAGTGGTTGGACATCAACCTATGAACCAGGAGGTCACAGTTTATTCTTGGTCAGGGCACATGCCTGGATTACAGGATAATTACCCGGTGGAGGCCATGAAGGAGGCAGCCTATCAATGATACTCACTGATATTTCTATTTATCCCTCAGTCTTCCTCTCTTAAATCAATAAAATATATTATAATTTTTTTTTTGTTTCTACTTAAAGAACTGATTGAGTTCACCATGCTTACAGAACGGGGGAAGGTATGTGAGCAAAGGAAGTCCATAACAGCGGCACGACTGGGCCTGCATCCTTAGGGATGAGTGTGTCGTGGAGGAGGTATCTTCAGAAACAGGCTGCACTGGGTGCAAGTCTTGCCTCTTGCCCACTTGAACAATTCAAGGAACATGACTTACCATTCAGAGCCTTTGTTCCCTTCTCTGTAAGTAAGCTAAACCATACTAACTTAGTGGGACTATCTTGAGGATTAAGAGAGGAAGATCACAGGCCAATTGTATACATTCAGAAATGACTAATTTCCCCCATTCACTTTATTTTTTCTCTCATGGTCCCCTATTGTCTTATTTCCATTTCTGTGCTAAACGTATCTACATTTCTAACGTTCAGTTTACATTGGAACTATGAAACTGAGAAAAATGGAGCCTTAGAGCCAGGAGATCAGCACAGGCATTCCTCCTTCTATTGTGTACTGCTTTACTGCTCCTCACAGATACTGTGTTTTGAGCAGATTGAAGGTCTATGGCCACCCTGCATTGAGCAAGCCTATTGGCACCATTTTTCCTACTGCATTTGCTCACGTCATCTCTCTGTGTTCCATATCTGTAATTCTCACTACATTCAAACTGTTTCTTAACTTGTATATTTGTTATAGTGACCCATGATCAGTGATCTTTAATGTTACTATTGTAATTGCTTTAAGGTACCATAACTGCACCCATTGAAGATAGCAAGTTAGTCCTTAAATGTCATGTGTGTTCTGTTGGCTCTATCAACTGACTGTTTCCCACTCTCCTTCCCTCTCATCAGGCCTCCTTATTACATTAAGCACAACAATATTGAAATCAGGCCAATTAAGAACCCCACAGTGGCCTCTTAAGTGTTCAAGTGAAAGGAAGACTCCCAGTTTTGTCACTCTAAATCAAAAGCTAGAAATGATTCAGCTTTGTGAGGAAGGCACATCACAAGCCGAGAGAGGCCAAAAGATAGTCCTCTTGCATCAAACAGCCAAGTTGTGAATGCAAAAGAAAAGTTCTTGAAGGAAATTAAAAGTGCTAATCTAGTGAACACAATAATGATAAGAAAGCGAAACAGCCTTATTAATGAGAATGGAGAAAGTTTTAGTGTTCTGTATAGAAGATCAAATAGCCACAGTCCCTTAGCCAAAGTCTAATCCAGGGCCTTAACTCTGTTCAATTCTGTGAAGGCTGAGACAGGTGAGGAAGCTGTGAAAGGAAATTCTGAATCTTGCACAGGTTTTTGAGATTTAAGGAAGGAAGCCTTCTCCATGACAAAAGTGCAAGGTAAAGCAGTAAGTGCGGATGTAGAAGCTTTAGCAAGTTATCCAGAAGACCTAGATAAGATAATTAATGAAGGTGGCTACATTAAACAAGAGATTTTCAAAGTAGACAAAAGAGCTTTAGATTGGAAGAAGATGGACTTGCATAACTAGAAAGGAGAAGTCAATGTGTGGCTTTAAAGTGTCCAAAAACAGGTTGACTGGCTCTCTTGGTAGGGGATATTACAGCTGGTAACTTTAAGTTGAAGTCAATGCTCATGCACCTTTCCAAAATTCCTAGCTAGTGCCCTTAAGAATTATGGCTAAACATACTCTGCATGTTCTCTGAAAGCAACAAAAAAAAGCTGCATGACAGCAGCTCTGTTTACAATATGACTCACTGAATATTTTAAGCTCACTGATGAGACCTGCTCAGGAAAAAAGATTTTCAAAATATTTCTGCTCACTGACAATGCACTTAATCAGCCAAGATGGAGATGTACAATGAGAATCATGTTGTTCTCATACCTGCTAGTGCAATATCACTTGGTTCTTGAGATAGAATCTACTCCTGGGGAAAATGCTATGAAGAGTGTTGAAATAACAACAAGTGATTTAGAATATTGCATAAACCTGGTAGGTAAAACAGTGGCCGAGTTTAAGAAAATTAACTCCAATGTAGAAAGAAGTCCTACGGTGAGTAAAATGCTATCAAATAGCATTGCCTGCTACAGAGATGTGGATCCTGGAATTGTCAATCATTGCAGCAAACTTCACCTTTGCCTTATTTTAAGAAACTGCCACATCCAACCTTCAGCAACTGCCACTCTGATCAGTCAGCAGCCATCAATATGGAGGCAAGATTCTCCACCACGGGAAAGATTACAACTCAACAAAGGCTCAGATGACGGTTAGCATTTTTCAGCAATAAAATATTTTAACAATGTTACCTATATTGTTTTTATACATAATGCAATTACATACTTAATAGATGATAGTATAGTGTAAACATAACTTTTATATGCCCTAAGAAAGCAAAAAATTCATGTGACTGCTTTATTGTGATATCTACTACTGGTAGTAGTCTAGAACTAAACCCACAATATCTCTGAGGTATGCCTATATTTTGAATTAGATGCTAGTATTCTCTTTAAAAATTGACCAACGTACCTAATAACTGTATTCTAAACTGTCATACCAAGCAAGTCAGAGTCTATGGAATTTTCATGTTTCTTCGCGTGTGAATGATTCAGAATGGTTACTCACAGGAAAAAATATATTTCTTCCTGAGTATCTCAGTAAACTAAGACAGGTGGAAGCAGCAGGTGAAAGTTAACAGAGGTTAGGCAACAAATGCAAGCAGGCACATGCACCCTCACACTGGCACAGTATCTTATCACAAGATTTCTTTTGAGACTTAAAGGCATAGCACTGAGATATATTCAATGTTGCACTGAAAACAATTCTGTTGTACAGAATGTGTTCTTAGAGATAGACACACTTACAGTATTATTTCTAGGTCAAGAGCAAATGCTTTGAAAGAATATAATTTCTGCATCTGTATTTTCAGTTACTGTAATTGTTGTTGCTTTGCATCTCTATAAATATATTTATAAAATCTCTTATAATAAAAATAATTTTTAAAAGTACTTAATTTGTGTCTCAGAAAAGCATTAATTTTCTTTTGGAAGACCCTGAATTCAGAAATAATTTTGTTAACCAAAATTATTAACATCTGTTCAGAGAGTAAAGGTTTGTCACATGCACAGGGTTAGTTCCTACATTGGTCCAAAACGATCAACAGATAAAAAGATGAACAAGGAATATGCTAGAAAAACACAAAGAGTAACTACCCATATCATATGTGATTTGGGGTCTTCTGAAAAATTAAGACAAAAGCACAACATAATTAAATCAAAATGAAACACTAAGCTGAATTCAATACAGCAGACCTACAAATAGCATAGTTTCATTCAACATCTATTCGTTATGACATTGATGATTTGTGGTAGGAACTCAACTCTTGCTTATATTAATTAATCTATGGTAAAATTTGTTTTGGCATACATTGTTCCACCAAAGCTTCAAGAAAGAATGTATGCACCCCTATGTTTATAGCAGTGCAATTTACAATAGCTAAGATCTGGAAACAGCCCAGGTGCCCATCAGCAGATGAGTGGATAAAAAAGCTGTGGTACATGTACACCCTGGTTATCTTACCATTTGAGACAGCATGGATGGACTTGGAGAGTACTATGCTAGGCAAAATAAGCCAATCAGAGAAAGATAAATATCACATAATCTCACGCATATGTGGAATCTAATGAACAAAATAAACTGATGAGCCAAATAGATCCAGAGTCATAGAAGCATAGAACAGACTGTGGAATCTCAGATGGAAGGTGGAGGTGGGTGAATGGGAAAGAGATCAACCAAAGAACTTGTATACATATACGTATGCTTAACCCATGGATACAGACAATAGGGTGGTAAAAGCCTGGGGGAGGGGCAGGTCAATGGAGGGGAAAAGGGGACATATGTAATATTTCAATAAAAATATTTTAAAAATCAATTGTGAAAATGAAGAAAAAAAGTTTCTAAGTTACTAAATTAGATGAAAATCTTACTAAAGGCAGGAACCTTGTTTTTTTCACCAACACCTATCACAAAGCCCGGCACATAGTTACATATAGGCAGAATTTAGCACGTATTTCACACATTGACTGACTGATATTAATATAATGAATTAATGGGAGCCAAATATCTTCTGTGATATTTTAAACAGAGTATATGAGACATCTAGCTCAGCGTGATTAGATGCCATAGAAGTTGGTTGATGTAATACATGTGCCATTAAACTTCTCCAGAGAAGTTTTGTGAAATCCAACTCTATTGAACTCTGACTGTATTTTATCCTAATTCTCTCTGATACAGACATTTCTTTTGACAGAGAACCTTCATAGATACTAAAGTATAACTGAAAAGAGATATTAACATGTATCCTCTGCTATCACCTAAATGCTAACCTTGCATTTCTCTTTATTTAAAACCACAGCACTTTGAGAATGAATACCTAGCGGCTGAGTTTTCCAATCTGTTTTCCTCCCTGGAATTCTAACCATTGAACAAGCAACCCTAACTTACCACTGACACCATTTATTACAAGCCTCCATCTAACAATCCATCCCTTTAAGTGTCCTTTCTTTTTACTTACTTACTTTGATGGCCTCTTAGCTCTGCGTTTGCCTTATATTCCCCATCTGCCATTCAGCCAAGTGGCTAGTGTTGCCTGAAGGGGGATCATTATCCATCACCATCAGCAGACGGCACATTATGCTTTCCAAATGTGCAGTGCACTTCAGCTTTTACATCCCCGATGTCTACAGACTCTCTGCTAATAATTCCTGTACTTTAATGTTTAAGGAAGCACCCAAAAGTTTGAATGTTTAAACATCCGGCTTCGCAAGTAAGCAGGTGCAACAGGAGAACAAATTCTAACTTTCTGTCTTTTCTCCTTTTGGTGGATGAGTATAGCAATAAACTGGAAATTCTTTGTCCTCCAGGAGTGAATTACCAACCCTGTACTGACATTAATCTCCTCAGTGTGAAAAATCGTATTTTTTTTTCCTAAAGATGCAAAGTTTTAAATCTTTCAGGTGAAAGGAGTTTTAGGTCCTATTAATTACTCTGCTCATTTATATGCAACATAGTTGAAGTGCAAGCTATTCTCACAATGTGATCCCATTTTGTATCTAGAATAGAGTTCATATTGGTAAATAAGCATTAATTATTTTAAACATATGGTGCTTTCTATTTTTATTTTTGCTACAAATACCTGACCTGAATCTATATACATTGTTGCAGTCCCAGTTGACAAAGATAAATTCAAAGAGAGGAAAGTAGCAGTTTTTTGCAGGCTAACTTAGAATGCTTATAAAGAAAACTGTACTGATCTGAAGGGAGTGTGCATTGAATATTGGGAGGACTAGTTTTAATTGACAAAGCTTGCCATGTAATATGTGCTTCCTAATAGTTTCACATGATGAAATACTAAAGTGCAAGAAAAAATGATTTTCAAATACATTTGTATTAATAGATGCCACTTCTTAGACTCGCTTGTGTATGGCCAAAATAAATGGAGTAATTGTCCAATTTATTGTAAAAAAAAGAAAAAAAGAAAAAGAAACAAACCACCTCTAAATTATGAAAAGACCACCACAAATATTTTTTCTAAATATTTATTTATTTGGTTGATTGACTATAATGGTAATCTAGGGAATAGCTCTATTTAAAATTTCTTTTCAAAACTGTTTTTAAAAGATGATATTTTTAAATGTCCATGTACATTAAATATTTTTTATTAAATCTTAATGCAAAATTTCAGAACATTAAAAATAATATAGAACTAAAAATATACTAGTTACATATACAAATACTTTAATTTCTTATTCATAGTTGTCTTTAATGTTATAAGTTTTAAAAGAAAGTTTCTGAACAATATAGTGTATTTTTTGGTAAATTGGTTGTTGTGATCCTTTTTTTCTAAAACATGTCTAAATCTTTAAAGTTACATATACTGGGTAACCAAATGTACACATCTTCAATTATCATTTCTCTGTATGTCATAACATTGTAAATGGAAAACATTGCTTACCTAGAAGCTAATTAGGCTAAATGGAAAATTTTATAAAAGTCTAATTTATTTCAAATAAAATATTTAAATATTTTATCTGAAATGCTTATGTAAGTACTGTATTGTGTCTATATTAAGAGCATATTTTTAATAAATAATTTACTAATAAAAGTCTTCGAAATCGTATCTATGTTTATAATATGATTGTTACATCAAATTTAAATGCCAAATTATACACCTTCATAATTTATTACATTTCAATTTAGTAAAACTATTTACTTGTGCCTCTCCAAAAAGTTTTTATACAAATGGATAAAGAAACACTTTTTGTTTAGGATATATCTTCTTAATTAATTTCAATATATGTTCATTTCAAAGGACACAGTAACTATTAATTCACTAACTCTATCAGCAGATAAGAAACTTCACAAAGTTTCAAATGATACCAATGTTACGTAAGTTTTTTCAGAGCTTTGAAGTAAAAATTTATCAAGAATAATCTGGGTTTTTTCCTTGCCTCCAATTCATGAGCTCAAAGTAAAGCTCTGGAATTTGTTCCCAACTCTTCTTGTCATCTTGTCACCAGAGGGGTGCAGGAGAGCTAAGAAATTCTAGTGATGCTACAGCCCAGGAACACAAGCCCACTAAATGACTGATGTTTAATCACAAAAATACGAACACTGCCTTTTCTCTATACTTCACCAATCACACCAGTAATACTACAGTATAAGAACAGAAGATTTCAGCTGAAAAAATTACAAGACATGGAGCTCCCTGAGGTGTATTTAAGGATTCCTATATTTATTTTTTAAGATGAATCAATTATTAATAACGTAGAAAAAACATAAAGCATTACACCCAAGTGATTTTTAAAACTAAATTCTACCAAACTCTTAAGAACAGACAATACCAATTCTCCATAGTTTGTTCTAAATATCAAAGCAGAGGAAACACTTCTTAACTCTTTTATGAGACTAGAGTTGCCATAATATTGAAATCAGATAAATATATCACAGAAAAGGAAATCCATAGACAAATATTTCTCATGAACATAGAAGCAACAATCCTGAAAAAAAAATAACAACAACAACAACAACAAAACCAGACACAGAACAAAAAACATTACCAAACAGATCTGACAATGTGTAAAAGAAATTACACACTATGACCAAGAATCAAGTGGAATTTTTTCCAAGTCAGAAAGTCTGGTTCAAATTCAAAACCAAGTCAATGTAATACAATCCTGACAACCAAGTAAGGATTTTTTTTCTTAAATGATCACATCAATTGATGGGGAAAGAGCATCTTCCAAAATCCAACACCCACTTTTGATAAAAAGTCATCAATCTTAGAAATTAAAGAGTACTTTTCAACTCATTAAAGAACATCTGCAAAAAATTGACAGCTAATGTCACATGTGACATTGAGAGAAAGACTTACGTTTTTCTTGAAGACTTGGAACAAGCAAGAATGTCTCTTATAACTCATGTTCAACATATAAGTAGTCCTTTGTAACTGAAACAAGACAAGGAAAGAAAATAAATGTTACAGAAATTGGAAAAGACAAAAAAATTACAGTGTATTTGTAGAATGACAAAATTAATGTACAAAAACCCGAAAAATTTTTACAAAAGAACTCCTACTTATAAGTGAGTATATCATGGTTGTAAGCTAAAAAGTTGATATAGAGAAATCAGTCATTTTTTTATATGCCAATAATGAAATATTAGAATTTGGAATAAAAATAACATATATAAGAGCATCAAAAAATAAGTAATTGGGTATAAATATAGGAACTTTAGGCAGAAAACTATAAAACACTGATGAAAGAAAGCAATGATTTAGGTAAAAAGGGAGATATTCTCTGTTCATGATTGGAAGACTTTATTGTTAATGTTACCTCTTCTACCTTGATCTATAGATTGATTTATTTCTTTTTCTTTTTTTTATTCTCAAAATAAAATGAGGATGGTATACCATAGGGGGGAAAGCATGTGCCGCCCCCGGCACATGCTCTCACCCCCTCCCAGTGTTTTGCGTCCATTGGTTATGCTTATACGCATGCATGCAAGCCATTCTTTTGATCTCTAACCTTGCCCCCATCCCCCAACCCTTCTCAGCCCTTTCACTGTCATTTGTCTGTTCGGTGCTTCTCTGCCTCTGTATCTATTTTTTGTTCCTCAGTTTATAATGTTCTTTATTATTCATAAATGAGTGAGATCATGTGGTATTTTTCTTTCACTAATGGCTTATTTCAATCAAAACCCCAACAAGCTATTTTATACATATCAACAAAATTTATATGAAAAGCCAAAAATTCAAGAATAACTAATACAACACTGAATAAGTAGAACAAAATTCTTCATACTGCCCAATTTCAAGACTTACTATTAAGGTAAAGCAATCGAGACAGAATGCTATTGATAAAAGAATAGATACACATTTAAGTAACAGAATAAAAGTCTGGTAAACTCACACAAATACAATCAACTTATTTTTGACATAAGGGCAAAGGCAATTCAATGGAATAAAAGAATCTTTTTGCAAAATGGTGATGGAATAATTGTATGTCTATAAACAAAAGGCATGAACCTAGACACAGACTTTAC
Source organism: Pipistrellus hanaki (assembly GCF_964339955.1). Taxonomy (NCBI): domain Eukaryota; kingdom Metazoa; phylum Chordata; class Mammalia; order Chiroptera; family Vespertilionidae; genus Pipistrellus; species Pipistrellus hanaki. Next base: position 172,695,575 of record NC_140503.1, on the reverse strand, counting down.
TCCTCATAATAAAACTGAACTAAAAACAGATCATAGCTATAAACTAAAATACAAAACAATAAAACTTTGGAGAAATATAGGGGGAAAATCTAAGTGATCTTGGATTTTGTGATGAGTGTTTAGATATGACACCAGAAACATGATTCATGAAAGAAAAATATCAATAGGTTGGACTTTATTAAAATTAAGTATATGCTGCTCTGTAAAAGATGCTGTTAGAGTATAAAAAGACAAGCCATGGATTGGGAGAACGTTTACAAAACACATATCTAATAATAGAATTACATCCAAAATATTCAGCGCACTCTTCAAATTCAACAATAGAAAAGCAATGCAATTGAAAATAAGCAGAAGAGCTGGATACCTCAACAAAAAGATGTACAGATGGCAAATAAGAATATAAAAACCTGCTCAATATAATCTGGCATTAGAAAAATGCAAATTAAAACAATGAGATATCACTACACCTCTATTAGAATGGCTAAAATCCAAAAAACTTGACAATTTCAATTGCTGGGAAGAATGCAGGGCAATATAAATTCTCTCTCATTGCTGATGAGACTGCAAAATTGTTTATATTCTGGGAGACAGTTTGGAGGTTTAAGACATTGTCTTACTGTATGATTTAGCAATCACACATATTTATCCAATTGTTTTTAAATTTTATATCCCTACAAAAATGTGTGTAAATGTTTATAGCAGCTTTATTCATAGTCTCCAAAAATTAGAAGCAACCAAGATATTCTTAATAGGTGAATGGAAAAAATAAGCTGCTGTTCCTCTATACCAGCAATTGTAACTTTTTTTTAATCTCAGAAAACACATAAACTAGTTATTAAAAATCTGTGACAAACCTAACAAATTTTCTTTTGCTGATCAGAAAAATAGGTATAATTGTTATTTACTTACACAGAATGCTATTGTTGTATGTCATTTTTAATTTGACAATCTGAGGGAAAAGAGGTCCATGTCCCTGACTAAAATATAATAGTAAAGTATTGTAAGTTGTAAAAATTCTTATGGCACACCAGTTGAAAATTGCTGCTCTATATAATAGAACACTATTCACTATACAAAGGAATTGTGCTATCAAGCCATATGAATGTATAGATACAATTTAAATATACATTGCTAAGTGAGAGAAGCCTGTTTGGTTTTTTTTTTTTTTTTTTTTTTTTTAAATATATTTTTTATTGATTTTTTACAGAGAGGAAGAGAAAGAGATAGAGAGCTAGAAACATCGATGGGAGAGAAACATCGACCAGCTGCCTCCTGCACACCCCCCACCGGGGATGCGCCCGCAGCCAACGTACATGCCCCTGACCGGAATCGAACCCGGGACCTTTCAGTCCGCAGACCGACGCTCTACCACTGAGCCAAACCGGTTTCGGCAAGAGAAGCCTGTTTGAATAAACTACATACTGACAAAGGAAAAACTATAGAGACAATAAACAGAGAAGGTTTGTCAGGTGGGGAGTGAGGAATGGGTTGAATTGGTGAAGCACAGGTACATACATGGCAATGAAACTATTCTGTATGATACTGTAATGGTGGACACATGACACTATGCATGTGCCAAAACCCACATCACTTTAAAACAGAAAGAGGAAACCATATAAATTTAATTTAGGAGGTCAGGTTATCTCAGGATTTAAGTTGGACTCTGACAAAAGAATTTGACTGTATCATGATTATAGGAAACTAGAGGCCCGGTGCACGAAATTCATGTGTGGGTACTGTCCCTAGGCATGGCCTGTGATCAGAGCCATTCCCCCCCACCACCCCCCCGCTGCCACCCACCCCCAGTTTCCCATTCACAATCAGGTAATCAGAGCTTGACAGCCAGGGGAAGGGACTGAGAGGTCAGCTGTTTCTGCCTGTTCACAGGCCCTACCCCCTCTGCGGGTTGCCCTCTCTGTGTGTGGGTCAACTGGTAGAACAGGGGCCTTGGCCTGGCACCACCCGCATTTCCTGCCACCCATCCTTGATTCCCTGTTCACCATCAGGTGATCAGAGTCTGCTGGCCAGGGAAAGGGACCAAGAGGTGGTCAATGTACCTCATAGTGATTGATTGTGTGGTTGTTTCACCTTTAGGGTCAATTTGCATAGTACACATTTTATTATATAGGGTAGAGGCCAAGCGCACGGGTGGAGGCTGGCTGGCCTGCCCTGATGGGGGCCCAGATCAGGGTGGGGGTTCCGGCTTGGGGGGCAGGACTGGCCAGGGTGAGAGGCTATGGGTAATTTGCACACCAGCCCCACTCCCAGTTGTGGTGAGGGTCCCTGCTAGGTGGTGGGGCAGGCCGGGACAAGGGGCACGGTTGTTCTGGTCTCTGGTCATTCTGCTGTTTTGATTGCTGGGCTTTTATTATGAATGAGAGTCTTACTGGAGGGGTGAGGAGCAAAAGTGCTAACCCAAGTAACTTTGGAAATGGGTAGAGGCTATAAAACTAAAGGCAAAAGGAGTTTTACATAAGAAATGTATTCTGGTTGATAGAGTTTGTCCCATAGGGGTGTGAACTAATAATTTGAAAATCACTATATCTGTATAATGAACTTAAAATTAAGTAAATTCATGGTGAATGGTGGGAACCAGATGTTGTACTGCTAAATTGGGAAGTTAAAGACGATCAAGAAGAATGATCTACGTGGTTATAGATTAGAGTTGGAAACATCAATATGAATCCATGTTTATCTTTATAAATACTTACAGATATGCATATGTATATATGTTAGTATCCAAACATATATTTCCTTGTTCTTTCCTCTGAGAATGCCTAGAAGCAGTGATACTGCAGAAGCAATGAAAACACATAGCACCTATATCTTGGTTTCTAATACTATTTTCCAACATAAAGAATTAGAGCCCTTTGATTCCAATACTGGACTAGGAAACAATATATAGGATGACCTTGTAGTGCCAGAAAGTAAGGAAGCACTCAAAACAAACAAAAATGAGGGGGGAAACATCTCAATAGCCAAAGATAGAATTTAACACAACTAAGTATATAAAGTAGTGTTGAATTATAAGTCATCATATAGATTGAATATTCATGAGCTAATACCAATTTAAATTTATAAATAATAACTAAATGGGGGAGAACTGTTGAATCTCCCTTGCAGAATGATCCCCCAGAATTGATATACTCTGTCCTCAAGCTGGTAGAACATAGCTTTTCACTCTGGAAGTGTGAGCTATACATAGTACTTTTTCCCCACAGAGAACAGAATACAAAGAGAGAAAGAAGAGAAACTGCAAGTGTATAAACATAACATAAGCTATCTCATGATTATAATTAACATAAAAAAGTCATGTTGATAATACATAACCTATATGATGTTATGAAAATAATATATACAGTCTTCATCTCACAAACCCATATCCCTTATATAATCATGAGAAAATAACATCAAATACATCCCAATTAAGGAACATTCTATAGAATATTAGTACTTTTGAAATAAACATCATGGCCATCAAAACAAAAACAGTCCAAGAAACCTTACAGCCAAGAAAAGACTGAAACAGGATGATAAGGCATTATGATATTCCAGATGGGATTGAGGGGGGGAGGCATTATTTAAAAACTAAGAAAATATTAAAGTATGGATTTTAATTAAAGTGTCAATGAGTTCATTAAATGTGATAAATGTCTTATATATAATACAACTTATTGATAATAGGGATAACTTGAGTTGTATCTATCTGCAAACTTTCTGTACTAACTTTACAATTTTTCTATAAATACTAGAGGCCTGGTGCACAAAATTCATGTATAGATAGGGTCCCCAGGCCTGGCCAGCCATCAAGGCTGATTGGGGCCTTCTGGCTGCCAGCAGGGGCCTTCCTTCATTTCTGTGCTGCCCTCTGGTGGTCAGCATATGTCATAGCAAGCAATTGAACTTCCCAGTTTCTCGGTCAAACTCCAGAGGGATACTTTGCATTTTAGCCATATATATATATATATATATATATATATATATATATATATATATATATATATATATATATTATTGTATTAATTTCCATATAAATAACTGTAAGTCTATTTTGCCCCACACTGTATTTGTCTGGAGGCGTATACTGTATTTGCATGTCCTGTCTTCATTGCTGAGACAGACATAAAAGCCAACCAAAGAGGTTAAATGAGCACTTTGCTGACAGGCAGCATGCTCAGTCCCTAGTATTTGGGCTCTAGAATCTACTCGGCTTGTTTAGGTGAAACATTAAAAAAAATGTGTGCTCTCCCAGTAACTGAATTTACAAAACAGAGTGAACAATTACCACCTTAATTTGTAGAAATAAACAGGGTATAAAAAGAAAGTGGGGAGAGTTTGACCAAAAATTCTACCTCAAAGGTCATGATGGCATTACTTCTTAATCAATAACCTTAACTTACTCAGCTTCCATGTACTAAAAACTTGGGGGTGGGAAGTAGTAAAGGTTTAGGGGTTTGGAAAAGGACCAAGGGGGCCTTTAAAATCAAAGCAATTTTAGGATAAAAGAGAACAATTACTAAGATTCAACATCTGAGTTTTCAAAGGTTTGCCATGGGGCCAGATTACAATGGTAAGTTCTTTGGGTAAGATGCACATGTACCAAGTTGAACATTTATAGCCACTGCCATTTGAAGTATTGAACCTCCATTCATTTGAAACTTGCCTAATACTATATGACTTCTTGTATTTGTCTTGTACTGTTTTTAACTCTTGAAATGCTGAACCTTTTAACACTGTATGTCTTATTCCCTCCAACTAAGACTACCTGTATTGTGCCCCTTACCCCCATTCCTTACCAAGAGGGTCAACCTTGAACTGAAACTTGAACTCTTTCATTTTCTTGGAACGCCCTCGGGATATGCATTCTGAAAATGGACACAACATGTTTTTAGTGAAAAATCTAATGGCCGAGAGCCCAGCCAGTCTAAACACATCCTTTCTACATCTTCACTTTAATGATACAAGATTGTTTAGATTTAGAGAAGAAAAGAGAGGATGTACTTTACAGTGTGTTAAAGTACTGGAAATGAAGCCACTGAGAGTTCTTTAAATTTTATGCGGTATCATGATGCAAAGCCCAGGCCTCCCTGCTATCCTCAAAGCTGAACAACGGATTCCAGGCAATATAGCTCTCCCTACCCACAGCCCTACCCTCACTCCCTCCGCGTGAGCTCTTGAAGCTGACAGTTGTTTTGCATCAGGATCAGCACCATCAGGCTATAAACCAAATGCAAACTCCGGGCTTGTCAGCAGACAGGCCCACAAACAGAGGAGCGGGGCCGCACACAGAGGAGCAACCCCAGAAAGCAGTCTGACGCCGCCTTTCCTGCATCCCGCTTTTGAAGATGACTGAAGTAACAGAAGCGCATTTATTTGTACACGGACAGGACTGTGAGCCAGAGAGACGGGCGGGCACATATAGACTGGGGACATTCAGAGCAGGAGAGCGAGGGCACAAACCACTGCGGCCAGGGTGCTGTGTGCTGGCGAGCACGTGGGGTGTGAAATTTGCTCCGGAACCAGTGCAGCCTGGCCTGGCTTCCAGGTGGAAGAGAAGCAGGAGGCTTTGTCTCCGGAATGCGGATGACGGAGCGGAGCCCGGGCTTAGGGGAGACAATGCCCCATGGTGGGAACGCCATCTACACCGAGACTTGGGCAGCATAAACCTCACTATCCACATTCCCGGCCCAAGTTTTGGACTGAGCCAGAAGCCCGCAGTGGGGACAGCCTGATGGCCAGCAAGCAGCGCCCTCAGGATGCAGTGTGGGCCCCGCCCTGTCTTCCAGCTGGAGTGGTGGCTCCAAGCGCCCACCGCTCTCCCAGCAGCCAGCTCTGCATCCCGTTTAAAAATAACAGACCTAGAGATAAGGAGCCATGGGTCAGAATGTTGGACCTCAAAGGGAAGGTGGGGATAAAAGGGAGAGATCAACCAAAGGATTTATGTGCACACATATGAGCCTACCCAGTGATTGAGGACAATAGGGGGGTGGGAGCATGAGTGTCTGTGTGTATGTGTGTGTGTGTGTGGGGGGGGGATTGGAATGGGGGGTTGAGGACAAATATGTGATACCTTCATCAATAAAACAATTAATAAAAAATAAAAAATAAATTTTAAAAAATAACACCCACATGCACCGGTAAACTGCAGGCAGCAAATAAACAACTATGGGATGGCTTCACCCAGGCTGGCCCTCTTTGTCAGGAAGGACCTGGCCGCTGCCCTGAGCCCCAGCCCCACAGCCGCTGTGGCTTTGTCTGGAGCTGCCTTTCTCAGAACCCCTGACCCATGGTACCTGAGGCCAAGGTGGTGTGTGGCCGGCTGGGAACTCTTAGCCATGGAGCTCAGACTTTCCCTCCCCTGCGCTGGCTGCTGGGCTGTCCCTCGCTCCCCTGCCTTTGCTAACGGTGTGAAGGTTTCCCGGCAGAGCGGCTCTGCTGCCACTTGGCAGAAGGAACCTGTGGTCCTTCTGGGCAAGCGGCAGCGGCCACCGGGAGTGCTCACAGCCGCACCACCATGTGGGGAGTCCAGGCCACCCTCCCCCGCCTGCCTTCCCCACCCCAGACCCCATTGCCGCTTGCCCAGGGCCCTGAGCAAACAGCAGCGCCAACGTGTCCCCAAAGCTGCAAGTTCCTGCCCCCATCCCTAATGCTGCAAAGTTCCCGTCCACCCATGCCATTCGTTACTGTGATGGCGTCCTGGCCAATTTGCATATTGCCCTTTTATTAGTATAGATAAGTCTACCTTAAAATAAATATTTACTTAAAAATAAAATACAACAAAACCAAGATAGTATAGTGTCACCTAACAAGAAAATGAACAGCTTTGAGACTTACACCATGTGGAATCTGGTAAAAGCCTTGTAGCAAAAGCTTCCAGACTATGCATTCTAGGGCAAGACTGCTTAGCCTCTGTTTCACTCACATATTTCCATGCACCCTTAACCTAACTGTCTATGTTTCCACTCACCCTGCCAAGAAGCAGCCTGGTAGCTTTTGTATCTGGCAGGTCTTAGCAGATGGCACAGCTGGCTTGCACTTCAAGTGGCTGACAGAGAGTGTGCTGTCCTACTATGTGCCAAGATTTCACATGAATCAGAAAGCATTTATTTAAAAGGTGAGCAAGCCCCTGCACTGCTGGTCAAGAGAAGAGGGTTCCGTTGCCTTGCCTCTAGTTCTCTTGGGAAAATACAGGCAATTCTTGGTTCTTTTTCACATTTGTTTATGTGGTGAAAGTAAAGTCTCCACCCAGAGCACAGATATCATATACACTACCAGATAATACTGTGCAGAAGCTATAATAGAGATCAACTTAATTTGCTAATTAAATTGAATTAAAACAAATCTAGGCAAAATGCTAAACCAGATGAGACACCGTGGTTGAGGCATAAAGGAGGACTGTCTATGGTCATTAAATTGGATAAATTTCCCCAGAATCTCATTTGCAAGGGGTTTTGTTCACATATTAAGGGTTTAAAATTCACACGTTTTTAGGTTTTCTTTTTTATAACTAAAATTGCCAAATTGGGGCTGAGCAAGACTTTGGCACATGACTTCATCCCTTGTCCTAATTTTACCAAGAAGACACAGAAACCAAGGCAGGGCAAGGGACTGGAGACATCCACAACAATCACTGTGTCAGAGCCATAATTCCAACCTAAGCTCCCAACACCAGGCTTGCTCTTTTATTTCACGGCCCTGATGGTTCACACTGCAGTTTTATTTCTCTTTATCTTAACAATTAAATCCCTCTGGTTCTTTACTTCAGAGCAGCCTGAATGATAGCTGCAGAAACAAAGATATTTATGGCATAACTTTAAATCACTTATTGTAACATTTAGGCTGTGCTTTTATAAGACCAACAGACTGAATCTATACATATAAAAGGCTAAGTGGCTGTCTTTCCCTCCGACCAGTAGCTATAACATGCACTGACCACCAGGGGGCAGATGCTCAACTCAGGAGCTGCCATGATGCACACTGGCCATTTAAAAATAAAGGGCACCACAGATCTGGTGCCGACAAATCAACACTTGGCTTCTCCCACGTGGGACCCAGGCCCTGCCACCACCCTGGAGTGACACCCCCCCCAAATCGCAGCCAATGCTGCAGAGACCCCATAGCACAAAATGTGGCCCACTGCCCACCCAAGCCCAGATATAATGGTTGCTATGAGCACAAGTTAATGACATCACATAGTAACGCCTGGCTTTCTCTCCCTAGTGACTAGTATCTTTGGAGTTTCTTCAGCACAGGAACATGACTTGCTTTAAAGACAGGTGCAAACATTTTACAGTCTAACCAAATGTCTGTGAAGCATTTTCCCATGCCTCATCTCATTTGATCCTCACAGAAGTCCTGGAGTAGGTAAATAGGATATTTGGTAGAATCCTATTTTCTTTTCATTAGCAAGATGCGAATGGTGACATTAAAATATTTCTCCTAATTAATTTCCTTTCAATGTGCATGACTCTGTGCACCAGGACACTAGATTTATATGCTAAAATAAATGTAAACTTTCATAACTATTATGTGCCTTAAAATTATCAGTCTACCAATATAGTATAAGATAATATTGTATCTTAAAATAAATAAGAAATGATGGTATGTAAATTTATTAAAATAATATTCAATTAATATTATAGAGCACATAATTTATAAAATGTTATATATTCCACATGTATTAATTCTGGGAGAATATGTAACAGGTTATAAATACTGTTTTATTCTTTTTAGTCACAGGAGAAACTAAATCTTAACCATGAGTTTTAGAAGTCTTTCACTAAAATTTATATTTTCAGACATGCCATAAGAATTAATTTCAATATCCAGATATGCATGAAGTTTTCGAAATTTTAAGAATTTCAAATTGAAAGGAACACAAGCTGCAGGGACTAAATGAGAAACTTGTACTTTAACTCCAGAGCAGAAATTTGCTTCTTTTTATGTATGTGGTATATAGATCAGGGGTCAGATGAAAATTTACAGAAATATGTACATTTCTAAATGTTTTCTTAGCTGCTAAAAACTAACAAACAAACACACAAAAAGAATTGTACAAGTTATCTGCATGCAATACACTAGAAGGAGAAAATAATGCCACAATGGAAACTTCCAGGATTACAAAACTATTCTGCTCATAATGAAAATTCCCAGTCTCACTCTATCAAATACACACACACACACACACACACACACACACACACTCACACACACACACACTCACACACTCACACACATTCACACATACACATATACACACACAGCAAACTCTCGGGTCCCCACAGATCTCTCTGCTTTAACCTTGTGAGCAAAGCCCTTTTGGACTGAAGGTTGCACGCTGAGGAAATCCCCATGTCCTCTGAAATTGTCTGTGCGGCAGAGGCTTTATTGCTGTAAAATTATAGGAAGGAACCAATGAGCAAGTAAACCTGAGGACAGGGTTTACTGCCTTCAGTTTTTTTTTTTCTAACTCAGCCCTCACATTAGTTGAGATTATAATTATTTTGCAGGAAATACTAGGATAGCTTCTGATAGTTAAATAAAAACAAACAAACAAATCCAGTTTTCTGAGTTGTTAGTTAATTTTCTGCAGGTTGTTTTTTTTTTTTTTCTTTCCCAAACAAGAATTATATTTCTTTTTGAAGTGACTTATGTTGTTAAAGTGACTGATTGTAGGAAATGAAGTTGTTTTACTTTCTTTTCGTTTAATAGCATTTTTTTTTTAAAGAAATAATGATTTTTTAAAAATTCACATACATGCTTGCTTGGGAGAAATATTTTCTAGAGCAATTTCACTTCTCTTGTTTTCTTTTTTATTTAATTTCTCACTATAATTAGCAAGTGATATGCATACATCTGCCAGTATAATATATAATCAGGGTAGTCATATACATTGGACTAGAAGCCTCCCTTATAAAAAATACATATAGATGATTTTTTCAAGTTTCCATAAAAAGATTCCCTTTTCTGTTAATTCCCTGCTATACTAAACTTAGTAGCTGAGCTGTGCATCAGTCTCTCATTCTCTGTTTAGTCTAACTTATTTCCAAAAATCTTAAAGTTTCTCAAATTGATTAGTACTGGAAATGTAGTTCTCAGCATTTACCTTTCCATGGACAGTAAAGTACATACCTTATTGCTAATATGTATATAAATTCCAAGTCCTAAGTATTTGCTCCTATTAGTTATAGTTCCTGTATTCTGTTTTAGACTACCAAAATCAATTAAAATATAAATATATATATATATATATATTCATTGTATATGTTAACTGCTATGCATACTTTCAACTTATTTCAATTATGATCTTAAGAACTTAAGAAATGTGCACGTGAATATATATAAGTATAAAAATCTACATATTTTATAATAAAATATATCATAAAAAGTAAAATATTGTAATACATTTGATCATTATTAGAATACAGTCATTTTCATTTCGTTTAAAATTTCTTTTCATTGTTATCTTCACTAAAATAAAAGAATTGAGCAATTATTGCATTGCTATGTATTTTAATTATTATAAACTGTGGTTTTAATAAATCTTCAAATTTTTAATTTATAGTGGTCAACTTGAAATTAATTTATGGTAATTGGTTTAATATGAACTTGTTTAATTTTTAAAAAAATATATTTTATTGATTTTCCACAGAGAGGAAGGGAGAGGGATAGAGAGTTAGAAATGTCGATGAGAGAGAATCATTGACCAGCTGCCTCCTGCACACTCCCCACTGGGGATATGCTCACAACCAATGTACATGCCCCTGACCGGAATCGAACCTGGGACCTTTCAGTCCGCAGGCCGATGCTCTATCCACTGAGCCAAACTGGTTTTGGCAGAACCTGTTTAATTGTTAAAGCAGAATAACACTAGTAAAAGAAAAAAAAATGGTCTGAAGTCTAGTTTCAAACCTATGATCTATAAACATTGAGAATTTTCTGTCATAAATATGCTAAAAGTGATTTCTGCCTCCTTTCCAGTTCTAAGGTGTGAAAATTATGTTTTAACTGGAGGTGTGATTCATGCAAGAGCAGGCCTTCCTTCTCCGGCTGCCAGCACCGGTTTCCCTCCGGCACCCGGGACCCGGGCTTCCCCGGCTTCGCCCAGAAGGTCCTCTGGAAGGACATCTGGTCCAATTAGCATATTACACTTTTATTATAATAGATTATGAAACTTAGCTACATTAATATATAAATATAGATGTTAATATAAGTAAAAGCACCAAAAAAATGGGCAAAATAACACTAAAATCTCCTGAATATTACACAAAACCATGAGACTTTTTAAAAATATTTTTTATTCATTCAAAATTATATGAGGGTGGGTGGGGGAAGTAAAGGGGACTCTATAAAGGAAGGTGAGGGATTAGCTAAAGAACATGTATGCTTAGCCCATGGACACAGACTGTAGAGTGGGAGGGCTAAGGGACCAAGGGATGGGGTGGGAGGAGGGAAAGGGGCAGAGGAGTGGAGGTGGGCAAAGGGAGTGGAAAATAGGGGACATCTGCAATAGTGTAAAAAAAAGAAAAAGGAAAAGATGTTTATGTGAATAAGCATGTCAACATGAAATTTTACTATCTTATATGTATTTTTATTTGTCTCTTTATATGAAAGATAAAACAACACATTTCTAAATTGAAAGAGGATTTAAACATAAACAGAATAGTGGTAATTATCTTATGTTGAACACCTACAGAAATAGCCTGGGCTTTGCCAGATTTTTTATAACTTGGACTCTCAGAGAAGGTTATCTTGATGTTAGAGTTGATACTATCATAGCTGATGCTACCCAATGCTGTATATTCTTTTTCACTTTGTGAGAGAATCAAAGCTATGCAATGGCTATAATCTGTGTGTGTGTGTGTGTGTGTGTGTGTGTGTGTATATATATATATATATATATATATATATATATATATATATATATATTATTGATTTTTTTTCAAGGAGGAAGAGAGAGGGATAGAGAGTTAGAAACATTGATGAGAGAGAATCATCAATCAGCTGCCTCTTGCACACCTCATACTGGGGATGTGCCCGCAACCAAGGTACATGCCCTTGACTGGAATGGGACCCAGGACCTTTTGGTCCGCAGGCCTACGTTCTATCCACTGAGCCAAACCGGTTTGGGCCAATGGCTATAATCTTAAGCAACCTTCTTAAATATATATTCCATATGTGCTTTGAAACATAAATGCAGAAATGAACCTGTCACCTGTAAAAACAACTCTAAGATATTGTTAAGCCAAAGGCTGACACTAAAATAATTTTTCAAAAGACCTGCCTGAACAATTTCAGTTAGGATGGTGATATGTTTTGAAGATAAACTAAGGTCACGTTCTAACCTGCACCTTAGAAATGTCTACATGAGCAAAGATTTCTAGTAAATCCTAAGAATAGAATGTTTTTCCCCCAAGCTGGGAAGTATTTCCATCAAAGCAGAACTAATAAATACAGTAAGAAAATGTATAAAAATTGCAGTTTGGTACTTTATCTAGCTGACCAGAGATAGAGTAAAAGGTCAATGTCATATCAAGTTCAAGATTGAGCTAAAGATAAGAAGATGAGTAGTTAAAATTTATCTAGTATCATCTAGGATCAGTGATCTTGGTCAAGCTTTCTGACTTTTTTTTTTTTTTTTTTTTTTAAGACTAGAGTGTTTTTTACCCACTTTTCCTGCACTTAGGAAAGTACTGAAAATCTAATTTGGGGAGATGTGCAATCTAGCATTTTTGTGATATGGTAAATCACTTTATATGTCTAGATATCATGTTTTAAGTGGGTTTAAAATGTGATAGTATAGTAAGAAGCGACTCTTACTACATGATTCAGCCTCTAAACTCATATGTGAACCAGGTTATATAAACTAATCAGTAAAATGTAATTCTTCTTTCATAAGTAAGAAAACTGAAGTTAAAATAAATGTAGAAAAAGACATCTATTATTGAAAACAATTCAGTGGATTTATTCTTCTGATGGAAAGAGGAAATGCATATAAATGTCTGCTTGCAGTATTTTCATGATTCAAAAACTCAGGTTTTTGTTTACAGAGAGTTCCTGAAAAGATTGGCATATTAAGTAAATGGGCTAGTGAGGGACATCAATAGGAGTAATAAAAAAATTGCGGCGGGGAGGAGAGAAAAAAGAAAGAGGAAAAGGGAGGAGGAAGGGAAGAAGACAGCTCAGAAAACAAAAGTCTTTAAATAGAGAATGACAATTATAGGTTTATACTTCTTAAACCTGTTTAAGGGTAAAATCAGGCACAGAAGTCCTTTAATATCAAAGAATAATCCACATTTAATCAGTTTTATTCATGCTTGGGAATAACCTGGGTTTGCTCATGCTTTCTCTAATTTACTGATCTATATAAAATATTTAAAATCTCCTGTGTTTTAAATTATTTAATAGTCCCTGGGGATATCGTGAACAAGATAGAAATAGACCCTCCTTTCATGGAATTGTGCAGTCTGTCAGGGTTTATAATCTAGAATTTCATAATCCCTAAATATCAATATTTCAAGCATAATACTTTTCCATAGCCTTAAATACTTTTAATATGGGCAACTAAGTGGAACTATAAAATATCTTAAGTTTTATATATCATAAAACCTGAAAGTCTACCTTTAGAAAATAATGTTTAGATTAATCAAGTTCTTTAGACACTTAATGCATTGTGTTCTTCCAAAGAACTTTCTAAAATATAAATCACTTAGGAAGATGTAAGTTAAGGATCATGTTTCACTTGAGTAAATATTCCTGAAAATGAGAAGCTCAAATAAAATTAATGAGGAATCTGTCACATTATACATCTGGGACAGACAACTGAGAGCTGGTGAAGTCTCTAAGATTGCAGTAACACCCTTTTGTCTTTCCATAGTCTCTGAGGAATACATCTGAAATGGTTACACCTGAGAGATGATAGTTGGATGAGAGCAAGGCAATCATTTGCTGAAATATAGGAACCTAAAAGTGCATTATCTCCTAGGAGTCTCTTTGTAGGAAACTCACACACCAAGCTGAGGTGCTCAATCACTATGCAGTCCTAAGGAATCTGTAAAAAAGTGCTATCCTGCCGCCGAAACCAGTTTGGCTCAGTGGATAGAGAGTCGGCCTGAAGACTGAAAGGTCCCAGGTTTGATTCCGGTCAAGAGCATGTACCTTGGTTGCGGGCACATCCCCGGTGGGGGATGTGCAGGAGGCAGCTGATCGATGATTCTCTCTCATCGATGTTTCTGTTGTTTCTAACTCTCTATCCCTCTCTCTTCCTGTAAAAAATCAATAAAATATATATTTTTTAAAAGTGCTATCCTGCCGAAACAGGTTCGGCTGAGTGGATAGAGTATCGGCCTGTGGACTGAAAGGTCTGGGGTTCTATGTTTCTCTCTCATCGATGTTTCTAAATCTCTATCCCTCACTCTTCGTTTCTGTAAAAAAAAAAAAAAAAATCAATAAAATATATATATTTTTAAAAAAGTGCTATCCTTTCTAATAAAGAGGGATATGCTAATTGACTGTCATGCCCTCACAAAAAGGCAGCACCCACAGTCACCAGATGGCAGTGCCCAGTCCCCCAGTTCTCTTAGTCCCACCAGGGGATGGCAGGCACCTTGAGCCTCAGCAATCCATAGTCCCCTCAGCCCTGCCTCATCCAGCCTCAATCCCCCAGTACCTTCATCTCTGCCTCACCCCCCAGTTCCCACAGTACCCAGTCTCATCCAGCCTCAGTTCCCTAGTCCCCTCAGCCCCCCCAGGGGAAGGCAGTTGGAGGCAATCGGGCAGGCAGGGAAGGGCAGTTGGGAGCAATCATGCTGGCAGGGGAGCAGTTAGGGAGATATCAGGCTGGGATGCAAAATGGTTAGGGGCAATCAGGCAGGCAAGTGTTTAGAAGCCAGCAGTCCCAGATTCTGAGAGGGATGTCTGACCACCCACTAGGATCAGGCCTAAATGGGCAATTGGACATCCCTCAAGGTGTCCCAGATTGGAGAGGGTGCAGGCTGGGCTGAGGGAAACCCCCTCCAGTGCATGAATTTTTGTGCACTGGGCCTCTAGTCTATATATATAAAAAGCCAGTCAGCAGAACTCAGTAACCACCAAAATGACAGTTGCTATGATGCCTACTGTGTCCAATGAACTGGCTAGATTGGGGGGAGGGTCCAGCTGGCCAACTTCCCACAGTATCTCCCTCCAGCAGGCCCTGCTCCTAATTGTCCCCCCCACAACATAATAGGGGGCGGGGCTGGCCAGCCTACCTTCTGCAGCCCCTCCCTCAGGCCAGCTCCACCCTCAATGGGCCACCACCACTCCCCTCCCATGACCCATGACCTCTCCCCTCAGTCAGCTCTGCTCCCAATCAGAACCGTAATCCAATCAAGGGCAGAGCCAGCCAGCCAACTACCCTTGTCCCCCGCTCCCCAGGCAGCCCAACCCTGATGGGGCCCCATTCAGGGATGGCCTGCTGGCTAACCTCTCACTGTCTCCTCCTCGCAACAGGCTCAGCGCCAACCTGCCCCAACTGGCCAGACCCCACCATACACGAATTCGTGCACTGGGCCTCTAGTGGTAAATAGAAAAGGTGTTTCATTATTATCTTGATAGCAGAAAGGAATAAGAGTGCAATAATTTCAATCCAATCATACTAATGACTTTAAGCTATATTTAGCTTATTTTTGTTTCTAAATCAAACGTCAAGGAACAAAACGAGAAAGGCATGAGGATGAGAGAAGTAGAGTGTGATTACTGTTTGACATAGTCGAAAATGATGAGAGTCATTGCAGCTAATGCTTTGGGCATCTTTACTGAGCAACATATTACTCATAAATAATCCAACACTTAGTGTAATAATTGGTTACCATTATTTCAGTTAAAAAATGCTAAA
The DNA here is from genome assembly GCF_964339955.1 of Pipistrellus hanaki. NCBI lineage: Eukaryota > Metazoa > Chordata > Mammalia > Chiroptera > Vespertilionidae > Pipistrellus > Pipistrellus hanaki. The sequence continues at coordinate 172,679,701 of NC_140503.1, read as the reverse complement.
GGCTTATTAGATAACTCTGTCTTGGCTTTTGCATGCAAGAGTCTCTAGAGACTACACATAACACTTTATCTCAGCCAAAAGGCCCAGGGGAAACAGTTATGACATATTGGAAAACATATCATGGATCCATGGCACTTACTCATTTACCAGGAGATAGATAAAATAACAAGAAATTTTAAGTGTATACAACTGAAATTTATTTTAATATCTATAGGAGAATAAAAAGTACTAGCTTAGGTTTCAGTTTTAAACTTTATTTTGTCCTCTTCATTGACCGTATGGTTTACTGCATAGTTAAATAAACAAGATCTCATTTCTCTCACATTATATTATCATCTTAATAGATAAATTTATATGTTTCTAATAAAATCAGATCTCTATGTTGTTCTTAATAGAATTTTTAAAGAACTATAATTTTAAAAGTTTTATGGATTAAAACATAGTATTATAATAATTTTTAGCTTTCTCTCTAGAAACAAAGGTCCATAGATTTCAAAAATATTAGTAGCAAACCTTGATAGGATTTACTAATGTTTTTTACTATTACAAAAGCTATTTTTAGTCATTATTACTTTTTAGCTATAATTTATATTTTCTAAGTTTTAGCTGTGATTTTTTTTCTCCTTTCTAAAAGTCTGTATATATCCATGTATTTTGGTAAAGGTAGCTGTGCGATGTAAAATGCTATCCTTGAGTAGCTTGGGGACAGAGGCAGCACCAGAGCTGGGGCTGAATTGCTCAGGAAGAATATTGTCTTCTCAGGCTCCCAAACGCAGTGACCACTGGCTCTGATTTAATTCACTCTAAGTACCTCCAGTTCCTAAGTATACATTTTTCTTTCACTTTTAGAATCCCCAACTACGGGAGAAAACATTATTTCTGTTCTTCATTCAAGTCTGCCATGCATGTTTAACAACCTCTGGCTTCTGTTGATAAGCAGTAAAAACAATATCTACGTGACAGGTACTATTCAAAACCCTTTATATCTACTGTCTATTTAACTCATTCTTCAAACCGATGAAGTAGGTACATTTATTGGGTAATTATTATCGTCATGTCATAGATGGGAAACTGAGACACCTAGAGGTTGACTTATTTTTAATAACCAAAAGGATGTGATGTAGCTAGCTAGGTAAGCTCTGAAACTTGGAAATGTGAATACAGAGCCTGGCTTCTTAGTCAATGTGCAATACCACCTCCAAAAGAAAAAAAAGTCAAATCCAGTTCAATTTTTTGTTTTGTTTTTTAAATATGTTTATATTGTTTTTTAATTTATTTTTTATTGAGAATATTAAAGATGTCTCCAACTAGTATTTTCCTACTTTGCCTCCCTCCACCCAGCTCCCACAATACCCTAGCCCTTCTCCTTCTGCATAAGTTTTTCATGAACAAACAGCATTGCATAGAGTGCTGAGGTTTCAATACTGATTTAGTGAAAGCACTCTCCATTGAAACTAACAATAAAAGGTATAAGAATGTGAACACTGATAAGATATAAATGCAGCTATAAAGTAAGGTCCAGTGGTAAAGTATTTTGCAGCCATGTTTGAGAGAAACATCATTTAGGATGAAGAGGTATATTAAATTTACCAAAAGTGGATTTTGAGTAATAGAATAAGTTCTTGATAGACTCATAAGACATAAGTTCAAATTTCAATTCTGTCATTCATTTGTGATTTTAGAAATGTTATTTATCCTCTCTAAATCTCAGTTTTTTGTGATATTAGAAACTGATCTAATACTACTTTATTAGGTATAATAAGAATTAAGTGTTTAATGCATGATTATTTTATGCTAGAAAATGTTATTAAAAGTATTATCTTTCAGGCATATTTAATCCATTCTTTTAATTGCCACAATAATGTCTGAGTTAAGTATTATCTCTATTTTACATATGAAGTTAGACCAAAAAAGAGTAATAAGCACAGATAAGAAACAAATAAATATATTTTATGACAAATTTTTAAGATCTATCCACTACCCAGAGAAGTCAGAGAAGAGGTTTCATATAACATCTTACATTTCCACATTTGAAAAAATATTCTAGTGTTATCTAGTGTCAGAGATAATTTTTCTATATAGCCATAATAAACTGTGGACTTTTTTCTATCTATACTTCTTATAAAATAGCCATCCATATGACATACAAATCAATTTATTTTCCCCTCTTTTAAAAATGGTTTATTCATTAAAATACTATATCTCCATTTTATGTTATTTATTTATTTTTATAAATATGTTTTTGTTGATTTCAGAGAGGAAGGGAAAGGGAGAAAGAGAAATAGAAACATCAATCATGAGAGAGAATTATTGATCAGCTGCCTCCTGAATGCCCACCACTGGGGACTGAGCTCACAACTCAGACATGTGTCCTTGACCAGAATCAAACCTGGGACCCTTCAGTCTGTAGGCTGACACTCTATCCACTGAGCCAAACCATCTAGGGCTCCATTTGAGATTATTGAAGTTTGGTTCTGCTATTATTTTTATGAATGCTTCTTTTTTAAATGACACTATACAAAAAAAGCTTTTATGAACCAACAATGCAAATATTGCCTTAATTATAACATCCTATCACTTACAAAAATATTGAAGTGTAGAATGATCACATTAGACAGCCACACTTCATAATCTAGCCATTTTCTACTACTGCTACCGTGTTTCCTCAAAAATAAGACATCCTCTGAAAATAAGACCTACTTACAGGTTTCCTTCTGAGTGAAATATAAGGCATCCTCCTGAAAATAAGGCCCCCCTAGGCTCTGTCTCAGAATGAAAATTAATTTATCTTACCGTATACAGGTAATAAATTTCCTTTATTTTCATTTAACAATAAATGTGTACCGTATTCTTCTTCATGGAAAAATAAGACATCCCCTGAAAATAAGACCTAGCAGATCTTTTGGAGCAAAAATTAATATAAGACACTGTCTTATTTTTGGGGAAACAGGGTAGATGAAGCAAGTGGATTAGACTACTATAAACATCGGATCATCCCTGTCTTCACTAGGGAATTTGAGTTTTACACTTCCCAATGGATAACACTGGAAAGGCATTGCAAAGAAGCTTAAACACGTATTTTTTAAAAATTTGAAAAATTTGTCAGGATCATTGGTTCATTAAGCAGCCTGGAAACATCAGATGTTCTCACACCAATTACATGTAAGTCCCTGATGATAATAGATGGATGATCTTCCTTACTGTGGTTTTGCCAAACTGATTGTTTCTAAAATTATGCCAGTTTACTTGCCTCTAATAGTAAATACACATTTTTCTATTTGATTTACATGTTCAGACCTCACCATGATTAACAACTTTCCAGGTCTTAAAACAAAATAAAGCAATAGACAACATGTTTTTCCAATTTGATCAGAAAAATAGCAACACAAATGTTGTTTTCGTATTGTTAGTCCTCTGACAACCAGAAAGGATCTCCTCTGTGAGGGAAGTTATATAATAGAAGATGAGTTTGGGTGCATTGGTGTGAATTTTGAAAGGATCACAGAACTGGGTTTGGTCAGTTTAAATTAGAAAAAGTAAAAAGTCAGTTGGAGAAGAGAAATAATAAAAATGAAGGGAAGAAGATACCTAGGAATAAACTTAACTAAGGAGGTAAAAGGCCTGTACTCAGAAAACTACAGGACACTGAAAAAAAGAAATAATGGAGCATAAGCCGGTTTGGCTCAGTGGTAGAGCGTCGGTCTGTAGACTGAAAGGTCCTGGGTTCGATTCCGGTCAAGGGCATGTACATTGGTTGCAGGCACATCCCCAGTGGGGGGTGTGCAAGAGGCAGCTGGTCAATGTTTCTCTCTCATCAACATTTCTAGTTCTTTATCTCTCTCCCTTCCTCTCTGTAAAAAATTAATAAAATATATATTTTTTAAAAGAGATAGTGGAAGACAAAAATGGATGGAAGAACATACTGTGTACATGGATTTGTAGAATCAACATCATTAAAATGTCCATACTACCCAAAACAATCTATAAATTCAATGCACTCCCCATTAAAATACCAACAGCATATTTCACAGACCTAGAACGAACTCACCAAAAATTCATCTGGAATAAAAAAATACCCTGAATAGCCACAGCAATCCTGAAAAAAGAGGAACAAAGTAGGAGGGATCTCAATACCAAATATCAAGTTGTATATCAAAGCCACTGTTCTCAAAACAGCTTGGCACTGGCACAAGAACACACATATAGACCAATGAAATAGAATAGAGAACCCAGATATTGACCTAAATCACTATGCTCAATTAATATTTGACAAAGGAGGCAAGAACATACAATGGAGTGAAGACAGTCTCTTCAATAAATGGTGTTGGGAAAATTGGACAGACACATGCAAAAAAATGAAACTAGACCACCAACTTATATCATACACAAAAATAAACTCAAAATGGATAAATGATTTAAACATAAGATGGAAAACCATAAAAATACTAGAGGAATCCACAGGCAGCCAAATCTCAGATATATGCCGAAGGAATTCCTTCACTGATACTGCTCCTAGGGCAATGAAAACTAATGAGAAAATAAACAAATGGGACTACATCAAAATAAAAAGCCTTTGCACGACAAAAGAAACAATCAACAAAACAACAAGAAAGCCCACTGCATGGGAGAACATATTTGTCAATGTTATTACCCATAAGGTTTAATCTCCAACATTTACAGGGAACTCATACAGCTTAACAAAAGGAAGATAAAAAGTCCAATAAAAAAAAATGGGCAATGGACCTAAATAGATACTTTTTGAAAGAGACATAAGGAAGGTCAACAGACATATGAAAACAACTGGGGATGTAGAGAAAAAGAAACCCTCATGCACTGCTGGTGGGAATGCAGACTGGTACAGCCACAGTAGAGAAGAGTATGGAGTTTCCTCCAAAAAACTAAAAATGGAACTCCCATTTGACCCAGTGACCCCACTTCTAGGAATATATCCCAAGAAGCCAGAAACACCATTCTTAAAGGATATATGCACCCCTATGTGACAGGCATGGTGAAACTTTCACTTTAGGGGCAGGTAAGCTCCCTATACTGTATAAGACAAAAGCCTTTTTGGTCTCAATCAACTCTCTTTAATATTCAGTAAGGTCTCTTCATTCTGGCTGATTAGAATGCTAACAACTCCCAACCCTGTTTTTGCTCTGCATGCTTTTGACATTATATTTCCCCATTAGTTGCTGTTTGTATGTCCTTACAGATCATTCCCACATATAGCCACTGACTTAGACACTCCTCTGCTGATGTGTAAAGAATTTTCCCTGAGGATCTCTGTTTTATCTACTACACCTCCCTGATAATTTCAGCTTCCTCAGCTTTTCTTAACTCCCATGTTGGTTCTCATCCCACTAAAACTCACAGTGTTCCAGTAGGTAGTTATTAGATATTAATGAAAAAGAAGGGAGCCTGACATCTAATGAAGCTGGGTTAACTAGGAAGACAGTTTCACAGATACCCCAGGGGACAGCCACATCTTCCATCAAAGGCATCATAATCTCAAAGCAGGCAGGAAAGTCCAATTTTCCGTTCTCCCCAGGGAACAACGCACCCATTCACCTTGATTACAGGGCGAAGGGATAAACAGCAAGAGGACATTTCCTTTGCTGGGTGCATGCGCAGTAGAAGCCAAGTTGGCACAGGGGAGATGTCCTTTCTACAGAAGCCAGTTGAGGAGACAACGTTATGAGGGATACACATTTGTTTGGAACAGTGCTCAACCAAATTAACTTTAAAAAATGAACAAATGAATGGTTCACCCTTCCATTTCTATTTGAAATATTAACTTAATATAACTTAACTTAAAATAACTTAAAATATTAACTTAAAATAATTAAAGAGGAGTCCTTCCTGAAAAGCCCGGGGTGAAACTAGATTTCAATAAAATGTAACTCTTGAAATATATTACATCAAGAAAAATAAAGTTATTCAGTTTCATTGCATTTGGCTCCATATTGGTTTCTAGCTACTTCATACTGTTGATAATACTGCTTTTAAGCCATGGACAAATGTGATGTTCTGTTTGGTTCCTTACCAAACTAATGTTAGCATTTTAATAATTGAATTTGAAATTGCTTTCTTTTGTTTACTGAAGCAGTGATGCTTACATCACAAGACTGTAAATCACTTAGCAAATATTAAATGTGCTTCTACAGCTTACACAAGACCCATAGTATGTCTGTGCATTTTTTACAAACAAAGGCCATTTAGATTGTTAATGTAGCTTAATTAAATAATTAATGTAATTAAGTCATATAATTAATTATGATCAGGGTAAATAGTTGTATAATATTTAATTGATTTGATTATATTTTAAATACATTATAATGCAATTTTAATTTATATATCATCTTTAGAAAAAATATATTTTTTTGTATCATTCCTGATAGTTAATGACTGAAAGTTTGTGTCCCTCCAAAATTCATGTTAAGCCGAAGCTGGTTTGGCTCAGTGGTAGAGCGTTGGTCTGCGGACTGAAAGGTCCCAGGTTCGATTCCGGTCAAGGGCATGTACCTTGGTTGCGGGCACATCCCCTGTAGAGTGTGTGCAAGAGGCAACTGGTCGATGCTTCTCTCTCATTGACATTTCTAGCTCTCTATCTCTCTCCCTTCCTCTCTGTAAAAAATCAATAAAATATTTTTTAAAAAAATTCATGTTAAAGCCCTAACTCCCAATGTGATGATATCTGGAGTTAGGGCCTTTGGATAGTAATTAGTCTGAGACAAAATCATGAGAGTGGGTTTCCTCATGATGGAATAGAGCCCGCATAAGAACAGACTATAGAGAGTCTGCTTGCTTTCTTCTTTCTCTCTCTCTTTTCTCCTTCTGCCTCCTTTACCCTTTCTCTGATACACCTAGTAAGAGTCTGGAGCAAAGATGATGAATTCAAATTTATAATCATTCCCATAAAAAGAAAATACTCACTTGTCAAAAGGATTTTCCTTGAGGTCACTGGGCATCTTAGAATTTTTGGAAGAGAAGAGTATGATATTATCTTGTTTAAGCCACTGCTACATGTTTTCAAAGAACTTAGCCAACATCTTAACTAATTTTTTCCAAATAATCTATAATGAATTTATAGTATATGTAGATAACACAAATGACATTTTTATTTCATTTTTAAAAAATATATTTTATTGATTTTTTACAGAGAGGAAGGGAGAGAGATAGTTAGAAACACTGATGAGAGAGAAACATCCATCAGCTGCCTCCTGCATGCCCCCTACGGGGGATGTGTCACAACCGAGGTACATGCCCTTGACAGGAATCAAACCTGGGATCCTTTAATCTGCAGGCCGATGCTCTATCCACTGAGCCAAATCGGTTTCAGCACATTTTTAAAAAGGGAACCAAATATATAAAAATGGACAAAATTGCCGAAACCGGTTTGGCTCAGTGGACAGAGTGTTGGCCTGTGGACTGAAAGGACCCAGGTTCGATTCCTTGGTTGTGGGCACATCCCCAGTAAGGGGTGTGCAAGAGGCAGCTGATCGATGTTTCTAACTCTCTATCCTTCTCCCTTCCTCTCTGTAAAAAATTAATAAAATATATTTTTTTAAATGGACAAAATTTATTGAACTGGTATTTACTACTAAAAACTGATGGTCTTTTAGATATTTAGGTGCCTAAGAATTTCATAAAATATTATTTTATATCAGTATAAAATATTTAAATAACATGCATAGTATTTTTATTTTAAATGAATGATTGCTTCATCTATTGATACATCGTAGAATTGGGGGAAAGGTGAAATGGTAATGTTAATTATCAAAAGACTCTCTAAAATTAGAAAGAAAAAAAATACAAATACATTATTAACACTATTTCTCTAAGAGATATCCTGGATTTTAGCATCTTTGAATACTAGAAGATATAGTCACAGTTATATATAACACTAATCATAAATTTGGGTTAACTTCTAAGCCACACTTCCTATAAAAGGGCTTCCAATTAAGGCTCAAGATCTGGAGTTAGAATACCTGAGTTCATACCTTAGAAAATTATGTGGGTATTTTTTTTTTAATAATATATTTTTTATTTATTTTAGACAGGCAGGAAGGGAGAGGGGGGAGAGAGAAACATTGATGTGAGAGAGAAACATCAATTAGTTGCCTCCTGACTGGAGATGGAACCTAAACCCTAGGTATGTACCCTGACGGGGAATTGAACCAGTGACCTTTTGGTGCATGGGACTATGCCCAATCAACTGAGCCACACAGGCCAGAGCATATGTGGGTAAATGTCTTAATATGTGCTAGCTTCAATCCCATCATATGTAAAGTAAGTATAATAATGCAACCTAATTCATAAGGTTGCATGAATATTTAAAAATAATTTAGCACTATAACTGCCAGTTGGCACTCCATAAAGATTAGTTTTTTTGTTGTGATAATGCCAATTTAAAGATGGATATTAAGATTAAATGACAAGGTAAAAATGCATACTTGAGTTCCTCTTAATGGCTTTAAGAACAGAAAGTTAATATGGAGTAATTGAAAAGAACTAGATATAGTTAATAAATTTTCACTTATTCATTTAGTTAGTAACTCAAAATTGGAGAGTGCCTTGGAATAAAGATATAATGAAAATGCATATTTTAAAATATCACGTCATGTCAAATTAGACTTAACATGTGTATTTAAATTTACTGTGCCATGACATTTTTATTGGCACATGTAACTAATATCCTATAATGATGCTATGAGGCAAAGTGTGATAGAGTATTTGGACTCAATAAAGAATAATTCTTTTATTTCTAGTGTCATTCAGTATCAAGAGACCTATTAATAGAAGATCATTGATAGACTTAAATGTAACAGCTGTCTGAATGTTATTACACACTCATAAAATACCTTTCAAAGTGAGAATATACAGAAGATTTGTTTCAGAGTTCTTCCATACTATTTCATGAAAATTTATATAATGTATTTCACAGTGCAGATAGGGTTAGAGATGGAATAAAATAGAATGTATGAGTAAATACTATAGGTATAAATTTAACTGAACTGTATTTTAAATTAAACCTTGTCCTCATTCCTAAATATTTAGGAAACTATGTGTATAGTATAATAATTTATGTTATTGAAAAACACAGATTTGCATAAAAATGCCCATTTTGGGTTTTTATCTAAGCATAACTTTGATGGCTTCTGCTATAAATTGCCCCATCATTATTTTCCCATAATTTTCCTTACCAGTCTTCCCATTAGAATATTACCTCCTTAACAAAGGAATCTAGGTCTGTTTTGTTTAAATTAATCCTCAACATGTAGCAATCTGCCTTGCACTAAAAATGCCATATTATTTTTTCCCTGGCCAGATATCTCAATTGATTGAAGCACTGTGGTTTCACCCAAAGGATGTAATTTCAAATCAGTTAGGGCACATATCTAGGTTGTGGGTTTAATCCCTAGTAGGGATGCCTATGGATGGTAACCAATTAATGTTTCTTTCTTACATTTATGTTCTCTCTCTCTCTCTCTCTCTCTCTCTCTCTCTCTCTCTCTCTCTCTCTTTCTGTCTCTTCTCTTTAAAAAAAATCAATAAAAACATTTTATGGTGAAAATTTTAAAAAGATACAGAATGCCATATTCTTTATTAAATATACAAAAAGTTTAACAATTACATAATATTTAGTAAAACAATAGAATCAGAAATATTAAATAAGAGAAGAAATTTAGGGATAATCTAGTCTACACATCACATTTTATAAATAAGAAAACTAAGTCTAAGAGGCAGCAGATAGAATGCTTAAGATCACTAAGTAAGTCTATGTTAGAGATTATATAAATGGTCATAAGAGTATTGATAATTTTAGAGATTTTTAAGTGTTAATTATCCAAGTATCTATTCTATCATTATTTCACTTAGTAATGAAACATTGCACATTGATATTTCAAATCACTTTCTCCTTTGATGATAAAGAGTAGTCTCCTTAATGAGAATGGATTGTTGGTGAAATAAATGAACATAAGGTGAAGAATAATTTTTCTTGTCACTATATATGATACTCCTGAAATATACAATGGGCAATACTTTAAAATTAACTCAATAAATACTGATAGTATTTTCTCAAATTCTAGTTTCAGCTATAAAAGATGAAGATCAGGAAATAGCATATTCAAAGTTTTTAACGTTATGTGTTAGGATATAATCTTAGGACTTTCTAGTTTAAGTTTGGAATTATCTACTAAATAACTGAATAACTAATAGATAAGTATAGAATGATTAATGGATAAGTATACAGAACACTACTAATTATCTTTTGGTTTCTTGTCTTTTTTCTCCCACTTCAGAAGTTCTACCTAGTGACTGCATTTCACGGTCTTCTTGAGGTTTGTTATGGTCATATGAATGTGTCCTCACTAATGAGAAATGAAAAGAGGTGGTACGTGCAACTTTTTGTTATTATTATTGTTAATCCTCACCCAAGGATGTTTTTCCATTTATTTTTAGAGACAGCAGAAGGAGGAAGAGAGGAGTAAATTGAGGGATGGAGAGAGAAAGAGAGAAAGACATTGATGTGAGAGAGCATATTGATTAGTTGCCTCTCCCACATGCCCCTTCCAGGGCCAGGTATTGAACCGGCAGCCCAGGTATGTGGCCTGGACTGGCAAACAAACTCTAAACCCTTCCGTGCATGGACATGCTCTAACCACTGAGAACCACTTGCCAGGGTGACATGTGCAACTTTTGACACATCATAGCATTGCACTCTTTCATCAGGACAGAAGTTTAAACTCAGACCTGGTAGTACTATGTCTTGGACCATGCAGACCATACAGTGCCTTGCAGATGGCAGATCTATAAGAGATCTTGGTTCCTGAATAACATTCTAGAACTGAGCTAACATACTAGTAACCTTAGATATTTGGGAAAAAATAGGAAAACATCTATCTTATTTTAGCTGCTGGATGTCCAGGTCTCATTCCTATATAGATAATGATATATAGCCTAAATACTAACTTATATATATAGTAAGCAAAAAATCCAGAGAGAGACAGAGGGATACAACCCTAAGTTAAGCAGTAGATAAAATTCAGATCCTAGATGTAGGTAGAAAATAGATGGAAGAACATGAGAGGGAAATTAATTGAAAACATCTATGAGAACTACAGATTGGGAGACACACACTACTTATGGATACAAATCACCCAGCATGAGTACAGATAAGAATTGGAAATAAGGAACTTCAGAAGGTCTATTCCTTTTCTGGTTAGCTCAGAGAAATTATGTTGGAAATAAGGTTAACAAAGAGCAATAAAAAATAGTGTCTTCTTAGATAGGGAAATAAACGAATAGATGAAAAGCAGGTGGGCTAAATGAACAAGGTATGGTGAACAGAATTGATGAACATGTAAATATGAAAAATTCTTTACAATTTCATTCAGGGATCCATTTATTTAAAGAGCTTTTTAAAGGATTGATTAAGTAGTGGGGCTTCAGCTTATTGCTTAATTCAGCCAAGATAATATATTTCTGAATCTCAGCTTTATCACCTGAAAAAGAGTGGTTTTAAGAATTTGATAAAATTATAATGGGAAGTAAATGGCACATAAAAGGCTTTGATTATTCTTATTGATATCATTGTTAGAGAAAATGAGGCAACTAGTTCTCTGTAGGATGTGACATTATCAAAGTAGAAGATGATCATTTATTTATGCTTTGAAAAATAAATAGATATCATTCAGAGAGAGCAAAATAGCATTTTTTGAAGAAAAGAAAGAATATAGCTAAAGGCAAAAGGCATGTAAGAACATCATTTATAAAGGAAATTAAGAGAGATTTACTAAGCTTGGAACACAGGTCATAAAATAGGAAATAATTGAAAAGTTAAGTAAGAACAAATCCCAAAAGACTTGATTACCAAATAAGAGATATTAGACATAATCTTACATGAAAAACAAGTATAACTTTTAAACCAAACAGTGTTATTAAAGATATGTTTTATACAAAAACTCAATCTTCATTTTGGCAAATGGAAGAGTAAAGAGAAAGCCACACTAAAGGGATAGTGGACAAAATATGTTTTAAATAATTTTACAAGAGAAAACTGATGTCTAAACTAAATCAGTGGAAATAAGCATACATAAGTGGGTGAATTGAAGAGATCCTGAAATAAAATTTATATCACTTGATAAACAACTAGATGTGGGATCCTATGTTTATAGCTTGAGAATCTGTGACTCTAGTGACTAAAGCTTCAAAAACTGGGGAAGAATTAGATTTGTGGAGGTAAAAATGATTGGGGAAGTTTTATAACGTCCAGTTGTTGCCAAGAGTATATATGTATGCTTTGCCTATATAGCCTTAAGATGAAATGCAGCATTTTTAATGTTTCTCTTATATTTTTACTATGTCTGTTGCCTCGTATATCTACATACATCTTGGTAAGGAGTTTTTATTTATAGAACAGTGGTTCACTCCCAAGAAAACATCTGAATTTCAGTGTGAAGGAGCTCACTGCATGACAAAGAGTAGTTTTGGCTGTGTGCTAGGCACAGTGGGAGGAACACATTGATGACACCCCCTGAATTCATGGATGTGAGCCTTAGTAGGGAAACAGACAAATTTTACATGCCAACTTGACTGGGCAAAGGGGTGTGTTTGTGAGAGTGTTTCTGGATAAAATTAGCATCAGAATGAATAGACTTGGTAAAATACATAGCCCTCCTCATGTGGAGGGCACTATTCCATCTTTGAGGACCTGAAATAACAAAAAGGTGGCTGAAGGAAAAATTCACCCCTTTCTACTTCTTGCTTTGCTGCTTGATATGGAATAGTACTTGTCTTCTGCCTCTGGACGGAGTTTAACAGCAATGTTCACCCATTTGTCAGGTCTTTGCAGTGGAGAAGAATTACACACCTGGCTTTTCTAGGACTCCATCTTGCAAACAGCAGATCATGGGACTTCTCTGACTCCATAATTCACTCATGAGAATGATTACATTCATATATACATACTAGAGGCCCAGTGCATGTGCGCAGGGTGTGTGTCCCTCAGCCCAGCCTGGGAAATTGAATCATAGAGGTGTTTTGTTCATTCATGCTCCCCATCAAAGGGATTCAAATAAATTTACAATTTTATTTTGGAAGATTAAAATCAGAAAGTACAAAGTTACAAAACTGATGCTTTGTAGTTAAAATCTCAGACTTTTTAGATAGAACAACTCAAGATCAGGTAGCTGTTGATGTCATTACAAAAAAAATGTGTCCAAAATATATTCCAATATGCCCTTTCTTATTTACCTCATGTATAATAGAAATGGAGTGATTGCCATCCATTAGAAACAGCTAGTATTATTGAAGAAGAGGAGAAGCAAAAAATCACTATCCAATTTAGAAAGGCATGGTGAAGCAGTAAGAGGAGAAAGAAAGAAAAAGACTTGCCTATGTAAAGACCATTACATCAATAAGACTTTTCATCTTCAATCCACAAGGGCCTAATCCCTACCATTACTGAGCCAGTTAGGCTAATGCAAAAGTGATATTCCCTATAAAATCCCAAGATATAGATGACCTAAGTAAATGAAAACTAAGTGGAATAAGTGGGGAGGAGACAAGGCGCATGGATATCCGTTGGAGGAGGGAATAAATACAATGCAGAAGCAATTGTCAATTTAAGAGGCGTTTTTAATGAGTTTATTTGAACCAAACTGATAACAATTGATGGGAAGCAAAATCTCAAGGGATTGAGAAAATGCTCCAGAGGATGGCAGTTTTGCACCTTATTTCATTTTCCTTACAATCAGAGGAGGAGGCACAAGGGGTTACATGAAATCCATTGGTGAGAGATTAGGGAGGCAGGAGAAAGCAAAGTGGGGGAATTTTCTGGGGGTGGATAAAAGTAAAACAAATAGATACATACTTGTTTACATTGGTGGGTACAGGATAGCTAGCAGCTAACAATTAACAAGATAACAAGAAGAATGAGGGGTTTTGTGATCTCTGCTCTGGTGGGAGATTGTGCCCGTAAGGATATTAAAAAAGAAAGAAAGAAGGAAGAAAGAAAGAAAGAAAGAAAGAAAGAAAGAAAGAAAGAAAGAAAGAAAGAAAGAAAGAAAGAAAGAAAGAAAGAAAATTATTCTGTCCTCCCAAAAGTTTGTCATCATAGATACAAAAGACAATAGAAAAGCTCAATTAAGATAAAGACTGACCTTTGTCAAGAAAGATACAGGTCTAGGACCATGACTACCTGCCATAACTTTCCTTTAGTTAGGAAGTTTTAATTCTACTATTATGGGCATAGTTATGTAGCCAGTTAACATTAATAAAGAAAAGAGATCAAAGGGAGAGTTGCCTTTGATGTGTTGAGCATACTCAGCTAAAAGGCATGGCCTGTCTATATCACAGGGAAGCTACAGCCTCACACCCCAGGAAATTCCAATATTGTCCCTAAAGGGGATTAACGCCTCTCCTTTCCCCACTCTGTCCTGTATTGGAGGGAGAAGCATATGGTAGGACATACACAGTAGAAGTTGGAGTGGCAAGGGGACGTGTTGGTCTGTCAGTTTAGCCTGGGAAACAATGGATTGGCTAGTGCCGTGTTTATCAAACTGCGGCTCGGGAGCCACATGTGGCTCTTGGCCCCTTGACTGTGGCTCTTCCACAAAATGCCACAGCCTGGGTGAGTCTATTTTGAAGAAGTGGCATTAGAAGAAGTTTAAGTCTAAAAAAATTGGCTCTCAAAAGGAATTCCAATTGTTGTACTGTTAATATTTGGTTCTGTTGACTAATGAGTTTGCCGACGAATGGGCTAGTGGATGGACCCAAACAGAAGCATGCAAAAATCGTGGACTCACCTATTCTCTGTCCATATCCATGTGGCCTTTAGCAGTTGCATGTCCCATGGCTGTTCAGACCCCACATGTAATAGACTTCAGCTGGAATACAAGCTAAGCCAGCCAGATGCTGGGCTGGACAGAACTTTAATATGGAGCAGAAATTCTTGGCAGTGGCCTTCACTCTGGCCCTGCTGAAGACAAGATTGGACTTTTTCCATGGCCAGAAGACAGAGATGGGACCTTGGAGGGAAACCCTTTAATTTTACATCAACAATAAAGTTTTCCATTAACACCCATCCTCCTATGGAGACATCAGGAAATTATTTTCCTCAAAGCACCCCAAGAACTCCACTTCCACTGAAATTAAGACCATTTACTTTAGGTCTCTGAGCTTGTTAGACTCTTCATGAAGGCCTTTTCTGAGCTTGTCAGGTTTACTATGTGGCCCCTTTTCTGTCCACACAATGATAATCTTCTCTGCAAGTACCTAGTCACATAGCTTTGATTTAGAAAATATATGTTTAATCATATTCACAAAGAAAAATTTAAATTAACAGACCCTCCCCATTTAAAAAAAACACACAAAACAACCTTTATAATAAAGAGACTGTCATACCCTCAGATGAGATGGCTGCCCCCATGTGGTCATATGATAGCCACCACAAGATGGCCAGCAGGGGAGGGCAGTTGTGGGTAACCAGGCCAGCAGGGAAGGGCAGTTGGGAGAAATTGGTCCAGCAGGGGAGCAGTTAGGCATCAATCAGGCTGGCAGGGGTGTGATTAGGAGATGATCCGGCTGGCAGGCAGAAGCAGTTAGGAGCAAACAGGCAGGCATGCAGGCAGGTGAGCAGTTGGGAGCTAACAGTCCTGCATTGTGAGAGGGATGTCCGACTACTAGTTTAAGCCCAATCACTGATCCCTGTGGGATCAGGCCTACACCAGCAGCCAGATATCACTCAAGGGGTCCCAGATTGGAGAGGGTGCAGGCTGAGCTGAGGGACACCCCCCACAATGCATGAATTTCATGCGCTGGGCCTCTCATGTATATATATAAACAATTAAATATCATCCAGTACTATGCTAAAATATAATTAGTATTATTTTAAATTAATTTATTGTATAAGATAATACAAATAACTATATGTTAATCTTATGAATAAACATTTTCAGTATAAAGGAACTAGAACAAGTTAACTTTAAACAGTGAATTTAATTTATAAGTACTATTATGGACTAATAATTTTTCTTATCAAAATATATATTTGTATGTGAAAAAAAGTTCTTATCTTCAAAACTATTGATGGCATTAAAGAGAAGAAAAATTTAAGAACTTATCTACATGAAGTGAGAAATAAGAGATGAGATAAAAATATTCATTAAAACCTAGAGTATCTGTTTCAAATTCAATATTTAGAAATTTTTAAGCAATGTTACTATAAATTTAATGTAAAAAATGGCCATAAATAGGTAATTTTGCAATATAAATGAATAAAATTTTCTGAGTTCACTAATAATTTATTGATTGAATCTGTATTTTTAAGGAAAATTAGATATTTGCAAACATAAAGAATTTCATAACTAGCTTAAAAGTTAGTTTTCTTAGAATTCCCAGGTAAGTTTTATTCAACATTTTCAGGATCTAATTCATGGAAAGGAGAAAAAAAAATGGAGTTAATTACTTAAGATTTATTTTCAATTGCTTCTTAGAAATCTATCTGAGTTTGTTCCTATTTTTAATTTTTTTTTTTAACAAAAACATTATATTACTCTTTCTTTTCCTGGCAATAAGATGGAATTTGAAAGAACATATTTACATAGTGTCATTTTCTATATCATGTTTTGTTTTTTGTTTTTTATTAAGGTATTACATATGTGTCCTTATCCCCCCATTTCCTCTCAACCCCACACCCATTCATTCCCACACCCACCTGGTGTCTGTGTCCATTGGGTAGGCTTATATGCATGCATACAAGTTCTTTGGTTGATCTTTCCCCACTATCCCCATCCTCCCCTACTTTCCTTCTGAGGTTTGACAGTCTGATCCATGCTTCTTTGTCTCTGGATCTGTTTTAGTTCATCAGTTTATATAGTTCCTTATATTCCACAAATGAGTGAGATCATGTGATGTTTATCTTCCTCTGACTGGCTTCTTTCACTTAGCAAAATGCTCTACAGGTCCATCCATGCTGTTGCAAATGGTAAGAATTCCTTCTTTTTTACTACAGCATAGAATTCTGTTGTATAGATGTTTTTTAATCTGCTCATCTGCTGATGGGCACTTAGACTGTTTTCAAATCTTAGCTATGGTGAATTGTGCTGCTAGGAGCATAGGGGTGCATATATCATTTCTGATAGGTGTCAATAGTTTCTTGAGATATATTCCTAGAATTGAGATCACTGGGTCAAATGGGAGTTCCATTTTAGTGTTTTGAGGCAAGTCCATACTCTTCACAGTGGCTGCACCATTCTGCATTCCCACCAGCAGTGCACAAGGCTTCCTTTTTCCCCACATCCTCACAAGCACTTGTCACTTGTTGATTTGCTGATGATAGCCATTCTGGCAGATGTGAGATGATACCTCATCGTTGTTTTGATTTGCATCTCTGGGAACATTAGTGACTGAGCATGTTTTCACATGTCTCTTGGTTCTGTATGTCCTCTTTCAAGAAGTATCTATTTAGGTCCTTTGCCCATTTTTTGATTGAGTTATCTTCCTTTGTTAAGCTGTATGAGTTCCCTAAAAATGTTGGAGATTAAACCCTAATGGGTGATAACATTGGCAAATATGTACTTCCATGCAGTGGGCTTTCTTGTTGTTTCCTTGATGGTTTCTTTTGCTGTACAGAAGCTGTTTTTTTTGTTTTGTTTTGTTTTGTTTTGTTTTTGTTGTTGTTATTTATTTATTTGTTTGTTTATTTATTTATTTTTTAATGTAGTCCCATTTTCTCTTTAGTTTCCATTGCCTGAGGAGCTGTATCAATGAAAATATTGTTTCAGCATATGTCTGAGATATTGCTGCCTGTGGATTCCTCTAGTGTTTTTATGGTTTCCCGTCCTATGTTTAAATCATTTATCCATTTTGAGTTTATTTTTGTGTATGGTGTAAGTTGGTGGTATACTTTCAATTTTTTTTTTTGCATGTATCTGTCCAATTTTCCCAACACTATTTATTGAACAGACTGTCTTCACTCCATTGTATGTTCTTGCCTCCTTTGTCAAGTATTAATTAAGCAGAGTGGTTTCAGTCAATTTCTGGGTTCTCTGTTTTATTCCATTGGTCTATCTGGTGCCAGTTCCAGGCAGTTTGAGAACAGTGGCTTTGTAATACAGCTTGATATCTGGTAGTGAGAACCTTCCTACTTTGTTCTTTCTCAGTATTGCTGTAGCTATTCGGGGTATTTTTTTTCTTTCTTCAATTCCAGATGATTTTTTTTGGAGAGTTTGTTCTAGGTCTGTGAAATATGTTGTTGGTATTTTAATAGGTAGTGCATTGAATCTGTAGATTGCTTTGGGTAGTATGGACATTTTAATGATGTTGCTTCTACCGATCCATGAACACGGTAGGTTCTTCCATCTGTTTATATCTTCCTGTATCTCTTTTTTCAGTGTCCTGGGTAGTTTTCTGAATATAGATCTTTTACCTCCTTAGTTAAGTTTATTCCTGGGTATCTTAATTTTTTTGGTGCAATGATTAATGTGATTGTTTTTTAATCTCTCTTTCTGTAAGTTCACTATTGGTGTATAAAAATGCCATAAATTTCTTAGCATTAATTTTGTATTCTGCTACATTGCTGAATTCATTTATTAAGTCTAATATTTTTTTATAATAAAAGTCTAACATTTTCTATGTACAATATCATGTCATCTGCAAATAATAACAGTTTTATGTTTTCATTTCCAACTTGTGTATCTTTTTTTTCTTGTTGTCTAATTGCTATGGCTGGCACTTCTATTACTATGTCCAACAGGTGGGGTGAAAGTAGGCATATATCATTTTAATTTTATAATATTTATCTTACTTTATAAAGAACATGTGGTGTATGCTCCTAAAATATTATCTTAAAATTTTTTTAAAGTAAGGCTCCAGGCACAAAAGTGTAATATTTAAAGAAATTATATATTTCTATTAATGTGTTTCTTATATAATAATTGAACACCTCAGAAATTCAGAGTGATATTTAAATTCAGCTGGGACATTGTGAATATCAGAGTTCTATAATGATTCCAGCATTATTTACATGTAGTTGGCATTTATTTTTAATATACTAGCAAAAACACTTAACAGAATACAGGATGATTTTCAGTATGTCTCTCACACAATCATAATACTTCCTGTGAGCAGTAGTCACCTGTGAAGCAATCTTTTTGCTTTTACTCTATTTCCAATTTATATTGTCTAAAATGACTTAACACAGCATAAGTTTACTCTATTTTACTTACAAATATAAAAGAAAAGTCTTTCTGCTTTATGAAATATTTTTCTTTCTTCCATATATCTTTCCAAACTAACAAAAACAACGCATATCAGATTTGATGTTAATCTTGCATCCCTCTAGACTTTTAGTCAGGTAAACATAAAATCTGCATATTATAATTACTACAAATCTTGAAAGGTTAATTTGGATATAATTTTTCTTAATGGATCATCTGTTCCACTTGGAAAGCAATGATAATTTTGTATTGTCTCATGTCTCTCACCAAAAACCTTCTACCAAAAATATTTCAAAATCTACCTCCCAGAAATCAGGCAATTTCAAGCTCTACTAAGTCACTTAATACATATATATTCAAAATTAATTGTTTTACATCTTAAAATAGGTTAATTCTTAACACAGTTAAACAAGCTTGGATAATTTCCATGATTGTAGTATGTTTATATATTACCGCTTTTTTTCTTTTTTCTTTTTTTTTTTCAAAAAGAGCTTATAAAAACTCCTTGAATATTTAATTTAACTAAAAATAATTTAAATGATTTGAAAATGTTTATGTCTTTGAGGCTATATTCATATTTATTATTACAAAAATTTATAAGGCACAATGCTATATTTTCCATCTATTATAGCAGTATTGTTATATATGCTTAAAATGTTATAAACAGTTTGTGTTCCTATATTCCTAATCTCTTCAATAAAATTTTAATGAATATCAATCAGTCTTTCTTATCCTATTTTATAAAGAGGAAACATGCAAATTGACCATCACACCATGACAAAGATGGCAATGCCCATAGCCACAAGATGGTGGTGTCCAGTCCTCAGGCCTATCAGAGTCCCTCAGTCCTTTTAGCCCCACCAGGGGGGTGGTAGGTGCACGGCGGGGCTGGATCCATCCTCAGCCCCCCACCTGCCCAGGGCTGGCCCAAGGCACAGGCAAGCCTCAGATGTTGGCTGCCCAGACAATGCCCAAGGCACAGGAAAGCCTGGGATGGCAGAAGTCCATCTGCCACCCGAGGAGCAGGCAAATCTTGTATGTCAGCTTCCCAGACACCCAGGGCAGCCCAAGGCCCAGGTAACCAGGGCTGGCTGAAGCTTGCACTGCTGGCAGTGGCAGCAGCAGAGGTGTGATGGGGTGTTGCCTCCCCTGATTGACGAGTCGCCTCCCACCCCTGAGGGCTCCTGGACTGTGTATGGGGCAGGCCAGGCTGAGGGACCCCTTTCTCCAGTGCATGAATTTTCATGCACCAGGCATCTAGTTAAATGATAAACTTTTGTAAAAATGCTAATTGCATATTCTAGAATTTCCCCATAAATATGTTTAATTTTTGGAAGAGATGACAATTTTTTCTATTGAGGTTTTGAGAGAGATGTTTCTAGCTGACATTTATCAAGATAATCTAGTTGATCTTAAGTTTTCTGAAAAAACCTTTTTGTGATAAATAGAATATAAAACTGAGTAAGGCACCAAATTTTTAGTATTGTGCTAAAAATAAATTATGATATAACAAAAGCCACAATTTTTCAGAGTTTTAATTTCCACAAAAAATAAGTTTGATTGGATAATTTCTAAGTTTTGGAGAGTGCTACAATTCTACAAAAAGGTTATTTTATTGACATGAGCTACCTTTTTTAGGCTGAATAAATATTACAAAATTAGACTTTAGTTTAAATATTATAATTGTATATTAGTTTATTTACATAATTTTCAGATGTTTTATTGTTATTCTACAAACAACTAAAATTAAATCCTGTTTTTTTAAACAAGTATCATAAAATGTTGAGGTGCCACTTTTTGTGTGTGTGTATGTGTGTGTGTGTGCGCGTTTTCAGAAAGTTAGATCTTACTGTTCCTTTTCTCTTCTTAATTGAAAGTGGTATTAGTAAGGATGCCTGGAACAGGGATATTATGTGTTTTGAAGTACTAGTCATTAGGAAAATATTAAAACATTGATATCATTTAGAGAAAAACAAAAAATATATATTACTTTTAGAACAGTATTTTCTATTTCAGTATTATAGCTATTACAGTTCATTCTTTAACTCCATTGAGAAAGACTAAGTATACCTGATTCATACCTTAGGATTGCATAGCACTCATGGTAGGCACTAAAAGCATGGTTAATAAATGATATTATTAATTTGGAATTGCTTACTTCTTTTGCAGTGTACAGTAAAACAACAACAACAACTCTCAGGTATCTTCAAGCTCTATCTTCTTTTTATGCTCAAGTTCAATTCTTTTTAAAATGGAAAAATGAACAAAAGAAAAGTATACCCTCCCTCTAGATACCGTTCTCCATGCTGTCTCCTCCTCAGTCTTCTCTCTATCTGGCTCTGAAGATGGTCTTGCCAAGGCTCAGGACTTGCAGAGCAAGCCAGGTGTGGTCCAAGAATCCCCACTAGTGTGGTCCTTCCCCGTCACAACCATCCTAAAGGACACCAACCAGACTCATGCATCAAAGGTAGAAGATTGGTGAGGCATTCAGGCCATGAACTCCCCTCTTTATTGTACTTCTCACTCAAGAGTCTGCATATAAAATTTAGTTTTCTCACCCTCTTTGGGGTGGTAGTTAGGAACTAGGAAAATAATGTTCCCCAACAGAGCTCTGGCTCAGTGCTTCTCAATCCTGGTGTCATACTGTAACCACTTGAGGAGCTTTAGACAAATGCCACTATTAAGCCTGCACATACATACACACACACAAAACACACAAAAGTTGACAAAATTGATCCAGAAAGGGGCACTGATATTCTTATATGTAGCCAATGTTGTAATCACTGTCTAAATTGCAAGCAATCTGGAATAGCTGCAAAAAAAAAAAAAAAAAAAAAAAAAAAAAAAAAAAAAAAAAGACAAAATAATCTGAGGACAACTAAAGAACCATATCTAAAGCTCATCATCTTCCTCCTTGCCTTATGCTAGTAGGTATGGGCATGATTTTATTTTTTCTACTGACCCATTATAAAGGTTTGGCAACTGTTATCCACATGGTGTTGGAAGCTGTGAATTTGAACAGCAATAATTCCCTGAACTACTGCAAGAATATGGCGGAGGGGATGCTACATGTGGTTATACAAGAACTCTCTCACATGCATGCTTCATCTATTGAGAATTTCTTTTCACCTCACTTTTTCTTTTCCTCAGAGTGAACCTAATATTTTATTCCCCATCATTGCTTTATTGTTAAAAAGGAAAATATAAAACATCAATTTATACAGTAAGTACTCATTTAACATCATCAACTGGTTCTGAGACTTGAAGCAAAACTACATATAACAAAACCAATTTTACCATAAGCTAATTGATATGGCATCTCATCAATGTTATAACAAAACAATGTTGAACCAAATAACGTTATTTGAGGACCTGTTGTATATTGTCCTGTGCTGAAAAAGAAATCAAGTAAATACACAGAAATTATCTTTCCTCCCTTTCCTACTGCATGTTTTTAAAACAGTGGCATACACTTACATAGGTTTACCTTATTTCTCACTCCTACTTTTAATTGAAGATTTTCCCACCATGAGAGTTTAAGATCATAGTCCCATAATTTTAGAGTGACTAGTGTAATACATAATACAAGGGAAATTTTGTTTTTTTAGAGTCATATTTGATTGTATATCCAAATTTTTATTCATTATTAGCCATGACTGCTAAACCCAAAACTTAATTTACTCTTTTTAAATATGATGCATAAGCATTTTATAAAAAACAAAAGAATGGACCTGGTATTTTTCTGTATTACATTCACTTGAAAAGGTTTGTTTTGTTTTGTTTTTATTCCCATAACTTTTTTTTTAAAGAAATACTTCTGTCACTATTGAGTATATATATTCTCTGTATGCTTAGGTTGATTTATATAATTTATCACCATAGTTTTACTGGTAAACCTACTTCTAAAAAAGTTGTAAAATATTACCAATGTCATCTTTAAAAAATCCAATAAGAAGATTTAAGCAAAGTTGGAAAAATGTTATATATGAACAGATTTATCACTGGATTCTAATAAAATAAAAGAGCTCAAATTTGCCTTCTAAGTGCACTGAGTTTATACATTAACTCAATCAATCAGTCAGTCATTTAGTCAATAAAGGTTAATTGAGTACTAGACTCTGCATATGATTAGTTTTGGTGCCAGAAAAACTAACAATACCAATACATTCAAGGATGCAGTAATGAAATTTCTACACTCGTTGTATTTGTAAACTGTTAAACTTAAAGCCTAATTAATCAAACATTTTAAATTAGTAAATAACTCAAGCTCTCCTTCTATTAGTAAAAGTCAAGTCAACAAACCCAATGTTTTTTTCTCCACAGCCTCCCATTTAACAATTGGTTATGCTTATAAATTTGTGGAATCACATATATCCATCTTTGATTCATGTAGAGAAATGAGAGATCAATTCTCACAATGCATATAATTCAAAATAATTTTTATCATGAAAATCTTCCATTGTTTCCTATTAGAGAGTATAAATTGTATAAGACATGTGTATCAAATATTCAGTGTCAAAACTCACGGTCCTACATATTCTTAAAAATAAGACAGCAGCCTCCAAATGGAGCTGCTTATGCCCCATGTCACCAACTGAGACTTAATTACAGTTCTGACACCCCCAGAAATAAAAATTTAAGTCAGTCATTCAGAAATAGCCTAATGAGCAATAGTCAGGTAACCTACCTGACAGACCCCTGCCTTTCCCAAAAAGAAAGTAACCTTGCAATAACCAATCCTTTTTTGTGTGTGTCTAGTATAACTTTCTATAGGTGGGACAATACACAAAACCTATAGCTCCCCTGTGCTTACCAGAGGACATACCTGAAGTTCTAATTATAATTTTATCACTTTACTAGCTGTACACATTTGTGGAAATTGCCCTGACCAGTTTTGCTCAGTGGATAGAGCATCAGCCTACAGACTGAAGGATCCTGGGTTTGATTCCAGTCAAGGGCATATACCTTGATTGCAGATGATCAATGTTTCTCTCTTATCAATATTTCTAACTCTCTATCCCTCTCCCTTCCTCTCTGAAAAAAAAATCAATAAAATATATTTTAAAAAATTGTGGAAATTTTCTAACACAATTTGTGATACCATTGCAATTAGCTAATTATTAATCACTAGAGGCCCAATGCACAAAAATTTGTGCACTTGCTGGGGGGTCCCTCAGCCTGGCCTGCACCTCTCACAGTCCAGGAGTCCTCAGGGGATGTCCTACTCTCATCTGTGGGAGAAGACTGGATGGGCTGATCAGGGGATGGTGCCAGCCACCCCCCCCCCATCACCCTTCTGCAGTGATTGGTTGCTTCCCCCTCCCCCCATCACTGTTCCCTGCCTCTGCCCACTAGCACATGCTTTGGCTGGCCTGGCACCACCTGAAAGCTGAACCCGCCCCCTGCCTACTGGTCATTCTGCTGTTCGGTCCCGATTTGCATATTTCACTGTTATTATATAGAATAGGAAAGGAGCAAAGGGAAGGGAAGACATTATAGGCATATTCCCTGCAAAATATTGGGGGAAGGGGACTGGACAAAGAGAAGGCAGACACATGCCCAGTAAAGATGTGATGATGAGGGAAGGTGCTTACTGTCAGTCACATCTGGAAACAGAGGTCAGAGGTCATTGGGCAGAATGGGCACGGCCAGTGTAAGCCCATAAAGATTTGGCATGCTTAACCTTCTAAACAAAGTTCATTCTCATGTCGTTGGCTCCTTTGGAGCATTGCCCTTGACTCCTGGCTTGTGGGGCTTCTTTGCTCCTGCTTCCCTGCATTTGCCCACATGACCCACAGCCATCTGGGTCCCACACACGATGATCTAATGGACTAAACTAGCCTGATGCTGTACTGTACCTATCTCCGACACAGAAAGGAAACTGTGGACACTGACTTGGCTTTTCTACTGAAACCCTAGCTATACTTCTTTCATGACTTGACTAAGGGAAATGGGGCTTTAGAAACCCAGGGATTTAATTCTGCACAGATAAAAATCACTCATTCTCCCATGCAAATCTCAGAAAATTATTTTTCTTGGGATATCATAAGAACTCTCCCAGCAGCACCCAGTGAGAAAGAGCACCCCTAACTTCATCCAATATCATTTGCATCTCAGTTTTCCATGTGAACCAAAAAGGGGTCTATAAAAAGT
Organism: Pipistrellus hanaki; assembly: GCF_964339955.1. Lineage (NCBI taxonomy): Eukaryota > Metazoa > Chordata > Mammalia > Chiroptera > Vespertilionidae > Pipistrellus > Pipistrellus hanaki. Next base: position 172,654,325 of record NC_140503.1, on the reverse strand, counting down.
AAATTCACAGGGTCATCTGGTCAAAAATTCTTAACTTGAAAGGTCATGACAGGTGGTCATGCTTCAGGCACATAAATTTTAGTATAAGTTTTATATTTGCCTTAAGCGAGCTCTGCCCATTGTTCTCGTGCATCTAGTTTAACACATTTTAGAACTACAAATAATGACCTTCAAGAGAATAATTTTAAGTATCAAAACCCACCTTGGCCTTGTTTCCTTTCCCTTTATTAAATTTTCTTTAACTTTTCTTCCTTGATTTCAAATGCACGAAAGAAACTGCAAAAACTGTTATTCTCCAAAGCATTTGAGATCTTGCTTCCCAGCAATTGTCATCAGTTTGGCTCAAATAAATGCTTATAAAAATGCTCTACAGGTTTAGATGTTTGTTACATCTACACTCATTCATAAAAGATGAATTTAAATTTCTAGAATGAAACCATTAAATACATGCAAGATGTGTGTCACTTATTTAGCATTCAAAAAAATGGTAGCTATTCCAGGAGAAGATCTATCTTTTTGGCATCTTTGCTCTCAATTCTATCAGGTTCAAGATATTTCCATTTTTTCAATTGCCAAAGTGTTCTCTATCTTATTATCTTCATAATACAAAAAATATGAATATTCATCTCTCTCCATACAATAAATATTTTCAGCATTTGGGTCATATGGTCTTTGCACCAACTATCAACTCTGTCATTGTATCACAAAAGCAGCCATAGATAACATAAATCAATAGTCATGGTGCCATAAAGAGGTAATATGCAAATTAACCATCACTCCAACACATAGGATGGCCATTCCATGTAACCAAAGATTGCCACCCCCATGTGGACACAATATGATCACCACAAGATGGCCTGCAGGGAAGGCCAATTGTGAGGAGACCAGTCCTACAGGATAGAACAGTTGGGGGGACTAGGCTTACATGGGAGGGCAGTTAGGGTTGACCAGGCCAGTAGTGGAGGGTAGTTAGGGGTGACCAGGCCTGCAGGGGAGGGCAGTTAGGGGCAATTGAGCCAGCAGGGGAGCAGTTAAGAATAGATCAGGCTGGCAGGGGAGTGGTTAGGGGTGATCAGGCTGGCAGTCAGAAACAGTTAGGGGCAATCAGGCAGGCAGGAAGGCAAGTGTTTGGGAGCCAGGAGTCCTGGACCCAGATTGGAGAGGGTGCAGGCTGGGCTGAGGGAGACACAGTCCCCCCATGCACCAATTTTATACACTGGGCCTTTAGTCTACATTACAAAAGGCCAAGGGCCATCACGACCTAAATGATCAGATGGATGATAGGTCACCAGGAAGTGCATGGACACCTCTAGGCTCCTTCCCACCCGGCCCACAAGCTCCTATCACAGCAAGGCTGGACATCGACTTTCTTTTGGACAAAGCCATGTTGGTGGGGGCTGACAGAGGCAGTTGGGGGCAATCAGGCCAGCAGGGGAGCAGTTAGGGGTGATCAGGCAGACAGGCAGAGGCAGTTAGGGGTGATCAGGCAAGCAGGTAGAGTGGTTAGGGGCAATCAGGCAGGCAGGCAGGTTGAGCAGTTAGGAGCCAGTGGTCCCAGATTACTCCTAGAGATTGAAATTAGAAGGTCACATTTTATAAATCTGTCAAAAAATAATTTCTTTTTAATCTTTTCAATCATTTAAAAGTCTAAAAACATTCTTAGCTCATTAAATATACAAAAATAGATTGCAAGCTTTATTTGACCATCAGGATACAATTTGCCAAACATTATATTAGCTTATTGTTTATTTTTATGTTAACAACCAACTTTCAAGTTGGTGGCAAGCTCAATCAGCCTGGCTCCTTAAGTGACTATGTTTGAGATCCCTCATTGCTGTCTGCTAACGGGGTTACAGTATAAATGAGAATGTTTAATTAAACAAGGAGGCCATTAGACTGAGGTGGCTTTAATGCCTTATAATCTACATAAACAAACTAAAAACTAAGCCTATATATGGCCTCAACATTAAGAAATCAAAACCTAAGGACAATCAATCACAAACAGCCAAATAGGCTTTTCCAAATACTTAAGGCATAGTCAAGCAAATCATTTCCTGGCTCATTATATTCTTTTATCAGTCAAAAACTCCTAACCACTTCCAGCTTGGTGCCGCTGGACTGGAATATGTTTTGGCTCAAATAAACTCTCCTATAAGTCAGTTTATCTTTTAACAGAATTAAATTTGTTTAGAAACACTGATTCCATGGTAATTAACAGGAAAGAGATAGAAAGAAGGCCAAATAGTATAGCAATGTCATTTGGGCAGCTTTACCAGAGAGCTGCAGTATTACATTCCCCAGGGAGCCTCCTGACTGTTCCCTGCATATTTCTGGGGGAAGGGGCTGGACTGGGAAGAGAATAGACACATGCCCAGTAAGTCAGGTGCTATGGGAAGGTAATTTCTTTTCAGTCACACCTGGGAACAGGTCATTGGTCAGAATGGGTGTGACCACTGCAGGGATACTTAAGTCCCTGAACAAACAAGTCATCCTTGGTTCCTCTTGGGCACTTGGTGCTCTTGGCTCTCTTGGGACTCTTGTTGTAGGAGGTGTGCTCTCTTGGCTCCCCTGCAGGCACCCACAGGGCCCCACACAAAATGGACTAATGAGCTGCAACTAGTGTGATACTGAACTAGACCAGATGCAACATGGAATAGAGGCTCTGGACACTGGCTTTGCTTTTAGCTTTTAGCTCTACTAAACCTAGTTTCACTTCTTCTATAACTGGGTTAAGGGACATGGGACTTTGGAAACACAGAGATATAATGCCACACAAATAGAAATTATTCATCCTCCTGTGTGAGTCTCAGATAATTCTTATTCTCAAGATCATAAGCGCTCTACCCCTGGCACTCAGTAGGAAAAGGGATACCCTACTTTTCCCAATAATAACATCAATATGGGGGTCACTTATGATGTGATATATAAATATACATACACATATGTGTGTATATATATACCTATATGTATATGTATGTGTGTGTGTGTGTGTGTGTGTATATATATATATATATGTGTGTGTGTGTATATATATATATATATATATATATATATATATATATAATCAAGATTTGGTTTCCAGTGTTGCATTTAATTTTAAAGATAAACATATTGCAAAATATGACTTTATCCCTGGCTAATTTGGATTGGTGGTTAGAGCTTCAGCCTGGAGACCAAATGGTCTGGGTTCAATTCCCGGTCAAGCCCGTATACCTGGGTTGCAGGCCTGATCCTAGCTTGTGTTGGGGCATGTGCAGAAGGCAACTGATTATCTCTTACACCAATGTTTCTCTCTCTCTCTCTTCCACTCTCTCTAAAAGGAATCAATTCTTGGGTGAGGATTAACCAAAAAGAAACCCCAATAACAATAATAATAACAATGACTACAACATAACTTTAAAAATTATTGTGGTCTTCTTTACTTTTTATGATCACATCATTGGTCTACAAATTTTATAGGGCCTAAAAGTTCAGAAAATAAATATAAATGTCAAATGTCATATTTAGAGAGAGATGTTGAGCTGACACTATCAAATTTTAAAATTGCTAATGTAAACCAAAATAATTCCATTATATACACTAAGCTCCAATCAGAAAGTCTAAAGCAAACCAATTGTAGTCTGTAAGAAATTCTGTGAATTGTTCCTTCATACAAACAAATGCAAATAAATGACTCTTTGGATTAATTTTTCTTATCTACATGTAATTCTTATGTTGCTCTAAAGCACTTGAGGTCTGGGGCCTTGAAGTAATGTATTTGTGAATCAATGAGTTATTTTGCCTTTCCTGTGCCTTAATTTGCTGCTCAAAGTCCACTGACGTAAATTGCATTGAAAGGATACACTCTTGATTTAAGGAAACGAAAGGGCAAGCAAGCAACCACCACACACTTTTCGTACCTTTTACCACACAAGCAATTGCACTCAATCTGTTGCTAGAAATGCTATAGTTCTGCTTCGCCCTAAATCACTGGTATTCAAAGGTTTATTACACATTCACACTCATTTATCATTTGCAAGAAATCTAATTGAGAGAATGTACAGTTGGTTGAATGCTCCATTTAAATTGTACATGTTTAATAAAAGCTTTTTAAGTTACTAATCTCAGCTCAGGAAACAACAAAAGTGCTTGCGGGTTAAAGAATAAAACATAGCAGGTAAATGTTATGGTGTGACATTTCCTTATAATGTTTCCAAGTAACAGCATTTACTGGCTTTGAATTGTTTTTACACAGCTAACATGCTCTGCTGGAAAAATTCAGCCTATTACTTATACCATGTGACAGAAATGTGATGGTAGACTTACTCCTCAGTCAAAATGCTGCGGTGAGCTGAAAATCGTGTCAATAATTATTGCACTGTAGGGAAAAGCCCAAAATAACATCTCAACTGAAATGATCTTGAGCATATCCTCATAAAATAAATAAGTCTAATTAAATAGTAGAAACTGACTTCAGTCTGTTGCTCTGCAGTCATTTTAAAATGTGATTCTGATTTTCACTTGCATTACTGAACTATCTGCATTGTTTATGGGATGGGACTGCCCAGAGGGAACCCATTTTACACAAATAACCCTTGTTGCTATTTAACCTTATTGTTTCAAAGAAAATGTGAAACTATGTAGAAAAGGAGACCAAAATGTTGAGGTTCAAAATGTGGCAAGAATAAACTTCAAAGAACCCAGCTACGTCAGCATGTGAAGTCTTCCCTCTGGCTTGATGTGCTGGAACTGTTTAGCCACATAGCAGGAAGAAGAATTAGACAGTGCTCATGAATAACTCTACAGGGCAAACATGAAATCTGTGGACCAGCTCTTTTAGTAGAAAGTTGATAAGAACCTGCCTGCCTTTTCAATACTTAGCAGATGACAGTGCCTCACTATTTTCCTTAACTTGGTAGATTAAATGCTAGTCCTACTGCGTGGCAAAGAGCAACTTTTAAACTCCATTGAAACACATTAGTGTATTAGGGGAGCATAGGCAGGCTTAGGGATTTTTTAGAATTGGGGTCCATGGGAAAAGGGCAGGGCTACAGACTAGGAAAAGGTGCATTTTCATAACTCAAGGAAGCCAGGTGTAGTTACATCTCCATAAGACAAGAGAGCAGCAACAGTAGCCAAGAAAGGTCATATTTACAAAATAAAGAGGAGGAGAAGAAAGCCCAGGGGGAAAAGAAAAACAATAAGGAGGTAGGATAGTAACCAACTTGAATGGGAATATTGACCAATCAGAGGGGATATCAAGGCACCATGATCTGCAGCCTTTATAAGCTGTTGAGAAGAACTCGGTGGGACTTTTCCCCCTCCCCACAGGGGACTCAGTTCTGTGGGATCCTTCCCTCTCCCCACATGGGAGTATGTACTTGTTCTTCAATAATCTCCACCTTTGCTATACCACTTTCTGCCCGTGGATTCATTCTTTGATTCTGACAAAGAATCCAGGTTCCAGTCCGAAAAGTAAGTATCAACAGGACAATTTTTCCTTTCCTTGGAATGGAATATACAGTGGAAGGAATGAAGCATTCCATAAACATGGCCAAAATTATTGAAATGAAAAAAATTAATGAAAATATACTCACTGATTGCTAGGGGTGTCGAACTCAATCAGAGAAGGGGCCAAAATCTAAAATCCAGCCTAAATCGCGGGCCGAATGGTTTACTGAACAGTCATAAACTGACAATGTCATAAACTGACAGCGGAGTGCAGAGATGACAGCGCGGTGCGGGCCACATTGCAAGGCCTGGCGGGCTGGATTTGGCCCGCGGGCCTTGTGTTTGACACATGTGGATTAGACTGTGAGACAGAATCTCTCTAAATAAAATACTGAGTTTTGATTTTAATAACTGATTCAGATTCCCTTGTCTCATATACATTTTAGAAAGCTGGGAGAGGAAGGATGAAGATAAGTTATTTGGCCACATGGAGTATAATATTCCAAACAGGGATCGCATGTTTGATGATGTAAAATTAAGGGGTTCCCCTCCAAGATCCCATCTCTGTCCATCTCTGCATGGAAGAAATCCAATCTTGCCTTAAGCAGGGCCAGAATTAAGGCCACTGCCCAGAGTCTCTGCTCCATATTAAAGTCCAGTCCAGCCGAAACCGGTTTGGCTCAGTGGATAGAGCATCAGCCTGCAGAATGAAAGGTCCGGGGTTCGATTCTGGTCAAACCCGGGACCTTTCATTGGTTGCTGGTACATCTCCAGTGGGGAGTGTGCAAGAGGCAGCTGGTCGATGTTTCTCTCTCATCGACATTTCTAACTCTCTATCCCTCTCAATTCCTCTCTGTGTAAAATCAATAAAATATATTTAAAAATAAATAAATAAATAAAGTCCAGTCCAGAATCTGGCTAGGTTAGCTTATGTTCCCAGCTGCAGTCCATTGCATGCGGGGTTCACATGGTCATGGGCCCTGCAGCTGCTTAAGGTCACGTGTCTATGGAGAGAAAACGTGAGCACACTCAAGTGTGGGTCACAGAGCAAGAGGGAACGAGGAGCACCAGAGAAAGGATGCTCTCTATCTGGGAATTTTAACCTTCCAAGATGCTGCATACTTCTGATGGGGTCCACCTCCTAGCCAATCCACTGTCCCACAGGCTAGACAGACCAGCAAGCACTTTCCCTAGGTCACCCTGACTTCGCTGTGCATAAGCTCATCTCCCCCTTTGTTGGATCATTTCCTCCTGTAAATTGCAAGGAATGGACCAGTGGTTCCCTGAGGAGCATGAAGTTGCCCAGATCATCATCCTTATGTCTGGCCTCCCCTTTGCTCTCGTCCGTTACTATTCACTAGTTAATTACAATGACAACACTAGGACATATCAAATAGCTTGCACAACTGCATACTCATCCCTCCCTATTTTTTGTCTGTAAAACCACTGCAGGTTTAAGGGAGATAAGGAATTCGCCCACTTTCTCTAAAAACTAAGTTTAACTTTTTCACTTCATTAGTCCATCATTAGCTTCTTCACTATTTGTGTATTTTTCTATGATGCATTCATTTCTTAACTATTTGTGTATTATTCATATCAATTGAGAAAGACATCCTTGTACTCCAGTGACAGTACACTTATCATTATTCTTGCTTACAATACATGTGCATATTCATTTTATATTGCTTCTGTATGAAACTTCTACGCATTTACTCCAAATCTTTCTGACCTCCTTTTCACCCTCATCTCTCTTCTCTCATTGCCATCTATCTCCACGTCTGTTGCATTTCTCAGACCCCAACTAGAGAAACGTCTTTTTTTTAAGGAGTCAAGTGTTTAGTGGGCCTACTCAGATAATCAAGAGTATCTTCCCATTTTAAAGTCAGTGTGTTAGTAATGTTGGTTCCAGCTATACAGTCAGTCTTTTCATTGCAGCACCTGCTTGAGTTAATCATGAAGGGAAAACATCTTTGGAACTCTGTCTACCATTAAGTGGTAAGACCTTCTGTCAGTATTCATTATCATAGAGAGAGAAGCAGTTTAATAATAGTTTTATAATGTAGGGGCTATAATTATCTTCATGTCACAGATGGAAAAATCTAATGTGGTTTAAGTTATTACCCATCATTCTTTATTTAGAAAGACATGGAACAGGAATTCAACCTATATCTATATGATTCTATTATAGAACACATACTCCTCCTCAAATACAGCCATACCTCAGAGATACTGTGGGGTGGGTTCCAGACAACCACAACAAAGTGAATATCACATAAAGTGAGTTTTAATATGTTTACAGGTGGAGGGTCTTGCCTTGCATTTTTAAAAACAAATAAACAAACAAACACATACACACACACCATCTCCATGAAGAACAATAAGGTGAAGTGCAATAAAATGAGGTCTGCCTGCAAGGACATGAATGGCAATGTCAAACCATGCTACCCCTCAATGAGCAGGTATCAAGACAGTAGTTCTAAATTAACCTTGTTAAGCGTCTATTTTTTTAATTCAGATTATGGATAAAGTACTTGAACCAGTCCTTTATAGCATAGTAAGTATTAGTTTCCTATGTGGAAATACATGCATTTGAATCTATTGCTGGTCCTGTAATTTTTTTTTTCTGTTTAGAGGACAAAATATTTAATTCTTAAATTAAAAGAGAAATAACCAATTATATTTATATTTATATACATTATATAGATTTTAAAGTATTTATTATCAGGGGGAAAAATTAAATGTTTTTCCCAATATCAGAATTACAATGCTGTAACTCTTTAAAAGGCATATGTTATTTTAGTAATTAAGTGATAATTAAAAGGATAACCACTTTAATGATGCTAAATAAAGTAGTAGCAAGATTTTAAATATTAATTGTGCATCAGTGAGTTAAAGTTAATCAAGTAGCTTATAAGGTAATTTCATATTTGTAATAGTGTTAAACATGAACTTCAACTTCTATTTATTATTATTATTTATTCTAGAAATTTTAATCAGATATGAGTATATCAAACAGAATGCGGACTCTCATAGATAAGAATCTCCAAAACACTAATTAAAAAGAGGGAGAGTTGGCAGTATGAATTTTACATACATAATCAAAGTATAAAATTTGCTAATATATTTGCATATATAGTCAAGCTATATAATTCAAGATCATATAGATTTTAAACATGAATAATATCTAAAACTGTTTTCTATGATTCAATGAATATATTGGATATTGGAGAAAGTTACCTATAGATAACTGATTATAAATGTATAGCCTTTAGAGTAATTTAAAATCCAAGATTCCAAAATTTTTCAGAAAAAATAAAAACTCAACATGTTTTCTAACTTTTCAAGTTCAGAACTGACTACATATACAGATATTGTTTCCTGAATATTTGAACTATAATTTTTTTAAAAAAGAAACTATATATTAAAGTTTGTTCATTTTTATTTTAATCAACATGCTTATTGATTTGAAAGAGACAGAAACACCGATATGAGAAAGAACATCAGTGGGTTGCCTTCCATATGTGCCCAGACCAAGGATGGAACCCACAATCTAGGTAGGTGTCCTGACCAGGAATCTACTACCTTTCGGTGCATGAGACTACCTGCTAAAATAGATCAATCAGCTGCCTTCCATTCTCACCCTGACTGGAGATCGAACCTGCAACCTAGGTATGTGGCCTGACCTGGAATCAAACCTGCAACCTTTTGGTTGCTCCAACCAATGATGCCCCAACCAACTGTTCATTTTTCTTGAGACTCATAAAAGCCAGCTAGATTTAATATACAGAATCAATTGGTCAACATGCTATGTGTCATTATTTGTTCCGAAGAATTTGTATCCCTCTCTTTTAAATTGTAGGTCTTATCAAATTCAAGGGGGAAAAATATGCAACTAAAGCAAATTATTTACAAAAAATAGAAATGAATTATATAAATAGAAGTTAAGCACACTAAGGATTCTCCTAATTATTGGCAGATTCAATTTTTAAATGCTATTAGTTCACAAGGAAGGTATTCTTTGGATTTAATACTATTTTAGGTACAAAATCTATAATAATGAAAGCATACTATGCTAATTAGACTGGATGTCCTTCTGGACAACCTTCCAAACAAAGCTGGGGCTGTGAGGGGAGTTGGTGCTGGCAGACAGGGGAAGGAAGTCCTATTCCTGCATGAATTTCATGCATCGGGCCTCTAGTATATGATAACATTTAAAGGTTTTTCTAGAACATTTTATATACTTATGAGTTTGGATTTATTATTATTTTTTATTATTATTTTTTTAAATATATTTTTATTGATTTTTTACAGAGAGGAAGGGAGAGAGAGAGAGAGAGCTAGAAACGTCGATGAGAGAGAAACACCGACCAGCTGCCTCTTGCACACCCCCTACCGGGGATGTGCCAGCAACCAATGTACATGCCCTTGACCGGAATTGAACCTGGGACCTTTCAGTCCGCAGACCGACGCTCTACCACTGAGCCAAACCAGTTTCGGCGAGTTTGGATTTTTTTAAATTTAATTGATTTTAGAGAGGAAGGAAAAGGGAGAGAGAGAAAAACATCAATGATAGAGCAAATCATTGACCAGCTGTCTACTGCATGCCCCACACTAGAGATTGAGCCTGCCACTAGGAATGTGCCCTGACCAGGAATCAAACTAAGTCCTCCTGGATCATAGGTACAAGCTCAACCACTGAGCCAGACCAGCTGGGCCATGTGTTTGCATTAAACACCTATTATAATGTTAAAGATATGGCATGTTTTCATATTAAAAACAAACAAATACACACATTTCTACCGCAGGAAAATCAGCAGAGCAGGAGCCAAACTTTTCTACTTGAGCTGAGTGTGACTGTTAAATCATTTCCAGGCCACCCATCTAGTTTTCTGACAAGTGAGATTTTTCTCCCTCTGTGCTAAAGCCAGAAGTCACTCAGAGACCTCCGTCCTGGGATTCTGCTTGGCACGCACAGCCCTCCCCCGAGGAGCGATGCCGCAGGGTTTCCCTAGCGCAGCCCGGGGATGGAGGTCTGCGTGTGCCCAATCCCTGACAAATGTTCCGGCAGTTGAGCAAAGCTTTGTTTATATTGCGTGCCTTTCAACAGAAATGAAGAACTGCGAAAACAATCCGCATAAGTGGTTGGCAATCTTCTCGCGTCCTCTCTTAGCGACTCTGACAAGCTCACCTGCTGTGGGAGGCTGAGAGGCAAGGACAATCTCGCCACATTCATAAAACATGAGCCGCAACTGGATCCGAGGCCAACTGAGCCCCCAGAGACCTACGTTGTGGGTGATGGAAGTACTGCAGCCGAGGTAACTTGCACAGAGGCTGTGTGTGCGTGCAAAACTTCACTTAAGGCCCTACAAGCCAGGCCGAGCTGATGTTCACGGGTGTGTGAACTTACAGTAAAAAGCAGGAACCACATAAGAGGTTACATCACTCCAGCCAGTCAACTTAGGTAGTGACCTGATGTTTTATTGAAGCTCTTCCTCCTCCCAGGAGGTCTGAAAACCCACGCAGTGCCCTTAGAAAAGTGTCTGTTTTGGCTGCACAGACTGGTTTCTAGTCACAGGAAGATCAAAACATCAAAATAAGCTGATCGGATTTTGCCATGAAATACAGTCCCAGGAGAACTAGAAGAAAAAGGAGGAGGTTTCTTGGAGATCTGTGAAGTTCAAGGTCTTCCTGAAGTCAAGGAAATGACTCTAACAAAAAAGAAAGAAGGAATGGAGAGAATGTACAAGAGAAAAATGAAGAAGGGAGAAAAATAAAATTATGGTCTAGATTCTAGACTCTAGAAAATGGAAAGAAGCAAGAACCAACAAACTGAGTAAAAGCATCCTTAAATTTTGTGCCAGTCTTTGAAAACGGTGCTGAGGCATTGACACAGAATTACGGAGATGGCTCATGAAAAATGTTCCTTGGAAAATTGTTTTAAATAATATCTCATAACAAAATGCCACCAGAGAAAAGACATGTATTTCCTCTGTTAATTATATAACCTCAGGCAAAAGATTTCAAAATTATGTTTTCATTTATTTCCATGCTTGTTTGTTGAGACTGAGAAGGTTTTATTTTTTTAGTTAATAGTAACAATTTACTTTTTCTAAGCAGAGTATTTCAAAATGAGAGTTTATAGATAAAGCATATAAGACTATTATTTATAAAAAACCCTTGGGATTTCTTGTTGATTGGATTTCAGTTATATGTGGGCTTAAAGAGGAGATCCAGCACATTCTGGATGGTATGTAGCAGCACAATTCACCATAGCTAAGATTTGGAAATAGCCTAAGTGCCCATCAGCAGATGAGTGGATTAAAAAACTGTGGTACATCTATGTAATGGAATACTATGCTTCCAAAAAAAAGGAGGAATTCTTGCCATTTGCAACAGCATGGATGGTCCTGGAGAGCATTATGCTAAGCTAAATAAGCCAGTCAGAAAAAGAAAAATATCACATGATTTCACTCATTTGTGGAATATAATGAACATCATAAACTGATGAACAAAAACAGATCCAGAGACATAGAAGCACTGAACAGATTGTCAAACCTCAGAGGGAAAGCAAGGGAAGGTGAAGTGGGGGTAAGAGATCAATCAAAGGACTTGCATGCATGCAGATAAGCATAACCAAATGGACACAGTCAGTAGTGGGATGAGGGCATTGCTAGGGGGTGTGAGTGGCTGGGAAGGTCAATTGGGGGAAAAGGGGATATATGTAATACTTTCAACAATAAAGAATTTAAATTTAAAAGAAGGAGGAGGAGGAAGAGGAGGAGGAGGAGGAAAGGGAGGAGGAGGAGGAGGAGGAGAAAAGGAAGGAAGGAAGGAAGGAAGGAAGGAAGGAAGGAAGGAAGGAAGGAAGGAAGGAAGGAAGGAAAGATGGAAGGAAGGAAGGAAGGAAGGAAGGAAGGAAGGAAGGAAGGAAGGAAGGAAAGATGGAAGGAAGGAAGGAAGGAAGGAAGGAAGGAAGGAAAGAAGGAAGGAAGGAAGGAAGGAAGGGTTATAGAAAGAAGTCCATAAAGAAATAGTGCAACTAGTCATGGTATGCCTGTTTCTCCTGAGCAGACTAACAATATGGTTTAGATGATGATAGTTTTATAACCTTTTGTGCAACTGTGAAATTGTATATCTAATCGGTCATAGAAATTTCTTATGGGAAGCAATGGCACCTACTAACTTGTTCATAAATCTGTTACATAAGACACTGATGTTTTTGGTAAAGATATTAGGGCACGAATTTTGAACCATGTATTTCTCATATTTGCAAAAGCATCTATGTGATTCTTTGCTCTTTGTTGTTTCCATAGCAAGAAAGAGGTTTAAGGAAGGAATAGATTATTTGAATGTGTGTTAACTTGACAGTTCATGTCTTATATTGTATTAGCTGTGAACCTCAATCATTCTGGTAAAAATTCTTACTATTCTTTCAAACCCTAACAAAATACTAACTCAAGGAGTAGTTGTAAAAAGTTTCCTCCTCTAGATTAATGGAGCCAGCATACGTATTTTGTGTGGCTCAGACCTTTTTTTCCAATTTTAATAAGTAGATCAAATTTTTTTAAATGAAGATGTTTTAAATTACAAGCTGGAATTCCAGCTTCTCTTGAAATACAAATAGCCTGGCACTATTTGGATAACATTTATTGAGCACTTATTCATAAAGCACCTTATTTGCATTCATTTATTTTAATCTCAACATCTCTAAGATAGGGACAGTGAGGTTATGTAACTAAACTAAGGTCACACAGTCAGTAGTAGAGCTGGGACTGAAGCTAGGTCATCTGGCTTCTGCATCTATCAGCTGGGACATTGCCAAGACTGTGGCCAGCCTTCTCCAATCCATTATTATCTTCATACTCCGTGTGGTCTATTTAACACTAAGATAGACATTCTTTGCCATTTATTGTTATGATTATCTTATTTTTAATTTTGAATTATATATCTTTGTTTCCTTGCCTATATCAAAGGTTGAAAAATGTGTATAAAATATATACCCCATAGTTCAATAGAAGAATGCATTTCTTTGGGGATATGAAGTATGTACCTGTTTTCAGTATAGAGTGTATGCCAGTATCTTACACCTAGACTATTTCGCTCATTTACTTTACCTATCTGTCCCCCATAACATTTATATTTCAACCTCCTCCCCATTTTCAACTTTATTATGTTAATCCCTGTCCTGTGAACCCCTAAAACATTTCTTATAAAACTTGACTCTGCCTACTTGGCATTTAACAATGTAATGCCTCTTTGTGTGTGTGTGTGTGTGTGTGTGTGTGTGTGTGTGTGTGTGTGATACTTTTATTGATTTCAGAGATGAAGGGAAAGAGAAAAATATCAATGATCAGAGAAAATCATTGATTGGCTGCTTCCTACATGCCCCTGACTGGGGATTGAGCACACCAAGGATGCTGGGTAAGAAAAACCAACAACTGGTGCCATCTCACCAGTCCACTGACACCAGATAAGCCCATCACTAGATGGCAACCACCCCTCTACTCCCTATGGAAACATGTCTGATCTCCTTTTTAACTGCTTGGGGGACATGGAAAATTTCTCAAGCATTTTTGTTTGTTTGTTTGTTTTCCCCAAAATGCTTGCCTTGCCCAGGCCAGTTGCTCAGCTGGTTGTTTCAAGTAAGCCTCCATATAACAACAACAACAAAATCCTTCAAAAGATATGCACAAGAAAAAAATAAGTTAAAGTACAGTTGGCTCAGTCATATCTATGGGTTCTGAATCTGTGAATGCAACCAACCACAATATTTTTTATTTATTTAACTTTTAATTTTTTTTTTGAGAGAGGAAGGGAAAGGAACAGAGAGAGTAACATCAATGATGAAAGAGAATAACTGATAGGCTGCCTCTTGCATGCCCCCCACTGGGGATTGAGCCTGTAATCTGGGCACGTACCCTGGGTGGAAATGGAACCATGACCTCCTGGTTCCATTTCCACTCAGGGCCCATGCAAACAAAAACAAAAAAGCAGGGGTACTTATAGGATACAAAATAAACAAGTAAAAAACAGTAACAAGAGGAAAATATTATTTTATAATGATAAAAATTAATTCATCAAAGGATGTAGCAATTGTAAATATATATGCACTCAATATTGCATCACCTACATATGCTAAGCAAATACTAACAGATCTAAGGGAGGAATAGACAACAGTACATTAATAGTAGGACACTTGAATATATACATTTGATAATAAATACATTTCCCAGACAGAAAACCAACAAGGAAACACTGGAATAGAATCACACTTTAGACCAAATGAACTCAATCATATTTTATATAAAATGGACCTAATAGAGATATAAAGAACACTCCACTCAATAGCAGAATACACATTATTCTCAAGGGTACATGAACATTCTTCAGGATAAATCATAAGTTAGGTAACAAACCAAGTCAGCAGAATTAAGGAAAATGTAACCATAACAAATATCTTTTCTGACCACAATGGTATAAAACTAGAAACCAATTATAGGAGGAAGCTGAAAATTTTACAAATGTGTGGAAATTAACAAACTACTGAACAATCAATGAATCAAAAAAAATCAAAATGGGAATTAAAAAATATCTTGAAACAAAAATAGAAATATAACATACCAAAGTTAATGGGATGCAGAAGAGCAGTGCTCAGAGGGATGTTTATAATGTACAGGAAAACTAAAACAAAAAATTATCAAATGAAGAACTTAATTTTAGTAACTAGAAAAACAACAATAAAACTAAGCCTTAAGATAAAAGGAAGGAGTTAAAAATTAGAGTGGAAATAAATAAAATGGAGACTAAACAGTCAATAGAAAATAATCAGTGAAACTAAGGGCTAGAAACTTGAAAATATCAACAAAATTCACAAAACTTTATCTTGACTTGTTGAGAAAAAAAAAAGAGTATTCAAATAAATTCAATTACAAATTAAAGAGATGGCATTACAACTGATACCACAGAAATACAAAGTAGCCTAAGAGACTATTATGAAAAATTAGATGCCAACAACAGGAATAACCTAGAAGAAATGAATAAATTCTTAGAAACAGTGACATTTTCTGTTTGTGCATTGGTTCTCTGAGAGCTCTCCTGGTTTATCCTTATCCATCTTCATGATTACAAGATGCCTTCACAGGAGTCTCCTTTTTATAATATCTTACATCAAATATTTGCTGTATTGGTTTTCTACTGTTGCCAAAACAAATTACCACAAATTTAGCAACTTAACACAAATTTGTTGTCTTTCATGTCTATAGGTGAGGAGTCCCACACAGATCTCAGGATGCTGACAGGGCAGTGTTCTCTCCTGGTTTCTCTATGGGAGAATCTATATCTTTACTTTGCCAGGCTCTAGGGGTCCATTCACTACCCCAACCTCTCCTTCCTACCTTCAAAGCCAGCTCCGATGTATTTCTCAGGCCCTTTTCCCATTGTCACCTCTATCTCTGACCTCAGCCAGGAAAGGTTCTCATTCTAAAGGAGTTGTGATTAGATTGGGCCTACCTGGATGATCCAGGATAATTCCCTATCTCAAAATGCACATTGCTCTACACACAAGGGTCAAGGTCACCAGTTAGCAATATACCAGTTTCAGGGATTATGTTTTATTCTGCCTACAACATTCACTATGAAACCTTGTCTCAAATGTAGAAATTTAGTGTATGAGATCTCTAGTAACATAAAAGCCAGATGCAGAATTCCACACATACAGTTAAAAAAAATCAATCATTCTCAACTTATACGTTTATTAATAATGTTATAAATGTCAATGTAACAGTATAACAAATTTCCCTTTGATCAGTATTCACTCAATACTACTTAATATTTGATTTAAAACAAATCATTAATATTTTATTAAAAAGTAGAGATTGTCCAACTGGTATTATAAAAATTGAGTATTTGGAAACAAATATATCTATGTCCTCATTTTACAAACCATTAGAATGAATGAAGATGTAAATTATAATGAAATGATCAAAGGGAAGGCTAGTTGCTTATGACTCTGCTTTGGAAGCTCAGGGATGCCCTTCTTCTCATTTTCGGGGATAATCAGTCCCCGAGGGACTATCTTATGCTAACTTAAAGTGAAGACTGAAGGGAAAAAACAGATTGTAAATTTATTCATTAAAGTGAGCAATAAAGTTGTCACAAGACCTGAAATTCAGAAGTTATGCCAGATCAAGCAGCAGATAGTCATACTGTAGTTATGCCACCTGGAAGTTATATTAGTATCAGTTGTCACTTGATTGTAGCAACTTAAGAAGTGATTTTCCCAAGGGCATAAACACTCCTGGTCTAGCAGCCCTTCTTAGGTTTTTTAATGGTGAAACAGCACCAGATGTTAGAAGTCAGATCTTGGCCCTTGAGGTTGGCTGAGAAAGAATTCAGAGCCAAGAACTCTCAGAAAGTTTATTTAGAAAGTCACGGAGGTAGAAGTGACCCAGCTGGGCTGCATGGGTCAGGAAACAAGTTACAGAGGAAAAAGGAGGATCCTTGGAGCTTAGGAGAAAAAAAGGATAGGTATGTACCTTGAAAGAAGAAAGGGGGAAGGAAAGGCTCAGACTTGAGAGAGAGAGAGAGAGAGAGAGAGAGAGAGAGAGAGAGAGAGAGAGGAAGAACATGCACTAAGTCCTTCCCTTAAGCGTCTAAGAGTTTTTATAGGCAGAAATTATAGGGAGGTCTCAGGTTGGGTGGGGTGGGGATCTCAACAGAAGATGCATCAGCTTAGCAGGTGTGTCCTTTCAGGGTGTGGTTTTTACTGATTGGCTGGTGCTAGGGAAGGGGTCATTAGTCATCACAGCTGGCCCTAATGGCTTGGTTTTTTGGTCCTGGAGCTGAAACATAACTGAGGCCTAGTTATCTTTAGTTTGACCAAAGCTCAGTCTCTGTCATCAACAGACTTGATACTATGTTCTTAAAACCGTTTATTCTGAATGAACCTCAGTATCCTGATGGCTTACAGCAGTGGTGGTGCAAGGGTTTGTGTGGGAGTCTTATGAGGCCATTTTCCAGCCACCTTGTTCCTTCTCCACGGGGTCTATCACGTGACTAGCGACATGTCAGGGAGCCTCCAAACTGCATGGCCAGTGGATAGAGCGTCGGCTTGCAGACTGAAAGATCCCAGGGTTGATTCTGGTCAAGGGCACATACCTTGGTTGTGGACACATCCCCAGTGGGGGGTGTGCAGGAGGCAGCTGATCAATGTTTCTCTCTCATCGATGTTTCTAACTCTCTATTCCTCTCAATTCCTCTCTGTAAAAAATCAATAAAACGTATTAAAAAACAACAAACCAACAAACAAACAAACAAACAAACTGCATGGCCAGCAAAATAAAAGAATAGGGGGGCTAAACTGAATGATCAGTGATGTGCTAAGGGGGGACAGGTTGCCCTGGGGGGGGCAGGATCCCACCTCTAATACTTACTTGCTTTTGCAGTTTCCTCTGTTGCTAAGCATCTAGGGCTTTCTGCTCTGGTGACCTTCTGTAGCTGGACCTTCTGTTCCTACTCTGCTCATGTCAGTCTAACTGCTTCCAACATCAATTTTACTGTAGGATACCCACCTAGGTGAGAGTCACATCAACATAGGTGAGCTTAAAATGAGAAAGAGGCTTGAGAATGATAGCATTAGCCCCATAGTGTCATAGATCTCTTCAGTTCAAATTCTACTTAATGAGAAATATTCAAATGGCCTCACCTATATGTAAGGAGAGGTGAGAAAATTAGTCCTTGGCTGAGAACAGCATGTTAGAGCCAACATGAACAAGGAGAAACAAGGATGGAAGATGTATACATTAACCTAATAAGAGTCTCTGAAAAATCATGCTTGGAATATATAGTGTTTTTATTCATCTGCCTTACAGTCAGGCATACTGAGGAGTTTAAGACCTTTTTGCCAAACCCCATATAAACATTCCTGAGGTTTGCAGTGGCACATTTCAATACTCAACACTTGAAAATGAAATAGATGGTTGAGATGCAACTTTAGTTTTTCATCTTCTATTTTTTTGTAAAACTTTCTCTCTCTCTCTCTCTCTCTCTCTCTCTCTCTCTCTCTCTCTCTCTCTCTCTCTTTGTCTCTCTCTCTCTCTCTCTCTCTCTCTCTCTCTCTCTCTCTCTCTCTCTCACACACACACACACACACACACACACAAAATGCAAATGACCTAGCCACTCATATGTCTCTGTTATTGAGATTGCTGCATAATTGATCTAATCCTACTTTTAAGTGTTAAAAAGAAAACCACAGGCCCAAAATGGCATTGCTCAAGATAATATTCCATAATACCAATCCTAGACACCAAACCTGATCGAATTGCAGTTTCAGCCTTTCCCCAATCAAAATCTTAATCAACCAGTCTAGAATTTTCTGGTTAAGCACCAGTAATCTGTCACATGGGCCTTCACCATCCCCTATAGAAAGAAGGGGCACTCTTTATCAAAACCCTCCTCTCAGTCCTTTCGAAAAGAAATGATGCCTGGGTCCCCAAATAATCCGTTCTTTCTCTTTTGTTAATAGTTTCCTTGCCCCACCTTTCTTCCTATAAAAACCTTCCATTTTTACGTTTTTTTAATTAACACATTTTATTTTTACTTTTTTGTTAGTAATCCTCCCCTGAGGATATTTTTCTATTGCATTTTTTTTTAAGAGAAAGTGGAAAGGAGGGAGAGAGACATACAGAGAGAAACACAAATGTGAGAGAGACACATCCACTGGTTGCCGCCTGCATATGCCCTTAACCAGAATCAAACCTGAGACCCTTCAATCCACGGGCCAACACTCAATCCACAGAGCCAACCTGGCCAGAGCCAAAACAACAACAACAAAAAACCCTTCTATTTTTACAACCCCTTTTAGCTTAGTTCCAGCTGCTATTGGGATACTGCTTAATTGGTAAATCACTTAATAAAGCTAATTACATCTCTAAATTCACTCCATTTAATTAAAAAAATATTTTATTGATATTTTACAGAGAGGAAGGGAGAGGGTTAGAGAACTAAAAACATTGATGAGAGAGAAACATCAACCAGCTGTCTCCTGCACACCCCTACTGGGGATGTGTCTGAAACCAAGGTACATGCCCTTGATGGGAACTGAACCTGGGACCCTTCAGTCCACAGGCCAACTCTCTATCCACTGACCCAAATGGGCTAGGGCTTTTACTCAATTCTTAAATTGCAGAAATACAATTTCAAAGCTTTATAAGGTATTCTTTCTGTTTTTTAGGTTCTCAAACTTTATAAAAACTATCATATTTTAAATATATATGCCCAAATATAAGCAGTTGATACTAACAATGTATACGATGCTACTATTGGCAGAGTTTTCTATACAGATTGAAGCTGTCTATAATTTTTGCAAAATACTGTACTCATGTGAGATTTTTTTTTAAAAAAAGCCCAGATATTTTTTTAATAAATGCATTTTTCTGAATTAATTTGTGAGCTCTTTTGGCAAAAAAAAAAAAAATCTGAAAATGTGAGTGACACTGGGGAAATTTAATGCTCATACCTAAAAGAAATTATAAAAGTGTGGGGCACAGAAATGTTTTTATAAAATTGTTCTTAATCATACTTTAGGGAATATGAGTACACACTTGGGAAGCTCAGTAGAAAAAGGAAATATTTCTAATGATGGTGTGCCTTTCTATTCAGCATGATTGCTTAGGGGAATGGGTTATTTTGAAGCACATAAAGGCATCATTATATCTAATCCTGAACAACTTCTAAAAATAAATGACCATTATTTGTGGTTCAGATGCTCATTTTCTACCATAAAGTTGGGTTTGAAAACATCTATAGTGTTCAAATAAATAATTACTTGAGTGGCTTGCCTTGTTTTTAATTGTCCTTTTTCTCCATGGCCTAGTGTCTCTCTTTTGCAATCTCAGTTAATTCTCATTGTCCAAACACAAAACAATTATTTTCTTGTGTCTTCAGCTTTCATACATTCTGTTTCTCCTGCATTCTGATTGAGAAACTCAATAGAAAGCTGGAAGAAGCATGAATCAAATAATAAAAGTCATAGTGTCAGAGGAAATGAGATGATTTTGTACTTCCTGAAATCTAAAGGCAGTTTATAGCTTTTTCTAGTGTAGCAGCCTGAATTTGATCACTTAATTACAATGCAATGTTCTTATAAAAGGTACATTAACCAAAAAAGGAAAACCAAAAGAGTCTGAGTAGTGTTTATTGAAAACTTTAGAAGGATAATTAAAATGAATGAGTCACCATAAATCATTCTAACCCTGAAGTTTCTCAGACCCTTCTCTTGACATATTAACAGAGTGACAGGAAAAATAGCCTGTTTCCAAAGAGATTTCTTCTCTTCCCTTCAGGTTTTCTATTTACATTCTCACATTTAACTTGTCAGATCAAATGGATTAGAATTAAATTGTAAATGAGCTTTTTTTTTTCCTCCTAAAGAAGGATGAGCATGGTTTAAAACATATTCACTGCTCTAGCACGTTATGCGATAAAGTTGGTTTAAAACTAAATTCATGAGTATTCTCTAAATTAAGTTTCTAGACTAAAAAAATGTTCTCTCCTTTCTCTAATAAAATTCTTAATTTTAAAAAATTTTCTTCCAATTTATGTCCCTAAATTTAGTTTGTACAATAAGGAATGGAGCCGCATATGCTCAGAAAACATCTAGAATAGTGATCAATTTCCTTTGAAGGCATAGATGTAATGATGAACTAAGAAATTAAATATTAATATACTGTCCACACTCTTCATTAACATAACCATTTACAGTTGGGATTATTATTGACCTTTTTCATATAAAGAAAGTATTTAATTTGTATATAATGAACCCAGAAAACTTAGATATTCCAAAGAATTAAACATTTCTTTGCTATAATTATAACAGTAACAGAAATTTTTGTTTCTGCAACTTGCCATAAGTAGTTTGGAATATAAGTTGAGTATTAAATATTTAGAATATTTCATGCTTTTTATTTTTAATTTTTTATAGAGGCTATCACACAAAGACTGACAAATGGTAGTGATGACTTTCACTCCACACCTATTGGGATAAATTTAAAAGGAGACATTCTTTTAAACTTAGGGCAAATATACCAAAACAGAAACTAACATTTTAGTGCTAAATGATACCTTACCACATTATTTTAAAGATATAACACAAAGGCCAAGATAATTTAATGATTTTACCAAAATCATAAAGCTCTATTACATCTCAAGTCTCTTGCTTCTAACCAAGGATGAAAACAATTTGCAGCTATGCTTTAATAGTCATAAGGCAAGTGAAAATAGCATTTGTACTCCTTATATTCTGCATTCTTTTGTCTTCTAGAGAGTAAGCAAACTCTACATTGGTAGCCAACTATTTCTCACAGATACTCTAGTTTATAAACAGTATTCTCACCTGTGAAGTGATGTCAAAGATATGTGACCCCATCTCTCTAGGACTTGAGGAATAACAAAGCTATTGACAATTAAAAAATAAAAACAAAAGATATTTGAATGACAAAGCCATAACCTTCAAATTTATCATGCTCTCTCTTACCACAAAGAATGCCCTGATAAAAATATGGTCTCTGTCTATCAAAGAAATATTATTTCATATAAGAAATATTCTAACCCCTGGTAAATACCTTTGAAATACTTGTATATACCCCTTAAATAGTGTCTAATAAACTAAGATAGTTGGGTCAGAATTTCAGAGTTTGATATAAGAGATTGAACCAGACCTAATCTCCCTGAATCACACAAAATAATTTAGCATGTTATCTATAATTTAAACACACTCAGTGCTTAAGAAGTGGTAGACATTTTTCTAAGAACTTTCTTTGTATTACTTCATTTCATCTCCCTAATAACTTTATTAAGTAGGACTAATATTGCTTTTATTTTATAAATGAGAGGAAACTGAGTCAAAATTAGCTGAAGCTTGCATACCACTCTGTAGCAACTGTCTTGGACCTAGTCTGAGCTCGCTGAATATTTGTTGAACAAATAAGTTAATAATATAATCTGACAACAATCACACCAATTTAATTACCATTTACAATGCCCAACGATATTAACTAGGATATTATAAATTCTGATTGATTAGTGTTGCTTGGAGAATAACACACATTTTTTCTTCTTACTTAAATACAAAAAAAAGGTGGGGGGGAGGAAGAAAGGCTGCATCCAGTGCACCCAGCCTTGTTAATTCTATTTAGAATATCTCAACTTTTGAAGAAGACATGGAAATATAAAGATATCTATGTTTATCTATTTAGGTAGGTATTTTCATAAAGATACATCTATATATATAGATATTTCCATATATCTATATGGAGAGAGAGTCAGAGAGAGAGAATGAGAGAGCCCAAATCAACTCTATCACTGCCTTAGAAGTGACTTGCAATACTGTGTTCTTTCCTTCTATGTCTGCACAACCTTGTATTATTGAATAAGAATTGATTTGGCTGGAGTCAGACAAACCCAGGTAGCTCCCTGATGCTTATCATGTGCACATATTGCCTAGCACCTGCTGAATATTATATTTGTTCCTTTCTGAAATAGCATTTTACTCACAAAATTAAAAGTGTCTCATATGTAGACAAATGGAAAACTAAGGACACATTATTCCAAATTGCTGTTATTTCTCTCAGACTGGCTTGAAGGCATTTCATCATTCTGGGACTCAGAAAACATACATTTGTCTAGTAACATGTGGTCAAGCAGTGTCATAATTTTCTCTCTAGTATCTGGTATGGTTACAATTTCCTTGGAAAATATGCATGCCTTTGAGTGGATCTATAAAGTAAATATTGAGTTTTTATCATTTACTTTTTTTTAATGTGTTTGTATTTATTTTAGAAAGAGGGGAGAGAAAGATAGAAACACCACTCAGGACCTAGCTGGTTTAGCTCAGTGGATAGAGAGTCGGCCTACAGACTGAAGGGTCCCAGGTTTGATTCCGGTCAAGGGCATGTACCTTGATGGTGGGCACATCCCCAGTGGGGAGTGTGCAGAAGGGACTTGATTGGTATTTGTCTCTCATTGATGTTTCTAACTCTTTATCCCTCTCCCTTCCTCTCTGTAAAAAAATCAATAAATTAAAAAAAAGAAAGAAAGAAACACCAATCAGCTACCTCCTGCACACTCTCTACTGGGAAGCCTTGGTGGGGAATTGGCCTCTTGGTTCATGAATTGAAACACAACCACTGATCATCCCAGCTAGGTGATTTACTCTTTTTTTTAAAAAAAAAAATGATTATTTTAAAGAGCTCTATTAACATAGATTCACTAATAGGGTATGGGTTGGGTCCATAGA
This sequence comes from Pipistrellus hanaki, assembly GCF_964339955.1. Classification (NCBI taxonomy): domain Eukaryota; kingdom Metazoa; phylum Chordata; class Mammalia; order Chiroptera; family Vespertilionidae; genus Pipistrellus; species Pipistrellus hanaki. The sequence goes on along the minus strand of NC_140503.1, from coordinate 172,630,600 downwards.
AATGAGACTTGACTGCACTTTAGAAGAGAAAGATATTATAGAAAATGTAATCAGTATTTTGAGTATGTGTTTTCATGTGTGTAATTCACTGAAAACCAAAGAAATTTAAGACATACAACAGATTCCGTGTAAGGAAAAAAAAATGTGTTTGGAAGTAGGACACAAAAAGAAACCAACTTGGCAATATTCAATTTATATAATTTGTTAATTATAATTTACAATCTACACTAATAAAAGAGAACCATGCAAATTGACCATCACTCCGCTATGCCCACCAGCCAATCAGGAGGGAATATGCACATTAGAGGGACAAAGATGGTGGCCACCCAGCTGCTCCAAGTGAGGTGGCCGAGTGGGGCAGGACACCTGCTATGAGAGGGAGGGCAAGGGGGTGAAGGGATCTACAGGAGCTGCACTTTGGCCACAGCAAAGATGAAGATGGCAGATTCTGTTCTGGCAGGAGCCTGCAGCAAAGGCAGAGGCAGCAGACTCCTGCCAGAGCAGAGGCCTGGGTCCCAGGTGCAAGGGGAAAACTGGTGCTGGAAGCAAAGGGAAGGAAAGCCTATTGCATGAATCTATTCATGTAATGGGCCTCTAGTAATAATAATAATAATTATAAGTTTAAGTATGTGACTTGTAAATAACATGTGTGATCTATTATTAATTTTCCTTAAATATTTAATGAGTGTTTTTGATAATTATTCTGATTCCAGTAATAGACATAAACATAAAAGATAGCAGTCCTCAAGGAGAACTTAGAGTAGTAGAAAGGTGGGAGTATAGAAGATGAAAAAGAAAACATAAACCAATCAAAAATCCATTCTACTATCAGCATGATTATAAATTAGATTATTCAGCCTGTCAAAAAAGTCAGCAAGGAATTTTTGATATTCAGACAGAACTAACTATACAACCTATCAACCCTTTAATCACATGTTTGAAAATTTAGGACATCACAGTCTTTTAGATTTACTTTGGGTTGCTTCTTGTGACAGACTTTTGTAACTTGTTTCTTATAACTTTGTGCTACTCCTGCTCATTTTAAGTGAAATTTTGAAAGAAACAAACACAGTGCTTGTGTGGGTTAATACTATCTTCATTAATAAATATTTGCATGCTACTCCAGTGTTATCTCATGCTAATTTTCCCAAACACTGAATACCAAATTATTCAAGTAAGTTAATAACCCATCATCCAGCATGATCCTAATTAGTCTGTGAACTTACCTGCAGCTGAGATATAACACTTGGGATGGAAGCACCTGCTGAACCCTGTGATGAGGATGTATCTGTGTTTTGGCGTATCTCCAATGTTTAATTAACCTGTCATCTTTTATTATGCTCCTGCAAAGCATCTAAATCTCGTGCAAGTTAAATGTGCTAAAAATACTTCGAAGTCAAAAGTATGAGTTAGTCAAATATGGGCACCTTTAATTTTTAAAATTGATTTCAGAGAGAGGAAGCAAAAGATATAGAGATGAGAGAGAGAGAAAACTTAGATGTTGAAACATCCATGGATTGTCTCCCACATGTACCCTGACGATGGATTGAACCTATAACCCGGGTACGTGCCCTGACCAGAATGAACCTGCCACTTTTTGATGTCCATTATAATACTCCAACCAACTTTGTCCATTATGATACTCCAACCAACTTAGCCACACAGGCCAGGGCCATATAATTTCAATAATTATCAGCTTGTGAGGGTGTTTTTTGTTTTTGTTTTTTTTTATGGTGAAAGTCTGATCAAGTCCAACTCATAGTAATTTTAAATGGATTAAGCAAAGCAAAACTCAGAAGGATGTGATTCTGCTTCACTAACATAAATAATTACATTTGTAATTTTTAATTATTATTTCAATCAAGATTTAAAAAAATAAAATCTTGAGCAATGTTATGCCTACAAGAGCCAGAACTAAGTGTATTTAGTATGATGCCAAAGCATCACCGTGTGTGTGTGTGTGTGTGTGTGTGTGTGTGTTTAATTACCATCCATATCTATAAAAGCCTAAGTAACCATTCCACTGTTCCACCATTCCATTGTTCAACCAGTAGCTATGATGTGCACTGATCACCAGCAGGCAGATGTTCAATGCACAGGCATGGAAACATGGAACAGACTGATGAATCTCAGAGAGAAAGAGGGAGGGGGAGGATGGGAAGAGATTAACCAAAGATATTATGCATACTAGAGACCCGGTGCATGGATTCATGCACCAGTGCGGTCCCATGCCTGGCCTGTGGGGATCAGGCCAAAACGGGCAGTCCAAAATCCCCTGAGGGGTCCCAGATTGCGAGAGGACACAGGCCATGCTGAGGGATCCCATCAGTGCATAAATCTATGCACCAGGTCTCTAGTTTATAATAAGTACTTTATTTCAGGAGTTGTTAATGAGTCTAGAATCCTAAAGTAAACTTGAATTCAGGGTTCTCTACTCTAGTGACATGGTACTTAACTCAGATATGACACTTTTGACTCACGTTAAATTCCCAGAGCATATCTATAGGTAATATTTATTAACATCTCTTAATTTGTTTGTTTGTGAATATGTTTTCTATAAAGCTTACGATTTAGAACAAATGTTTTTTTTTTGACCAATGGTCCTTCTTATTCATTGAAATGTCTATCAATTGTTTGTGGTAATAGTCCTTTGAAAAGAATTTTTATTTGCTTTTCCAGACCTTATGGTGACAAGTAGAATAAACTGACTGCAGCTTTCTGGAAGATGAGACAGGCAGTCTCAAGATTTCAGAGGAGACTTGTATATAACTCATGAATGTGCAAATTCTCCCACTGCAGAATACACTTGTGTGAAACAGAGCACTTGTAGATGACATTGGTGGCAGGTGAAAAGCTCATAATATTATTCAAAATGTAAGAAAGCGATCATAATCTGATTTTTTTGGCACATATTGGCCACTTTTCTATCCTATAAAGGTAGAAGAATGACTGTATTGTAATTAAAAATACACTTAAATATGTAGTTTTACTTATGTTGAGTTATATATAAAAGGGAAAAGAAAGAATAAATTTGTTACTTGCATAAATTGTATGAGAACATAAGTTTCTAGGTCCCATAAATTCCAGTGCTGACATATTGTAATGTAACACACAAATGTATTTCTGACTTAGAAGGCATCTAGATTTTTCCAGTTATGAGATGTGATTCTAGGACTGGCACTCTCAGACATCACACACTTCAGTATTCGAGCAGTAAATTCTTAGATTGCTACTCCAAAATTACTGGGAAATTATGGAAATGTTCTAAGTTCAATTTGCCTTTATAATGAACAGTAGGTAGCATCAAAAACTTAGTTTTGGCAAAATTTTAAATTGTAAATTACTACTACTTGTCTGAAATTGCTATCTTTATTTATAATACTTTTTGTCTAGGGCAAGAATGTGAATGAGATGACTACAAATTAGCATAATGCTTTGCTCATCATCATTTCTAGATGTAGAATGTTTTTACAAACCAAAATAAATAATACAATACATGAATAAATTATGTGGCAATAGTGATAAGCTATGTATAATTCAATTTATTAAAGATATTTATTTTCTATATGATCATAAATGACTAATGTGGATCTTCAATAAGGTGATCCTATTAGTCATAAGTTACACTGAACTGAGATGCTTAACTGCTCAGTAGACTTTCAAAGTTTCAATAGTGTAGGGCATTGCAGGAACTTATCTTTCCTAACCAAGGATACTTGAGAGCAAATGGTTTATATCTCTCCTACCTAACCAGAGAATACATATGTTAAGCCACCATTGCCAGGGAAAATTGATAACAAGAGACCTAATTAATGCCATTTGTGCCAGCTAAGCCCAAGGACAGATGAAGTCAGGGGAACAAATAACAAAACATGCTTTAAAGAAGACAGACCCAAGATAAAAGTAAAATAGTAAAGCAGACCAAACAATAATCCCAGACTCCTCTAAACACGTCTTTTTATGCATAAGCATATTAAAAGATATTTGGAAAGCTTATAAATATGACACTGAAACCAGCCCCTATAATTCTCATGGCAAAAGGAAGATAGAAATCCCCAAGAAAAAGACCTGTTGTGGGCACGCCCTAGAACACACCCATGCCCCTTCTAGGGCAAGATTGTTTTACTTCCTCCTAAACTCTAATGATCCCCAGGAGACTTGCCACCAGGGGTGCAGCAGGCAGCAGCAGTTCATCCCAGGCTCACACCCTGATCCTGTCTCCAAGTCCCCCATTTTTCGCTGACTTTCCAGTGAGGTAAAAGCAGCCCCACTTTGGCACACTTCTTTCCTGTAACATTTCTAGGGAGCCAACAAAGGGCACCACCTAGGCTCTCTCCTGTTGCTCCTTCTAGCCTAAGTCGTTCCTTTCCTTCACTCTCTCCAGCTTTAATAAGCTCCTTCTCAAAATCACCTGGACTGCTGTGAACTCTTTCCTACACAAAGTCAAGAACCCATACGCTACAGGCCACTGAGGCAGACCCAGTTGAGGCCAGCCCCTATCCCAAAACAATCTCAACTTCGGAGTTCCTTGGGGATATGCTGAGGACATTATGGAACCTGTGTTGCTGTTCCCCTCCCTTCCTACAATCCTGCTTCACTCCTCAAAGATATTCCTGAGAAAATCCCCCATAAACTTTCTGCATACAAATCTCTGCCTCAGAGTCTATTACCAGATAACCCCAATCTATGATGTCCTCTGTGTTGGAAGAGCAGATATGGAGGCATATATCTCATCCTCAGACAGCTTTCCTTGCAGTGTTTCCCAAACTTTTGACATATGTGTACCCCTTCTATAATTTTCGTAACGCTGAGAACCCCTCATACTCATGAGAACGTAGAATTAGGCACAGCTAAGCACGGTGCAGTGCATATCCCCACCAAACTCCGGTGCAACGCATACCCCCACCAAACTCTTCCTGTATCCCTGGGAGTACGTGTACCACACTTTGGGAAACACTGCATAGGAAAAATGCTTCCTTTTTTTTTCCTTATGAGAAGAAATGCTTCCATTTTTCCCTTGGGCAGGGCAGTTAAGTTAGAGCCAGCCATTGAGACAACAGGTAGAGGTATCGCACTTCAATCCATAACAGCAAGAATGTAAATTAGCATTCTGGAGGGAAGAAAATGTGAGTCAAAGGGAGGCTGAGGAAGTATCAAATTAAAATGTTTGTATTTTCCATCACTGTAGTGTAGTTTGAATGAATGTGTATAGTTCAGAGGTCTTTGTGTTCACATCTTAAAAGTAGATTAACAACCTCATCTTTCAAGCTTGAATTAATTTTTAATTTTATTTTATGCAATGCGTAAAAAATTCCCTGTTCTCTGCTTTTAGAAGTACTCGCAATATAAACCTGTTAATTCTATAATTTTTATAATTATGATAGAACAATAGCCTATCCTTAAAATATTTGAAAGACACCTTCAATGTGCATTAAAAATAAAAGCTTAGTGCAGAAACAAATTTTGTCTTCATGTGCCTGAGGACCTGGAAGGTAATGTGTTCTTTGCTGAACATCAAAAAATATTGATAACTTGGACTTCATAATTCAAAATAGAAATCATTTTTACCAGCAGAAAGTGCCTGTATTGCAAAAAGGCAAACGGAAATCACCCTGGGTCTAACAAAAGGTTCTGTAATTCTGAACCTGCTTTCATTTTTTCTGCTAGTGTTTGTTCCACTATGATTTGTTACTTAGTTGCAAGTTATCATAGCAGATGAAAAGGGTTAAGAAAATAATAATAGTACTTAAAGTTTAGGAAATGCTATATCTTATACGACTGAGTTCTCAGTGAACTTGGGAGAATACTCCCTATATACATGTAGAACATTTACATGCAGCAGAAGCATAGTTTGAGAGACTCTGGCCTAACGTATACAAGCTTCGTGAGGAAAATCAGTGAAAAGTTAGAATACCTTGTATGTATAGTATATGGAATATGAGAAAGAAGCTTTCAATTTCATGAATTCCACCCCAATTACTGAAAGGGAAAATGACATATCTATATACATCTACATACCAACATTCACATTCAAAAGTCTCAACTGATTGTTTTGAACCTCCATGATTATTTTTTTTCACAGACAACTAAATTTATGTATGTTTATGCTGCTCAATCATACAATCTTCATAAATAATATGAAGAGGGCTGTTTGCCAAATAAATGATTATTCGTAGCAAGAAATGTCCCCATAGAAAATGCTGATGAGAAACCAAATCAACGATAGAAAATGGTTAAAAAATGATTAAAATATTCTCATATTTGGCAGAATCTCTAAAAACCACTGTCATCAAATACATGTTTTTTCTTTCATTATTTCATGAAGACAAAGATATTTAAGATGGGGATAATGCTTCTTTAAATTATGTTTTATACATCATGTGAACACACTGGCAATTTAATTTTGAATTTCTATGCTAGTGACAGGACCTTTTGGTAAGTTTAAACCTGAATCTAAAAAAAGAAATGTTTTAAGTATGTAATGCTGTCATTCCATAACTATTTATTATAAAAATTATAAATTAAAAAAATAATTATCTTGACTGGTCCCTTTCTAATGAATTACTTTTGCAATTGAAACCACTATTATACTATTCCATGGCTGTGTCACTTAATAAATACTTTCAAGAATATACTAGTATTTGTTATTATTTTGTTTTATTTAAGTTCATCTTATTTATTGGTTGTTTTTTTAAATCTGTTTTTGACCCATTTAATTTTTAACTTTCAATGAGAGAAAAGACTGAATAACTACACTACAAAAGCAATAACCTTAGAATTACATCATAGAGGTCTCTTGTGAATTTGACCTAAATGATCTATTTATTATAACATAGTTTTGTATCAGCATGAGTACTATATTATAAAAATCTCTTAAAAAGGAAAACTCTTGATTGTTCTTTTAAATAGAACAAATGAAAATATTTATGAAGAATTTAGATTAAGACAATTTGCATGTGGGTCACAAATGATAATAAAAAAAACAACAGTTTTAAGTGCAACATTTTTAGATATTTACTTTATCCTGCTTACTGGAGACTGATAATTTAGCAAGAAGAAAATCATGAGTATACCTAACAAATATCAAAGCAAAATTGTTTTTCTGTAACCACACACTAAACACTGAAGTACTTCAATTTACTATTGGGTTTTGACCCCTTTTCCATCTATATTTATTTTTAAATAAATGATGACCATTTACTTGAACAAAAAATGCTGCATCATCAAAACAACAGAGAATGGCACTTTGAGGTCTCGTTTTATGAGGTATCAGGTGTTCTACAGACAGACTCACACACATCAAAAAGTGAATTACTTCTAAAACTCTGTTATAAAGAACTATAAACTGTCTATTTTCTATTAAATTGCATCTTAAATGGATAAGCCATCATAAGTTAGGGAATTAGGAGAGACCTGGATTTCCTGAAAAAGTTGGGCTTGTTTTATGAAAATCCTACAAAGATATTTCTCAAATTAAAGATCATGACATGCAGGACACAGTGTGGAGGGACAAATGTAGGATAAAGTGGAGACACAGAAAGTAACTAATTGTATAGGGAATTGCAGGCCTATGAAGGGGAGAATGATCCCTTGCCTCCCTTATGAATTATTTCTCTTCCTGAAATGACTCATTGAAAATTTAATAGGGATCACCATAATGTGAAAAGATCACATAAAGCATTCTACTTTGGCAGTTACTTAAAAAATTATATACTATTTATTTGCTACAGCTCTTATGTTTTATGCTAATTAAATGCCTAGACACTTATTCTTCTACGAGATTGCACTATCAGCATTAGTTCAACTCGATTCTAGAAGACTGCAATATGGTGTTTATTACTTATGTAAATTTGGTTAATTACACACCAACTCAGTTATCTTATTTATTGCATTTCAATTAGTATCCTTTCTAATAGTCACTAACTCTCTAATTAACTCACAAGAATAAGAGGTGTCTTGTTAAATGTAAATTAAATAGATTTAAGTAGACAATGGATTGCAAATGGTAGATTTACTGCTAATGCTATAGGAAACTGTTGCTGGAAGAACTAACTCTATGCAATACCATCTGCCTTCATCTCTAGGAAAGAAGAACATTTTATTTTTCCTCAGAATTATTTTTAGCCCAAAGATAAGAGCAAGATAAGACAAAACTATGGCAGGGTTTGGTTTTGTTCTATTTTTGCAAGAGTGGGTTAAATGTAATTTAGAGTTCTCTCTTGTTGTCAATGAAAAACTCTAACAATATAGAGAAATGCAAAGTGAAATACTTCTTGAGTGTAGAATTACTTCTGAAATGAATGTTAAAGGGTTTAAAAATACTCCATGATCACTGATTTATCTGTTCAGGGTAGAGAAGAGCAAACTATTATAGCTCTTCCCTAAATGGTCCCTTGTGACCTAACCAGGAAATTAATTAGCAGGGCACCGCTATGTGGCAACAAGCATGACTACGGGGGAGGCTGAAAGTCAATGGGCTGATAGTACAACCCAGTTTTGCTGGATAAATGTTTCTGCTTTAGCCAGTTTATTTCTCCGAGGTGAAATAAAGACTTAGCTGAGAGGTAGAGGGTATCTACTTGGATGCAATAGCAAGTTTATTTCGTTGTAAAAGGAATGCAAGAGCGTTTCTGGGCTCTGTTATTTATGTTTTGGGACTGGCAGAGTCTGTCCCTGTAAACACTGAAAATAGATGGAATGGGGTGCGTACATACCGCTACATATATTCTCTGCTATAGTCTCCGCATTTCGGCGGTGCAGCGGTCTCACGTGAAAGAAAGTAGGTTTTAAAATATATTGTGCCGAAGTCTGCGGGTACTTATGTTACCAGAATAGCACAATGTACTGTTATATTGCTATAAAGCCCTGAAAAGTTAAAACCACGTTTTTAGCTTTTTTCTTTTAAGATTGCAGCCGTCCCCTCGTACTTCTGGGTGTTACACTCCAAGGGTTTTAGAGGATGCCTGAAACTGCTGATAGTACCAAACCCTGGATGTTCGGGGAGAAAAAAATAACAAACCCAAATCTGTTTGTTTGTTTGTTTGTTTTTTCTATACAAACTTACCTATGATAAAATGTAACTTATAGATTAGGCACAGTAAGACATTAACAACAATAAGTAGTAATAAAATAAAAACAATTATAATAATACACTATAGTAAAAAAATATGCAAATGAGCTCTGTGCAATGTGTGTCTGTGTGTGTGGAGGTGATAACTAATCTAATAACCATGATGGCTACTAAGGGACTCAGGCAGGGAGCATACACAGCATGGACACACTGGATAAGGGGATGACTCATGTCCCAAGTGGGATGGGGCAGAAAATCAGGAGATTGCATCATTGTTTATTTCTAAAATTTTTCATTTAAGATGTTCAGAGCACAGCTCTAATAAAGGTAACTGAAACTGCAGAAAGCAAAAGCATGGATAAAATGATACTATTATACTATATAACATTTTGGAAATGATGATTACAAAAATTAAATTTTAAAAGCAATAAATATGTCAATATGTGAAATAGAAAAAAAAAGTATTAGAACATTTTATCATATCCCTGCAATCTTGCAAATTATACTTGTTTAACTTACCACTCTCGATGTGGCACCCTCAAAATTTTTTTTCTCCTTTCCCTTTGAACTTCCAAAATATTCTATTTTCTCCAGGAATGTATGAGCTGGAATGAATTCCATCCATATTAAAAAAAAATCTGATTGCAATCAATGTTTCTCTATGTACATCATGTGAGACTTAATGCATTACACTGTTTACTTTTTATTATAATTACTTCATATTATCTCAATAGTTTAAGTCTAAAATGTCCTATTGTGTATTCATTCAAAGTTCTTTAAAACAAAACAAAGTTTTCCATTCACATTCCTTTGAAGAGCTCAGAGTATCTATAGGAAATCTCTGAAGATTTCCTAAAGTAATCTATCTTGCCAATATACTGGAAAGAATATGGAATATTGGGTTTCCCAGGAAACTCAATTTCTAGAAAAACATCCTGTCAGTTTGTCTATTCTTGCAGAACTGTTCTAACCAGCACAGCAAATGGAATGGTACTCACATTGTGAAGTAATGAGCCTGAATTTGGGTCTTGGCTCCAACATTCAGCAGCTATATTACCTGAATAAATTTATTCATCTCTCCAAATTCCAGGTCTTCATTTTTTAATGGGAATTATACTTATTAATGCATTAAGCTTTATATAAGGTTCAATTGATGTTTTATATAAGAGTTATGTGTAATATATAGTTTCTGATACTTAGTAATGGCTAAATAAGTGGTAGTTGTACCTATTAAAAACATTAAAAGGTTATGTTCACTTCAGGTACAGAAACATTTTGCTGGATGCAAGTGATAAAACATGCCATTATGTTTTATAAATTAATAAATAGGTCCAGGTTGCAAGTAAAATTATTTGGACATTGTGTATTGCGTTTCTTTTTTAGGTTATATATCAACAAAAATGTATACGTGCTTATATTATAGAAACTCTAGAAGTTTTGCTATCAACAATATTTATAAACTATGCTTACTGTTAACAAAGATGACTTCAACAACTACTCTAGGCAGTTTAGCTCTATAACTTAAACTTTTATTTCCTGTATATCATTACTGTGTAGATATGTTCTATTTTAGCTATCCACACCATAGCAGTGACCTAGACCCAGTCTCCTAGAATGGCTCTACTTCTGGAATTCTAAAACCTTTTCCTCACAGGACATATTCCAGATCTGCACCACTGTTTTTAAAGCACCCACCAAGCCACTGTCCCCTTTTTGAGTGAATCTGATCTCTGACACATAAAAGATATGGAATTTCCCAACCTCCTACCCTCACAATGAAGAGTGTTTCTGTATCTCCCCTCACCATCACTTGCTTTTTTCTTTTCCCTCTTTCATTTCAAAGGGTGAGAACTACTTTAGCTTGTTCATGTATAATCCCACCACTTAATCTCGATAATAACGAATTTCCTCTCATCCTTCTGAGACCTCCTTCCTTTTCTTTTACCTAAACAAACAAAAAAGCACAAAATAAACCCATTACCTGGCAAAGCCCTGAGTCCCCCATCTAGCTTGTTATGTCTCTTCCTTTCCTTTCCATTAAGGCTATGAATGAAATCATCATCAAGGGTGATTAAAATCTCTCTGTTATAAAGCTTCCTTCAAATCTTGTCCTCAGCTTTTCTCTGAATCATCTGGTAAAGTTCACCAGCACTGTGGTAATTAGCTAGTTATTAATAATAGTAAAAGAGCAAAGAGAAGGCCAGCAAGACAGGTATGTCATTTGGGCAGCTTCACTAGGGAGCTGCAATTTCACCCCCCACCCCCCACCCCGCAAAGGGAACCACCAGCCCATCCCCTGCAGATCACTGGGGAAAGGGCTGGTGGTTTCCTGGGACAAAGGGGAAAATAGGCACATGAATGGTGAAGTTGGGGTGACTAGGGGACTTACTCTCTGGTCTGTCACTCGTAGGAACAGAGGTCATTGGCCACTGCAAGCTCACAAAAATTTTGGAATACATAATCCCCTAAACAAAGGAGTTTTCTCTCCTGTTGTTCTTGACTTCCTGGTTCCTTTGGTTTTGTCCCTGCTTCTTTGCATTCACCTGTGCTTCTTCCATGGTCATGTAGCCCTGAGGACCCCACATGCATGGACCGCTGGACTACTGTGGGGAAACACACCAAGCTAGCCTGGTGCTGGGTTGGAATGCCCTAACATGGAAGGGAAACTCTGGACACTGGCTCTGATTTTTAGCTCGGCTGAAGCCCCAGATACACTTCTTCTATGGGGGGAAAAAGGAAATGGGGCTTTGGGGTGAAATTCCTCAGAAATGAAGGTTTCTGTGATATCTTATCCTCTCATGAGGATTATTCCAGCAGTACCCCAAGAATCTCACTTTGACATGTAACAGATTCATCTTTGTCACTGAATCCAATAACCAATGCTTTATGTTTTGGCATATCTACTGCAGTTGACACTATGACCATTTCTCTTTCTTGAAAACATCCCTTTTCACCTTTCATGATAGCACTTCTCTCTGGGTCTTACCTGAATCCTCCTTTTACTCCTACTCAACAGCCTCTGCTAGCACCACTGTTTTATTTTTTTATTTTTATTTTTAAAAATATATTTTATTGATTTTTTTAGAGAGGAAGAAAGAGGGATAGAGAGCTAGAAACATCAATGAGAGAGAATCATCAACCAGCTGCCTCCTGCACACCCCCCACCGGGGATTTGTCCATAGCCAATGTACATGCCCTTGACTGGAATTGAACCTGGGACCTTTCAGTCCGCAGGCCAACACTCTATCCACTGAGCCAAATCAATTTCACCTTGCTCCACTGTTTTAAATAAGACTTAAATTATAATGTTTCCAAGGACGTGGTTTATTTGCTTCTGTCTTTCCTACACCTGTATCTTCTCATTCACTCTCTTAATTCAGCTAAAAGCTGTACTAAAAGTTATCAATGTGTATCTCCATAGTTTTTCAGAGATCACTATCAATATGTACTGCAAACATGAACAACTTTATTTTGGATGTCCATTAGCGGGTATGACTCTAACTACAAATTAAAACTTCTACTTTCTCCCCAATTCTCTACCAATGAACAAAAATAATCCTAAAAGCACAAAAGTCAAGAATTAAACATATATTATTTAAAACATGTCCACAGCAATATAAAATGGCCCTAACAGGTTTGATTCAGTGGATAGAGCGTTGGCCTGCAGAGCGAAGGGTCCCAGGTTCAATTCCGGTCAAGGGCACATACCTTGGCTGCAGGCACATCCTCAGTGGGGAGTGTGCAGGAGGCAGCTGAATCTGTTTCTCTCCCATCAATGTTTCTAACTCTTTATCCTTCTCCCTGCCTCTCTGTAAAAAATCAATAAAATATATTTTAAAAATGATGTTTCCTCAGCATTCTGAAATATGTATTCAAGATTATGTTTTACTTAATGACAAATATTAATTCAAATGCATCAAGAAGAACATTGAAATGGAAGTTTTAGCCTTCACTCCTGATATGGCCGTCAACTGTAACTTCCAGACACCCAAAGAACTTCAGTACAGAATCACTGAGCAGAGGATTCAAATGAAATGATTTTCCTGTGAATAATCTCTGCTAAAGTGCATTTTAAAATGTTTTGATGTATTAATAGTAATCAAATTGATGTTAGCTCTTCAAATAATTTTCAAAAACAACCCTGTGTTAATATTTTCTATGTTCAGAATGAACCACTTATTTTTAAAGAGGATTCTCTAATTAGAAGGTGATACATAACTAAAGACAAATTTTACCCAATAATTCATTGCTTTATATATTTTTACTAGCAATCTTTTAGAACACAATTAAAATTATGGTGTTTGAAGTCTTATAATTTATATCACACCATCCTAAGCAGAATTTTTAAAAGAAAACCTTTATGTTGAATTAGTTTCTTAATATTTTGACATGAATTTATTTTCTAAATTTTCTATATCATGACTGCCAGCATCAAGAGTGACTACCAGCCGAGACCGGTTTGGCTCAATGGATAGAGCGTTGGCTTGGGGACTGAAGGGTCCCGGGTTTGATTCCGGTCAAGGGCATGTACCTTGGTTGCGGGCATATCCCCAGTAGGGGGTGTGCTGATCGATGACTCTCTCTCATCAATGTTTCTAACTCTCTATCTCTCTCTCTTCCTCTCTGTAAAAATCAATAAAATATATTTTAAAAAAAAGTGACTACCATAACTTAAGTAACCACAAGTGCTGCTAAAACATGAGAAAGTTGTACTGCCTTGCTCAGCCCAGTGTAAAATGAAGACTAGAAGCTGAATAATCATGGGAAATTATTAGACAATCAATATTTGATATTTATTTACATAACCCTTTAAAGAAAAGAGGGAACAAATTTATTCTATGTTTTACATAATTATAGAGCTATTGTTCATGTTATCTTCACAGGGTCTGAGAAAATCAAGTAGCATAGAAAGTTACAAAATTGCAGGCATCTCTAATGTTGATCCATATGCATAAATGCTTGCTTCAGCTAAACTACTGAAATTTGTAAAGTGGAAAACACCTTAAACACTTACTAAATATGTTTCCTATCTTTGAAAGTTAATGAATCAAAGGAGACAGTGGATTTAAGAACAAATTTAATAAGTCACCATTCCTTTCCATTCACTCTAGTACAATCTCAGGTTTTGGGTGTTTTTTTGTTTTGTTTTGTTTGTTTGTTTGTTTGTGTTTTTTTTAAGGGCAACTGCTTTGCTTAATTAGTGTAAAAATATTGCAAATAGAAAATTTTGGCTAGTCATCTTATTGGCTGCCAGCTATTGATTCACCTGCTCTGGTGAATAGGCTGGCTTCTTTCTCCTTCCAATTCAACTCTTCCAAAATTGTAGGCACCACATGTTGACATGCGTCAACATGTGAGATAGAAGAAAAAGAGGATGCTGAACAATCACAGATATATGATGAAGATGATTAGAGTATAAAGAATGCACTTAGTGGGAAATGATTTTGTTAATATGTATTTTACAAATACAATTATCCGTAGTAGTCATGGTAATACAATACACTGGATGGTTTACTAAATTTAAAATATCAGCAATTTTCTTAGTTTGCCATATAACTCTATACACAACAAGAGGAACTTATATGGACTTCAATTTTCCCAATTATGAAATAGATAATTACCAACCAAATATTTAGAGGTAAAGGTTAAAAAAATTGATACATATTATCATGATTGTCATTTTCATTCCATAATATTTATCAACATTTCCTTAGCAAGTACATTGATAGGTTGTTGTTTTTTTCTATTAGTCTCCATGGAGACAACAAGAGACAAAGGTCATGGCCCCACAAAGCATTTCCTCAGGTAATTGCTCAATTTTCATAGCTCTCAAGCTGTTGCTAGTGAATAGTTAGGTTATGCCCCTTAGGCTAGACATCACAGATGTTTGCTAACTTATCCATTTCAAAATAACCTTCCAGAAGCTTTAGAAAAGGGAAGCTATTGAAACTTCTGTGGTTACACTGGTTCATAGATGAGTAAAATAGAACAAGGGAATTTCTTTAGCATATTGTTCATATGGAAATAAAAACAACAGTCATAATGATGAAACCCACTTACTATTTATTTCAGCAAATAGTTACCTGTATAAACTGATGGTCTTATACAAAGTCAGGGGAGCATAAATCACACACAGATTTCTTTTAGTGGAGCTGTGTCATACATTTAGTGTTGGCAAAGAAAGTATGATCAAGAGATCCCCCCAGTTTATTTTCTCATCTCCGAAAGTGATTATTGTGACAGTCATACAGTTTGCTTAATTTTTCTATACTAAGGTTCGGGCCCTAATTTCTCTCTCTCTCTCTCTCTCTCTCTCTCTCTCTCTCTCTCTCTCTCTCTCTCTCTCTCTCTCTCTCTGTGTGTGTGTTTTATTTGTTTTTAATATTGTGAAAGTATTACATATGCCCGCCTCTTCCCCCCATTGAATCCTTCTAGATCACCCCAGGCCTTCACCACCCTAATTTCTAATTCCCCTCCAGGAATATAAGACATTCAATACTTTAATGGAACATTTGTTTATGAAGAATAAAGTTTGAAACCTTTCTGTTCAATCTAGTGTAAAGATAGGACCAGCTCAAACTGCTCCTTTTTCTAACAAGATAATGAGTTGCTTTTCACGTTAAAATGCTAAAAACTCAAAACATGCAGCTGGAGTATGCACAAGGGAGAGAATTTTGACCTCCAGATGCACCTAAAATCAAAGTCTCTCCTAACTCTTCCTTCCCAGGAAACTAAAGACCTGAGCATGAGGAAAATTTGAACACCAGAACACTTTCAGAAGCTAAAGGTCCATTGTCCAGGAATATCTGGTGCTGAAGTCTCTCTTACCATATCTTGCCATAAATGTTCAAATTCTCCAAACCTTCCAAATGAAAACTGCCCTGCCAGCACTTCTACCTATCAGCCTGCTCCTCCTTACTTCCTAAAAGTCACCCCACGTCCTGGATCAAGGGGACAGATTTGAGCCCTGTCTCCTGTTGTAACCAAAGAGAAACTTCATTTCTTTAACATGACCTTTTCTCCTTTATTATTATCTTTTTAATCCTCACCCAAGGATATGTTTTTATTAATTTCTAGAGAGAGTAGAAGGGGAAAAGGGAGAAGTGGGGGAGAGAAAGAGGAACATTGATGAGAGAGAGAAGCGTGGGTCGATTGGTTGCCTCCCTCCAACCTGCCACCTAGATACTAGTATGTGCCCTGATCGGCAATCAAACCCACAAAGATTTGGTGTATGGGATGAAACTCCAACTAACTGAGACACCAGGTCAGGGCTCCTTTCTTTCCTTTTCAATCCAACTAGCTTCGTCCAGAAACTTGACTCACCCACCTCAAACTCTCTTACATGTCCACTCTCATAAACATGAAGCACTCAGGACAGTAGGTTCTGGTCAGCATTAAGCAATCTTAGGAGTGACGCCTCAGGACCATCTAATACAGGGGCAGAGTTTCAGTCAAACTAGAGATGACATCTAGGCCTCAGCTGTGTTTAGCTCCATGCCAAGCAAAGCAGCATGACCCCACTGGCCACATCCTTGTGAGAACAGAGAAATTGACACCTTGGCTGATGCAGTAATCAACTCTCCCCATCCTAGCACCAATCCATCGATAGAGACCATGACCCTATCCACAATCCTATAAAAACCTGTTCCTTAGAAGCCATCAGGGAGCGGTTTTAGAACATTGGGTCACCTGTGCCTCTGGGTTTGGCACTGTTTCCTTAAGTAAACATTTACTTTCTCGGCTGCAAACTCCAGTTTGCTTCTTATTGGGCTTTGCTGTGCACAGGCAAATGACTCCTATAGTTTGCTAACACGGTCTTCTTGCACGGTCTTTGTATTAGAAATGTCATTAGTGTTGCCGAAACCAGTTTGGCTCAGTGGATAGAAGTCGGTCTGCGGACTGAAAGGTCCCAGGTTCGATTCCGGTCAAGGGCATGTACATTGGCTGCAGGCGGATCCCCAGTAGGGGGTGTGCAGGAGGCAGCTGGTCAATGTCTCTCTCTCATCTATGTTTCTAGCTCTCTATCTCTCTCCTCTCCCTTCCTCTCTGTAAAAAATCAATAAGATATATTTAAAAAATAAAAATAAAAAAATAAAATAAGAAATGTCATTAGTGTTGCAGACATTTGTTTTCTTGAAGGCCAGTGCCATTGTATTGGTTTCTATGCCAATCAGGTAGTGAGCCCTTGCTGGGTAACACTAATATATTGTATGTTTGGATTTTCTTTACCCTCATGTGTAAGAACATGAGAAATATTTCCCTGTCACTTCCAAAGATCAGAAAGCCTTTCACTGCCAGTTAAATCAATTAGTGATTTACTAATGACTTTTCATTAAGAGTAAATTAAGAAGGTCAATAGAAAAATTATATATATATATATATATATATATATATATATATATGTATATACCAGTATCTTTTGTTTGAAAGTTAAGTTGTGTCTGAAAGAAAATTTTATGACAAGGGCATTGAAACATTTTCTTCACACTATGAAAATCATGGAGAATAACTAGCCTGTGGCTATGGTTATTTTGTGTACCATTGTTTATATATATAAAATAAAATTATATATATATATATAAAATAAAATTATCTAAAGTGAGGAAAGCCAGTTTTTAATTGAGAAAGGTAAAGCCATACTCTTTAATTTCATAAATTTAAAATTTAACATGTGACAAATTAAACTTCTTTGACAATCCCCTATCAAACCTATATTAATATAACAAAATGAATTATAAGAGCAGTATAGAAAAAATACATTTTTAATATCTGATTAAATGCTTTTTACTATGAAATTTTGATGCACATCAATACACTTAGTGTGGCTAATCAATTGCACCAATAAATTAGATATTGTTTCAGAACTAATTATTCATTTGCACTTTTTCCTTTAAGTAATTATTTTAACTAGATGTTTGTTTTTATAATTTTGTGGTATTTTTCTTTGATTTTAGCAATATAAAACATTTATCTTTAAATAAACTTAAAAATGAAAGAAAGTTATAAAATATTTTACAACAAAGATTAGAATTACATTTATCTCATAAAGGAAAATCTTGGTCTAGTTATATTACTTGTTCCTAAGATTTTAATTAAAAGTTTCTGGATGCATGCCCTGTTAAAAAGCTTTCCTTCACATTTTGTCAACTTAAAAAATCCCATTCCTACTTCATTCTAAATTCTCTCTCTCAAATTTAAAGTTAAAACAAAAGTCTTTTTGTCTTCTCAGTTAAGTTGATAGAAATTATATTGCTGAATCTGTGTGACCCCAAAAGGCTATCCATTAGATTTCCCCCCCACAATAAGAAAGACTGTCAAGAGACTATTCACCTTCAATGTCCATAACCCTGGCAAAAGAAAATCACCCACTTTCAAATTAAATTTAACCTTTTGGAGCATTAATTATTTATGTAACAATTTCCTTCCTGAGTATTCAAGTACAGAATTACTCATATGCTTTGACTTTCATGACAATGAATAATTACAAAACCAGGACTGAAGGAATTAAATGGTCTTGGTGGAATTGGCTTTAGGGAGTTTCTGTTTTAGTTCTTTTACTTACCTGGCACTAACCAAAAGCATTAGACATTTCTAATCAAATGTGTTGTGTGTGTGTTTTTTTTTTTTTGCATGAAAATTATAAAAATGTAAGAGCATCATGATATCTGAAATATTAATCTGTATTTAATATTCTTCTTACACACAGGGTAATAAAATTAAACTTAATATGTGTAAAGTTCAAATGTGAACAAAAGTATGATAGCTTTTATGAAATGAAACTATTGCTGTCATTTGTTTAGAATCCTCTGAGTTTGCTCAATTTACTGAAGCTAATTTTCTTATTGTCCCAGAGAGGAAAAAGGTCAGTGGAAAAACTATGAGACAAGGTAACGTTCCATCTGAATTACAAAATTCTGATCACAACTAACTTCTGTTCTGGGGCCTTATCACCAGAGATTCTGAATAGATTAGTTTGGGGAGGGAATCAGGTACTGGTACACACCAAAGCTCTCAGGTAATTCTAAGTGCAATCAGTGCTTGAAGTTCCTAGCCTTGTACTTTGGAAATATCTGGAAAACTAAAAATTCTGGATGCCTTAGTCCTGTGGTCGGCAAACTCATTAGTCAACAGAGCCAAATATCAATAGTACAACAATTGAAATTTCCTTTGAGAGCCAAATTTTTTAAACTTAAACTACTCCTAACTCCACTTCTTCAAAATAGACTTGGAAGAGCCACACTCAAGGGGCCAAAGAGCCACATGTGGCTCACAAGCCGCAGTTTGCTGACCACTGCCTTAGTCCAATGTTCACATATTATAACTTAATTATAATGAACTGTGGACTGAACAACATGGTTTTAAAATCCCTCAGGGGTTGGTAACATCTGGCCTGCAGGCTATATACAAGGCCAGCAAAATCATTTGGTTTGGTCCTGCCAAGACAGTAGGGTTGAGCTAATTAGATATTTGACCAAGGGTAGCAGGCTCATTTTTAAGTTGATAATTTTGTATGGCCCACGAATGATTTTAGAAATATCCAAATGGCCCTTGGCAGAAAAAGAGTTTCCCGCCCCTTCATGATTCCATGGGTTGAAGTGGCTGCCTGTATCAGTCACTAGCAAACCCTAGCACATTCTTTCTGTCTGTGGTCCAGCTATGAGCCATTGTTCCAATCTGCTGTTGTTGCTGCAGCAGAAGCTGCTAACTCAGTCCCTCTTTGGCATCACCTCTGTTCTCTGCCTTATATTCCCATGTTCTTTTGGGCACCTCTCAAGTTTGACTCAAGTTCTCCCCTTGAAATATTGGGAAACATCTTGTCAGTGTAACAGCCTGAGGTTCCCTTGCATGTACAGACTCTTGCTTCCCGCATGATCATGTAGGTAGGTCATGTAGGGAGGTGGTACCTGAGATACTATAGGTTTGGTTCCAGACCACCTCAGTAAAGTGGGCATCACAAGAATGCAAGTGAAGCCGAAACTGGTTTGGCTCAGTGGATAGAGCATCAGCCTGAGGACTGAAAGGTCCCAGGTTCGATTCTGGTCAAGGGCATGTACTACCTTGGTTGTAGGCACATCCCCAGTTGGGGGTGTGCAAGAGGCAGCTGATCAATGATTCTCTCTCATCGATGTTTCTAACTCTCTATCCCTCTTTCTTCCTCTCTGTAAAAAATCAATAAAATATGTTTTTTAAAAAAAATATTTAAAAAATTAAAAAAACAAAACAAAGAATGCAGGTGAAGTGCTGTAAAATGAGGTCTGCCTGTACTTCATCATGTTCTGCAGGTTCCCATCCAGCATGAACAGGACAAAATACAGGCTGGTCCCGAACCATGAAAACCCAGTGTGTCAGGCTTGAGGCAAAGCAGGGTGTCCCAAGTAGATTCCAGGGGAGGGTTTGGGGTGTTTCTCTAAGGCAGTGGTCGGCAAACCGCGGCTCTCGAGCCATAAGCGGCTCTTTGGCCCCTTGAGTGTTCTAATGCCATTTCTTCAAAATAGACTCACCCATCTCTCTCTCAAAAATCTCTCTCTCAAAATAGACTCACCCAGGCCGAAAACGACTTCTGCACATGGGCCACAAAGTTTCATTCTCACTGTGTGTGGGTGCCTGCATGTGGTGTTTTGTGGAAAAGCCACACTCAAGGGGCCAAAGAGCCGCATGTGGCTCGAGAGCTATGGTTTGCCAACCACTGATCTAAGGCATCCCTCTTGATAAACTTTAACTGTGCAGGAGTTGGGACATTCAAGTGGTTGCTAGATCAAAAACACCAGAGGCTTTAATTTCAATTTTAAGTGTATGCAAAATAATTCAATTAACTGCCAGAGGAATTATACTACATGAAACATATGCAGTTGCAAATCACACAGCACTTTATTACTCACAAAGGTTCCTGATGCTAAGGGTACAGGCTTAATGGGGATTGCAGTGGTGCTGTCCTCTGGGGTTCAGCAGCTGGGCTGGGCTGGGCTGGTGTTCCTTACCCTGGAGCTCCGTTCCTCTGGATCAGGAGTTACTAGCCTTTCCTCTGTGGTCTGGCAGGGAGAGGAGCCTGGAGCAGCATAGCTAGCCTGACTGACAAAAGGACTTGCTTCTGTGGTTGTCTCGACAGGTGAGCACCGTTAGCTGGCTGGGATCTATTTTGAAAGCCTGTACTGTACCCGCAGCAGTTCAGGTGTCTATCAATGAATTACGTCAATGCATACAGGTTAATCTCAACAGGGCGAGGCGCTACATGTGGTTATCAAGGGAGAGTACAAGTCACTGAGTCGGTAATTGAAGTTCAAATCCTTATCTCTGGGGTACACATGCTTCAGGGAAGTGGGGGAATGCCTCCTTATTATCACACTTTATGTTTCAGGGAAAGTTAACGCCAACACTTTGAAACCTTCCTAATGTTTTTAGACATTCTTTAAGCATTTTTAAGCATTTGTATATTTTACTACAACATAAGGGGAACTCCCATACCAACTCAGCTCCCCAGGGAATAATACCTGAGCTGATCCAAACTCCTTTCATTAATTCCTCACCCAAACTTCACAACTACATCCATGCATCCCTACGGACAATCCTTCACTTCCCGCTTTATTGCGTCCATTGCATTATAGGGGGGGAAATTACTCAATTTGGTACATTTCTCTTCTAACATCCAGCATCTCCAGCTGTTTCCTTCTGCTTTTCATAGGTATTCTCTATCAATCCCTGCACCTATAATTGCCATTCTATTCCTTATAGCCACAGATAAATTTCACCAATAGGTTGGGATAAACTGTTTCAATTTTAGTTTCAATTTACTTAAAAACACATTACTAAATTGCTTTTAGTTTTTGTTGCTTTCAACTTTCGTCACATTCTGAAGCTAGAGTTGAGAATACCGAAATTTACTTTCATTAAAGCATAAAACCTAATTTCTGAAATATACTGTAGAATAGCATATTCACAATCAAACTGCAAGGGAGTCATTCAACCACTGAAATACTCATCATGTAAGCTTTATAAGTTCACGCTGAATATAAAATTCTTTGAAATGCTGAATTATATAGCTCTAGATTATAGTCTGTTTCCTTCAATTTCTTTCGATGAATGCGAAATTATTGACTACACCTGGACTCCTAACAAGTTAAGAAGTAATTCAGTCCTTATAATGAAAAACTATTAATGAGGTGATTTTTGCTATTTTGTGAAAAGTGAAAAGAATAAATCATTGCCACTTGATTGAAGAGATTTGCTTTTTGTTCTTTGTTTTTTACATAAGACCACACACTAAACAGTGACTTCTAGGTTATTTATATTTTACATATTACCCATTAATGAATAAATTAAAAAGGGAAAGAAGTATGTAACAATTCTTAGGGGGAAAAGGTTTAAAATGGCTGTCTTTTCATAAACAATTTGACTAATATATTGAAAATGTAGCAAAATGAGCAATAGGATTTTTCTTCCTATATAATTGCAATGAGTGGAAAATATTTTTTCTTAAAAATATATTTATTGTTGCCAAAATTGGTTTGGCTCAGTGAATAGAGCATTGGCCTGTGGACCGAAGGATCCCAGGTTCAATTCCTGTCAAGGGCATGTACCTTGGTTGCGGGCATATCCCCAGTGGGAGGGGGGGTGTTGCAGGAGACAGCTGATTGATGTTTCTCTCTCATTGATGTTTCTAACTCTCTATCCTTCTACCTTCCTCTCTGTAAAAAAAAAATCAATAAAATATATTTTTAGAATATTTTTATTGTTAAGTGTATTACATGTGTCCCCCATTTTCCCCCATTGCCTCCTTCACCCAGTTTCTGCTCCACCATAGGCCTTCACTACTATATCATCTGTGTCCATGGGTAATGCATATATGCATATAAGTTCTTTGGTTAATTTCTTTCTGCATGCCTACCCCTCCCCGCCCTTACCTCTTAGATTTGTCAGTTCATTCCATGTTTCCATGCCTCTGGTTCTATTTTATTCATCAATTTATTTTGTTCCTTAGATTCCTTGTCCATTTATTTTGATTTTTTAGATCCAATTGTTGGTAGATATTGTCCTTGTCCTCCTCCTCCTTCCCTCACCTTCTCCTTCGTCCTTCTAAATTCTTCCTCCCTCCAAATTTTTCCTCCTTCCATTTGCTTCCTCTCTCCAATTTCTTCATCCCTCCAATTTCTCCCCCCTTCCAACTTTTCCTCCCCACTCCTCTTCCCATCCTCCTCCACCACCATTCAACATTTCAAGTAATACTGGTTTTGTGGTAATAAACTCCTACCAATGATGTTTATTGAATCGGTTAATAGTTTTTGATTGATGGAAGAATAGTTTCTCATTCTTTTGTGCTATTCACAATATAATGACCAAAGTCACAAACCACTTAAATGACAACTGCATTATTGACAACTTTTTCCATTGCCTTCGGAAGTTCAGATCAGGATTTTGCAAGCTTCTTTTTAAAAAGCTACATAGTACATAATTCAGGCTTGCAGGCTATATAGTTTTCGTTGTAACTACTCAGCCCTGCCCTTAGAGTACACAAAATCAGCCTGGCATGTCTCATTTCCATACAATCTATTTGTAAAAACAAGCTAAAAAAAAAAACAAACAAGCTGATAACCTACAGGTGATAGTTTACTATTCAATGATTTAGACAATGAATAAAACAATAAATCAAACTCGATTTGTACAATTTCCTGGTTTTCATGGTGTAAATACTCCCACCATAGTTGATTTCAAGCTAGCAAAATAACTACTGAGAGGAGAATTTGGAAGATTTCTTGGTAATAGAATGCCATTTATTTATTTATTTATTTATTTATTTATTTATTTTATTCTTATTTATTTCAGAGAGGAAGGGAGAGGGAGAGAGAGTTAGAAACATCAATTATGAGAGAGAATCATTGATCAGCTGTCTCCTGCACGCCCCCTACTGGGAATCGAGCCCACAACCTGGACATGTGCCTGACCAGGAATTGAACTGGTGACCCGGTGGTTCCTGGGTCAAAGCTCAACTGCTGAACTACACCCGGCTGGGCATGTCATAGAGCAGTGGTCAGCAAACTTATTAGTCAACAGAGCCAAAAATCAACAGTACAACAATTGAAATTTCTTTTGAGAGTCAAATTTTTAAAACAAACTTCTAATACTACTTCTTCAAAATAGACTCACCCAGTCCGTGGTATTTTGTGGAAGAGCCACACTCAAGGGGCCAAAGAGCCACATGTGGCTTGCAAGCGGTGGTTTGCCAACCACGGTCATAGAGTATTTTAATCATACAGATATAAAAGGTGTAGTAGTAAAGTAAGTTTACAATAAGATTTAGTCAAATATATACTATATCAATTTATTCATGCTGTACTAATAACCAGCTTATAAAAATTTTAATAACATGTTCTGTGAGCCTGCTCCAAAATTCATTGGTTTTATACTTTATAATGTATAATTTAAAAAGAAAGTGCTTAGTTCAATCTTTATAAAAATTATAAATATCCCTTAGAGATTACCCTTAAAATTTTGGATAAGGCATATATTCACTAGTTTACCTTTAACGTATTTTATATAAAAAACTATTGTTAGTGTTACTTTGAACTAATAGTACCAGTAGATAGAGATGATTATGAAGTCAAATAAAAAATGAATATATATGTATACAGAGTCAAACATTAAACATAATTTATAGATTCTGATCTTTGTCCCTCCAAATTGAAAAACATCTATAAGGAAAGATCACTGACCATGAGTGAAAATTCTCATTAAGTATATTTTCAGTTTTGCCATTGATAAAATAAGGGTCCTTTTATCTTTTGATATCTTCTCCAGTCTTAAAGTAGGGATTATGAGCCTTGTAATTATGAGCCTTCCTCACAAGAATATCATAAGTGAAATACTATCCAAAGAGTATGCTTAGCCATTTAGTGGAAAAGTTTTCTAAAAAAAAAAAAGGAAGTAAAGGAAACAAGCAAAATAAAAATACAGAGAGAAAGGTTTAAATTTTATGCACAATATGCCCTAGTATTAGCATTAAATTTTGGCATTGAGTAGGCCAGTTGGTTTATTGTGAATACATAGCAGGTATGTTAGATCCTGACCTATGCTGGCAATTCCACTGATTCTACCCCAGTTTCTTAATGCACCCATTTGAGTATAACCTTATGATGACAGTAAACATGGTTTGACAGAGGGTCTAGCAGGAAAGTTGCATGATCTTTGACTTCTATATGCTAAGCTTTGCTTTAGATAATCCTTCATGATCTGACCTTTTAGATTAACTGTTGTGACTTTGATTTTACAGTGCAAATATAAACGTGCTAAGAGTAGCCCAGTGTACATGTGTGGGGGAAATGCAAAGATAAACGCTAAGCCCTATATTTTTGAGCTGAAGACAAAGAAAAAAAACAAAAAAACTACAGTCCAATAGTGTTTGTAAAATGATTTCCAGCTTATTTGAAAATACAGGAAAATCTAAAAGGCAAAGGATATACAATTTTCAGAAGTAAAGTGCTTGGTAAGGAATACAGCATAAAATTCAAGAGTATGCATTTCATTCTTGATTCTTCAAATTATTTTTTTTAACCTCTGAATGGATACCTTTCCTGTTTTCAGGAAGACTTATTGTAGCATAGGTGAATGGATATTGCATAGAGCAACCTGGTTACATATCTTCCCTCTATCTTGGATATTTTTCAGACTGTTGTCTTGGAAGAAATAATACTGGAGAAACTGTAAATTGGCAAAGATGTTCTCAAAATTGTTCTTTATAGGAAGAATAAATATGTGGCAAAAATAGGACAGAATAAATATGTGGCAAAACTTAGATGAAAAGATTGCCTCTTTATTCAGCTGATATACCAAATTAATTTAGAAAATATAAAATCTTGGACAGTTTTATAATATACACTGTTTTGTACCCCTACAAGACATTTTGTGTGTGTGTGTGTGTATCATGTATATTTAAAATACGTCATTCATTTATGCACTATTATTTCATCAAAAGAGACAAAACAATGTATTTGTATTGCTATTCTGAATACATATCACTCTATCTTATATTATTGCCTACATGTCTTATATTACAAATTATCATTATAACTTACTATCTATTGTCAATTATTTAAGGTCTCTCAATGTAGCTAAATAGAATCATATCGATAAAGAGGCCTTGTTAGGTTAAATAATTTCTGAGACAAGTATTATTCCTTTTCATGCATAGCCACATGTTCTAATAACACCCTCAAATCTACATGGTGAGAGTGGTGATGAATAACACAAATATTTACTAAACACTAAACATTTGTATTTAATTGTTCTTTATCAACTGTGCGTTATATATTCTTTGGATACCCATGACAAAACTATATTCCAGTAAAACTAGAGCTAAAACATTGATAAAAGAGTTTAAACATCTGCCTTTTCTAAAATGTTCCACACACACACACACAAAACACACACACACACACACACACACACACACAGAGATAAAACCTGTAAAATAATTAACAAGGTGGCCAGAAATATATTTTTCAATAATTAATTTAAGTATAAATGTACTAAATTCTCTAATCAAAACACATAAAGTAGCTAAATGGATAAAAAACAACAACAAGCAAGTACACACTGCCTATAAGATACTTTATTTAGCTAAGAACACAGACTGGGAGGGGAAAAATTGAAAAGCTATCCCATGTAAATGAAAATAAAACAAAATAAAAAATCTGGAGTAACTATAATTATAGCAGAGAAAAACTGACTTTAATACAAAGACTAATACAAGACAAAAGGGTCATTATATAAAACTAGAGGCCTGGTGCATGAAAATTTGTGCACTTGGGTGGGTGGTTGTCTCTCAGCCTGGCCTGCACCCTCTTACAATCTGGGACCCTTCAGGTAGGGCCCCTAGGCCTTGTCTGAGTTTAGGACCTATTGGGGCTTTCCTTCCCCCAGCTTTAGGCAGCTGGACCTAAACCCACCGCTGCCATTGCTTGCCATCTGTGAAGCATTACCCCCCCTCCCCTGCAACCGGTAGCCTTCCTCTGCAAGTGACAGGCTGGAGGGCGATGTTTTGGCTGGCCTGGGCCTCCTATTCTTTGCTTAGGGGTGGGGCCAGCCCTGTGAGGGGCTGTCTGCCTACCTGATCGCCCCTAACTTCTCACCTGCCTTCCTGATTATTTTTAACTGCTTGTTGGGGGCAGGACTAGCCCTATGAGGGTCTATCTACCTACATGATCACCTCTAACCACTGGTCTGCTGCCTGATAACTCCTAACTACTTTGCCTGCCTGTCTGATCATGCCAAACCACTTTCTTGGGGGTAGAGCCAGCCCATTGAAGGGCCATCTGCCTACCTGATCTCCCCTAACCACTAACCTGCCTACCTGAATTCCCCTAACCACTTACCTGCCTACCTGAATGCCCCTAACTGCTGGCCTGCCTACCAGGTCACCCCTAACGACTGGTCTGCCTATCTGATCACCCATAACCACTCTGCCTGCCTGCCTGATTGCCCCTTACTGCTTGCTTGGGGGTGGAGCCAGCCCTGTGAAGGGCCGGGGTGTTCTGGTCTCTTGTCATGATGCCTCTGGCCTTTTATTATATAGAATAAGCAATTCTAAGATAATATAACATCTATACTAATAAAAGAGAAACATGCAAATTGACCATACTCCACTACACCCACAAGCCATGCTTACCAGCCAATCAGGAGAAAGTATGCAAATTAATTCAACCAAGATGGCAATGGAGGAAGCCAAGCTTCCCACCTGCCCTGGCCAACCCTGCCTTCTGCTCAAGGCTACAAAGTTTCAATTATAGAAGATAAATAAATCCCAACAAAAATGATGGTGGCCACAGAGCTGGAACGAGCAGGAGGCTAGGGTAGCCCCCAGCAATGAGGAAGCCAAGCTTTCCACCTGCTCTGGCTGACCCTAGCCTCCACTCAAGGCTACAAAGTTTCAATTATAGAAGATAAATAAATCCCAGATATTTGCTTCCAGTTGGCCCTGGCCTCTGCTCAAGAAGACATGGAAAAAAACAAAACAGAAAAAAATAAGAAGGGGCTGGGAGCTTGGGTTGCTGGGGGGTGATCAAGCCAGAATGGGATGGTAGTTGTGGGTGATCAGGTTGGTGGGGGTGGGTCCATTGGGGTAATCAGACCAGCAGGAGGTTCAGTTGGAGGTGATCTGGATAGCGGGGGGTGGGAGGCAGTGTGTATTGAGCAAGCCATCAGGGGACCACTTGGGGGCATGCAGGCCAGTGGGGAAAGTGGGGGTGAGCAGGTCAGCGGGGGGGGGGGGTGCAATTGGGGGTGAGCAGGCCAGCAAAAAGGCAGTTGGGGGTTAACAGGCTGCCAGTGGGGGCACTTGAGAGCAAGCAGGCTGGCATGCAGAGTGATTAGGGGCAATCAGGCAGACAGGCAGGCAGGTGAGTGCCTGGAGCCAGCAGTCCTGGATTGAGAGAGGGATGTCCCAGTGCCAGTTTAGGCCCAATCCCTGTAAACTGGCAGTAGGACATCCTTCAAGGGGTCCCATTTTGGAGAAGGTGCAGGCTGGGCTGAGGGACACACAGCCCTGTGCACAGATTTTATGTACTGGGCCTCTAATAAAATAATAAGATCCTGCAATCTGCAGCAACATGGATAGATATTAAAGATATTATGCATTTAAAATAAGTTAGTAAAAGATAAATGCTTGTCTGATATCATTTATATGTAGAAACTAAAATAAATGAATAAAAAAACAAACATAGATACAGAGAAGAGATTTGGCAGCTGCCAGAGGCAAGAAGTTGGAAGCTGGTGAAATAAATATATATGGGTAAAAGGTACAGCCCCTTCATCCCAAAAGAGAATGCAAAATTTATTTCCTAGTGTAATAACAGAAAAATAGAAAAAAAAAGACCATATAAGTTCTAAACAAATAGAAGCTTAAAATGCATAATGAGGGAAATAATTGAATTAATATAAAAGAAGTTGGAATGGTAATATATATATATATATATATATATATATATGGTAATATATTATATATATATATATATATACATATATATATATATATATATATATATATATAAAGATATGAGACAAATACTTATTTTTTTGACCCATGTATTATTTAGATGTGATTCTTAATTTCTGAACATAGGTAATCTCTTATGGAAGGATTTAGTTTATGAACACTTATTGAAATTATTGGTATACATGGACATAGATCTTTTCTATTTTTTTTATTTGTAGAGGTTTTAGTTAAGTAACTGGTTCAACTTAAGCCACTTGTAGTAACATCCTTGATGGTCATGTACTAACATGGTATTGTAGAAGAGAGATGGTGGCTATAGAGTAGTATCTGAATATATGAGAGAAATCAATTTTTATTTCACTAAGTCACTAAGATTCATTATTAGAAAAATAAACCTATATCTTGTTTACACTACTGATATTTTGGTTTCTATTACACATAGGAATTCAACCTCGATACAGCAGTAGTATAGGTGAGCACATGGGGGCATATAAGCTCAACCCTTTTTAGGGACCTACATTCCTTATAGATTTCTACTCATAAGTGGTTTTCATCCTCACCTTTTCAAGATGGCAACTGGTGTTCCAGCTGTCATATCTTGATCTAGGACACAAACAAGAGGAAATACAAAGGGGAAAATGGCCACAGGGACAAGCTAACAAGTTGATCCTCCTTTAAAGAGATTTTGAGGAAATTCCATACAATGACTTTCATGTAAACTTTGTGTATCCACTTGGGACACATAGAAATGCTGTATTTTATTTGTATTTTATATCCAATGAAAACTGTGATTATTAATATGAAAAAGAGGAGGATGGATTCTGGACAGGCCAATGAACAGCCTGTGCCAAATGATGCTTCCTAACATGATCAAAATGTGTGAAAGGCATACTTCAAAAAGAAGTATTGGGTCGGCAGCTAAATAATTGCGGGTTTCACACATATATGGCTTCAGTTGAATTTTTAGGTTTGCAGACGTAGTACAAATGTAAAACACATTTTGTTATTTGATAGTTGGCTATTCAGCTGTTAATCAGTAAAAAAAGTTTTTTGATCTGTTTTGTAGTTTTCGTTTGGCATTCGTTGAAAAATGGAAAATCAAAAGGAACATTTTTGTCATATTTTGCTTTTTTATTTCCACAAAGGGAAAAACGCATCGCAAGCTCATAAAAAGTTATGTGCTGTTTATGGTGACGAAGCCTTAAAAGAACGGCAGTGTCAAAATTGGTTTGCCAAATTTCGTTCTGGTGATTTTTCACTCAAAGATGAAAAACGCTCTGGTCGTCCAGTTGAAGTTGATGACGCCCTAATCAAAGCAATAATCAATTCGGACTGTCACAGTACAACACGTGAGATTGCAGAGAAGCTTTATGTATCACATACATGCATTGAAAATCACTTAAAACAACTTGGCTATGTTCAAAAACTCGATACATGGGTTCCTCACGAACTGAAAGAATCACAGTTAACGCAACGCATTAGCAGCTGCGATTTGCTAAAGAAACGTAATGAAAATGATCCATTTTTAAAACGACTGATAACTGGCGATGAAAAATGGGTTGTTTACAACAATATCAAGCGGAAAAGATCGTGGAGCAGGCCAGGTGAACCAACTCAAACAACATCAAAAGCTGATATTCATCAAAAGAAGGTTTTGTTATCAGTTTGGTGGGATTACAAAGGAATTGTCTACTTTGAACTCTTACCACCCAACCGAACGATCAATTCTGATGTCTACATTGAACAACTAACGAAATTAAACAATGCAGTTGAAGAAAAGCGGCCCGAATTGACAAATCGAAAAGGTGTTGTATTCCATCATGACAATGCAAGGCCACACACATCTTTGGTCACTCGGCAAAAATTAATGGAGCTTGGTTGGGATGTTTTGCCACATCCACCATATAGTCCTGACCTTGCACCATCTGATTACTTTTTGTTTCGATCTTTACAAAACTCCTTGAATGGTAAAAATTTCAATGATGATGATGATGTCAAATCGTACCTGATTCAGTTTTTTGCTAATAAAAACCAGAAGTTTTTTGAACGTGGGATTATGATGCTGCCTGAAAGATGGCAAAAGGTCATTGATCAAAATGGGCAATACATTACAGAATAAAGTTATTTAGTTCCATGAAAAAATTGTCTTTGATTTTTAAAAAATCCGCAATTACCTAGTTGCCGACCCAATACTATGTGACCCTAACTGATTTGGCTCAGTGGATAGAATGTCAGCCTGAAGCCTGAAGGGTACCAGGTTTGATTCCATTTCAGGGCACATGCCTGGATTGTGGGCTTGATCTTCAGCAGGGTCATATAGGAGGCAGCCAATCAATGATTCTCTCTCATCATTCATGTTTTGATCTCTCTCCTCATCTCCCTTCCTCTCCAAAATCAATAAAAAACAACAACACACCAACTATGTATCAATAACCATTGAATCATCAGCAATAGACTCACACTAAAACCAAAATATGTCATGATTTTATCTATGAAGTTAACAGCATCAGAAACACCTACATTTGAAGATACTATGACTAGGTCCTCAGCTCATGACATTTCTCTGTTTCGTATTACTAACTCTCTTCCAAAGGGAGTCAAAGATGATGTCAGAAAGATCTATTTTCAATTCTAGATTTTAATGCATTGGATATTTATTCTTAACTGAGCAATATAAGGCAAGCTACAGAACCTGTCTGAGCTTTATTTTTCTCACCTACAAACCAGTGTGATAAGACTTAACTAAAAGAACCATTGAAATGATTAAATTTGACAATATGTGTAAAGTGCTTAAAAAATGCCTGACACATGGTCATGCTAAGTAATAGATACAAATTATTTTAAGTAATAATCCCATATCAAAAAACAGAAGATATTTAGTTTTTTCTACTCATTTTTTTTATTAATTTTTTGGCTAAGGATACATTTAACCATTATTATTGTAAAAAAAAAAAAAAAAGATAGAAGTGGGTAAAAAATCCATTTTTTCTTGATAAAGTTTTTATACTAGAATGAAGACTAGCAGAGTAATTTTGTCCATATCTCTCCCTCCAGATAGAAGCCAATTAAGTAGCAGAAGCTAAGAGTAAAATATATGAGATATCTAATCATTCAGATAGCAAAATAACTACAAATAGGCTTATTATTTAACAGTGTCTACTGGGAAGACAATTTATTCCTGATTTACATCCCACAGGTTAAATTTAAGCTTATTTACTCTTTGATATTCTCAGTGGAGGGAGTAAACAGGTGCTCTCACTGTCAGGGAGGAAAAAAAACAAAAACATCATTTGGATAAAACAAAAAATATTTGTATTATAATCACCTGAATTTTGAATATAACTAGTTGAACAACCTGCCCATTATATTGAAAGTTTTTGAAAGGCTTATTATACAGAGAAGGGACTGATAACTATCAGAGGGGAAGGGGTTGAGGCACTGGATAGAAAAGTTGAAGGGAAGCAATAAACAACAAGTCATAGACACAGACAAAGTATGGTGATTACCAGAGGGAAAGGGGGGTGGGGAGGGTAAAAGAGGGTAAGGGGGAGATACATGGTGATGGGAAGAGACGTGAGTTGGGGTGGTAAACACACAGTACAATATACAGATGATGAATTATAGAATTGTACACCTGAAATCTATATGATTTTATTAACCAATGTCACTCCAATAAATTTGATTAATTTTTTTTTTCAAGTGGTTTTCCACTAGAGCAGAGGTGGGAATATTTTTTCTGCAAAGGGCCATTTGGGTATTTATAACATCATTCACGAGCCAGTCAAAATTATCAATGTAAAAGTTAGCCTGCTGCATTTGGTCAAACATTTAATTAACTCACTCTCACGCCTTGGCAGGCCCAGGCCAAATGATTTTGCAGACTTTATAAGGCCCGCCCGCTAGCTGGACATTTTCCACCTCAACTTACAGGTTATAATTAATATTTACAAATACTCCAAGTCTATTTTTAAATAATCTTATGTATATATCATGTATAGTTTATTTCCTATATTAATAAAATAGCTTTTCCCTTTGATCCCTTGAATCATTGCTGTCATTCATTTCACTTATATATAAGAATACAGAGCATATGTGTGTGTGTGTGTGTGTGTGTGTGTATGTGTGTGTGTGTGTGTATGTATAAAAGTGCATATACACATAAGTATACATAATGTACACATTTTTGCTATTATTGTTTTGAGCAGATTACTTGTTAGACTAAGAATAAGAAAAGTTTTATTTTACTTTCACTTAGAAAAGGCTTCTTGATTGACTTTATAAAAATTCTAAAGTTGCTAAACAAACCAATAAAAATAGGTTTATGTAGTGGAAAAAGTAGACCCAATCATTTCTAATAGGGTAAGAGAGTCAGCAATCTCTGAAAACTTATTCATCCTCTTGGACCCAGGGGATGCTCAGGTAATTGAAAAAGAACACAATAATACCAAGTTTCTAATGGCTCAGCAATGCTGCGTACATGAAAACATTGAAACTGTAGTTAAATAATTATGGCACACTGCTTAGTGAGCATAAACATAATGGCAATGCTCCACAGCTTCTAAAGATTTTTTGTCATGCTTTTACATAAAATGAAGGAGAATTTTATGTATAGTTTAGGAATTATGATTCACCATTTAACTTATATATTTGCTTACTGCTATAAAATCAAGGTAATCAATTTAGCTTTTGACAATATAATCTATTTTTTCATATTCTTGCATAATTTTTTACAGAATTCATTTTAATATATGAGTTATAGTAATTGAAATCCACATGATTAATCACAAGAGATCTCTGGACACTTACTAGCTTTGGTGACATTCTCCCGCAAAACAACATGCTCATTCTTAGGTGGTTGTTTCTAAACATTGTGGGTATTTTTATTCCAAATTCTTTTTAATGAAATTATTGAAAAAAAATCTCTAGTGTCCAATTAAAGATGAGACAAAAATTGGGAGCTTTTTTTTTTTTTTAGTGTGATGCCTTTACAAGAAATAAGAACCAGTAAGAGAAAGAAACAAAAACCATGAAGAAGAAAAAAAAAAAAGAGAGAGAGAGAGATGCAAAACTTTGGAAGCATAAAAGAAATGAGAAAATATCTAGGAAAGATATTCTCGAAAGACTATGAAGAAGCAGCAGTAGCATTAAAGAAGATGAATGAAGAGAGAAACATACAGAAAAATTACATTGAATATAGCTCTAACAGTTCTGATTTCAGTGAATAAAGGTGACCACATATATAGAATCTAGAATGTTTGAGACTGGAAAAGAGAACTGAATATGAGTAAATCATTAAGGTGCTTTGGATATACAAGAATAGTGAAGTTCAAAGAAGAGATACTGGAGCTGAGATGTTGGAAGGATTCTGGAGGTGATGGTCATGGACAAATGGAGGCTTGAAAGGAAAGCCTAAGGAAGAGCAGTGGTGAATAGAGAGACATTGAAAATCAGAATTTACCCAGATGAAAAAGAAGTGCAAAAGTTTATCTGTTCATCAGAGAGCTTTTGTTCTTTGACACTCAGCAGTAAAAACATTTTTCAACAAATATAATTGCAAAACCATATCTTAATTTATTATTATTTTGTTCTCAAAAACAGAAGTGATGTTGAAATGCAAAAAGGAATAATAAAATACATGTGGATATATTAATGGGTCCTTTACATATCTACATATGTACACGTATGTGTGTACACACATGCACACACACCTAACATACTCAAACATTTATGTCTCTCTACATTCTCATTTGAACCACTGCTGAGTGTGCTCAGTGATTTTACTTGTTAAAATGTTTAACCTTAAATTTCAAAGGTGATAATTTGGAGAAAGCATAGCTGCCTAAAACATTAGTTCTGGTTCTGTTGGCACTTAACTATGTAACCTTAATTAATTTAACTAAAGAATCTCTATATTTCTACTTATAAAACCTGAATATAATAGTGTTCAAGATCCACTTTATATGTCAAGTTGTATTCTAGTTTCACACTTTTACTTTAAAAAGTCTCAAAAAATTAAGGTCTACATTCAAAGTTGCCTTTGTACTTAGCAGAGTCAGTATAAATGCATGTTTTTAAACTCACAGTAACCTTTCTCCATTATCCATTTTAAGGAAGCCTTCAAAAATGACAGATCATACTGCCTTTTATATTTATTGGGTATAAAGTTGTAGCCTATACTAAATGCTCTTAATGGCATTAATGCATGCATACCATTTTTTTTCAATGTGTCACATATAATTTTTGTGCAGCGGATAATATATGTAGCAACTAAAAATATAAACCACCTGTTGTTCAGATTTTCACTGCTGAGAGTACTGTATTGTTTAGCTCTTTCCACAGTGTGCTATGTGTCAACATTGATTTCAGAAAAAGTAATAAAGGATCCTGTCAAAATAAAATTAAAACCTAAGGCAATTTACTTTGCTGAAGGGGGTCAGCTTTAATAACCATCACCATCTTACCAGAACCGCTGTGAAATTTCATTAACACTGTATTCCAGTCACATATCTGCTAGGTTTAAAATTACTACTTGATTATATGTCTGTATAGATAATTAGGCACAAGTCTCCTTTTTGTGCCCTGTATTGTTCTGTGCATGGGGTTTCTTTTCAATTCAGTGGAAACTCTATTCAGAGAAAGAAAATGAGAATAAAGAAAAGGTTGGTATTGGAACTGTTTTTCAACTCTGCACAAAATTACTGAACACATTGAAATTTCAGGACATTTGGCATTTTTATCTATTCATGATTCTTAAGTTAGGTATACAACTTGAGATCAAATAAAAGTAAATGTAAAAAAAAATGTATATATATGCAAGAGTTTGGGAGACTCAGGGTTATATATCAGGAAGAACATGTAGCTGAGTTTTTCCCTAGCTCCGAGATAGAGAACACTCTCAGCTCCACCTCTAATTTATCAACTAGAGGCCTGGTGCACGAAATTAAACAGGCAGTCAGACATCCCTCTCACAATAAGACAGCTGACTCCCAACTGCTCACCTGCCTGCCTGCCTGAATGCTCCCAACTGCCTCCCCTGCCAGCCTGGTTGTCACCAACTGCCTCTGCTGCAGGCCTCCCCCTTACCCCCCCCCCCCCAAACTTCTCTCCTCTCCAGGCCTGGTCACTGCTAACTGCCCTCCCCTGCTGGCCTGGTCATCTCCAACTGCCCTCCCCTGCTCCCCCAACTGCTCTCCCCTACTGGCCTGCTCCTCCCCAAAATGCCCTCCCCTACAGGCCTGCTCTCCCCCAAATTCTCTCCCCTGTTGGCCTGGTGAACCCTAACTGCCCTCCCTTGTAGGCCTGATCACCCACTACTGCCCTCCCCTGCTGGCCATCTTGTAGCAGCCATCTTGTGTTCACATGGGAGCAGCCATCTTTGACCACATGGGGGCAGCCATCCTACATGTTGGAGTGACAGTCAACTTGCATATTACTCTTTTATTAGATAGAATACACGTTGACCCATACAATGCATTAGAAAACAATACTGAATGTACATAGAACTACTGAAATTGTGAGAAATATTAACATGTGTCCTGTTCATTCAATAAGTTCATTCTTTTCAACTAAAGACTGAAATATTGTTAAATTTTGAGTGAAACTGCTTTCTAAGTTTTTGTTTTATGTTTTAGTACATAATCCCCAAATAGACTAATTCAACACTGAGTGCTTCTCAGTAACAACAATACATTGAGTTGAGGTTCCAGTATGTTATAAGTATAAGTCTTTGAAAGACAAGCTATAAATTATCTTATAAATATGTTCCTGGCCCAAACCAAGAAGGAGAGGTAAATTTAAAAGTAAGGGCAGATATCTGCCCATCACCTATGGCTGTAACCCACAGGTTTGAGAAACAGCCCCTTTCTGAGGCAATCCTAACCAGGTGGGCTGAATGTTAGCAGGCCATATTCACCAATAAGTGTTTTCTGGATAACAGTGTAGCATTAAATTCAGTGTCTAGTGTCCATCATATCTCACAAAATCTCTGAGGGAAAAATTTGCTCATTAACTCAGTCTTTAATCTCATTCAGTTTTTTGCTTACACTTTACTTTTTCTCTGTGGTTGAGATCTTGCATTGAACACTCTTGCTCAGGGTTAAGCCCCTTTCAATCCTGGGTCTGGTAGGTTGAATTCTAGTCCTACCTAATTGCTTCTGCTTCAGCTTCAGGTCAGTTATAAGCAGTTGGATCATCTTCCTTTGGTCCTAGAACCACCTGGTTACATCTGCACTGTAGTTGCTATCATTGCTACCTTGAGGTTATTTTAATATGTTGATGAAAAGCTCTAGATTTGAGTAAACTAGATCTTATTTTAAATCTAGGCCTTATTTCTTGTTAATGATAGTTGATTATATCTCTGACTCTCAGATTTCTTATTTAAAAAGAGATAATAGTTTCTACTTCATAGGCATTTTTTAATGATTTAAACAGACAACATTCCTAAATAGTTAAAATATCATACTATGTAAGTGAATAGTTAGTAATTGTGAAGCATAATAGCTATTTTATCTCATGTTATTAGATGCCTAAACTATTGGGACAACTCCAGACTAATATAGAAGCTGGGTCCCTCCTTGGATATTGTAAATAAATGAGCAAACATTCTTGACAGTGCCAGTTCTACATCTGGACCCAATTGTATTTCCTTGTCCCTTAGAACTGACAGTAACCAGAATTATGATGCTTCCTTTTCTCTAAAACTTTTAGATTTGGAAACAGCCTAAGTGACCATCAGTAGAAAAGTGGATTAAAAAACTATGGTACATCTACACAATGGAATACTACCCTGCTGTAAAAAAAAGAAGGGTTTCTTACCATCTGAAACAACATGGATGGTACTGAAGAGCATTATGCTAAGCGAAATAAAACAGCCAGATAAAGATAAGTATCACATGATCTCACTCATTTATGGAATATAATGAACAACATAAACTGATGAACAAAAATATATCCAGAGACAGAGAAACATCAATCAGACCATTAAATCTCAGAGGGAAGGTAGGGGAGGGTGGGGGTAAGGGGGAGAGATCAACCAAAGGACTTGTATGTGTGCATATAAGCCTAACCAATGGACACAGACACCAAAGGGGTGAGGGCATGAGCTGGGGGTGGGGGGTCAATGGTGGATAAGGACACATATGTAATACCTTAATCAACAAAGAAAAGAATAATACTAATAAAGTAAAAAACAAACAAATAAAAAACAAACAAAAAACACACACATTTTCTTGGTTGCTCCACTGGGGAATATCTATCTATTTTGTGACTTAATATCTGAAATCAGCAAGAGTTGCCTCTATTACTGCTATCATTTTCATATGGAGACTTCCGTGCTGACAGAGGCATGAATACTGACACTCACTTCACCCAGTCATGATGAACACAGATCTCCCAAGTATTAAAATTACTGGAGTAAGTTTCCTAAAGGGTGAATTTATCCTTTCAGTTTAGGGATCGATCTCTTCTCAACAAATAGCACATCAGGGGCTGGGTTATATTTGAAAACGGCCATTTTGGTGTCATAGATATGGAACTCTCATTTTGGTGTTTCCTCTCTAATAAGAGGTAGTCAGTGAGAAATCAGAGTCTAGGGACTTCTGCACTCTTGCTTCAAGTGGATCCCCTACCAAGCAGGGAAGTCCAGGATATAGTTATGAAAAACAGAGTCCTGTGGTCCATCCCTGGTATTAAAATAATTCCAATGTGGACATACATTTAGGAATACCCTGGACTTTATAACATGTATTTTATGAATGGAATCTATTTTCCTCTTTTCCATACTTGAACTGCCTGATTGTCTCTCCATTCTCTTAGAATAAGAAATGTCAACTTTGCCCAGCCAGTGTGACTCAGTGGTTGAGTGTTGACCTATGAACCAGTAGGTCAGGGTTCAATTCCCAGTCAGGGCACTTGCCCAGGTAATGGGTTCAATTTCCAGTGGGACATGGAGGAGGTAGCTAATCAGTGATTCTCTCTCATCTTTGATGTTTCTATCTCTCCCTCTTTCACCCTCTCTGAAATCAATAAAAATATATCTTAAAAAAAAATAAATGTTAACTTTTTTAAAAGAAATTTAGAGTGTGAAAACATATTCTTTATGAAAAAATCCTGGACTATTATTTATTAGTTAGGTCAATTTGGGTGAGCTACTTAGCTTCTCTGAATCTAAATATCCTAATCATCAAAATAGGTATAAACTGATTTTGGCAATTACATGACATAATATTATATATTACTTGTTCCAAAGCCTGAAATATGAAAACTAAAAAACATAAGCTAGAAATATCATTATTATAATCATTATTATTACTCTTCCTACCTTGTTTACATTTAGGATAGGTCCCAGGCAATCTGATTCATTGTTAAGCAAAATCATAATTTAATACCCTAGATTCTAGGGCCTAAAGTAAGGAAAAAAGTGTTGACACACTATCTTTAATTTATTATTTCCCAACCACTTTCAACACAAATATCCTGTATTCCATTCCTATTTTTTTCTGAATTACCAAATCAAATAACTCATTGGGTTCTCATCCAATTTGAGATTCTTATTCCCCTAGACAGACTGTGAATGTCAGTCATTAGTATGATATCCCGATAACCAGGATTCCAGCTCTTTAACTTGCTACTGAGCATTGCAAGGGCTTTTCAATGTATACTTATGGTGAATTCTTGTATTACAAATGTAATCATTATTATTTTGGACCCACAAGACTCATAGGACAAAAACCAATATATATATTATTTTCTCTGTGTTTTTATATGCATTTTGTATCCTGCTTCCTCATCATCCCCTTGGATGAATCAAGGATAGACCCTATGACTTCTGGCCATTCTCAGGTACTGAAAAACCTCAGGTCACATTAATCACCCCACTCCTCATACCCCACCAAAAGAGGTCCATCACGAAATGTTCAGTCTTATAAAATTATTTTCCAAATTTTACTTAAAGTAAAACTTCCTTTCATTTTGGAAGCCTAAAGCCAGGAAAGGTTATTTGGGTTGTTGGCTTTTTAACTATCTACACTGCTCGCACTGACATTACTTCTGACTAAACCCCCAGAATTGAAAAAGGGGATGAGAAATATCTTTCCTGATGATACTTTCATGAGCTGGCTTTAGAGATCCCGAGCTGGACAGCTGTTAAAAGCTGATTCTTGATCCCATGTTTATTTTGATAAACTCTTTGAAGACTCACTTCAAGGTAAGTCATTCATAGTTCCATTGATTTGGAAGAACGCATTGCTTCTGTGTATTTGGGGGCACAACTGGGTCATTTTCAATTGCTCCAAAACTCAGATGGGGTCCTCTAGGACAGAGCTTTCAAACAACTGCTGTTTTCAGTACTTGTGGTCTACATATGATCCATAAAAAAAGCAACTTTTGATTCATCATTTGTGGGAATTGATCAATAGTCAAAGGCAGCCTCTTTCTGTTTAGTGTGCATGCAATGCAGGGTGCTTCACCTGCAACCTGCTGTTCTTTAGGTTTTCCAGGCATTCCTGTGTATCCCCGTGGGCATAAGGGTGGGGGACCCAGAGGTGGCACTACCCACATAACAAAAACTCTCTCAAAAGAATACAGTTCTCTACTTGCCATTGGGCCTTTTTAACTTTACCACTTAGTGTAACTATAAGTGAGTGACTAAGAGGTCCATTTTTGCCTAGGTGGCTCAGCACTCCCGTTGAATTGTGGGAATGGTTGAAGAATTTTAAGGCTCCAAAGACATTAAAAATAAAATAGTCCCTCTTTCGATATCTCATTAACCTAGCTAAGGTTTGTCACAAATCTCTATATATTCTAGCATCATGTAAACATATTGGGCACATAAAAATCATTGACTCCTTGAATAACAAGGGCAGAGGCTGGCTTAGCAGTCTTTTTTCTTGCCTTAGATCCATGCTCTGCTCAGTTGAGTTAAGTGTGTCCACTAAGTTATCACTACAAATTTACATTCTGCTGGAACTTAGGAAAGTGTAAATTAGGGTTATGACAGGCTTCTAATTTTTAGCTTTTGAAAAGAAAGGCACATTATGCCCATTTAATATACTAGACTTTTAGGAAAGAAAAGGCAGAAGGGACTATCCAAGACAGATTACTCACTTGAAGAGAGCACTACCTGTTTATTCCAGCTACACTGTTCCGAGCAATTCTGCTAAAATAGAGAGAGCACTCATTGATCTGAGCCTTTATTTACACAGTTCTTTAGGGATTTCTTCCCCTACTGTTTTGCCTGTTTGGAGAAATCCTACTCATTCTTCAGGATTCAGGAAATACATATATCTCCTCTTATTTCTTGTTTTTCTTTGAAAAAAATAACTTTCACCTGAATCATGTATAATACCTATTTGCTTTTGTAATTCCCATCATATCGTCTAACATTTCACAAATGTTTACAGAGAAATTTGGATTTTTAAGTAATTAAAAGTTTTTTGAAAAGGTATATAGCAACATTGTATGATTTTCTAAAAATTGTGTTTCACTCTAAAATCATGACAGTTGAATAGAATGAGATGAGAATTCAAAAATATATTTAGTGGCCCTGACTGGTTTGGCTCAGTGGATAGAGTGTTGGCCTGTGAACTGAAAGGTCCCAGGTTTGATTCTACAATAGTTTGATTCCGGTCAAGGGTACGTACTTTGGTTGTGGGCACATCACTGGTAGTGGGTGTGTGGGAGGCAGCTGATCAATGTTTTACTCTCATTGATTTTTCTTTTTCCCTTCCTCTCTGTAAAAAAAAAAATCAATATATATAGAAAGAGAGAGAGAGAGAGAGAGAGAGAGAGAGAGAGAGAGAGAGAGAGTGTAATTTGGTTTAGTCTATTTGAAATAAGCTCTTTTGATATTCACTAATCTTTTTAATTCAACAGATGA
Source organism: Pipistrellus hanaki (assembly GCF_964339955.1). Taxonomy (NCBI): domain Eukaryota; kingdom Metazoa; phylum Chordata; class Mammalia; order Chiroptera; family Vespertilionidae; genus Pipistrellus; species Pipistrellus hanaki. Next base: position 172,588,675 of record NC_140503.1, on the reverse strand, counting down.
CTACATGCTGACCTGCATGATACACATTCAAGTGAGTTATTAAAGTTTATTAGGAAAAAAAGCATCACTGTTTTACATATTTATTCTGAAGAAGCCAGTCTTATTCTTAAAGTAGATTGGCAATGGCTAAGGCACAGTGTAAGTATGGGCAGTTCTCTATGCTCTGAAGACCTTGAGTCAGCAGACAATATTTCTAAATGCCCTCACTCTTATTGCTGAAGAAATAGATGTAGGGGACTCTTCATTGTAATGGTTCTAGTTTATTAAAGAAAGGCTTTGGTCATTAGTGAGCATGTTTTATTGAAAAGAGTCATTATGTTGAATCAGACATTCTATTTAACTGAGTTCACATAAGATATTATGTTCAGTAAAGGCTTTTCAGAAGTCAAATCAAAAGATAAATCTAGAAAAAATAACCCATTTCTGTTTATGATTTATACCACCATGTATCTGAAGGACCACAAAAAATTAGCTTAATCTTTTGCCCAAGATATCTTCTGAAACAATGTTGTAGTTCCCAAATTATTTATCTTAGCCTCAATTCCTTCAACGAAGTTGTATTTATTACATTTCTTCTATATGAAATTTGTATTGCATTGTAGAGAAAATAGGATAAAGTATAAAATAAAGTCTTTGCTTTTGAGAGGTCTTGGTGGTGGTAAAATATACACATGCATAAAATAAAGTAAAATAAAATAGGTAATTACGTGTTTAGTAAACGAGAAAGCTGTAGGCATGAAGGGAAAGTCAATATGGACTAAAGCAATACTTCAATAATAGAGTGAAAGTTAAGTTAGAAACTGAAAGAATAATCTAATAGAATAAGAAAGGATGAAGCATACCTTGTGTAAAACCACAAAAGAATATGTTAATCATCTACTGTCCACAGTGTATTCAAAGGAAAATTAATTTTTCTTGCCACTGGAGATACAAAATACTTCCTCATAAGTAACTGGAGGTATTTTAACTATTGACAATGTACAAGTAAAATCAGTTTAAATTAACCTTGTTGTTTAAAAACGAGTCTCACATGATCTACATTCCACAGATTTCCTCTATGTGCTTTCTTATCTAGCACCATCAACTTGCTTGTCATTTCCATCACCCTTCCTGAAGAAAACTGTTCCTCCTACAGCCTTGTTGCAGGATTTAGCCTTAAGCAGCTAGAATCCCAATGATGTCCACTGAGTCTTCGTCATCTCTCCTATTTTCTCCTCAATTATAATATTTGTGAGCAAGGAAGGACATCTGATCCAACGGCAGCTCATCCATATTCATGGCTTGGGTTGCTATAACTGCTACAACTGGAGTTTGGATTATACTTAAACAATCATGTTTCTTCTCATGAAAGACCTGTAAGAAGAATTGACCAAGATATATAAGAAGAGAATGAGGCAGAGAAGACTAGGAAATGTAGCTGACTTGAATTATTTCAGAGCATCAGACTGAATCATTATATATTTCTGCCACCGGGCCTCTGGAACTGACTGGTGTCACCAATGATGGTACTTATTTTACAATCAATGAGGTCTTTTCATATGAGGGTTCCTATACTTGCACTTCCATTTCAATAAGTTGCACTTCATCTGCTCCCCTATGCATGCATACCTTAACACCTTAACTTCTTTGTGATACTGTTCACGACATTACAAGAATTTCCTAAAGCCTGCACTGTATATGGCTTTCTCTTTGCTTGAAATTCTTCCTACTCTCTTAATCTGACCTTCAACTACCTGGAATGTATTTATCCTTTAAGACTTAGTTCAGATGCACATTTCTAAAGAAGCCTTTCTAACCACTTCAAAAATGCTTAAGATGCCTTCTTATAAACTACTATTTTAAAAATACATTTTTACTGATTTCAGAAAGAGGAAGGGAGAGAGAGAGAATCATTGATTGGCTGCCTCCTGCATACCCCTTCCTGGGGATTAAGCCCACAACCCGAGCATGTGCCCTTGACTGGCATCAAGCCTGGGACCCTTCTATCCACAGAGACATTTACTCTAGTTCATATCCACTCCACATTATCACATTATATAACACAGTAAATATCTTCTTCTACCAGACAGCAATCATTTTTAGAACAAATACACTACTAAAGAATTTTCATATCTCTGTGACATAAAACAGAGACTGTTTCATTGTAGAGGCTCCAAAGTCATTATGTGAATAAAAATGGCAACACCTTATTTAAGCATTTAAAAAATTTGAAAGCTGAGAAGTAATTTTCAAGACATAACAAATAGCTTAATGATTCTCCTGGAAATAATTGCTTTCATCCAGAAGAGTTTGATAATAAAAAAGTAATTAATACCAACATAAATAAAAATTATTAAAATAATTCATCACATGTAGATTGTCAAATGAGTACTGAGTTCAATTGAAGGATTATATGAATTGCTGAAATAACTATAATAAATTCAGTGGTAGAGTTAATATAGAGATAATATATCTAATGTTATTTTAAATTGTGTTTTGAAAGTTATTTTGAGTTGTGTTAACTATGCCCTCTAAGTTATCACTACAAATTTACATTTTGCTGGAATTTATGAAAGTGTAAATTAGATTTATGACAAGAAAAGAATAGATAACAGATTCATAAGATTCTTCCAAACAATATACTTTTTGCCCATTTTGAAATTGTTCTAAAAATAACATTTCTGAAAAAGTCTTAAAATATCATGCCTATGAGTATTTTATGGCAGTATCAATGAACTTAGGCTGTTTATATGGTTAATGTATTCATTTTATATGTTGAGAAAAATTATTTTAACATTTTATAAAACTAGTCTTTTTAATCCAAATGTATTCTTTATGGCTTTCTCATCTAAAGGATTTTCCCCCCCTCAAGTTTAGGAAAACAAAATGATGAACAGTGAAGTTAACATGTACCTAACATTTCTTTCCAAATATACTCAAAAGCCTTCTTCATCAACCCCTGTCTCATATTTCATTGCAATGTTGCCAATCAGTTACAGTCTTTGGCCCCATGTCACTTTTATCTCATTGGATGACCATCTTGGGAGCTGCCCAATGGTGCGCTGCTAATGAGGCAGCTTAAAGAGCAGCTGGGGATGTGCAATTGCTGGATTAGGGTCAAGGCCAAGAGAGAAAATGGATGAGAGGGGAGAGAGTCTGAAAGACTGCCAATCAGCAGGGGTTCTATTATCCTGCTAAAGCGGGACATTCATTACCATCTATTGTAACATAATTTGGGTTCAGTCAAGCTGTCTCTCCCTCTCGTTGGATTTACAATTCATAAACCACAAATGGTCCAAAGGGTGCATTGTCCCTTGTGGCCATGTAACTCTGGGTGAGGGGAAAGCATGGCAGAAATGAATGAGCTCTGAAGTACCTAGTGTGAGCACCATCGGGGCCAACACCTTGTTCCTTGGAGCTGTGACATAAACTGTAGGCACAATGCCAAAATAGTTTTGCATCTCTCTGGAGCTAGTTTGCTCATTAAGCAAAGATAATATAAAAAGGCCTTGTTTATCCTTTGCAAAAATCAAATCCTAATGTTAACAGCCTGTATATCCATGCTAATTTCCTCTAGTTACTGGTAAGATTTCTGTACAGGAACAGAAAAGACATTTGTTTTTCCACAAAAATACAAGCCCTTGGTTTTTTCAGACCAACTTCTTCCAAGTCTCAGAGGATAATCTGTTCTATTTTTCAGTAGGTTTTGTGTTGTTTCTGTACTTGAAAAAATGGCATGCACTACAAAATTGTCTCATATATCTTTCTTTTACTTTAATCACAAAGCTTCCTTTTCAGTAGGATAAATGTGCCTCTTCTCCTTTCTCTTCCCTTCTCCTGGTGCTCCTAGTGATCTTTTTCAATTATACCACTTATTTCCATTTGGATTCAGTGCTAAGGCCCACCTGCAATCTAAACTAATAGGACCATAGGGTTATTGTCTAGGTGCCTTCCTCAGGAAGGCAAATGAGCTTGGTCAAAAGAGAGCAAGTGCAGTAATTCAGAGTAAATTAACCAAGCCATGGTGAAAATAGTTAATCACTGTAGTGGAGTTAGGGAGCAAAAATATGCAACACCTTTGTTCTAGGCTGATTGATATAAGACACAGGTTACCTCAGTCATGTGACCAAAGCACTGGCAGTTCAACTGCATTCCTCTTTAATGTAGTTGTAACAAAGGTGATTTTTAAAGTGTTCTTGCATTTTCTGGGATGTGCACATTCAATACAGGTTAGCTTTCTACCCTTAGATGCTAAAATTCCATCTTATATATCTATGACTATTTCACATGGGACCACCTGATGTAAATTTGCAATAATTCATATTTATTTCCATGAATGTCTTATTAACATTTTGCTGCTTTGAATTTAGATGCTCGCCAGCATAGGTATTTTTTAAAACTGCCGATGCAAATGATGGCAGATGACCCATTAGCAAAGCCGACCACTGAATCTTACAAAGAATTGCCTTATAAATGTGTTTACAAATTTCCAAATACACACTGTCTAATTTAATTCTTAGAAACAGAGAGAATTGTCTCTTAATGGATTCAGGTAATTTAATACTATGGTTTAACATATTATCATAATAACAACTCTGATACCTAATAGTGAAAGTCCACATTCTGATATTCTGATGAACAATATGTGTAAACTCTCAACAAAACCATCTTTACTAAGGACATAAAGTGCTAAAAACTGATGTCTATGTGTGTGTGTAAGTGTATTAATGTTTCTGGTAGTTTAGGACAGATGATTAATTGTAGGTATTTCCTTTTATTGGGGATAATATGGTCTAATAAAATATATATCGTTTGATGTTAAGGCAGCCTATATGAATGAATATGTTAGATCTTTTGAGAATGTGGATGTGTAGGGAGTGGCTATAGGGTCAAACCTTGGACTGACCTGTGGCAGAGCTATACACATCCCAGCTTGGAGGGCAGAGCCCTACTAGCACAATTAAGTTTGACCTTATAGTGCTCCCTTGTTCCTAGGTAGCTAATGGGCTGTGGGAGGTGCAGCAAGTGCTACCAAAACAAAGTATGAGTAACGAAATAGATTTGAAACTCACAAGAACATTATAAACATGTTGACAACTCCCCTTGTTTTGCTTTGTGTGATCTGTCTATAAAATAAAGCTTCAGCTTACAGGCTGGGTCACTGTGTCCTCATCCAGGCACAGTGATTTTACCTGGCCCCAACTGTATTCTCTTGTCTGTCTGTCTGTCTGTCTTTCTGTCTTCTTTAATCCTTCACTGCCCCTCCTCGGGTTCACCCTTGGCCATGCTGAATGCAGTTCATGGATGAGGATGCTATATACTCAAGTCTGTGAAATCTAATATTATATCCAATGATACATATGGAGATGAATAATATTTTTGTTTTAAGTTTTAGAAGTAGTATCTATGACAGATTTATAAAGAGTGTTTTATTAAGGCGAACTTTCCATTCTTAATTTGTTCATAAAACAAATTCCTACCCTGATTCTAGTTTAATTATTCCCATGGAATCTGTGAATTACAGTTTGGAAACATAATCTTCTCAGGAAATATTTGCCTATAGAAATCAACAGAAGTGGAAGGACAGAAGTGAGAGGAGGAGGATGGGAGAGGGAAATGGAAGATGAAGAGTTTATATCTGTGGGTAAATTCTTAATGATGATGCCCTTGGAAGGCTCTTTTCTTGTGGTGAAATGATTAGGTAATGGAAATTTAAAAGTAGAAACTGGATCTAGTCTTATTCAATGTAAAGAAAATGTTGAAGAGACTCACGTTCTCTGGGGATAAGTTCAAGAGGAAGGACAACGTTACCAGTGATGCTGGGTTGCATTAGTCTTTCCTTTAAGAAGGTCCACAGATAGGCTTGGAGAAGAGGTAAGCAGAGTTTTTAAATATGACTCCTCCACAGGACATTCAGGATCTTTAATAAAATTACAAATCCTTGGTATGCTTAGTAAATATATAGACTTTGAGTGAAGGGGATGAATTCGGCAAACAGCATAAACCAAATCAGCTCTGGATGAGTAGGCCCGTGGGTTACAACCAGAGCTCTCAGGCGCAATAACATGCCTGAAGAGATCACGTGCTCTTTAAATGTCACCAAGACACTTAATACTGAGCTGCGGCTTGCAGGTTTACCACATACCATTATGTTTTAGTAATAATAATGGCTCACATTTACTTACTTTTTACTATAAGATAGGTAGTATGCTAAGTGTTTTCTTCCTTACCACATACCCCTCAATAAGAAAAGTATTTTCTCATTTTTGCCCAATGCTAAGAGTTTAAGTAATTTTCCTGAAGTCACCAGCTGTAAAGTTGTGAGGCTGAAGTTCAAATCCAGGCAGTCCTGTTCCACAGCCCATACTGTCAACCACTGAACTAGACCAAGAGAGAAGGAAATGCTAATGTGTTCCCCTAAGCCAGTGGTTCTCAACCTTTCTAATGCTGCGACTCTTTAATACAGTTCCTTATGTTGTGGTGATCCCCAACCGCTGCTGTAGAGCCTAAGACCATCAGAAAACACAGATAGTTACATTATGATTCATTAACAGTAGCAAAATTACAGTTATGAAGTAGCAACGAAAATAATTTTAAGGTTGGGAGTCACCACAATATGAGGAACTGTATTAAAGGGGCACGACATTAGAAAGGTTGAGAACCACTGCCCTGAGCATTGTATTCTGCCAGGGAATGACTTTAAAACCAAGAGAGAATTGATCTTTTGGAATGAATCCTAAAGGCTAAGGAACAAATAGAAATTTTGAAATAAGAATGATGACCACAAATAGAAGCATGTTTTAATATTATAGTTCTTTTCTCAACTACATTACCCACTTAGTTTCTAGGAAAGTAACATTACTACTCTATGCACTTTCTGGAAAACATGTTTAATAAGTAACCATATATTGAAATGCATCTTTTGTTCCTTTTTGCAACCTTCCCCTTCACTTATTTCTAGTGGAATACTAAGGGATAAACAGAAAGACAAACTATTTTCCAAAAGAGTTTAGAATCTTCTAGAAAGTAATGTTCAGGTTTTTCCACCTTCTAGATGGCCATTAATCAAACATATTCACATCTGAAACTTATTAGCAGGAAAATATAAGTATAAATCAAATATTTTGCCTTATTTTGCCTTATAACTTTAACTTAATGTATGGTTTAGATCAGTGGTTGGCAAACTCATTAGTCAACAGAACCAAATATCAACAGTACAGCGATTTAAATTTCTTTTGAGAGGCAAATTTTTTAAACTTAAACTTCTTCTAACACCACTTCTTTAAAATAGACTCGCCCAGGCTGTGGTATTTTGTGGAAGAGCCACACTCAAGGGGCCAAAGAGCCACATGTGGCTCGCGAGCTGCAGTTTGTCTACCATGATATTTAATAGACCAGGAAAGTGTGTATGTGAACACACTTATCCCTATCCCTACCACCATTCCACCTCCACACCCATGAATAAAATGATCATTTCCATAGGCAGATGTTAAAATGATTCTTAAAATAGTTAATACATGAATAGGAAGAGCTATTAAATTATTCTTAAAATAGTTAATACATGAATAGAAAGAGCTATTAAAATCATCTGCCTTTTAATCCTATCAGTGAAAAATGAAATATTTTAGTAACTCTTTTCTTCCCAGAGGCTTCTAGAATCCATTTTATATTTGCAAAGCCTCCCACCAAGCCTCACAGGTGGTGACATTAGTGGCACTGGTAATCAGCGGGAGAGGGGAGCATGAATGGGAAGTGCTGGGTAAATCAGCCTCGATATTGTTCTGCTGCTTCTATCTGTCCACTGTAAGTTGGGTTCACTGCTGCAGAAGCTCATCCTGGAGGGATGAAAACCACCATCAAGCTGCAGGCCAAAGCAAATGGCCCGCCCACAAAGGAATGATGGCAAAAAAAGGGAATTATGGAAACTTCTGAGGATTACGTGCTTGCACAAGTCTGTACTGGCAGTCACATCCTTGATGGCATGTACACTTCTATTTTGGTAAATGCTAGGTCTATACCGCAGTTCTCTGTTCTCCTGAAATCACTGCCACTCAACAAGTTAATGCCAGAACCCCCAGGTTGGCAGGATTCCCCTCCCAGCCACTGACTATTCTCACTTTGGAGCTTTATCTTTTCCCTCCTGCTCTTGGCAAGTTTCTCAGAAGTAAGAACGTGAAAAGATTGTCATGATCGTGAAAGAAAAGGCCTTTTGAAATATCAGTTGAAAGAAAATATAAAAATCCAAGATTCCTGAAAGATCATGTTAAAAAGCCATTTTACTTTTGAGCTTAAAAAACTTTTATTTGTTTTAAGCAATGGATTGAACATGTTTCATCAGGATTAATCTTTTCTTTGTAGAATATATGAAAAGATACTAATTATTTATATAGGTTATATGTGTAATATGTTACATGCCTTATATCAATTTTAATCTGTCAACATGTGTTAACTTTGGGGGGGGAAATTAAAATATTTTTTCTGAATTTGCGTATAAAAATATTTGACATTTACACATTATATCCTGATACAATAGACCACTGGTATCTTTGGACATAGAGAAATAATAAAATAAATAGTCCTGAAAAAAGGGTTCTGTTATCCTTACTTTTTATATGAATTTAAAAAGAGAAATTGTCTAGGGACCCACGATGATTTCAGATCTAGCTGGCTGAATCTATAGCTTTCCCACCATGCTAAAGTGACACAGAATCTACAAAAGTCTGGTTGACTGAGGCATGAGGAAAACAATAAATAAAAAAGTAATTATGTCAGTTGTTTTACTTAATGGATTATTTGCACAGAGTTAGCCAGTGAATTGAGACCTAATAGTTAGTCTGATAGCTCCAAGTACTATCAAAACAAATTATTGCTTCTTTCAATATTCAGTTAAAGCAGGCATAAAATGCCAAGCAAAACAAAACAGAAACTGAGAAAATATCAGTATTTTTATTATTCATAATTTTCCTGGCTGTTTTGGATCTTAATCATTATCTGAAATTTTTATTAATTCAAAATGAAGGAATTTTTCTGAACCAACTTAAAAGGTATTCGTTGAGCTCCCATTATGTGTACAACAGACACAAATACAGAAATATTAAAAGTGAAGCAATGATAATTACATCAACCTCTAAATGAGGAGTATAAAGGCAGACTTTGTAAAATAATTTTAAAAATTAGAAATTAGTAAGTTAGAAAATGCAGACAGACTAGTAGGGATAGAATTTTACTTAATCAGCTGAGTCTTATGAAAGTATGGCAGGTAAATGACAGTAGTAAAGCTGGCAGAGCTAGTAGCTATGATGCTATTGCAATAATTTGGGTGAGACAGAGTAAGAACTTGGATTAAATAGTGACACTATGCTGCTATTCTTACCTGACTATTCTATTCTTTAATTTTAGGTTCATTGTGGTTTTAAAAAAGTTTAGGCCTCTTGCCACTTTCTTTCTCACTTTGTTATTTAATACAATTGTAATGGGAAGCATAACAGGGCATATGATTATAAATTACTCAGTCTAATTCAAAGCAAAGCTTTGGTAGTAACTCTGTGACTTCAGGATGAAATGCTGTGGGCTTTAAGAGTTAGGTTTCTCAGCTTTTCAATGAAGACGAGCAGCTTCCTTACATGCAGCAAAGGTTCTTCAGGCAATGAAGCTGAATGAAATTATGCAACCAATTCCTGCTTTTACATATCCTGTTCCTCCAACATTTCCAAGGAAACGTCTCAACTTTTTTTTTATTATTTGTCTTTTAATAATTATTATTTACCTCATTCAGAATTACATGGTAATAGAACGTGCTTTTAGATACAGTTCTTTACAAAACCCTCACAATCACATGATGTTGACAATATCAGGTGCCCTCATTTTCTAGATGGATCTTAATTCCCTCACTTGTTAGCATTTGCTGCTCTCTCACTAGTTTCTAAGAATGTAGATTCAATGTGTAATGTAACTGACACAACTACTCTAGAATTCCAAGCCTCATGCAGACTTACAAAATGTTTAATGAGAAAAAACACAATGCAGTTTTCAGGGACAGATTGAACTACAGAAAGAAGGGAATACCAGGTATATAGGCAATTTAACACAATTATGTTTAAATAATAGGATAAGAATATTTATCTTTTATTTCTTTTTCTCATTGCACCTAACTAATCAGTTACTTTTCTCATGTATTATACTTTCAAATGTCTTTTACACCTTCACATCCTTTCAGGACACTCCCATAATCACAACCCAAATTCAAATCTGTACACTCTTACAATATTCATATTTTTTACTGGCACCTAAATGTCAATGCATTTCTATTAAATAAAGAATAGAATTCAGCCTCCCAATGGTGGAATTTAACCATATCCTCAGTCTGATATGATGATTTGTTTCCTTAGAGTTTTGGAGATAAGGATATAGGTGGAACATCTAATCATGCGCATCTCTTCCATCGTCCATCTTTAGTAATATCATTGGAAGCTTGATATTTGCCATGGCAGGAATATTTACACCGAGGAAATTGGCAAACACTATAAATCAAGTTTTTTTTCAGTGAGCCTGCTGTTAAACATCTATCTGCAAACCAATAGTTCTGTTCCAAATTTCACGTTTGCTATGTACCATTTGATACTTCCTAAATCTGTCCATAGCCTCTTTCTTCACCCTGTGATACACTTCCTCCCCATTTTGACCAGGTGAAAAATCATGATTCTTGATAGAATTGCAAAATTTTTTTCTGGGTGGGGTTTTTCTCCTGTTTAGATATTTATTTTTATTTTTATTTTTTTAGAGGAGCATGACTGAAACATCTAAGAAAAAATACAAACAACACATATATTTCCAGGCCAGGTTGTAGTGTTGTATCCTCCCAAAGCATGCCTTATTTTTAAACAAAAACTTTGTTAAGCAGTTTTAAGTTCACACCAACACCTGTGAAACACAATAAAGCAAAGAGCAATAAAATGAGGTATTCCTATATGTTCCCTCCTTCCATAGATGCTTAACCTTCCCCTTATAAACATATTCCACCAGAGCAGTACATTGGTACAAATGATGAACCTACATTGACATATTATAGTCACCCAGAATCCATAGTCTACTTTAGGGTTCACTCTTGGTGTACTCTGGGTTTGGACAAATTTAGAAAAATGTTTATCTGTCATTATACTGTAACTAGAGGCCCGGTGCATGAAATTCATGCATGGAAGAGGGGGGTGCCCCTTAGCCCAGCCTGCATCCTCTCTAACCTGGGACCCCTGGAGAGATGTTTGATTGCCTGTTTACCCAGATTGGGCAATAGGGGTGTGGCCAGCCTGGGTGAGAGGCTGCCATACCCCCAGCGACCCAAGCTGCCAGCCCCTCCTTTTATTTCTTCTTTTTTTTTTTTTTTTCTGTGCCTCCTTAAGCAGAGGCCAGGGTCTGCAGAAAGCAGGTATCTGGAATTTATTTATCTTCTATAATTGAAACTTTGTAGCCTTGAGTGGAGGCCAGGGTGAACAGGAAGCTTGGCTGCCTCCTGCTCACTCCAGCTCCATGGCCACTTCCATCTTTGTTGGGTTAATTTGCATACTTGCTCATGATTGGCTGGTGGATGTAGCGGAGTGATGGTCAATTTGCATGTTTCTCTTTTATTAGTGTAGACTAAAGGCCCAATGCATAAAATTCATGCATGAATGGGGTCCATAGGCCTGGTCTGTGATCAGGGCCAGGCCAATTGGGGGCCGAAGGAGAGGAGGCAACAGTCACTGGGCCAGGTGTGGAAGGAATGCAGATGCCACCATTGTGTGGTTCAATGCCTCACCCCCTCCTCCTTTCCTTGTTGCTGTGCAGTCACCACAGCTGTTGGTGGTGGTCTTATCAGGGCCTGCTGGCCAGGGGTAGGGACGGGGCACAGGAGGTTGGTCACCAGCCATGAGGAGAGAACCAACCCTCAGCTACCCTAGGATAGGGGTCGAGTCCACTGCCACCCACTCCTGGTTTCCCCTCCCAGCCTGGAACCCAGGTCCTACCAAGAAACCAAGACCTGCTGATCTGGGGTAGGGACCACAGGAGGTTGGCTGGCGAGAGAGGTTGGCCATGGTAGCACACTGACCACCAGGGGGCAGCTCCTATGTTGAGTGTCTGCCCCTGATGGTCAGTGCACATCATATGACCACCGGTCATTATGGTCGTCTGATTGTTTGGTTGTAACGGTCACTTAGGATTTTATATGTATAGATGGAGAGTAGTTTCACTCCCCTAAAAATCCACGCTGTTCTACCTATTCATCCCTCCATCCCCAAACCTTAACAATTTCTGATTTATCATTTCCATTGTTTTGCTTTTTCCAGAAGGTCATCTAGTTGAAATCACACAGGCTGGTACCTTTTCAAATTGACTTCTTTAATTTAGCTATGTGCATTTAAGGTTCCCCCATGTCTCTTCATGACTTGATAGTTCATTTTTTTAAAATATATTTTATTTTATTTTTATTTTTTTACAGAGAGGAAGGGAGAGGGATAGAGAGCTAGAAACATCGATGAGAGAGAAACATTGATCAGCAGCCTCCTGCACCCCACGCCCCCCCCTTCCCCCCAACTGGGGATGCGTCTGCAATCAAGGTACAGGCCCTTGACCAGAATCAAACCTGGGACCTTTCAGTCTGCAGGCTGATGCTCTATCCACTGAGCCAAACCCGTTTTGGCAATAGTTCATTTCTTCATTTCTTGTTAGCACTAAATAATATTTTATTGTCTGGATATATTACAGTTTACTCATTTATCTACTAAAGGGCACCGCTGAAAAATAAGTCTGCTTTTCTCTGTGTTCTAATAAGCTTTTCTTTATATATTCTTTAGAACACTTAAAATCTTACTTAGCATTATTTAATTTTTATCCTTCCTATTATACTATAAGTTTGAGGGCAAAATTTGCATCTTGTTTATGTTTATTCCCACATTGCTTCCTTTACTGTGTTTCAGTAAATAAATATTAATGGATAAATAACAGTGAACATTATATTGGCCTCATATTTCTACAATTCTGCAATTTATTCCCATTAAACTGGTAACTTTTTTCAAATATTATAACTATTGAAAATATATTTTAGAGAAATTAAAATCTGCCCCTCTTACCATCACTTCACAAGCGAATATGAATATACTAAATGCCAAATGTGTCACAGATCCTGCTTTAGAGTGTCACTTAAGAAGGCAATAAATTGAGAACAAAATAGCTACTGAATTTCATATATTTTTCTAAGAAAATAATGCAAACCAACATGGTTTTTACAACACTTTTACTTAAAGGTCAGTGGGGGGAAAATAGCAGTTGGAGAAATATGTTCTGTAGAAACATTTACTTAAATGTTATTTGTGGTGAGGGGAAGAAATATTTGCATGGTAAAATTGCTTTATTAACAGCACACTGGACCTCGCTCTTACTCGGTGTGAAAACAAGCTGAAGGTTCCCAATACTATATTGTTTTTTGTTTGTGTGTGTGTGTGTGTTTTCCCCCCACTAGGATAAATGTAGACAACTTTAAAATTTGATGAAAAATTTTATTACTCTCCCAAATGCTCAAACACATTTGCTCAGATATGGAAAGCTACCTGAGTCAGCTCAAATTCGCTAGTTTTAAAGCTACAAAATATATACCCTTATTGATTCTTTCCTATGCATGAAGATTTTTGTCACTTCCAACATTAATTTCCTTTAAAAAATATTCCATAAACATATTTAATCAGCAGCCAGTTGGAAGGCTAATTCACTGGGCAGGAGAACAGGTAATGCTGACTTTCCATTTGGAAGCAGCTGGCTGTTTTTATTAAAATTATCTTGGTTAGCTTCAGTGTTAAGAAGTGTGCCAGCGTACAGTGGTCAAGGCTTTGACTGTTCCCCGCTTTGTCCTGTTCCATGACCACACATTACCTTTAACTTCCATGAGATATGGCTTTACCCAGCCTGGGCGGACAAAGGAAATGAGCTAAGGGTGAGTCCAGCCAGATCTGCACCAACATTACTGGGACAAAGTAACCTGAAGTGTATACACACCACTAATGGTGTTCTGTAACACCATTCTTGCACAGGAAGGACAATAGTGTTAACACTTAAGGTTTTCCATAATTAACGTTAATAGATATTCCTATGGGTTTCTTTTAGGAGATGAAAGGGTGGAGTTTTAAATTTAGGATAAGACTGTTGATATTTGGTTGGTGTTTTCTAGAAAGAAAAACTAATTCTAGAGGCCTGCTCTTTTACTAGAAAGAATGGTCTTAAAAACCATCTCAGATTACAAGAGTCAGCAAATGTTAGCTTTCTGTGATGGAAAAACATCCTGGGAAAAGGTCACTACCTACAACAAAACAAAGCAGGTAGGAATCTGAAGAACTGTGGATTCTACAAAACATAGAAGGGACAGCTGAGGTGATTAATATTCTGTATTCTGTCCAGAGTTTAACGCTAATAATTACAGATAGGTGAATTACCTTAAATATAAGTATATAATATATATTTAAGAAATTATAGCTACAAATACACACACATACACACACATACACACGCACACACACACACACACACACACACACACACACACACACACACATATATATATTATGGCTATCTATATGTGTAAAAACCTAAGCAAGGCAACCAGTTGACTGTTTGATCAGTCACCATGACTCGGACTGACCACCAGGGGGCAGACATTCAATGCAGGAGCTTCCTCCTGGTGGTCAGTGCACTCCCACAAAGGGAGTGCTGCTCAGCTGACTGTCAGGTTCCAGATGCTGGGCTCAGGGCTGGCGAGAGCAGCTGCAGCTGTGCAAGCCTTTCCCACCTCTGCGGCTGCAGTGCAGGCAGGAGCAGTGGAGCTGGGATGAGCAGGAACAGCACAACGCCTGGCCTGGGCTACTCCCCAGCTGCCTGTGGCTTCTCGCACCACTACATCCCCCGAGGGGTCTGATTGTGAGAGGGCACAGGCCAGGCTGAAGGACTCCACCAGTGCATGAATCCATGCACTGGGCCTACAGTAAATATATAATATATATAAATTATAGCTATAAATATATATATATATATATATATATATATATATATAAATTTTAGCTATAAATATATAATAGATAAATTATAGCTATAACATATATTGGTATATCTTAAATATAATAGTAAGTGACAATACTATAAATTGGGGAAAAAATAGAATTTGTCAATACTCTAAAAATAATTATTAAAACAATGATGAGCCGGGACCGGTTTGGCTGAGCGGTAGAGCGTCGGCCTGCGGACTGAAAGGTCCCGGGTTCGATTCCGGTCAAGGGCATGTACCTTGGTTGTGGGCACGTCCCCAGTGGGGGGTGTGCAAGAGGCAGCTGGTCGGTGTTTCTCTCTCATCGACGTTTCTAACTCTCTGTCCCTCTCAATTCCTCTCTGTGTAAAATCAATAAAATATTAAACAAACAAACAAAAAAACCCCAAAAAACAATGATGAAATCACTAATACTAGAAATAGTTCGATTCTCTGAAGAACTTTATGTCAGGCATTATGCGATACATAGTTCTTATTATCTCATTTATCATCAGAACTACTGCACAGAAATGGGTATTATTTCTCCTCAGTTGTACAACTGAGGAAACCAGGGCTCAGAGAGACACTTAGTATTTTTCTCCTAATCCCACAACTAGTAACCAGTGTCACCGGGACTTAAACCCAGGGTTTTCTGCCACCAAATCTTTGTTTCTTTATCATCAAACCGAATTAAGTATGGTAACATAGCAAGATATTAATTAAAATTCTTATAAATATATCAACACATTTAAGCAATGTGGACATTCAGTCACTTTTTCACTTTATATTCAGACATTTAAATATTAATTAGGTCAGCATTTTTCAAAATGTACTCCTTTAGGTTATCATTTACGCATGTTGTGAATATCCCACTAAAAACTTGTAACCTTGTTAAATGAACCTGGGTTAGACAAGTTAGGTAGAACTATCCTACTGCAGGATTCACTTCTCAGGACAATTTGCGTTTTTATTCTGCATAAAGAGGAATAACACATGGCTACCAATTTTTATTGCCAGTTTATCTTTCAGGAACAAATATTATTTCTTTTAATTCTATCAGGCTTATGAGTTCATTTTATTATCATCATTTAACAGATGAAGAAGCTGAAGCCTATACATATGAAATAAATTGTTCAGGGTCCAAAAACTAGATTGAAAGTATAGAAACTAGCTATCTTTACTACTAGAATATGTTATATTGCTGCCTTTTCTATTGATTAAGAGTCTTCAATTATTTTTTTTTTATCTAGAAAAAAACACATTTTCTCAGATTGGTAAAGATACCTGGAACCACAGATTACTAAATAGTTAAGATATAGTCTTGTAACTCCTGCCACACTATGTATAATTGTTATTTTGACAAAATCTGTTCCCTCTCCCCGTGGTTTTTGAGCTCCTTGAAGTTAGAAACTGAGAATTCCTATATGATAGATCCTAAGAAGAGTGCTTGTTATATAGATATTCAATAGCCATTCAAAAAATAGTTGTTAAATTAATATTGTCTATGGATTGATTGACCTTACTCTCCTTGATTGCCAAATCTATGTAGACAATGGTATTGCTAATCCCTTGAATCAACCCTTAGTGTTGGAAGTGAAAACAGGTAAGGATCATATCAGAATCTTGAGAATACAATATGTTTAATAGAATATAAATTAATAGATAACATGTAATCAGGACCTGAGCTACAGAATTAAAAACACACCTTGTAATTCATAGCAATAACCATCATTTAAAATTATATTTGTGGTCAAAGTAATCAAATCATTATTGATTACTAGAGGCCTGGTGCATGAAATTCATGCATGGGGTGGAGGGTAACCCTCAGCCCAGCCTGCATCCTCTCCAATCTGGGACCCTTTGAGAGATGTTAAACTGCCCATTGAAACAGGCAGTTGGACATCCCTCTCACAATCCAGGTCTGCTGGTTCCCAACTGCTCACCTGCCTTCCTTCCTGATTGCCCCTAACCGCTTCTGCCTGCCAGCCTGGTCACTCCCTAACTGCTCCGCTGCCAACCTGTTTGCCCCCAACTTCCCTCCTCTGCTTGTCTTGTCATCTCTAACTGCCCTCCCCTGCAGGATTGATTGCCCCCAACTGCCCTTCCTTACAAGCCTTGTCCCTCTCAACTGCCCTGCCTTTCAGGCCTGGTGCCTCCTAACTCCCCTCCCCTGCTGGCCATCTTGTGGAGGTCATCTTGTGTCCACATGGGGGCAGGATCTTGACCACATGGGGGCAGCCATATTGTGTGTTGGAATGATGGTCAATCTGCATATTACTCTTTTATTAGATAGGATAGAGGCCTGGTGCATGGGTGAGGGCCAGCTGGTTTGACCTGAAAGCTGTTCCGGATCGGGGTGGGGATTCCCTTGGGGTGTGGGGCAGCCTGAGCAAGGGGCCTGTGGTGGTTTGCAGGCCAGCCATACCCACCGGCGACCCAAGCAGAGGCCCTGGTATCTGGAATTTATTTACCTTCTACAATTGAAACTTTGTATCCTGAAGCAAAGCCAAGCCTCCTGCTCGCTCTATGGCTGCTGCTATTTCTGTTTGGTTTTATGTATCTTCTATAATTGAAACTTTGTAGCCTGGAGTGGAGGCCTAGGCCAGCCAGGGCAGGTGGAAAGCTTTGCTTCCTCCGTTGCTGGGGGCAACCCTTGCCTATTCTCTCCAGCTCCATGGCCGCCACCATTTTTCTTGGGATTTATCTTCTATAATTGAAACTTTGTATCCTTGAGTGGAGGCCTAGGCTGGCCAGG
Source organism: Pipistrellus hanaki (assembly GCF_964339955.1). Classification (NCBI taxonomy): domain Eukaryota; kingdom Metazoa; phylum Chordata; class Mammalia; order Chiroptera; family Vespertilionidae; genus Pipistrellus; species Pipistrellus hanaki. The sequence goes on along the minus strand of NC_140503.1, from coordinate 172,570,901 downwards.
GCAGGTGGAAAACTTGGCTTCCGTTGCTGGGGAAACCCAAGCCTCTCAACTGCTCTCTGTGGCTGCAGCCATCTTGGTTGGGGTTAATTTGCATATTCACTCTGATTGGCTGGTGGGCATGGCTTGAGCAGAGTTATGGTTAATTTGCATATCACTCTTTCATTAGGTAGGATTAAGAATGTGAGATACTGAGAAGGCCATGTTAAACATAAAATTAGCTATGGTAGAGGCTGGGATTTACCTCTCGCCTGCTACCTCTTGGGGCAGTTAAGTACACAGCATTTAATGCCCCCTTTCTTCATATCCAGTTTCCCTTCCTTATGGGATTTTGGGAAAATTGAGTGAGATAAACCATCCAGACTAGTACCTAGAACATAATAATCCCCAAATAAACAGTAATAGTGACCTTTACTCCAGCTGACTTAAAATCAATCCAGATTATTGATTTTTTGAATAACCCTTTTACTTATAAGGGGATTGGACCTATGTTAGGTAGACTGGTCATAATATGTTACCATGGGTTTACTTCTGAACTTGTCCATTCTTAAAGGTTCATTTTTTTTTTTTAAATGTGCTCATGGTAGAAAAAAAAAATGGATGCCTTTTCAGACAGGACTATGGTACCCTAACCATTCATCAAGATAATTCGCCAACTTCTCTAACAATCTGAAAAATTGATTTCGGATGTTTTCTTCATCTAGATATAAACTTAAGCATTTTGAGATGTATTAGATTGTCATATATGGGACAAAAGAGATCGGCAATTCTGCCTAAACCAGATAAATGCTGGAATCAATCTGCTGCTATTTCTAATGGAGCATAGACCTTTCTGACATGTCATTGCTAAATGTTCTACTTTACAAGATTGAAATTGTCCAAAATCACTCACTCTTCTAAACAAGATCAATACTAAAAGAGATTTACTCGTCAGCTTAGTGCATAAATCTACTATGATTAAAGCTGGTTCGAGAGAATATAGTACTAACACGCGATTTTCTTGTTCAGAGGAAGTAGTAAAATACATCTGTTTAAAGGATGACATAGAAAGCAATTTGTGCATTTTTTTTTCCACCACAACTATCAATGTTAGTCACTCATTTATTCATTGATTCATTTCTCAAATATGTTTTGATTGTTTACTGTGTATGGGTGCTTTGAAAGATAGAAGAATAGATTACATACAGATCCTTCCCTGGAGGAGCTTACAATCTATTAGAGAAAAAGAAACATGAATGCAGTAAATTAATTTCAGTGCTGAAACACACAGGCATCATGACTACATTAAGATACTTATAGAGAGGGAGAATTTGGGAAATCATAAAAGGAAATACAGAAGTTTTGTGCATGAAAGTTGGAACTTGAATAATGTGTAAATTTGGGTATCAGAGAGAGTGCAAACTGCATTGTTTTTACCTTCTTACAATACACTTTCAACTTTAACAATAGAATATGTGGTAGGAGATGGGTATTAAGTAATTTCACTTGAGTTTTCAGTTTAAAAAAATAGCAAATATTAAATGGCCAGGAAGAAGGCATAATGCTTGATGCTGGAGAGGAATCAGAGCACAGTGTTGAAAATTAGTCTGGAGTAAGACTGCTTGTGAGTATATGTTAGGTCAGATACTTATAATCAAGTTACTTATTATCCCTGTATTTAGTTTCCTCATCTGTAATAGAGATGATGATCCAGCAATACAATCTACACCCCATAGTTTTATGAGGACAAAAAAACTGAATAAATATGAGGTTCTTAAAATCATTTCAGCCACTTAGTAAATAATACACATGAATTTGCTAATGTAATAACAACAAAATACAGTGATTTAAAAACATTGTTTAGCTTTTTATAAGCTAAAAATTTATTAAACATTCCTATTCAAGGTTATAATCATGGTTTAATTATTTACCAGCGGTGGCTTCTTTGAACAAGTTATTTAATTGCTCTATGGGGGATGGTGATAATGACTTTATCATGCTGGTAACTGTACCTTTGCTTTTCCCACTGACCTCCCATTGAAACAGAAAAACAAAACAAAACTGTCTTCATAAAACTGGAACTTTAATCCTCTCTACTAGACTCAGCACTCAGTAGAATTTATGCCTTCCTTGTCAAATCAGACAAATATATAGGATTAGAGGTTCAGTGCATGAAATTTATGCATAGGGGGGTGTGTGGAGGGAGAGCAGTGTCCCTCAGCCCACCCTGCACCCTCTCCAATCTGGGACCCCATTGAGGCCCAGGTAATCGAATATCCCTCTCACAATCCAGGACTGCTGGCTCCCAACTGCTCACCTGCCTGCCTGCCTGATTGCCCCTAATCACTTCTGCCTGCTAGCCTTATCACCCCTAACTACTTTCCTACCACCCTGTTACCTAACTGCTCCTCTCCTAGCTTGTTTGCCCCCAACTGCCCTCCTCTACAGGCCTGGTCCCCCTCAACTGCTCTCCCCTTCAGGCTTGGTCCCCCTTAACTACCCTCCTCTGCAGGCCTGATCCCCTCCAACTGTCCTCCCCTGTAGGTCTGGTCCCCCCAAACTGCCCTCCCCTGCTGGCTTTATTGCCCACACCTGCCCTCCCCTGCCATCCATATAGTGGCAGCTATCTTGTGTCCACATGGGGGCAGGATCTTTGTCCACATAGAGGCAGCCATTTTGTGCATTGGAGTGATGGTCAATTTGCATATTACTCTTTTATTAAACAGTATTATTCATGCTCAGTTTCAAAATCAAAATTGTATAGCTCCACAATAGAATGACATTATTTTGAAACATTTTTCTTAAATTATTTTAGTGGTACAAATTACATCAAAACAATTTTGAGCCATAGCTTGCTCTGTGGTTAGAGCATTAGCCTGCAGACTGAAAGGCCGCAGGTGTGGTTCCAGTCAAGGGCAGATACCTTGGTTGCAGGCTTCATCTTTGCCCTGGTTGGAGAACATGCAGGAGGCAACCAACTGATGTCTCTCTCTCTCACATCAATGTTTCTCTCTCTGTTTCTCCTCTCCCATTCTCTCTAAAAATTAAGGGGGGTAGTGAAGGCTTGATGGGGGGAGAGAGGAGTTAGGGCAATGGGGGGGGGGAGAAGAAACATATGTAATATTTTCAAAAATAAAGATTAAAAAACATTTATAATGCTACCTGAAATTTCTAAATAAATAGAAAAATGAAAAAAAAATTAATGGGAATATATATATATATCTTCATTGAGGTTTAACAATAACAACAATGAACCCCCAACAATTTTGACTGCTAGAAAGACCATTACTTTTTTAAAAATAACAGCCTTAAGCTATAATTATCAGGCAATTTAGCCTTTGAAAATGTATAATTCAGTGGGTTTTGGTATGCTCAGGGTTGTGCAACCACCAACACTATCTTATTTATGGAAATTTTTATCACTCCTAAAGGAAATCCTATACTTGTTATCAGTCATTCCACTCCACCCCAGTCCCTGGCAACCCGTAACCCACTTTCTGTCTCTATAGATTTACCTATCCTGGATATTTCATATAGATGGAGGTATACAGAACCGATCTTTGGGATCGGTTCCTTTCACTCAGCAAGCTTTCAAGGTTCAGCCAGGTTGTAGCATGTATTAATGCTGCATTCATTTTTATTTCCAAACAACATCCATTGTATGGATATACCAGATTTAATTTATAGATTAATCATTTGTGGCATTTGGATTGTTTCCACTTCATAATGTTGCTATGAATATTTGTATACAGATTTTTGCATGGATATGTGCTGTTTATTCTCATGGTTATATACCTAGAGGTGGGGTTTCTGAGTCTACATTTAACATTTTGAGTAACTGCTAAAGTATTTTCCAATATGGCTCCACCATAAAATAAAATAACAAAACAAAACAAAAACTAATACATAAAGTTTTCAATTTCACTACATTGTTTTCAACACTTGTTTTCTGTCTTTATTTTAGGCATCCCAGTGAGTGTGAAGTGGTTTCTTTTTGTGGATTCAGACCCTTCATATAGGACTGAAACTAGAAATAAAATTGGGGTCAATAATATATGGTCAGTGATTATGATGTATAGATCGAGATCACTAGTGAATTAATGTTCAAAGGAGACACAGATGTGGAAATAGGTGTGCAGACTATAACGTAATAAGGGAACTCTGAGTAGAGCTGAAAGAGGTTCTTAGAATTTTCACTGGAGTGTTAGCAGCTGGTACAAGGCCTGACACTCAGAAAACAAGCAATAACAAATTTTGGGGGGTGACTGAATAGACAATTTGTACAATGAGATTTTTCAAAAGAGTGTGATTTTACCCCACTGATTAACTGAATATACAATTTCTATGAAAAGGAAACAAACTGGCAAAGTCAATAATAGTTTCTTCATTCAAACAGGACATATATTCCTACCAATTAAGTTGTTTGATGTAGTTAGAACATCTTAAGATTCTTAAACATCATTCAGAGCCCCGAAGAGCTTTTTATCTGTGGGTCAAAGCTATTAATATTTACCCTATTAAGAATTCAAATTGAGAACTCTAAAAAAATACTTATTTTAAACAATAAACACATTGCCTTTTGACATATAGAAGATATTTTGCTTAAAATACATTTTCCAAAACAAAGTAATTTAGAAAATTAGGTCTTTATAATGCATGACAAGAGAAGACAGCTGAGTTTTACAGGTGCTTCTGCATGTAATCTGCTGTGATTTCTTTTTCTTTTTTTTCACATTTCACTTTTTATTTATTTTTTATTTTTATAAATCTTTATTGTTCATATTATTACAAAAGTTCCTCATTCCCCACCACCACCAGGTTCCCACCCCACCCTCTGCCCTTTCCCCAACCCCCATTGTCCTTTCTGTTAAAGTAGCTGAGAAAAAATCTATGCAGATCTTTAATTAAAAAATTATTATAAAAAGTATTTATGACGGTAATGGATGCCTTTGATAGTGCACTCAAATGTGCAAGTAAGAGCTTTTTAAAGAGCATTTGCCAGGCTAGTGCAGCTTACAAATCAGACCACTGCCTAGTGCCTTTCCTCTAGACAATCCTTGTACTTCAAAGTGGTTGGCCATTCTTTCCCATTTCATTATATAGAATATTAGAAAGAAGTGTATTTAAGTGTCAGGATATAATAAAATACAGGTTTAGTACTTTATAGAGGAACTTCTTAAGTGAATGTTGTTGTTTTTCTCCCCTGAGAGTATGTGTCAATGAAGAATGCGATAATTGTTAGTATTTGATGTCATTGAAAGATCTTGGGGTTCCCCTAAGATACACTTACTTCCAGGTACATTTAACTGACCGAATGGTTCACACAGATATTTCTTAAAAACTGGTCTTTTGCATTTATAAATCTTCATCATTTTTTTTCTTTCTCATGCTATATAGTAGGGGTGTCGAACTCAGAGAAGGGGCCAAAATCTAAAATCCAGCCTAAATCGCGGGCCGAATGGTTTACTGAACAGTCATAAACTGACAATGTCATAAACTGACAGCGGAGTGCAGTGATGACAGCGTGGTGCGGGCCACATTGCAAGGCCTGGCAGGCTGGATTTGGCCCGCGGGCCTTGTGTTTGACACATGTGCTATATAGAATATATATTTTGTATTTTGAGAACTAGCAGGAATAGGAATTCTCAAAATTGAAAAATTGCTATCGATCCCACTTATATAGAGAACCTAATGAACAAAATAAACCAACAAACAAAATAGGTCAAGAGGCATGGATTCATGGAACAGACTGACGGATATCAGAGGGGAGAGGGGTGGAAGGACAGGAAGATAATAGCCAAACAACTTATATGCACATATGCATAGCCCATGGACACAGACAATAGTGTGGTGAAGGCCTGGGGAGGGAGGTGTGGGGTGGACAGGGCAGGGGTGGGGAATGGGGGACATGTGTAATACTCTCAACAATAAAACAATAAAATAAAAGCAAATTTCTATTTCCAAAGCCATCGGTAAAATTTAGCCTCACAAATAGCCCTGTGGAACACATATTCAAACGTGCTTCTCATTGGACACTGAACTCAAAGCTTAGTTGTACTTTAAGCAAGTCAGCAGTGACATGTAAAGCATGTGGTCACAACGAGTGTCTCATCAGCCAAACGTGGTTTTAAAGCCTTCCACACAAATTCCCCACACATAGCAATTTGGAGGTCACTGGGAAGAGCCATCAAGGTGACTTTCACTGAAGAGCTTTTAGGAACATGAGAAGTGGCATGAGAATCTCAGCAAGAGTGTCCAGCCTGAGTTATTTAATCCCTTGAAGTACTTTGGAAAAAGCAGATGCAAATATCCTATCTTTTCATCCCTCCCTTTCTGTGACCATAAGCCTTGTTCTCTGACTCTCAGGTATAGCCATTAGATAACCTATCCTATATAATAAAGATGGAATATGCAAATTGACCACCACTCCACCACAAAGATGGCTGCGCCCACAGCGGAAGCCGAGTTCCCTTAATGAGCCTTAGTGAGCAATCAGCAGGGACCTGAGGCTGCGCCACCCATGTCCCATGGGGCTGACAGGAGACTTCAGGCCACACACCTGCCTGGCAGGGCTTGACAGGGAACCTCAGGCTGCTCCCCCTCCCAGTGCCAGGCCTGGGGGTCACAGGCTGCGCCCCCTATCCACAAGGCTTGTCAGGGGACCTCAGGTCATGCCCCTTGCCCCAGCACCAGGCCAGACGACCTTAGGCCACACCTCCTGCCCAGTGGAGTTGACAGGGGACCTCAGGCCACAACCCCCACCCTAGCTCCAGGCTGAGGAACCCAAGTCCTTGCCCCTGACCTGGAGGGGCTTGACAAGGAACTTCAAGGTGCACCCCCTTCTCTGATGCTGGGTCAGGGAACCTCAGGCTGCTCCCCAACCCAATCACCGGGGAGAGGGGGGGGGGGCGGGGAATCTCAGGTTGCATACCCTGCCATGCACCATCCTGGCGGGGCTTGACCAGGGACCCCAGGCTTGACCATGCTTTCTACCCCAGCACTGGACCAGGGGACCTGAGGCCATGCCTCCCACCACAGCACCAGGCTGGGGAACCTGAGGCTGCACCCCCCCGCCTGGCAGGGCTTAATATGGGATCTGAGGCCTGAGGCCATGTCCCCCACCTGGCAGGGCTTTATGGGGGCCCTCAAGGGATGACCTCTCTTGGACACGGGCTGAGGGACCTCAGGCCGTGTATGAAACTAGCCTAATGTGTGTGTGTGGGCAGGGGCAGCCAGGTCTGGTCTCACATAATTTTGAGACACACATTGGTGGGCAAGGATTTGACACTGGGTCCCATGGCACGCCCCAGGCTCTGACAGGAGGAAGGTTTTCATATACATTATACTAATTTTCTTTCATCTCTGACAGCTCTATTATAGAGAAAGGGAAGATAGCAATATTAAAATATTTCCTTTAATTAATCCTCTTTTTGTTTAAATTGATTTTTTACAAAGAGGAAGGGAGAGGGACAGAGAGCTAGAAACATTGATAAGAGAGAAACCTCTATCAGCTGCCTCCTGCACACCCTCCACTGGGGATGTGCCTGCAACCAAGGTACATGCCCCTGACTGGAATAGAACCTGGGACTCCTCAGTCCGCAGGCCAACGCTCTATCCACTGGTTTCGGCATAATTAATCCGCTTTTAACGTGAATGAATTTCATGTACTCAGCCACTAGTAGTCACATAAAAGTATGTTCTATAGCCAGCAGGATGCAGTCACAACTTTTGAGACCAGTTTAAAGTACGATGATCTTTAATATTAAGAATTCTAAGCATGGCCAGTGTGGCTCAATGGTTGAGTGTCAACTTATGAACTAGGAGGTCCTGGTTTGATTCCCAGTCAGGCCACATACCTAGGTTGAAGACTCAATCCTCAGCAGGAGGCAGCCCACCAATGACTCTCTCTCACCATTGCTGTTTCTATCTCCCTCCCTCTCCTTCTTCTCTGAAATTAATAGATTTTTTTAAAAAATAAGGAAATCTTGCCCTTAAAATTAAGAACCAGATTTGTTTTCATTCTAAACTGCTATTGTTGATGATACCTGGAACCCATTTGAGAGCTTAAAAGTTACTGGGCACTTGATATAATGTTTTTTAGATAAAATTTTTTCTTTACCTAATCCCAACCATAAATAATGGTAAAGATAAATTATGGTCACCTTTTAAAAAAATGAAATAAATCCTGAGGCTTAAAGTTTAAACTACATGTATAAATTCTCAGCACTAACAAAATATATTAATGCCAAAAATTGCATATTCAGCCAGTGCATTCTATAATAAACCAATATGAATTCAATGATTAGGCTTCACCATGAAGTGAGAAAAGTGAGGTTATATTATAAAAGTGATAATTCAACTGTATGATATAGTGTTAAACAAACTATAGTAACCATCTACTAGAGAATTAATAAAGCTATGGCTAAGGATTAGGATTTATATATTAAATAAAAAATATTTCTTTTGTGCTAGGCATAGTGTTACTTGCTGAGGACACACTACTATGCAAAATTGTGACAATCTTTGCACTCATGGAATTTGTTATCCAGAGAAGTCCTCGATGTGGTATAAACTGCAATAAAAAGAATTTAAAAACAGGGTATCCGTGGATTAGCAGAATGGTTAAGTTCCTACATTCTTGAATTTTCTAGTTTCCTAGAACCAGGTACATGAGTATGTATGGCTGTTATTGATCAGTAACTGCCCAAGTATCAGTAAATTCCCAGGGATTGCAGGGCTAATTTTTCAATTTATATATCAGGAAAACCAATTTATTCTTCACTCTGCAACTACCTGTCTTCAGGCTATTCTCCTGATAATGTTTACAACAAAAATAAAATTGAAGGTCAATCAACAAAATTCTCTCTCTCTCTCTCTCTCTCTCTCTCTCTCTCTCTCTCTCTCTCTCTCATCTATCTTTTCAGTTCTGGTGAAACACTGATGGAGAGAGAATTAAAATAGTGCTTGAAAGAATTTGTGAATTTTTAACAGTTTTGTAGAATGTACTTATCCATGATATTGTTTCTCTTGCAACTACTCAGAAAGTATTGGATAAAGAAAGTAACCATTCCCTAGCCAATAAATTCTCTAGTAAAGGACAATGTGTCAAATTCTGTGATACTCAAAAGATCAAATGAAGATTAGGGTCTAATAGCTATATAAACTACTTGGAAAAATGAGAGAGTTCTCAAAAGAATGTCAGCTAGCATAACCAGACCAATCTTGAATCACCAGACAACACTGCATATTGTGCTCATTCAGCAGTTCTGGTTATAGGGACTAGAGGCATTTAATGGGTACCCAGAGTGCTGAGGAGAAAAACAAAACAAAGCAACAAAGAAACCCCACAACAACAACACTACCCATATTTGCTTAAAAGATTAATTGTGTGGTCTTGACATAAAAAGTGAACAAAGGCCCTAGCTGGTTTGGCTCAGTGGATAAAGTGTCGGCCTGGGGACTGAAGGGCCCCAGGTTCGATTCCAGTCAAGAGCACATGCCTAGGTTTTGGGCTCTATCCCCAATAGAGGGCATGTAGGAGGCAGCTAATCATTGGTGTTTCTATCTCTCTCTCCCATCCTCTCTGAAGTCAATATATATATATATAGTGAACAAAATACCAAATGAAACATAAGTGTCACCGTTTCTATGATTTTTTCTGATGGTATCATACTGGCATGGGTAGTGCTCAGAACTATGTTGATGATAAACATAATTCATATGCTCTCCTGCATTTAACTTGCAATTCCTTCTGGAATAGCTATAATTTGAAGTGCATCAAGTGCTATTCAAAAGGAAAGGGGTCTGAGTGGAAGCATGCACTTTTCTAAAATGACTAGAGGCCCAGGGTATGAAACTTGTGCATGGGTAGGGTCCCTAGCACCTGCCAGCTGCAGGCTGGGGCCTTCCTTCATTCTGTGCCACCCCCTAGAGGTCAGCTCATATCATACAGACCAATCAGTCTCCCAGTTGGTGGAACTCCTGAGGGGACACTTTGCATATTATGTAGATGCCTGATTGGTATTCCTTTACTACCAGCAATAATCTGCCATTTGTGTAGTTAATTCATTGTCAACATATACAAACTGGTAGGTGTACATTTACTTCAGCTGAAAGTTAACATTATTCAGTCAAACTATAATTAAAGTACATCCATCTACAAGAAGGAATTCTTGATTCCTCTCTCTCTCATACCCTACAATCAATCCATCAAGTCTTATCTATTCTGCCTCCAAATGATAGCTCTCGTCCTTCCTTTCTTCACTTCTAATTACAGCCCCATCCCAGTCTAAGCCATTCAGCATACCTGAATATCTGGGTATCCTAAGTCACTGCTGTCTTTTCATTCTTGCCTGGGTCCTAGGCAGTTGTTATATCAGTGAGAGCAATGACAAAGAAAATCATAGTATGCACATCTGCGTAAAGCCTTTAATTTCCTCCCTTATACCAAGAATAAATTCAAATTCAGTCCATGACATACAATAAATCCCTGAATGGTTTATCTTTAGCCTTTCTAACAAAACTTCTAAAATTCCACAGTCCTCCAAATCATTATTTTCCAGAACAATGGACTTCTGAAATGTCTTAGAAAAAATAATCCATCTCAAATTAAGGTAGTTGCCCTTGTTTCTCAAGAACTTTCATCTTTTATTTATGAGCATAGTACTTATTCTCATCTTCTATGAATAGTTTAGTTGGCCATTTCTGAGAAATTTTATTTCAGAATAAAATGTTTTATATTCTAATCTAAAATAATCTGATCTAAAATAATCTCTTCCTAGTATTTAAAATAATACTTATCCCCATTCCCTGGTTAGAATAAACATCTGCATGAAAGCAAAGGCATATCTATGTTTTCCCCTTTTTGTCTGGAACAGTGATTAGTATTAGGGCTCAAATAAGTATTTGTTAAATTGAAACATGAGTGAACCAACTAGTATTCACACCCCTAAAGTACTGTGATTTTTCTTTTTAATCAACATGATTTAAAAAGAAAGGGGAAAACCAAAGTTTTTTTTTGTTTGTTTTGTTTTTTTACTTTTTAAATACCATAAAAAATCCAGGATAGTAATAAATAATGATAATAACTGTATTTTACATATTGTTATTGTAATTCTAAAAATAAAAAGAACAAAACAAAAATGGTTAGAAAGATATTATCACTCACATTTTGTAGATGAGAAAAGTAAAGTCCCCCAAAAGATTTTATAACTTCCTCAAAGTCACAGGACCAATAAGTGTTGGAATCAGTCCTTAAACCCAGGTTCAAAATCAACACTTCCACTCTCAAGTTTTTAGCAAAAGTAAATGCCTTAATTTTGATTACCTTGACACTTCTTTCACATTGTTATAATTTGTTTTACTGAAAGCCTTCCAATTATTTAAAAGTCCACAATGCCTACCTATATATGTTAATGTATTTTACTAGAGGCCCGGTGCATGGATTTGTGCACATTGAAAGAAAATTAATTAGAAGAAATATTTTATTATCACTATTTGCCCTTTCTCTATAATAGAAGTATCAACCAAATTCACAATAGACAGTGAGAGATTGAAACACATGTGTGCGATTATCACCAGCAAGAGCTTTCTATATTTAGATAAATTTGCTTAATTAAACCTGCTTTCTGATTTAGCTAAACTTTTTTCTGCTCAGCCCTAACTTTTCTTTCAGGTAATAGTCAGCAACACAGCAGAAAATATCAATATGAAGCAGATTATTATTTTAGATCATGCAGGGAGAACAAAGGATGGAATATTTAACTGTAGCAGTGTTCGATTATATTCTGAGAAAACCTGAAGTCATTTTCAAGTTCCACCATTTCTTACTTCTTTTCAGTCGGGTCAAGTTTATAAACTTTCTAAATCTTCATTTTCTTGCTAATGAAAAGAAAATAGGATTCTACCGATTATCTTATCTACCTACTACAGGATTTCTGTGAGGATCAAATGGGATGAGGCATGAGAAAATGCTTCACAAATATTTGGTTAAAGTGTAAAACGTTTGTACCTGGCTATAAAGCAAATCATATTCCTGGACCAGAGAAACTCCAAGGAGGCCAGTCACTAGGGAGAGGTAGCTGAACATTGCTACATGATGTCAATACCTGGCACCCATAGCCAACATTTTCAGGCTTGGCTGGGGTGGGGGCTACATTTTGCACCATGTTGTCTTGGCAGTACTGGCTGCAATTGGACGTGGTGTTGCTCCTCGTTGGGTACAGGGCCTGTGTCCCACTTGAGGGAAGCCAAGTGTTGGTTTGTTGGTACCAGGTCTGTAGTGCCATTTATTTTTAAAACTAGACGCCTGGTGCATGAAATGTTTGCATGGGGGGGGGGGGGGACCTCAGTCCAGCCTGTACCCTCAACAATCTGAGACCCCTTGGGAAATGTATGGCTGCAATTTTAGGCCCAATATCACATGGGATTGGGCCTAAAATGGCAGTCAGACATCCTTTTCACAATCCAGGACTGCTGGCTCCTAACCACTCACCTGCCTGCCTGATTGCCCCTAACCACCCTTCCCTACAGGGTTTATCTTCTTCAACTGACCTCCCTTGCAGGTCTGGTTCCTCTCAACTGTTCTCCCTTGCAGGCCTGGTGCTTCCCAACTGCCTTCCCCTGCTGACCATCTTGTGGTGGTCATCTTGTGTCCACATGGGGACAGGATCTTACCACCTGGGGGCAGCCATATTGTGTGTTGGGGTGATGGTCAATCTGCATATTACTCTTTTATTAGATAGAATAGAGGCCTAGTATATGGGTGGGGGCCAGCTGGTTTGCCCTGAAGGATGTCCCAGATCAAGGTGGGGGTTCCCTTGAGGGGTGGGGCATCCTGAGCGAGGGGCCTGTGGTGGTTTGCAGGCCTGCCACAGCAACCCAAGCAGAGGCCCTGGTATCTGGAATTTATTTATCTTCTACAACTGAGACTTTATAGGCTGGAGTAGAGCCAAGCCTCCTGCTTGTTCCATGGACAGCAGCCATTTCTGTTAGGGTTTATGTATCTTCCATAATTGAAACTTTGTAGCCTTAAGTGGAGGCCTCGGTGGGCCAGGGTGTGTGGAAAGCTTTGTTTATTCCATTGCCAGAGGCAACCCTAGCCTCCTGCTCTTTCCAGCTCCATGGCTGCTGACATTTCTGTTTGGATTTGTTTACCTTCTATCAATATAATGGAAAATTTGTAGCCTTGAGTGGAGGCCTAGGCTGGCAAGGGCAGGTAGAAAGTTTGGCTTCCTCCATTGCCTGGGAAACCCAAGCCTCCCTCCTGCTCTCTGTGGCTGTAGCCATCTTGGTTGTGTTTATTAGCATACTCGCTCTGAATGGCTGGTGAGCGTAGCTGGTGGGTATAGTAGAGTGATGGTCAATTTGCACATTACTCTTTTATTAGGTAGGATATCTTGTCCTATATCTTGCCTTATGTATATGACCTCAAATTATGAGTTATGAAACAATTGTTCTGTTTTGCAGTATACTCAATATTCATGTCACACTAACAATTCCAAAATTATAGAGTTATAATTATAGAGTAAAAAGAGATTTCTGTATTTTATTGCAAAACTTTGTAGCAATTTTACACATCATGAATATAATAAATGTACAGGATTGATTTCAACAAACCTTACGAAAGTACAAGCATCAATTTTTAAAAATTACCTTTATAAATTATGCAATACATATTTACATGCATGAGTATCTTAGTAAAATTGTTCCTCTAGAAGAGACTTAAAATGTTATTGTTTCATAAAATGAGTCTACCCTTCACAATTAATCTCACCAAAAAAAAATTATATGCAGACTCTCTAGAACTACATAGGTAAGAAAAGGCTTTGGGGAAATTTATTGGCAACTTTTCTATGAAAAACTCCTCTGGGTTGATTTATTGTGGGCAATAAAATAAATTAAGATACTAATTAGCTGTGCAAAGCTCAGGTGGTGATGTGACCATACAGAGGACAACACACTACAGTTTTTTGAAATAGGTTTTTTTTTTTGAATGCCATAAAAACAATAAGCATTTATCTTTATTTAATTACAGCTCCAAGATTAGTTATATCAGCTCTTTAAATAAAAATGTTAATGAAGTTGAATTAGTTTCTTTATCTTTAAGAGTAAACCCATGACTTCTACTAGGTATATCTTTATCTTTGACCAGTAAGCCATCAGCCTGTCAGCCAGTGGTGAGGAGGTTAAAAGCAAAGGATATTTCTTGGAAATATCTGTCTGCCATTAATGCAAGAGTGACTTTGTTTTTGCCAATAAATAAAATCAATTCTCTACCCTGTCTGCCACTGGTATGGATGTAGTCTCTGCATCCATTTAGTCCATCAACTGCTTATCTCACAGGAGTGCTGGACTAAATGCTTTTGTTCAAGAGAAAATAAAAAATAAAACCACAGTCTGTAAAGTCTGAAGTTTTAAAATCCTGAAACGAAATTTAAGTAGAGCTGATAAGACTACTTATTTTGAGCTATGGCATTTATTTGATTATTGACATTAGGATGTTTTGAAAGTCTAGCTACTCTTTCAGATAGGGTGAATCAAACGTAATGAGGACCCTCTCCACACAAGCCCTAATGATACCTGTGTTACTTCAATAATTACTATCATGTTAATAATAATATACTGTTACTTCAATAATTATTTTGTTATATCAACTTTATTCAAGAGGGAGGAAAAGCTCATTTATTCCATTTGTATTTTGAGTATATAATGTTACATAAAGTAATATAAATATGATCTCATCTTTCTCTCTCTCTCTCTCTCTCTCTCTCTCTCTATATATATATATATATATATATATATATATATATATATATATGAACGCATAATATGCTTTCTGAATGCATAATAATCTGGCCACTCAGTGTGTGTATGTATGTATGTATGTATGTATGTATGTATATATATAATCTGGCCACTCAGTATATATATAACCCTAATATGCAAATAGACCAAAAGGCAGAATAACCAAACAACCAGTCACTGTGATATGTGCTGACCACCAGGGGCACACACGGAACGTGGCAGACATCAGCTGCAGCAGGATGGTGGAACAGGTGAGCAGAGGCACCAGATCAAGATGGGGCACCAGTCACTGTCATTGGGTCGAGCCTCTGGTGGTTATTGAGAATTCTTTGCTCCCATGCTCTGTGGTCCTACCTGCTCATACCCACTGTCGGCACCCAGGTGACCACTGGTGGTCTGTGAGGTCTGAAAGGTTGTAACTAGTACACTGATTGAGTGTAGGGAACAGTAGACAGCTCCCACCCTCTAATGCTAAACAGGATGAGTGCCTGCTGGCCAGCTGGTCTTCCTCCCAACGAAAAAAGTTGGGGAGAGGACATCATGCACATACTTTAAGCCAGTTGCAATTTTAAGCAAATAATCTCATCAATTTGGATTTTGAGAACTGTTCAGAAAATATTGGTTAAATTTATTGTTTCAAATATAAATACTTCTTGTAGAAAACACAACCATTCATCACTGGAATCATTGTTACAATGCTTTTAGGAAGTAAACTAACAAACAGAGGAGGATACCTAGGCACCAAGCAGACTCACTTTTTATTTGCTTAATTTTTTAAAACTGTTTTTGCTGTAATTTTAAACATAGTGCTCATGATAAACATAAGCATATATAATAAAAGTCTAGTATGCAAATCAACCAAACTGCAGAACAATTGGTCACTATGATGCTCACTGAACACCAGGGGGCAGATGCTCAATGCAGGAACTCCCCATGATGGTCAGTGCACTCTCACAGTGGGAACGCTGCTCAGCCAGAAGCTGGGCTCATGGCTGGCGAGTGCAGCAGCAGTGGTGGGATCCTCTCCCACCTCCTCAGCAGCACTAAGGATTTTTGGCTGAGGAGGTGGGAGAGGGCCTAAGCCATCAGCCAGACATTCCCAAGGGCTCCCAGACTGTGAGAGGGCACAGGCTGAGCTGAGGGACTCCCCTGAGTGCATGCATTTCTTGCACCGGGCCTCTAGTTTTTTAATTAAAGACAAGGTCAGCAATAACCACTCTCACTCAATCCTTTGCACATAGGTTATTGTTTTTGTCTTCTGTAAATAGAGTGAGAATTTAAATAGTGTGTTTCCCTGAAAATAAAACATCCTCCAAAAATAAGTCCTACTTACAGGTTTCCTTCTGAGTGAAATATAAGGCATCCCCCGGAAAATAAGGCCCCCCTAGGCTCTGTCTCAAAATGAAAATTAATTTACCGTAAACTTTGTGAAACCTAAACTGCAAGAAGTTGTGACTTGGGTGAAGAATTCATGGGAGCAAATCACTGACAGTTGCATTGCAAATGCACTGCGAGCAGGCTACCTTGATAAGAAGTACTCATTTAAAGACAGTGCTATTGCTAAACATGAGAGATTTGGTCCACTGATTCTGAAAGAAATGGAGCCACAAGAAATTCACCAGGAAATTCAGGAATTGGATTGTTATGATGATGTTCCAGAAGATGATCACATGATTGTCATTGAATAAATGAGTAAATTTATTTGATACTGTAGGATTCACAGTTTGTCTGGTTTGTGTTGACAACTACCGTACTACCGTACTGTATACAGGTAATAAATTTCCTTTATTTTCATTTAACAATAAATGTGTACCATATTCTTTTTCATGGAAAAATAAGAATCCCCTGAAAATAAGACAGCACATCTTTGGAAGCAAAAATTAATATAAGACACTGTCTTATTTTCGGGGAAGCAGGGTAGTTCTAAAGAGACCTGGCCCAGAAAACTCCCACCAATATTTCCTGAATTGCTTCACTTCCTTTATGTCTTATGAGGCTTATAGAAACAAAAATCCAATCAGAATGGATGAGTAGAAAGGAGGATTCCCAGGAAAGCTCAGGCAAGATAGCAATCAGGATGGGAGCTTCGTTGGAAATCTGAGCAACTTTGCCATAATTCTCATTTGTGTGCCACATGGTACAGGGTGTTTTCTTGTTTTTTGTTTTTGTTTTGTTTGTTGTTGTTGTTTTTCTTTCTCTCTATTATTCTATATATTTCTTTTCCAAATGCAGCTTCAACCTACCCATAATTTTTTCCAAAATATTGTTTTTAATACCTAAGTATTTATCATATTTACAGTTCAGTTACCACATGTAATCAAACCCATGCTCTGCTTTAAAATTTCCAGAAAAAGAATTCTGATTGTCTCTGTCAAAACTTTAAATCCTTCAAGGCTGTCAAAACAAAACAAGACCAAAAAGCAAAAACACTTCTTGGTCAATTGTCATCTCTCATCCAATTAGCTTGGCCATTTTTTGGACTTGTTCCATCCAATAAGATTCTTACAATTATAAGATGGATATAAATATATATTTAAAAAAACTGAAATACACATTTATGATAAGGTTTTGCCAGTATCCCATTTTAAATTAAGAAATGATTGACTATAGACTTTAAAATTCTCTTTGTTTAAGGGAAATAAATAATGGAAGAACTATTATTCAAAGTGAAAGATTGTATCCTATAAAACCGATTTTTTTCATCTAAATGGCTTTTTGGCATGGTATAAACAAAAATTCCTTATCTATTAGTCTATGAAGAGGCATGAAGCCTACCAAAATTTAACAAATGCTGATCTGTAGACTTACATGGAAATGTTAAGTTTTAAATATGATTTCCAAAGGTTTTAACTCATCTCAAACTATTCAGCTACCAATATCAAGAACATATGTTGAAGTATAATAATTACAGCAAATCCATAAAATATAAAGTAAGGTTTACTAACAAATGTATTATTTGAAAATCTTTCACAAAGATGAATAGTTTGACTCTGAATTTATTTAAACAACAACAAAATAAATATATATTCTTGATATAAACTGTACATAAAATTACAAATATGCTAGCTACTCTAGGGAAGCATCCCCATTCCCAGACCCTAAGTCCTAAGAAATTACTCCCTTGCATTCTTAGAAAACAGGATATAGCTCAGTATAATAAATATCTTCAAACAAGGTCTTCAGAGTGACTGAGTGAAAGAGAGATGCGTGGCTCCTGCTTTTAACATGTCCCAGTGCAGGCTGATACATTACACCAAAGTTCAATTCATGAAATCAATTGTATTGGGAAGAAAGGCAGAGGTGAGTAAAGGATTCCAAGAACAAAAGACTCTGATTCAGTTCTGCAGCTATGTGATGGTCAGAGTAAACCCTGTTATAGATACATTGGAGAACATTAAAGAACTGATTGCATAACTCCTAGACAATCTTTTATAGCTCATTGTTTAGTGGCTTTTACGTTTAAGTGTGTGTGTAAGTAGATACAAGGTCTTAATTCAGGGAAAAAAATATAAATGAAGAATAAAATAAATAATATTTGATGTTATTTGTCAAGTAAGGGCCATATGCTTCTACTGTCAGGTCAGGAAGGAGTATGGTTTGCATCCTTAATTAAAAGTCAGAAACTTGATGAAGATACATCCCAATCTCTTACCACATAGAGATTAGTCCACGCAGGTTAAAAATATTAGTTTCTACTTTAAAATAACTAAATGATAGCAAATTTATCAGAAGTTTTTCCAGCTAAAATATTCTACCTCAGGATGATAGAATATCTGCTGCTATATTTTACACTAGTTCACTCACAATTTTAGATCATATATTTAGACTAAGCGTACATCTGAAATATATTATGATTCATGTAAGCTATAAATACTTTATTTTATGGCTTGATGTAATGTTATTTTTGTGACTCCATTTACAATATTATTTTTTAAATTTTTCCTGACTTAGCACATGAATCGATACATCAGGACAATGTTGGATAATATGTAAAAGCTTTGCTTCTTACTTGGAAATACATATATTATTTTTCTCTACAATATATCTGATGATATTTTTAATACATTTTATTAGTTAAGTTGTCATTGCCAAGTATTTAAAACTCCAGAATATATTTGTTTTGTTTGGACTTGGTAATAAAACTCTTTACCACATGTCCTTTTGTAGAAAACAACTTTAACATGTTTTCAACTAATTCTGCAATTGGTTTATGGCATTATTGCTACAGAGGTCAATACTTATAATTTTATAACTTCATTTACAATTTTGAAGTATCACTAGATTTATTTATATGTTTTTACATATTGTTACATAATTCACATATTGTTATGATAAAAATAAGTGTCATAATATAGTTTTTAAAAACCCTAAAACTCCTGAGACTCTTTAAAAGGCGAAAGATTTATGCGATCTGAAGAGAAACCAGAGTATCCTGAGACTCTTTATATAAATTTTTCCCTTTATTGTGTTATCCAAGCATTTATGTACATCTTGTGCTGCAAACACTACAGTCATCAACCTTCATTTACCTAGAGTAAAGAGACAGTTTCTGATTGAAACACTGCTATTTACTAAGGGGCAAACTAATATCTTTTCACATTATCAAATAAAATCTTGCTAGTCACTAAACCGGTCACTAGAATTAGAGCTCCAGTGCCCATTTTGAAATTTGTAACCCTTGCTTTTCCTAATGGTCCATTTATATAAAAAATATCGATATAAAAGTGAGGCAGAGCTCTGTGGAAGGCTCATCCATCGGCGGAGGATGGGTGCTGTCTCTGAGGAGCATGAGAAGATTACAATCCATCCGCCGAGTGTAATGAGAATGCAGCCAGTTATGTTCCTACCAATTCTCATTACAGTCTTTGTCACTGCAATGGATTCACAGTATATCATTTTCCATCCTTGTTATATTCTTTGTCAGAAAAATGAGACATCATTCATGCCATCTGCCTTTCTTCCTCACACCCCTCCCAGACACTTTATCGTATTTTTCACAGATTGCATTTGAGGAATAAATTATGGAGCTCATATGAAGTCCATGGGAGAGTCTTAATACCAGAACACAGCCCCGAATCGTGAATCCACAGGCCACAGAATAGAATTGTAAAACAAAGTAGGGTAATTAGAGATAAATGCACTGCTCTGAAATAAAAATACAAGCAAATGCATCCCTTGGGTCTCTGACATAAGTAAGCAGAATTTCTATAAGGCACTAATGTAGCTTGGAATGAGAATATTGTGAATATAATTAACAAATCATTCCAATTCCTATGCTTGCACATCTCCCCCTTTCCCAATGGCTTATACACTGAATGGCAAGATTATTATGATTTCTGAACATATAATAATCTGGCCACTCAGTGTACACCCTATATAATAAAAGACTAATATACAAATTGTCCCCATTGACCAGTAGTTGGACCAGCAGGCAGGCCGGCCAATTGCCCATGTCCCGGCCAGACCCCACCCATGCATGAATTCATGTACCAGGCCTCTGATATATATATATATATATATATATATATATATATATATATATATATATATATATATATATACTGAATGGCCAGATTATTATATATTCAGAGATCATAATAATCTGGCCACTCAGTGTATAGGCAAGTGGTTTGGTAAAGAAATGTGTGTATGTGTATGTGTGATCAAAGTAAAAACTTAAAGATAAAAATTCAAAGGACCCTAACAGTTATCTCTAAAATCTTGACTAAAACACAACAAAAAGTCCAACTGAAGTCCTATAGTGAAGAAACCTATTTAATCAGTGTTTTCCAAAATTATTTTATAATAAACAGTATACTGTATAACTTTGTTATCAGCCCACAGAAGCAGGCCACCTTTGAAGCGTAGTTTGAAAAATGCTGAACTAACCAATACATAGTACTTGTTCTAATAATTACATGAAAAAGAACTTGAAGTTGCTATTAAAGAAAAAAAAATGGACATATTAAGTCATGCCTAGGGTTTTCCTTAGATATATACTCTTCATTAAAATCGAGGCAGTAGGTGCCGTCAGCCCTTAGGTCAAAGAGATAATTTTCAATCCATATCATTCCACAAAATACAATTAATTTTTAGGACAGTTCCGTTTTTGAGTCGTGTTTAGAACTGGGCCAGTTGCAGGGCTGTTCCAAACAGCTGAGTCTCTCATAGAAATGTCCCGAATAGAAATGACATTCTATGAGTGGAAATCAGTAAGATGGCAGGCGGAGAAGCCTTTCTCCCATACACACAACAAATAAGCAGCTCTGCACATGGGACAATGCTCTCCGGGAGCAAACCAGTAACCAGTCAGGAGACTCCTGCACACCAAGCAAATGAGGAAATACCCCCACTAAAACAAGTAAAAAGCTGAGACTCAGTGGTGTCATAAACTTTATCCTCAGCACACCTTCATATCATCAGGAAGGAATCCTCAACTTTCAGCTTCTCCCTTCTATTAAAGAGCAAAGGGTGTTGTTCAAATATCTAACATCCCAGCTTTTATGGCTGTCACCGAGAGACGGACTCCTTACACATTCGCCCCTAGGAACTGATGGGGCCCTGCACTTGTCAGTCCTTTGGACCTGAGAGAGTAAGAGGCAGGTTTGCTTAAACGGGCACATGTACACTTCCGAGGCTCTTCCTCCTGGCTTAGTGCAAATGGCAAAAAAGCCCAACTCTCATTCTCCTTGGAGATAATCACACTTCTTGATTTCAAATGCTATTATAAAGCTATGGTGATTAAAACAATGTAGTACTGGCATTAAAACAAACAAACAAACAAACAAACAAGAAAACACACACACACACATATAGGGCAATAGAAAAATTACAGGGTCCAAAAATAAACTTGCACATTTATGACCCACTGGTCTTTGACAATGGTGCCAAGAACACACTAAGGGGAAAAGGCAGAGTCTTCAATATAAGTGAGTTGGGGAAGTATCCCCATTACATAAGAATAAAATTAGACCCATATCTCACACCATATACATGGTTCAGTCTGGAGCCACCACTGAACTCTCCTGTGGCAGTAAGAAGTATTGACTGACTATCCACTGCATTCACCATGTGCCTGCTACCTCACTTCCTCTAGGTTCTTCCTAGTCAACAATTGAACATGGCTGAGAGCATCAGTGTTGGCTTATTCCTGCAGTATTAGGGGATCCTCTCAATAGGGGGTAGCCTTGGTTGAAGGACTTACCAGTAGCCTTACCAACACTGTCTTTGGGACAGTCTGACTTTGCATTCAATTCTTCTCCATGCCCACCATCCCCTCACATCTGTCAGGACTGAAATGTGGTCTGAAGGCTCTTCTTGCACATTTATCTTTCACAGGAATTTCCTTCCACAAACCTTTCGCATGTCTAATCTTGTCTTGGCTCTGCTCCTTGGAGTACCCAGAGTAGCACAGATTCTAACCATTCCTAAATGTTAAATTGTTTTAGACTGTCATCAGAAACAATAAAAGTTCACCTCCTCTATTATAAAAGAATGATGATATTAATAATATGGTTAGCATATTATTTCACAGTTACTATGAGGCAGGTACGATGTTCAGCACATTACATGTATTATTGTATCTTATTCTATTCTCATAATAATTCTAAGATGTGAGAACAATTGAAGGAGAGGTTTACCTTCTGCCAGAAAACAGATGACATGCTCAAAAAGGGCAATTGAACAGAGTTTAATAAAGGGACCATTTACACATGTGTTGGCAGATTAAATACAAACCAAAAATAAGATGTAGAGATACCCTAGCGCTATGACTATAGAAATCTCACCACCCCCAGCTCCAGGCAACGTTGGGGAGAGGAGGAGATAACTAAATACCTTGAGAGCTGCAACAAAGGGAATGAAGGAAAAGGCCACCATGGGTGGGAACTTTGTTCTTAGGTAGGAGAGGAAAGAGTCAGCAGGGAGAGAACTGGGAATCACTAAACAGAACTCTTTCTCTGTCCTCCAGTCTCCTACCAGTTCCTCCATTAGCCAAACCCAACCGGAAGCTAGAAGGCTAGAGGGCCCATTTGATGCAGCCCATACAAGTCAGCCTCCAGAAACACAGAACCGGTAGAAAACACATCTGAATGGGGGTAAACAAAATACACTAAGATAGGAAGGCAAGCATTTAATCACATTACAATATTGTATTTCTCATAAAAAGTCAGTACCAGAAACCAAGTTAAAATATGACAAAATCCCTAGGTTCATTCCTACCATGTATTATTCAGGATTCTCAGAGAACAGAGGAAAAAAAAAAACTGAAGAAAGTAAGACTGTGTGTAAGGGAGAGAGGATGGGAGGGAAAAGGGGGGTAAACATTGAGATCATTTTATTATAAAATAGTGGCTCATATAACTATGAAGGCTGAGAAGTCCCATGATCTGCCATCTGCCAGCTGGAGACGGTTGGTGGTATAATTCCAAGGCCTAAGATCTGTAGATGCGATGGCAGATTCCAAGGTGGGTCTGAAAGCCTGAGAAGTAGATGTTTGGAGGGCAGGGGAAGATAAATGCCCAACTCAGATACACAGGCAGAGCTAAACTAGCCTTCCTCTGCCTTTTGGTTTTAACCAGGCTCTCTAGGGGTTGGATGATGCCCACCCACACTGGGGAGGGGCCAACTGATTTATTGAGTCTACCAATTCACATGCTAATATTTTCCAGCTTCATCCTCATAGACAAACCCAGAAATAATGTGTAACCAGCATTCTGGGCATCCCAGGGCCCATTGCCAAATTGGCACATGAAATTAATGATCACACACCATGAGGCAACCATGCCTTCCTCAAAGGGAGGTAGTGGCATGATGGGTCCCATTAATTATTTCTTTTTCCCACCAATTACACAAATTATTAGATTCCATTAATTATTTCTGAAGTAAAGCAGCAGCTACTAAAGAGGGGAAAAACTTCACATTATCTTAATCTGGTCGATAAATTTGTGATTTCAGGGACAGTCTCTAAGCCAGACATTTGTTATGCTCATTGGATAAAGGTCACTTCAGAGCCCCTTTCCTGATGGGAGCTGCTGAGGACCTTATGCTGTTATTTACCCACAAAACTGACCACCTTAATGTATTTACTTAGGGTTTTGAATACTAAGCCATATTCTTACCCCCTTTCACATATTCCAACTTCAAGAGCTATTCAATGGCTTGAGCAAAGTAGAATGAATGGGGGAAAAGGGGACTTATGGAATACTTTAAACCAGTGGTCGGCAAATTCGTTAGTCAACAGAGCCAAATATCCACAGTACAACAATTGAAATTTCTTTTTGAGAGCCAGATTTTTTAAACTTAAATTTCTTTTTAACACCACTTCTTCAAAGTAGACTCACCTAGGCTGTGATATTTTGGAAGAGCCACAATCATGGGGCCAAAGAGCCGCATGTGGCTTGTGAGCCACTCTTTGCCAACCATGGCTTTAAACAATAAAGAATTTAAATTAAAAAATAAAGATTCATATTAAAAAAAAGAAAAGAAAATGAGGAATAAGACCTTGTTTCGATTGTTTATTGACTAGAGAAAGGACCAGGATTGGCAAAAAATAAAATAAATAAATAAATAAATAAACAAACAAACAACAACAACACACAAAACAAAATAAAACAAAAAAACTGTAGGGACCAAGCCAAGTCACAGAGAAGAATAAAAAGTGCAGAAAATGTCAACATCTCTGGCACCATCAATCACTGAAAATATGTTGGTAGCACGAGGTCCCCTTTAACTGGCAGTGATATAACGGGAACAGATCACTGAGGTAAGGGAAGCAGTGTTGCAGTGAATCTGACCCTCACCACTCATTTTCGGGTTTCAAGGAGAAAAGTTCTAGGAAGCCAGAGTTCAAATGTGTTTCATAATAAAATTGTGGGTTTTTCCCCCTGAACATGTCTCCTAGTTTAAAAGCTGAAATTCCTCTTTGAAATACTTTATTAGTAAATAAATTTTAAGGTGATAAATTTAAATGGGAAATCTGCATTCCATCAAAAATATTGAACACAGACATTTCTCCAAATAGGGTTTTCCCCCTAGAGTAAAATATATATGTAATCTTTTAAATGTAGAGGGCGAGTGAAGTAAATACACTGGGAACAGGGAAGATATATCTCGACTTTGGGAACACTGATATAATTGTAGTGAGGAGCCCTGCAGAGCCTGAAATGTAACATGTTTGAAAATGAACTAAAGCCAGAGGACTGAAATTTACTTTTAAGCTGGCAGCCCCATGTGCCCTCTTTAGTTATCTGCCAATCACCCACACATAGTTTGGGGAAACACATAATAGTAGTTTGGACTTAATGAGTGTTTTAGGCTTAGATGTGGCTAGGGAGTGGAGATAAGCTTTACCTCCCTGCACACATCTCATTGCATTCAAATGTCTATGTAGGTGCTTAGTAATCCCCAGTTAAAAGGAGATTGGAACTAACATCGTGGTCTTTGAAATTCCAGAAATGTCAAATGGGAAGAAGAATCAGACTCTGAAAAAGAAGACAGCTGTCTGGAATTACTGAATACATGTGTGACTGCAAGGAGCAGAAACACTAATGGTGTCAGACAATTTTGCTTTAAATACTGATCTTGACATGGAGTGAAGTGGTATCAGCAAAAGCCAGGGCACTGGGTCCAACAGGACAAGGCGGCCTAGTAAGGACCCAAAAGGCCTCCAGCTTCAGCATGGCTCTCAGTGTCATCACAGCTTCAATAGCAGCAAGATGGAGCTGTACTGCAGATGCTGGAACGTGGGGGCAGTCTAGAGACTCAGGCCCTCGAGGGCTGAGTTCACCTCTGCTTCATCTTGCCTGGCAGAGAGCAGCAAATGAGCAATAAAAACAACTGAGTCATGAAAATGTGTAAATCTGCTGAAATAACTCACAACTAAAACTGCAGGAAATCAAGACAGCCAGCAAGTGGTAAATTGTAAAAGAAATGGTAAAGTCCTACAAAGTAGAAGACATTTCTGTGAAACACTTTTTCCAAAGTCATAATTTCTTTTTGTCCTTTTTTCTCTGTCACATATGGATTATTTCAGGATTAATATCATCTTGATGACAAACGGGAACATTTAAGTTTCATCCATTCATTCACTTTTTAAATTCCATTCATTCACCATTTCTCTCACTTGTGCACCATTACTGCTATGGCAAGGACTCTTTGCTATAACAAACTGAACAAAGGTTTGTAAAGTCGGATTTTTCACAGCTCCTAGCACATGCTTTGCAAACATGGACGTGCAGATATCTACTGAGGTATAAATTCTTTATTTAATAGTTTGAACATTTGATTTTACATTGGGAGTTCTGAAATTTGGAACACCGACATTTCTAAAGTTCTATGTTTCTGTCTCAATTGTTCAACTTCTAAAATGAAAGAAATATTTCCCATCCTCATAGGTGTGTTTTTAGCACTAATGAGATAATATTTATAATCCTAGGGAGTAGATAGCTTTCTTGCTCAAGACATTAGTGTGCAATTTAGTGCTTATGAAGAAGCAATTTACTGAATGGCACCCTAGTGGCATAAGAAATATTTCAAGGACTATTACATTTTGAGAAAGTAAAAAATTGGTGGATTCTGCATAACAGAATTTGTCAATACTTATAGTTAAAAAGTTTTAAGTGATTTATAAAAGAAAAACTAATTGCTATAGCTTATTTGGAATATATTTCTCAAATTTACACTTTTCTAGTTTTTATTTTCTCTTCTAAAAAACATTTTCTTATATTTAATTTATAATTTCTCTTTGTGCCCTTTATCTTTCCATCTATGTACTTCTATTATTAACATTATTTTGAAAAATGTCACTTTTTAAGTTTTATAATTAAGCCTTCTTATTTTTTTAATATCTTATTGCTTCATCTCATCCATTTCCCATTTCTCTCACATGTCCACAATTACAATAAAGTTTGAGCATATGTTCAGTTTTTTTTAAATCAATGATGGTGAGAAGTAAAGATTTCAAAGGCAGGAACTTTACTCAAATGACATTATATATTGATGATGTCTGAGAACCAGAAACAACGCACTTTCTCAGAGTGAGCAGGCTGATATTTCTTATGTTCCTCTGCTGCAGATAGTGCCAAGGGTCCTTATATTGTGAGTGTATTATTTATTGCCAATCTCCTTAAAATTCGTTTTTGTTTAAGATAATTTGTGTATAGACCTAATTTATTTTCAAACTTGATTTTAAATAGCAGACATTAGCAAAGAAAAAAATCCAGACATTTTTATAAATTGATTATAATAAAGAAAAGAACTGGAGGAGTCTGACTACATGGTGGCAAGAAAATATATGTATCATTTGGGATAGAGTTTCTATTGTTTGTAAAATTCAGAAATCATTTTAATAACTAAAAGACAGCAAAAGTAGACGTGCTAATCGGCTATAACATGAAATTTGGGAGAAAAATGAAAAAAAATAAGTTATTTGAAAACCAACAAATGAATATGGAATGTATATAGTATATCTAAGGAAGAAAAATTAACAATGCCAGGCTATCTATTTTATTTATATAGTAAATGTTTTTCTTATAACAGGCATATGTTCATAATTTGAAACTATTTATATAGAGCAGTTGAGCTACCACCAACATATCTTGAACCATCACACAAAAGCATTATAGATGAGCATGGTTAAGTTTTGAGTCTGCAAACTTCATCTGTACTACTACTACCACTAATTAAACATAGCCATCTTGATCTGTGAAACTGGGATAAGAATCTATATTTATAAGTTAACTTAGAGAGAGAAAGCATATTTTTTGTTATCCCTTTCCTTCTGAGCCTAATTAAACTTACAGGAAGTTTAATTAAACAGGAAGACTAAGATATCAACGGCTTAAATTTTACCCTTAAAATATATTTTTATATTGTCAAAAGTTATGTTTTTATTTGATTTTTGGAAATCATGTGTAAAATTTAGGCGTCTTACTTGGGTCAAAAGCAAAGGTAAAAAACAACTTCTGGCTTTTCTCCATTCTAGAATTACAATGGGCTGACTTTTCAAGCAAGCTCCATGTGGTAGAGCAGGGCTAAGGGAGTAATTCTGGGCCATGAGTTATAAGACAGCTCAAAATGTATAATGCTGATGTGAAACCCTTCAGAAATCTCTTTTTCCCTTGCCATGTTCAGAGGCAATGTTCAAGGTAGTGGGCATTTAGGCAAGCTGATTCCAGAGTGAAGAGCATGTGTTGCGTGGAGCTGCAGTTTCAGCTGACTCACAATGGAAAGTAGTATGAGCAAGAAATAAAACTTTGGGTTATAAACTACTAAAATTTTGGGATTATTTGTTACTCCAACATAACCTAGACCTGGATGACTATGTAGGCTAACTGGAGTGATACAGGAAACTATTGTTATACAAATCACTTTGAAAGGTATAACTAACTCAGTTCTCTAAAGGTACTCACACAATCATGCATAATATAAAACAAAGACAATGAAAAATGGAGCCTTTTCTATATGTCAAACATTACTTTGCCATGTCTTCTGGCCCATCCTGGTGGTTTTATGATCAAAGTGTGGTTCAAATTGATTATTTGTTGTCAGTAGCAATCAGTATTAATGGTTTCACCTGGTTTAGAAGCTTATAATACACCACACCTTCCTGATCCCACCAAACACAGAGCTTTGTCTTTTTTTCTGAAGTCATTTGTCCTTGCAGTTGATGTTGATGGTTGACCTGGATCAATCCATGATTTTGTGCATTTGGAATTCTCAAAATAAATCCACTTTTCATCGCCAGTCACAATTTGATGCAAAAAAGACTTTCATGCCATTGAAGCAACATTTTACTGATGATTTTTTGGTTTTCCATTTATCTTTCATTCAGTTGATATGGCACCCATTTTCCTCCCTTTAAAATCTTTCCATTGCTTGTAAATGATCGGAAATTGTTTGCTGAACAATGTTTAATCTTTCTGCAAGTTGTTTTTGAGTTTGACACACATCTTCATCCAATAATGCTTGTAAATGTTGGCCTTCAAACTTTTTCTGTTGACCTGGATGTTGTCTTTTACATAGAAATCATCACTTTTAAAGCATTTAAACCAGCGTTCACAAGTATATTGAGATGGAGCATGTTCACCATAAGCTTCCCAGAGTATATAATAACTTTCAGCAGCACTTTTTAAAATAATGAACTAAAACTTCCTGCAAATGCTCTTTTTTTGAAACAAAATTCGACATTTTTTTTAAGTGTAAAAATATCTATGATGTTAACACCTTCACAAAATTTAACATATGAAGTTTTGAAGCTTGCTGTCAATACAACAAAAAAGCATACATATCAAATTGCATATATAACAACAATGTGAAACTTATATGCCCACATTCTGGCAGAGATGGCCACGAGCTTCTTCTCCTCCTGAGATTACACCTATCCATGGAAGGCAGAGAAGCACAGTAGTGAAGACTGCAGGCTCTGGGCTCATTGCTTGGATTTGTGTCTCAGCTCCACCACTAAATTAACCTCTAAAATATCACTTTGCACATGTATAGTTCAGATGTTCTAATTTCATCAATTATTACAGAGGACTAAATGAAATAATAAAGATAAAGCACTTTGCCTGGCACATATGCCATGCTTTAAAAATTAACTGGAAGCTACCATTTTCTCTATTGAAACAACAGAATTAGATTATAATCATTAAAATATAAAATGATTTTTAGAATATGTTTCCATTTAAATACATGCGGTTCTGTTTTCACTCTGTCCAGTTTCCTTACCTCCATATTTGTATTTTTTCTCACCTTAGTTCTTTCTATTTTTAAAAGTATTTTGGAGACAGAGAATCCGTTCATTAAGTTTGTTTGTTTTTTTACTCATCATTATTATGACCAACTTTTCTCCAAAGTGGATTTATATTTCATCATTAAAACCCAAATACTGCCAAAACTGGTTTGGCTCAGTGGTAGAGCGTCGGTCTGCGGACTGAAGGGTCACAGGTTTGATTCCGGTCAAGGGCATGTACATTGGTTGCGGGCACATCCCCGGTAGGGGGTGTGCAAGAGGCAGCTGGTTGATGTTTCTCTCTCATCGACGTTTCTAGCTCTCTATCTCTCTCACTTCCTCTCTATATAAAACCAATAAAATATATTTTAAAAAAATACTAGTACAAACAAAACATTAGTGTCTAGATATAAGAATGTGGGGAAAAAAGTTAATATTAAGTTTGAAAATCTGAACTACAATTCTTTTTTTAAATTTCTTTATTGATTACAGTGTTACATATATGTCCTCATCCCCCCATTACCCACCCCCCTCATGCCTTCACCCCTGTTGTCTGTGTCATTGGTTAGGCCTATATGCATGCATACAAGTTCTTTGATTGATCTCTCCCTAACCCTCACCCTCTCCTACCTACCTTCCCTCTGAGGTTTGACAGTCTGATCAATGATTATCTGTCTCTGGATCTGTATTTTATTCATTAGTTTATGTTGTTTATTATATTCCATAAGTGAGTGAGATCATGTAATATTTCTCTTTCTCTTACTGGCTTATTCTTAAGGTGTATTTTTTCCCACTTGATTGAAAAGACAGCCTGGCTCTGTCGCCATTGAAAGATTCACTCTTTTTTTAAAACCTAAGCAGTGATGAAATGAGCCCATATAATACAATATAAAGAAGAAACCCAGGTCAAACTCCACACAAAGAAAAGAGATTCTGCTGTTCGGTAATTGATTCATGTTTCACATATAGAAAAGGCTCCATTTTTCATTGTCTTTGTTTTATATTATGCATGATTGTGTGCATACCTTTAGAAAACAATTATTATGTGCACTTGATTGTTTTTTAAAAAATTAAGAAAAAAACCTTAATTCATTCAATATTTTTTTCTACTAAATGCCTGGTTACTGACGGTTTCGTGCAATTAGCTAAAATAACTAATGATTTTTTAGCAGTAATTAAAGTCTCAGCTTTTATCTTTCTGACTCCTACCAGTTTGGGCTCTGCTTTCACTCCCTGTAACTCATATATATCGGACTGATATATATGATCTTAAAGGAATAGTGTATGTTGCCCTCTAGTGACTCATATAAACATTGGAAAAGTCACAGAGACATTTAGCTATTCAGAACTGAGAGACATGTCATCATGTAGAATATATATATATATATATATATATATATATATATATATATATTGTCTTCCATTATTTGTTTAAGTCCCATAATAGCTTCCAATTTTACATTTTATTTTATTATTATATAAGTCCAAACTAAACTCTGTCCTCTATTCTTTGTAAACAAAACAAAAACAAAAACAAAAGACAAAATACTCTCAAATCAGAAAAAATATTTATCTTTTAGTTACCTCAAATTAAATTATTTCAGTGCTTTTCACCAGAGAATTCATTATCCTTAATTCATAATTAAAAGTTAATCACTTTTTTTTTTCAATACTTTCTGCAAATAAAAAAAAATGACAAGTAGAATTCAATACCTGTGAATTGAATAAGTCTTTAAACTTAAAGGGCTCAAGTAATGTATATTGAAATAACTCTGAAAAATTATCTAAGATAATTTAAAAAAAATATTTGTTAAAATACAGATTCTTTGTTCTCAAATCTGAATCTGAATATCTTAAAAAAAGCTGCATTTTTATTTGGTTTCAAGTGATTCTTGACCATTTAAAAATGCTGTCCTGACCTGAGCCCTATCATTTCTTTCCCATGTAATTTCCAGTTTCCCTTTGTTTGATTAGCCGTTTATATCTATCACAATTTCTCATAAATGACCTCCAAGCAAAAATACTTACTTTGACATTTTAATCTCCTTTCACAATTTGTCTTAGGCAACATTGTCTCATAGTTTTATCTTAATTTGATTTTATGTAACAATTTAGGCTCAGTATTAAGAAAATTCTTCTTAATTTAATTTCTAAAGAAATAGGAGAACTTCTTACATCATATTACAATTTCCTTATTTTTTATTTCTTTTACAAATGTTAAGTAGTAAGTATGTTTTAATTTACTAATACTTAACGCATCCAATACATTATCATCTACATGTATTTTTACATGTTATTAAACCATCACAGCAATTATTACTCTCATCATTTAAGCAGGAAGACCCAGGACAATTAACTTTTGATGATCTGACTCAGTAAATGACTAAGTACAAGACAGAACTAGAATTCAAGTGTTCTTTCTACCATACCAAACTAAAATAAGACCATATTTGAAAATAAAATTTAAAAATTGTGACTATTTTTCTTGTGTTGGCATGGGTATAATAAAAAATGCAAAATATTTTAGGACAGAATATCTTTTAAAAAATGGTTTTGCTTCAGTAGTATCTATTTTTATTGTTCAATTGTGTTGAAAATATTATTGATAAAGTTGCTGACCTAGAAAAACCATTAGAGACCAACAAATGTTTTCTTGCCATTTAAATTAGGAATAAAACATCCTAGATAGCTAAGAACTTGACTAAAACCAAAGCCATAATCGAATTATGTGTTTGCAAGTTGTTAAACTAAAGAAAAAATATTAAGTCATGTTTCTCATGACATTTTTGTGCCTGTTTTCTTCTGATGCTTTAAAAATATCTTCTAGTTTAGAATAGCATTTCAAATCCTATATATATATATATATATATATATATATATATATATATATATATATATATGAAATATCAATAGTTGCCATTTGAATGAATATAACACTATATAAGTTTAAAGTTCACACACAATGATTCGAATTTATATATATTGTGAAGTGATTACCATAGTAAGTTTAGTTAATATTCATCATGGCATTCAAATGGCAACTATTGATATTACATATTTAAGTACCTGGTAGGTGGGGGAAAAACCTACTTTCAGGCTGGAATAACAATACCTTATTCCTCTTTTAGTATCCACAAATGTTTTCAAAAAGAGGTGTTTAAAAGTATGATATGAATGAATGATTGCATGCTTAACTCTATCATTACCCTTAAAAAGTTTCTTGAGAGGGCCCTCTGTTTTCTTAGAATCATGAAATAGATTCACTTTAATATATATTCTCCGACTCCAAATTTTGCTAATATTCTTTCTAGATTGAAATCAAATTTAGGATTACCATTTTAAAATACACCAAGGTAATTTTACATATCAGAACATCTCAATTCTTTCATATTTTATATTTTATAAGCAATGTGGACTTGGATAATGTTTCTTTCCATGATGAATATTAACTAAACTTACTATGGTAATCACTTCACAATATATATAAATTCGAATCATTGTGTGTGAACTTTAAACTTATATAGTGTTATATCTCAGTACAACAGAACTTCCCTATTGCTCACCTGTCGATATAGATACATTGCTCAGGGGCCTGACTCTAGTCTTGACCTCTAATCATGCCTTCATATTTATTTATGAGTGTTGTCACTAACATACTAATGTGATTGTCTCATTGCTTGTTATAAATTCTTCCATGTCTCCACCTCCATAAATGTTGATAAAACATAAACTGCAGTGATAACACACATTGTACCTTCTTCTATTGTCCTATCCCTACCCCGCCTGCACAGCTACATCTTCTGTCTCAAGCACTGCTTGGGTTTTATGATTCACTATTGCCCTTCCCACAGTTTCATAAACTTGCCATATTTTCTTGTTTCTCTTCTTTTGCAGATTCTTTCCACTGCTTGGAACATTCACTTTCATTCTTGTGGAAAACCCCACTGATCCTTAATCTATCAGTTTAAAAGTCAGTTTTTAGCCAAGTAAGGTATAGACTTCATCAGGACAAGTTTTAAGTTTATCTTAGTCACCACTGCTTCTCCACAGAACCTTACATGCAGTCGGTCTATCTCCTGTTTTATGAGTCAACTAAAGCCTTTCTTCAAGTTAAGCAGATTCAGGCAATCTTCTTGTCTTGAAGCATTTTGTGCATTATTCCATCATTGCAATTAATATTGTATTGTCATTGTGTGTGTGCCTAACCCTCCCTTCACAAAAAAATCAAAGTACTTTGAGGGCATATTCCATAAATTTTCATTCTGTCAAATGTTGCCCAGAAACTAACAATGTACTTGGCACATTGAATTCAGAAATATTTGCTATATGAATGACTGATTACACACAGGACAGAAATAAAAGATAAACCTGCAAATCTGTAGAAAGCTTTCAATTCTCTGTAGGAAGCAAAACCTCAGAGGAATAAAACTGGGCAATTCCTTCTTTAAAACAACAGGGACTATATCCATGGACTGAAGGCGAGAATTTCTTCTGAAACCAGATTGTATGAAGACGTGAGGAATGCCACAAACAAGCTATATTTACAGAAGGCAGTCTGTTGATTCAGGAGGCAGGATTGAGAGAGACTGCATTATCCACAGCTGTGCAATACTGAACTCAGCAGGCTGGGAGTAGGAAAATGATCAAATAATGTATTTTCACATCTAATCCTGTGCCCTAGGAACAATTCCTGCAAGCTGGTGGCAGAGTTTTGGTTTTTCCCTGTCCATTGATAGTCCCTGCCCCATACACAACCCACACATAAAGACAGTCTTATACACAACAGGCCTGGGAGAAATGGAAGCTGAGCAATGATTAAAAAGGAAGTGCCAAAGAAGCTGTACAGAAATGATGCAAAAACAAAAGAGGACTAGGGAAAACAAGAAGAAAAGGCTCAGACTATAACATTGGAATCTCTGAGACATGGGGGCTATATTTCAGAATTTTTCTAGCAGTGGCCTCAAACCCTCTTGCAAATAAGTTTTTGGCATGTCCATCCCATGAGTTTAC
The DNA here is from genome assembly GCF_964339955.1 of Pipistrellus hanaki. Taxonomy (NCBI): domain Eukaryota; kingdom Metazoa; phylum Chordata; class Mammalia; order Chiroptera; family Vespertilionidae; genus Pipistrellus; species Pipistrellus hanaki. Next base: position 172,536,379 of record NC_140503.1, on the reverse strand, counting down.
CACATGTGTCTTGCACCACAAAGATGAACATTGTTTAGTTCAATTCTGGGATTCTTGTTGTACTATAATGGCCTCCATTTGTCTTGGTAGCACACAAAATTTCCTCAGTGTGCAAGTCTTTCCCATAACTGAGGCCAACTTATTACGTTCAACTCTCAATACCAATTCAACAGACCACACTCCGTTTTATATTGCTCTAACATTTTTGTGAAACACCAGAGTAGATCTCTGGCTCCACAACTTTCCATTTGGTCAGTTGATATATACAAGTCTTAAGATAATCAAGAATTATGGGATAGTTTTGGCCTCCAGCAGGAGACTGTACAGCAATCAACACTCAGGGGACTCAGTTGGAAATTGGTCTATTCCTTAGTCTGGCTTCAATCTGTAATTCAACCAAAATTATTTTCTGAGCAATATATTATGTAAAGTGCTAACAACACAGCAGTTACCAAGGTAGACATAGCTTGGCCCACACAAAAATCAGAGCATAGAAAAGCAATTTTTGACAAAGAAAATAAAAGTTTGATGTAGGATATAAAAGGAGACTTTACATGGTCTTGGAATTTAGGCCAATATTTCCTAAATTTAGTAAATATGTGACCAATGAGTTTGGCAGAAAGAGGAGAGGGGAGGACAAAGTTATCCATATGATCTATATAATCAAGTTCATTACACATTAGGGGACAAATAAGATTAGTATGCTAGAATTATTTTTTTAAAAAGGAGGATAAAGATATGTAGCCAGAGTGGTAAATAAATGTGAATCATACTGGGCTTCATATTTATATACCATAGAAAGGGAATTGTGTTTCAAAGGTAGTGTAAAAATGAATAAAGGGCTTTACTTGTATATCATATTTGCCTCTTTACCAGACATAATTAATATACCATCAGGGCTGCTCTGTGGCAAACAGACTGATCCAAGAGTAAAGGGACCTGAATCTTATGAGGAAACGGGCAATGTAAATGAGGAGACTTTGATACATTCAAGTGATATTTATAAGACAGAATTAGTAGGACTTCTGCTAATTAGATATGGTGGGTGAAGAGAAAGGAGAAGTCCAGGATGACACTCAGATCTCTGGTGGAGTAACTAAGCAGAGGGGTATTACAAACATGGCAGAAAAAAAAATTGGTTCATAGTACAGTTAAGATGCCCAGAGTAGACCTAGCATAGGGTTATGCTTGCAGGTCTGAACTCCCTTCCCTATGTTCCATCAGAATACTTGCAGCAGCTAATTTTTAGCAAGCACTTCTATGCGCCTCTCAAAGCACTCCATTCGTATTTCTTTAGTAATTGCTATGCGCTTAATATCTTACTTGGCAGATATTAAGAGACACTGGAAAGCTTAGTCATGTGCCCATAGTCACAGGCCTAGAGAATAGTGTCATTGAATTCGGCATCCAGGCTGACTCCAGAGCCAAGGCTTGTGAAGATACTACTCTACTGCAACTTATTAGGTAAACCTTCATTCAGGCAGCGTCCCAATGTAAGTAAACACTCATTGTGGAGAAATGTTCTTCCTTTGGATGCTCACATCTTTCTCCTGGAATAATCAAAGAAATGTGAAGTGCTACGAGGATGAATGAGCTTACATAGAGAAGGGAATCTAAACAGACTACAGGGGTTGATGATGATGAGGACGAAGCAAAAACAAGCACTGAGCAACAGCAAAGCAACTGCACTAAGTCCTCTACTGAAGCTTTCTCAGAAAGCCAGACTTAATCACATGATCTCACTAATTTGTGAAATATAATGAACAACATAAACTGATGAATAAAAATTGATCCAGAGACAGAGAAGCATCAAACAACAGACTGTCAAACTTCAGAGGGAAGGTAGGGGAGGGTGTGTGTGTGGGGGGGGGGGGGGGCGCGGGCTTTGTAGTGGGGGGTAGAGGTGCATAGAAGTGCTTGTTAAAAATTAGCTGCTGCAAGTATTCTGATGGAACATAGGGAAGGGAGTTCAGACCTGCAAGCATAACCCTATGCTAGGTCTACTCTGGGCATCTCAACTGTACTATGAACCATTTTTTTTTTTTCTGCCATGTTTGTAATACCCCTCTGCTTAGTTACTCCACAGAGATCTGAGTGTCATCCTGGACTTCTCCTTTCTCTTCACCCACCATATCTAATTAGCAGAAGTCCTACTAATTCTGTCTTGTAAATATCACTTGAATGTATCAAAGTCTCCTCATTTACATGGCCCATTTCCTCATAAGATTCATACTTATGCATGCAGATAAGTATAACCAATGGACACAGACACTAGGGGGTGAGGCCATGTGCTAGGGGGTGGGGGTAGCCAGAGAGAGATCAATGAGGAAAAAGGAGACATACTATATGTAATACTGTAAACAATAAAGAATTTTTTAAAAATTGAAATAAGTAAATTGCACTTTGCAGATATATCACAAAGTAAATAAAAACAAATGGTATGTTTCCAGGAAATCTTGTGTTTAAAAGTGATAATTCTATCTCAGTTGCATTCTGGGATGATCATGAATGCTCTTTTCTTCATTCTGAGGGGTATGAAGCACCATTTCTGCCTTAGGATTCTCAAGAGAGATGATGATTTATAACATCCAGTCACCCATAATCATGTTAAGAGGGTGGGAACGAAAGCAGCCAACTGTCTTACCCTGCATGCTTTCAAGAACTTACTGCTTCAGTGGGCCTCACCGAGTGCCTGGCATCACCTTGGTAAGGAATGAATGTTACCTTTGAACTGTGCTGAAGAAGTGCAGTTAGTTTTACTATCATATACAGGTGTATAATACAAATACCTATAAATGTGCATGAATGTCTATGTGTCCATATATGTACACCTATACATGGAGAAGGTGGGTTAGCATCCATGACTGCAAACAGAATCACTCTGGCTAATTTAAGCACAAAAAAAATGAAGTGATGTGAAGCCTGGAGAAATATCTTGAGGTGAGCCTTCCAGGGATATAACCACATCCCAGCATCTGTGTGGTAAAGTAACTGTCGCCACAGCAGCTGCGATCACCAGGCACCACATGCCAGAAACTCAACGTTTTTGTTGCCGCTATTGCTGCCAGCAAAGGGGCCACATCTGCAACCACTTAGCCCTCATGTGTTCACTGCAGCCCAGAGAAGGTAGCCTCGCCTGCATTGAGATTTACATAGTTAGTTACACATGCATGCTCACTGAAAAACATACTGCATATGTGAGTTCTTAATTCTGAATTAGAGAGGCGGAGGTTATAATTGGGGAATTCACAATTATAGATAGGCAATGGTAAACAACACAAAGGTAGGCACAGTTTGACAAATGTCTATGTCCATACATACACACACACACACAGAGTTGTGAAGGTTACACTTCTTGCATATAAAGTGTTTAAGAGTGTGGCTGGCACATTGTGAATGCGATGCACATATTTGCTATTTTAAAATTTTTTTTTATTATTGATTTTTAGAGAAGGGGGAAGGCAGGAAAAGGGGAGAGAGTGAAGGAGGGAGGGGACATTTAATTGTTGTTCCACTTATTTATGTTTATTTTTTGGTGGATTCTTGTATGTGCCCTGAACATAGATAGAACTTGTAAAACCTTGGAGTATTATGGGGACATTGCTCAAACCAACTGAGCTACCTGGACAGACAGGGCGATGTTCTTTTCTTCCTTTCCCTCTATCCTTTCTTCATTTCTTCCCTCCCCCCTTTTATTTATTTTATTTTTGCTTATACAAATAATGTATGGTAAATATTAATGTAGTTAGTAAGAAAAGTATATAATCATGATTATACTTGGGATGTTCTAACCTGAGGCATCTTGTATATCATCTCTAGTCTTTAGTTCATTTGGATATAGGAATTTCTTTAAAAATCACTGACATTAAAATCAAATAATGTTTCAGAAGAAGGTAAATTTAACTTTTTCTTGCCAGATTCTCAGAGAAACCATAGACAGATGTTTTATTATAATTTCTCAGAAAATAAAACTCTATACTGGGAGAATAAAAGTTCTCTGATTCCTACTCATCTCCTCCCCCCAAAAAACCTCAAGCAAACAAAAATGCCATCCACATATACACACACAAACACATCCAACTGAATCAGGACTCTCACTGGGCTTCACTATGAGCACAATGTAATAAACATGTGCTTTGGAGCTAGAGAGACTGGAGTATGACCCTGCTGTCATCATTACCTGCTGTGCTACTGTGAGCAATTGCTTACATTTCTTTCTTTTTCTAAAAAAAATACATATTTTTATTGATTTTTTACAAGAGGAATGGAGAGGGATAGAGAGTTATGACATCGATCAGCTGCCTCCTGCACACCCCCTGCTGGGGATGTGCCCGAAACCAAGCTACATGCCCTTGACCGGAATCAAACCTGAGACCCTTCAGTCTGCAGGCCGACGCTCTTAGCCACTGAACCAAACCAGTTAGGGCTACCTACATTTCTTAATCTCCTTGAAGGTAAAATGGGTATCATAAAATCTTGCAAATAAAAAAAAAAAAAGCCAGGATCTCTGTGCTGAGTGGCTGGCTTTGTAGCCTCTGTATCAGATTCCAGGACAGAGTTGAGTTGAAGCGAGCTGTCTATTGATTCAGAGGGTCTGAATTTTATGGCTGCAAATTTCAGCATTTCCCTTTCTCCCTCTCTCTGTGTATATGTGAAAACAAAGTGAAAAGTAACAATTTCTTTATGAAAGTGATTAAATAAGGCAATATAAGTAGGTTTTCTTTTTCATATAGTATCTGAAACATATTAAGTTGATTGTTGTTATCAATCTCACTTGCCCTAGGACACTCATACTTAAAAATACCCCAACTGCTTTGATTCAGGGGATACACCCAAGTATAGCATATATTTCATGATCTGAAACCTGTCTCATCACCCACTCTACTCCCACTCTGTGCTGAAGCAATCCAAACTGACAGTTCTCCAAATGTACCACACTTGTCCATACTTGTGTCATTACACATAGTTCCCTAGGCCTGGTTCAGTTTAGGCTCCTGCCATCGTTCTCTTCCTGGCTGAGTCCTAATCAGCTACTTAGATTCAAATCATGCCACATCTATAGGCAGCCTATGATGTAAACCTCCATCATAGCCCATGAAGAATTGGTGCCTCACCATTGGGCTCTGGCACAGGAATTACCACATCGTAGCCACAGGTCATGATTTCCATTCTGTATCCTTGATATCCAGCAGAGTTTCTGACATAGCAAGTAGTTTATAAATTCTCATGAGAGGAGGAAAGAAGGAAAGGAGAACAGGAAGGATAGACCACAGCTTTCACCGTATAAGCCATTCAGTATTTTAAGTTGTTTCTGCTGACATGTATGTCTTCCTGGTCCCAAATATTATACTACTCCCTCATCATAACTCAGTCATTAATGATCACATAAAGTTTAAGGAATCATACTGAAAATGCTTTCAAAATGTACGAATATAATTTATATTCCATGTTCTATCATTCTAACATACTGTGGATCTAACATTCAGAGGATCTGAATACTCTTTGTTCTTACTCCATACTCCTTTTTTTGCATATGTACTGCTCTCTGTCACATACCTGCTACAATATAGCTTTCCTCTCCCTCTCTCCCTCTCTCTCCTCCTTTTACTCTCTCTTCCCCCCCACTCCTCCCTCCTCCTCCTTCCCCTCTTTCTCTCCTCCCCCAAAATATATACTTTTGCCAACTTTCAGAGAAATCCTCCCTTACATTTCAGATGGGCTCTTACTATGTAAACATCCTGTACTTTTGCACTTCAGTTATTATGTTGTCTGACTCCATCTCAAAAATCAGCTGATAAAAATTCCGTGTTCTTTCTCTCTCACCACAGTCCTTAAGAAACTACTATGTGTTTTCGTGGTAATACTTACAATAGGAGAGATGCTAAAGTGTTCACATTACATCCTAGGATAAGTTACCTCAATATTTTTTTGTTTGCTTGCCTTTGTTAATACTCACCTGAAGACAGTTTTCCCATTGATATTGAGAGTGGAAGAATAGGGAGAGACATCAGTTGGTTGCCTCCCCCACCCACCCCGACTGGGGTGAGGTCTGAGGCTTGTGCCCTTGACCGAATCAAACCCAAGACCCTTCAGTTAATGGGCTGACGCTCTAGCCATTGAGCCAAACTGGTGCAGACATTTCTGTTTTTTTCTGTTTTTATTTTTGAAGTTCAGATATTGATAAAACTGCTCTCTCCACATAGAGCATTCTGCATCAAAAAGTATATAATTATGTAGTCTACTAAACTAAACCAATAGTCTGTGCTTTAATGGATTCAACATCTCTAAAATGAGTTTTCAAAACCATTTTTTTTTTGTTGGCAACTCACTAAGTAGAAAAGTTCTCCCACTTCACCTCAGTGTGCTGTAAATATGCCTCCCATCTCACAGAGCAAGAGTGTTAAATATAATTTTCCCAACTAATTTTACAAATTCGCTTGCCTATATTCTAGATTTCAGGGCTCATGAAGATATATATTTGTTTTCTTGTTACTATATACTCATTGTATAAGAAAGTTAGTAAATGAATTATGAATACTGCAAGGTCTGATTTAGAATTAATTAAGCTAACAGTGATTACTGAAATTCTGAATAAAGTTTTTGATCACAGAAAGGGGAGTCAGGAAAATTTCTTGTCCCTCGCTACTGCCACTAGCCTCTGAGACTTTGAGTGACTCTACCCATCAAAACGAGAGGGTTATATTACAAGAACACTTCTAATTTTCTATGACTACAATTGCTTTCAAGTCATTTCATCCAGGTGTAATGAAGAGATAAACACATTAACAGAAATTGTTGCTCCTACTATAAAGAGAAAAAATATATATAATGCAAAAAAGCTCATAAGTTTAAAATTGAGAAAAAAAATTGATTTTGTGTTAATATATTATATTGGTGAATTTAATACCTACAGACCAACTCTAAATCTTACACTCTGCAAAGACTGCTCAGTTGTACAGTTTGTCTGGATTAATCTGATGCTTGCCCTTACTATTCTATTATTTTTTCCACATGAGCTATTTTATTGATAAATCAAAAGAAAGAGGATCAAATAGACAAAGCAACAAAGCAGTAAAGCGCTCAATTCAAGAGTTGCATCCAATCTAATTAATTTTTAATTTGCTTCTCATGTATTAAAGACCAATCAATTTGGGATTATGTTTACAGAGTTATAAAAGGAGAAGAAACCAGGCCCTCAATTTGTTGTCTATTCTGTCCAAATTAGTCAGTTAAATGATCCCAGGAGATACCATAAAGTGTATAAATAGGTTCTTGTAAGTGCCTTTTCTTTTAATCACAGATTAACTTGTCAACACTTCCTGCAGAACTTGACTTTGGTAGAAGGGCAAAGAAAGTTCTGAATCAAACGATAAAGTAATAATTTTCAAAAGTTTTTCTTTGTTTATCTCTGTGACATACTTTAGTTAAAACGTCTTTAGAGAGAGCCCTTTTAACAGGTGGAAATTTGGAGTGCAAGAATTGACTATCATTTGATGAAAGGAATTTCAGCCATATAAAAAGTGATTATTAAGATTAATGGCCTTTATCCTGTAAGAATCTGTCACTCTTAGGGATATACTGAATTACTCCAGAAAATGGAATTGTATGAAATAGTAGGAAGGGGCACTATATTTCAAGGAAATAAAGAACCTGGAAAAATGGTGTCTTCTAAAATGGAGTTCTTGAACATTAAGGTGGAATAAAAATAAAATTCATGTGTTGATTAAAGCTTGATGGTGCACCTGTGCGAGGTTTGAGGCACATCTAAGTACTCTAAAGACTGTTCAAAAATCACTGCTCTAGGACTTGGCATTTTAAGATAATTGACTTGAGACTATCCAATAACCTTTAGAATTATCTTTAAATTCTCTCTCTTTCTCTTTCTTTCTCTAGTCAATCGATAACCATGTCTCCAAAGTTTCTGCTTAACTCTCTTCTCCCTGAAGCTGTGTCATTGCTCACCTAGCTTATTGCAATACATTCTGACCACTCTAGCTAACTCTAGTCAGGATTGTCCCAATATCCCCAGGTCCCTATTAACACACTTTTTTTTTACTTTACACAACTGTTCAATTTATTTTCAAAAATGTTATCAACACTCTTCTATCAATCCTGATCTTTTATAATGCATAATTTAAAAATATTCACCACCGCTGTGAAGGTCTTTAGAACCTTCATTTATTCCATGTGCATCAGGAAATGTTAGACAAATAGTCACTTCACACCACAGGCTGACAATAAATATCAACACGACTCATTCTGAAATCCTGTCCAGAGTCTGAGTCGCTGGGTCAGGAGAACTCAATAGATTTTAGGGCTACAGTTATTGGACCACTTTGTGCCAGAAAAAAAATTGTGATATAAAGACATACTAAAGAAGTGGCAAAATGAGTATTTTAAAATATAACAATATATTTTGTGTGAAAACCTTATGGTTGCTTAAACACACACACATACACACACATACGCACACACAAAGGCATTAAGCAGAATTCCTGACCCTTTATATAATATCAAATGAAATTTTATAATTTTAAAGTGATTTTACTTTAAAACTCAGTTTATTATTTTACAAGATATAAGAGTCTTCTCCCATTCTTAAGAAGAACTTTAATTGTGAGATTTCTTGGGAAAGGAACTGAACTTATACTGTAAAACCAGATGGAATCACAGATTGAAAAGATGACTTCTGAGGTTCATTTGCAACATTCTGGGATTCCCCCACCCTCTTCACATTTTTGAAAATTAGTAGGGCAGGATACTTTATATCTCTATGAAAATAATGGCCTGAAATTCATGGCTGTATTATGATGTAGTTTAAAAATTGAGTCAGAGTTGAGTCCTCTCAGAGCCTCATGAGAATTCCCATTATATCATTTTCATGTGGTTTTATGGCTTAATTAGGACTTGGTTAAGAGTAATGTGTAATAACTTGCTTTCTATTCCTCACTCTCAGATTTATTAGCTCAATGGTTCCTAAACTGTGTAAGATGGTTGTAGTTGTTTGACCTAAAAGTAGATCCCAATTTTTGTTTTAATATATTTTTACTAGAGGCTCAGTGCACGAATTCATACACCAGTGGTATCTCTCTGCCTGGCCTGGGGGATTGGGCTGAAATCACTTCTATGACATTCCCCCAAGGGGTCCCAGATTATCAGACAGCACAGGCCAGGCTGAGAGACCCCACCAGTGCACGACTGGGGCCAGGGAGGTTCAGGGGAATTTGCCCAGCTGTAAGAGATTGTACAAGGGCTCCAGGGCACACCTGGCCTCTCTCACTCAGGAGTCAGGATCGGCCAGATCCCAGCAAGCTAACTTACCAGTTGGAGTGTCTGCTCCCTGTTGGTCAGTGAACATCATAGGGACTGGTCGACCTGTTGACTGTCTGCCCCCTGGTGTTCAGTGTGGTTGAGCAGCCTTAGCATATCATTAGCATATTATGCTTTGATTGGTTGAATAGATGACCGATGACCAGACACTTAGCATATTAGGCTTTAATTATATAGGATTTCAGAGATGAAGGGAGAGGAAAAGAGAGAGAGAGAAACATCAATGATGAGAGATAACCACTGATTGGCTGCTTCCTGCACACATCCCAGTGGGGATCAAGCCTGCAACCCAGACATGTGCCCTGACCTGGAATCAATCTGTGACCTCCTGGTTCATGGGTTGATGCTCAACCACTGAGTAACACTGGCAAGGTGAGACCTTACTTATTTTAAAGCCAGGTTTACTAAGGCAGATTTGAATGTAATAAAATGTATTCTCCTTAAGTATAAAGTTCAATGAGTTTTGGAAAATACATACTATCTTATAACTATCACCACAATACAGATATAGAATATTTTAATCATCTTAGTCCCCTCACCACTGCAATCAGGTGCAATCATTCTCTCCCTCAACTCAACTCCCTCCCTCAGCCCCCAGCCTCTGGCAATTTTGATTTGATTTCTGACCCTTTTTAAAAGTTTTTCCTTTATCATATCATATAAGTGTAAATATACTATATATTGCCTTTTGTTATGAATTTATTCAGCATTAATGCTTTTGACATTCATACACATCACTGCAGTTATCAGCATGTCACTTTTTATGGCTGAGAAGTATTTTGTTGTATGAGTATATAAAAATTAATGCATATAGTAGATGATAAACATTTTGATGTTTATCATCTACACCATATCCCAAAGTTACTGTTCCATTTTTTATCTCCTTTAGAATCCTACTCTAGAACTTCTGAATCATAAACTCTTGAGATAGAAATCAGAAATCAACGTTTAAAAATAAAAACCAAGTTGACTCTTACACACAAAAAAAGTATGAGGTAGCAGCCTGCCTATCTCCAAATATGGTATCATTTGTCCGAGCTAAAACTACTGTCAGAATTATTATCAAGAAATATTTATTGAATTATTGTGTTTACCAATTACCTACACAAACATGATAGCTGTATGGCCAAAATACAACATGTATTATGTTTCTATCACCAATATAAAAATTCACCACAACTTGATAACAACACAAAAATTTACCTCCGAGTGCTGTAGGCGAGAAGTCCAGTGCAGGTCTTTCTGAGCTAAAATCAAGGACTATATCCCATAGCAGGGACATAGCCTTCCTGGATGATCTAGGAGGAGAGCTTGTTTCCTTTCCTTTTCCAGCTTCTAGGGGTTGTTCACATCCTTGGGCTCACGGCCCTGTTACCCAATGTCAAAGCTAGCAATCTCGTCTCTCTGCAACCGTTCTTCCATCTTAGTGTTTCCTTCTGACCCCAGTTAGAACAAGTTCTCCTCTTTTAAAAACTCACGTGGTTGATTGGTGCACCTGGCCGGCTAGTCTAAGATACTCTCCCCTCTCAAGGTTCTTAGTTTAACCCATCTGTTAAATGCTTTTGCTATGCACAACATATTCACACAAGGATCAAGGTGTGATATCTTTTAGGGTCATTATTCTGCCTACTATAGACCATAAGATTCTCATGAAATTATTAGAAAACATTGATAGCTTTTGCTTTCTTGCTGAAATCTGGACTTTGTTTCCATTTCATTGAAATGTGGAGTAAATTACCTAATCTCTGGGAATTTCAATTTTTCTATCTACAATAATAAGCATAAAAATATGCATTTGTAATATCAAAAAATAGATGCCTGTAAATATATAGAATAATCTCAGGAACTTTTTTCATGGCACCCTGGTTTATTGAGTGGATGCTGGCAAACATTAGCAATAGCAATGTTCACATTATTATTGCCATCAGTCTTTTCTTGTGGGCCATTGGCAGTAAGGGGAGGACACAGTCTAGTGATCGAACTGGGAACCATGCAGTGCAGAGATTGCATGCCTGCATATGGTCCCATTAGTTAAAAGCAAATTGGTACTTATTTTGAGACAAAATATACTCCAAGTTTAAAAATACAATATGTATGTTCTCAAAGCATTTAAAACCTTAAAGCACGCTATCCAAATAATTGGTTGAATGTGGAAAAAAAATATTTAAGAAGATGCTTTTGAGTATAATTACCAAAATTATTTGATTTATATTTATATCCATTTAGGAGTTATAATAAAATGGGAAAATAAACACTTGAGGTTTGAATTTAGAAAATGCAGGTTTCAATCCTAAATCTATCATTTTCTGATGTACTGAGAGGCTTGAGATAAGAATAAAATCTCTCCAAACCTCAGTTTTCTGATCTCTAAAATGAAAATAATGATGCTCTTCTCCTTTGATACACAGTACACTCTGAATTTCAGAGAATAACAAATATATTTTTTAGTGTATGTATATTCCAAGCAATATGTGGGACAACTAAAAAGGTTTTGGTTGTTTTGCATAAATTCTAATTTTACTGGTGTTCTGGATCTTTATTTGCAAAATTTGTCAATCCAATAAAGGAGGAATAAATGTACAGAGGCATCAATTGTATTGATGTTTTGTTTCTTAAGCTGGGTAATGGGTAAATGGATATGTTTTGTGTTATTCTTTATGCCATTTCCAAAGTCTTAAATATTTTATAGTATGATAAAATATGAATAAGCAAAAATGAACCTTTCACCAGAAGAAATTTTCTAGTTAACAGATAAAACTGTTAACTAGCCAAAAGTAATAAATCAGGCTAACAATAACAAATCAGGAAGGATGACTGAAAAATAAGATGAAAAATGAAAAAAAAATTAGGAAAAGCAAGGGCAATAAAGTAGAATCGTGCACTATTGTTGTGTTATTAACATCTTTTACTTTATGATATTTATTTTTCCACATCACTGACCTGAGATGGAATGCTTAATTAAAGGATTCGACCCAGAAATAAAACCTTGACCCTTCAGTATATTCCAAAACTCTGTAATAATTCCAAAACTCTGTAATAATTTCAGTTATATTTCAATCAATGAAAACATATTTGGCCACAGGTAAGCAAAAAATTAAATGAAACATTTAAATCTATAAAAAAAAAGTCTCAAAGAGTTGGCTATCACCTAATTATCTTAATTATTCTAAGCCTAGAAGAGAAGCATATGCATAGATAAGACAGAATAATGAGATACACATCTATTTCTTTGGTCAAAATTGGAAAACGGTGGCTCTTAATCCTGAAGGGGGATCATCTTAAAAATCACCTGGAAAGTTTTAATAATAGGAATGCCTGGCATTCACTGTAAGCAAGTCTGATGTAATGGTCTGCAGGAGGAAGCAGTCACTGGGAGTCTTTAAGACCCCCAGATGGTCAAGGTTGAGATTCATTGCCCTAAAATTTGGAATGCTCATAATATGTAGAGGATAGAGTAAAACCAAAATGCTTACCCTTTTGAAGTTAGAGCTGGCACCTCAGAGAACAGACTCAAGTATCGCCTGACTCCATTGACTTTATACCCAACATAAGGGACAGCGAAACAGGCATTGTGGAGTACAACACCTCCATAGTGCTGAGTAAACAGAGATTCACTGAAACACTTGAAGTGCGTAAAAAGGACCCTAAAGAATAATGACACTTGTAGTTTATTTAATAAGTCTTGAGAACTCTTGGTGAAATCCTACAAAAAATGGGGAAAGATCTCATTTCAAAACGTTGCAAGTGAAAACTTACAAGCTTTTATTCTTCTTTTTCGTAGAATGAAAATACATCAGGTTCTCCCAGCAACCCCTGGCCTTTACCACAATGAGATGGATTTAAAACAGTCAGGTTTTATTTCCAGTTGAGTAACATGAGCTTTGTTTTATGGCCCTTTTTCTGCTAGCCTCCTAATTAAATGACTAAATCCCATCCATAGCATTACCTACAGAGCATGATTGGAGAAAGATTAGCCATTAAAGAGAGAGGGGGATGCTATTATGGCTTTGGAGGCCTATAACCGCCCACTCTCTTAGGAATCCTATTATGGAGGAGCATTTGTGTTATTGGTATTGCAACTCAATTCACATAGATCAAGCCGTAAACTCCATTTACAGTCAATCCATACATCTAGGTCTTCTCTGGTAACGTATTTATTTATGTTTCACTTTGGAAGGAATTATGTGCTTCACACTACCTTTATCTGTTGCCTGGGAATATGGAGCTGCCATTTGTGGCACAAAAAAAAAGTTTAAAAAATGCTGTTTTACCTTTGGTTTTAGTTAGAGCTTCCTAAAATGTTGCCATGATGTTTCATGTGATTTAGATCCATGTTCAGCAATAATACAAGTAATTGTTTCCCCGGAGGAAAGAACGCTGAGAGGGACCAATTCTTCAATTCAGGGTAAGCAGATCCAGTGAATAAATGAATTCCATATATAGTTCCTTTTATAATTTAAAACAATTGCATCCAGAACGTGTTCCTGTCTTTGAATTCAGCTCTTTGGAAACAAAGGGCTAACCCACATGAAGCAGGTGACCCAACGAGAGAGCTCGATTAGCCCGAAAATGCATTTCGCTGACAGAATAGCTTGAAATGTCTGGTGAGCCTCCATTTTCTTTCCCTCCATTATGTATGCCTAAGTGAAGGATTTCTCTTTTTTCCCATGTTTAAATCCATGTCATTGACAACAGGCATTGCAAACTCCTCAGTGATTTATCTGCGCCAAATGAATTTCTGTCAAAAGGCCGAGATGAAATCTGTCTGCTCCTGGTGACCAAATTGATCCAGCTGCAGCGCGAGATGAAACAGATGATCCTTCTGCATTTGGCTGGGCCAGCGACTGCTCCCTCCTACACACCCAGGGCTGCTGAAAGGGAGCACATAACTTTATCTTCGCACCAGGGCTTAGGGTAGTTGAGTGTTTTCATTACCTGTGGACATCAATGGCCTTGGGACATAATTCATCATGCTGAAATCACTTCATTATTTTAATGAGGTTTTTCTCTCTAACTAGGATAAAAAGTACAGGGGAATGAAGTTTTATCTCATTATTTCTGAAACTAAAAAAAGAGTAAGGAAGTGGAACAGAAACACCCAGAAAGCCTGCAAAAGAGAGGCAGCCGTGCCCACTGCCGCTGATCTCGCCTTCTGCCTCAACAAAGACCAGGGCAGTGTGGTGACCAGGAGGCTTTAAGCTCAAAGGTACCATGGCTGCTGGGGCCTTCGTGTGCGAAACAAAGTGACTTTATCTCAAACTTTTCAAAAGCTGTTAACTCTGAGGGCATATTTTTAAAAGGAGAGAGAATGCATGCATCCTTGCTGACACTGGGTAAAAATAAATGACCTCACTTGCTCTTCAAATCAGACTTCACCATTGTTCTCTAATAAAGGTGTAGGATCATTGCCGAGTTTAGAAAGTGGAAGAGTGGAAGATACACTTTGAGCATGTGAGCATTGATACATATTATGTGTTGGAATATTGAAATAGCTTCCATTTTATGTGATTCATTCATTGAGGTTAATTCTGAATAGTGGACAAGCAGAGGACTGGTCAGCATTTAGGGTTTTGTTTCTTTACAGCAATGATTTTCAAACTTCAGTGTGAATCAGAATCATGGATCCCTGGGCTCCATCCACATGGTTTCTGATTCAAAGGTCTGGGTGGAGCCTGAGGATTTTCATTTCTAACAAGTATCCAGTTATTGCTAGTGATGCTGGCCCGGGGACCACACTTTAATAACCACTGTCTTGAAAATCACCATATGGGACAGCAGCTGTGTGCTGTTTTACAAAAGTAGCCACGGCATTGTTTTGCGTGCTGTGACCTCGGAAGCCTTTCACTATGAAGAGAGACCTCAGAAAAAAATACTGACTTCTGATAAGTCTACAGTGTTGGACTGATATTTTAGTCTTGTTTTCATTATCTAAAACTAATCACTTGTCGTTAAATAGGCGAGTGAAGCCTATGTTTTCTGATGGTCTTAGACAACCCTGCTAGAAGTTCTCAGCCTCTGGGTCATGACTCACAGGTTGAGAACCATTGCTGTAGAGCCTAAGACCATCAGAAAACACAGGTATTTACATTACAATTCATTAGCAGTAGCAAGATTACAGTTATGAAATAAATAGCAACGAAAATAATTTTGTGGTTGGGGTTACCACAACATGAGGAACTGTATTAAAGGGTTGCGGCATTAGAAAGGTTGAGAACCACTTCATTATATAGTCCATCCAACTCATTTCCTTCTTTCCAATGACAGACACCAAGACCCAGAGAGCACAAGTGCATTTCCAGGGTCAAATAGCTATGTAGTTCAAATCAGAGGCAGAATTAAAGCCAAAATTTCTGGGTTCATCCAATGCTCTATTTTTACTTACACATTCACACACTTCTCCATAGACTCCTCACTTGTTAAACAATGATATTATACACTTGAAATATGTGTCAGAAACTGCTAGGCACTGACTGTGCAAAAGAAGGAAAGAAAGTGTGGAACTAGCATCTTCTTACTGACCACTCTGTGTCAAACTCTATGCCAAATAATTTTAATAAAATGCCCATTACAGTTTCCTATTTAATCTTCATAGCTACTATGAGAAGCATTATCATCCCATGAAAAAAAATTCCCTTGGTTGAACCCAAATTTAGCGATCTTACTATCATAAGATATGCTCCTGTCCAAGAAAAAAAATCAGGACCTAAAAAGACTCGAAAACAAATAATTTTAATAAAATATTGTAAGAACCATAAAAGACAGCAGTGAACGTGGCCTATGAAGAAATGTTAGCAAAGGTGACATTTACTGGTCATGTGTTACATAGTAGGAAATTAACTTATACCAATTAGATTTGATCCTTTCAGCAACCCTATGCAGAAGATACCATTATCGCCATTTTACAAACAGAAATAGAAGTAGGAATGTGTCCACAGTCACAAAGCAGAGCTGGCTGTGCTTTAGGGTAAACATGTCCAACTCCAAAGCCCATGCCTTTCCCATATGTTCTACTCAGCATGGATGCTATATCAAGGTCTGTCTCTCTCTCTCCTGTCTTGAAATTCCCAAGTTCTCTGATATGGGGCTTGCTTTTGGAATGGGGGCACATATTGTCTGTCAACAAACATCCATTCTCCTCTAGGAGTAAATCCTATGCCTCCAAAAAGTAGCTTTAGTGCACAATAGTACTAACGGTTTCACTAGCAAAATTTTACCCTTCCCGGATGCTTCTCCCCACGTTATCTTAGGATGTCTTTCTTTCCTTTTGACAATCATACCATTATGAGCTTCACTCTCAAATGGAGCAGAAGAGGCAGAGAGATAGAAAGCTCTCTCCTTGGAGAACCACAAACAAATAGCATTCCAAGAGCATTATTTTCATAAAGAAATTTATTCACTCAGAAGATGAATAGGGTTGATAAGCTTGGTGTCTCCGAAGACTTTCCCAAACTTGCACTTTCAAAAAATTAATAATACAAAGGAGAGTGCTTTAGGAGATGAGTGGTACAGTAACTACATTCTGTTTTATTAGAGGAAGATAGGCTTCCCTCCCAGAGTAACAAGGTTTTTCACAGCTCTCCGCCCTGCAGACTGATTAGACATAGTTAAACCCATCAGGGCCGCGCAGTGTCTGTTAACTCTTGGGCGGATCATGGGACTCTGGAGACAAAAAGCCCCGTGCACGGGCCCAGCAGTATCCTGGGCAGCTGAGTGATGCCTGACTCCCGCCTGCTTCTGCTTCCCTCCGCTATTCTGACAAAGCCATGAGGGACGCTGAGCTTGAAGAACCTCCAGAGACTAATAATGCAAGTGCTAATCATTAGCATCTCCCAGAATTCTTGTCGTTCTCATCTCCTCCAGATTCCCTGGCCGCTGTTTGTGTAATTGGAGTAAACAACACAGCCAAAGGGAGGCAATTTATCTTGTGAGCCTCCTCGTAGCAGAGCATCCTCGCTGGGTTGCATAACAAAAATCCAGGCAGAGGAAATAACTGATCATCAGGGACCGGTGGGTGTGGTCTCTCCTCTTAAAATATGTAGAGTTAAATTGAAGAAAAAGAAAAGTAGTTTTAAAAGGAATTAAACATCTTTAGACGTTAAAGCAATCTCCAAGGGGCATCTTCCCACTGGGACAAAGCAACCTCAGAAGAGACACATCCAGGAAGAGCCGCATTTATTATTCAAAGCCAATAAATATTAGGGAATGACATCATGGGCTGACTAGGTCTATCCTGTGCCCATTGGCTTTGAGGAACCAAGTGGAAAGTGTAGTAAGGGATTATTAGTCTAGTATAAAAGCAGTTAGAGAAGAGTATAAAATATAATACAAGCACCCTGGCACCCTGTTAATGTTGATTCTGCTATTACATGGCCTATCACAACAAATGTATAATAGCACATTCTAGACAACCAGTCATGCAAATGTTGGACTGAAGAATACCTACTCCTCTACATATCAGACGTTTTTGAGAAAAATCTCTAGGTATACAGCTGTAAATACAAATGATCCAGGAATATTTCTAGGTCTTTTTCAGTGTATCTGATAGCCCAGGAGGTACTAGCAGATGAATAAAAGCAGCAAACATAGAGTGGGACCATCTATTTAGCAAGCAGCCCCTTACCTGGACAGCTGTTAGAAATGCTGGCCCATCCCCAGACCTACTTAGTCTAAATCTGCATTTTAACCTGATAATATGAACTATTATGTCTATAATCTTCTGCTTTATTAATCCTCACCTAAGGCTATTTTTTCCATTGAGTATTTCTTTAGAGAAAGTAGAAGGGAGGGAGAGGGACAAAGAGAGAAACATCACTGGGAGCGAGACACATCAATTGGTTGCCTCCTACACATGCCCTGAACCAGGGCCGAGGATTGAGCCTGCAACCTAGGTATGTGCCCTTGACTGGAATCAAACCCAGGACCCTTCAGTCTGAGGGCCGATACTATTCCCTGAGCCTAACTGGGCTGGTTAGCTTTTTAAAACTCCCTTTCATTTATGTCAGCTTCTCCAAGATACTTTAATACTTCAGGGAAACCCACACAAAGCAAAAAAAGAAATAAAGTGCACAAGTGAAAATTAAATATTACAAAGATCTGAAATAGAGTAGGGCATTAGAAAATCCCTTATGCATTATAAGAGTTTACCTTAAATTTTCTTTTTTTTTTAAATTACATTTATATTGATTTCAAAGATGAAGGTAGAGGGAGAAAAAGATAGAAACATGAATGATGAGAGAAAATCATTGGTTGGCAGCCTCCTGCATGCCCGCCACTGGGGGTCGAGCCTGAAACCTAAGCATGTACCCTGACCTGGAGTGTGAACATGACCTTCTGGTTCATAGATCGATGCTCAACCACTGAGCCACATTGGCTGGGCTCAAGTTTTCTTTTATTAAAATAAAATCTTATCCCAGGCTTATTTTTGCCTTTCAAATCTGCTGTCTAATTCTGGACCAAGTTCTGGCAACACCGTCCCAACCAACCCCTTCTCATATCATGGGGACATGGCTCCTGCCGAGGCATGATTGCTCCCACGGATGGAGTTACACTTCACCGCAAACCACTTATCAACCAGGCCTCACTGAGCAAAATCTCCCCTTACCTGGTGTTACTTCAGACCAACTTTCTTACTGGCGTTTCCCTCCCCACTGTTTTATGAGGTCTGCTGGAGGAGGAAGGAGCTCCCTCAGGAGGAGGCTACAGCAGTGTCATTAAGGTAATCGTGCTGGACTGATTAATGCAGAGGGAGCTAAACAAAAGTGAACTCAATGTGGGCGTCTCAAAACAAATGTTATCGAGGCCATAAAAGTGCTAAATATATTATTTTCATCTCCACTAGATCTTGCTTTAAAAAAAAAAAAGGAAATAGTAGGAACTCTCAAGGCTATTTTCAACTAACTAGTATTAACAACCATATGCTTATATAATTTTTAAAATAAAAGCCCAAAGTTAAGATAATGAAGAATTCTAACACTGCCCTTCATGGGAGTTGTTTTTCTTATGAGTTTCCCAACAAAATAAAATTAAAAATATTAATAATCCAGAAAAAAATATAATGGTATATTGTCTCACTAGTCCATATTTCAGAGCTATTTGAGCCGAGTAATATGGTTGCAGCTCTAAGTAATATAAACAAACTGATATGAGAACAAGGTGAGAAAAGCACTATAACAGGGATGAGGTCCAAAAGATGAAAGGTCTTGTAGAACAAGCTTATTGGTCCCACAAAAAATTAAAATGTGCTGGCAAAATTCACAAGAAATCTGAAACTGGTAGGTTTTTGCTTTTGTTTTTATTTCTAATTTCAGTCTGTTATTATGCATTTGACTGCATTACTAGAACTTACTGAGTTGCAGAATATTCAAAACAAGTCCTATTGCCAATCCTCGGCCATGACTAAATCCTAGAGCCTCCTTAATTGAAGCATTGAGGTCAGTGCCTAGAACTTCTTGAGATATCAATAATTGCTGTTTTGTTTTGTTTTTTTCCTTACCTCTCTTACCTACTTGTTACTTCAATCCCAGACCTGAAAAAAAAATAACTAGGAAACACAAAAAACTAGTCTGGATTGAATCAAATCCATGTTTGTCTCCTCTGGGGCAGACCCTCAGAATTCTTAGAAATGACTGCATTTTCCTCACTTTGTCTTTTTGTGTCTGACAGAAGCTAAATTGTTCATTCCTTACACTTTCTACATTCTTCTTCCCTGGCTCCCCACAGTTTGCCCTCTTCCTCTGGGAGGAAATCACATCTACCAGTATTTACATGCACTCCTTTGGCCTTCTCCACATTCTTTCTGTACATGCTGCTGGCTTCACAAACCTATTGCCCTCATTCCTAATGCTAAATCTTTCTACTTGATCCTTAAGTCCTGTACCTCGTGATTCTCTGGGACACCTTCCTTAAGTCCTGTTCCTCGAGATATACAAATGAGATAATGAAATGATTATCTCATTTGCATATCTCAATTGTTCCTTTGCATTGTTCTTTGCTCTCTCCTGTCCTCAAAAGTTATTCCCCTGCCACCTCCAAATTCATTTTGTATCTGTATCACACACTTATTTCTCTCAGAAGAATCATACACACTTGCCTGTGTATATATATATATATACCTTTTGTATATGCTGTTATCCTAAAGCAGTTTTTTTTAATTTAAGCTAAACATCCGAGTTTCTTGAACTTAGATTTTATTCAGCTGCAATTAGGAAAGTGATGAGATTCACCATATCAAATATCTAAAATAATTCAGGTTGCTAACAAAGACTAAGAGAGTTCAGCTGCTCTGAGAGAAAAGTAAGCAACAAGAGCCCAGACCCAGAGGGTAGGAAGAAATCCAGGGATAAGGGCTCAGGATGAGGCTCTAAGTGCTACTTTCTCAATTTTTTAATACTTAGTTTGTAAGAGGAATAACTGAAAAGAAAGGCTTTTAAAATATATATTAGGAAGTCTCCTTTCCTGAAATTATTTCCTTACAGGTTTGACCAGAGAAGTTCAAGACAAATAGAGGCTTAATATATAATTATATTTAATACATCAAATTCTGTAAGCCTTTATATTAATTTATTAAAGTAAAAATATTTAGATAGCCACCAGCTCATCATCAACAATGGTCAACATGGAGCCAGTAGAAAGAAATGTCTTGTTTATTTTTCTATTGGTATATTTCCTTTTAACAGAGCACATTAACGAAATAAATGTTGTTTGAAATAAAACGGGGCTTTTTCTATTCCAAAAATGATTTTCATGACATTAAAAAAATGTATTCAAGCTCATTAAAATATTAGAGCAAAAACAGACATTTAAGCAAAATAATAAAGCAATTGGTGAAAAGGCCTTTCCTCGTTGAGATGATTTCTGACCAATGATAGCACAGGTTTGGAAGCTTCCATATTGTGCAATAACAGTTTACTCTGACACCTTACAAAACAACCAACTTTCTCCTTTTGGGCTTTAGCCAAATATGGATGGACAGCACGTCCATCAGCCTTCTGTTCTTAGAGTGATAACATAGAAGCATCCTCACACATACTTTTTCTCGTATCATTCAACACTTTCCAAACCAATGAGCCTCTTGCTTTTTGCTACATGCAGTCATTCTAATTTAGGCACACACCTCAGTTGCGTACTATTCTGAAAGGCTAAATGGTGTGGGTGTTCAGGTCTTTCCTCTTCCTTCCAAGGATGACCACAGAATTAGCTCTTACGCAATCTTCAACTATGAAAATTTCATGAAAATATGGCAGGGACCCAAACTTCCCACATCGTCTTTTCTTATCTATCTGCCATCCTTCAGGTAATGGCTATATGCTATACCTTTCCCCATTTTGACTATTTAGCTCCAGATGATCTTTGAGGCAAATGTGAACATCTTTTATCTTTAAAAATAAAAATGTTAGTTTTAGACTAGAATAGTTATGGACAGTAAAACCCAGCTGAAATAATTTTTCAAGCCTTAGATACCAATGCCCTTAGCACATAGGTGAAATAAGGTATAGACTTTCAGACTGGACAGACAGAATGAGTATTCTCGCCTTAAGAAAACATAGGAAGGCTTGTTTTATTGCAAACATCCCACATGCAAAAGTAAAGTAATTTCTTCACTTTAGTGGGCTTCTAAGTTGATGAGCTGCTTAAAGCAGCAATATTGGCTGCACATATGTTAAAATAGTTGCCAGATGATGGCTGTTCCAAGGATAACACAGGACACCCCAACAGTGGGTAGGAGAAGTGAAGGAGAGAGAGGGACTAATGCAGAACTGACAGTCCTGATAGGAGCAGATGGTGGTGAATACTCACATAGCTCTTTAAATCACACCATTCCTTATTCCAAGCTATTGTATGGGGATTTCCTCTACTCCTGCGTTTTCAAAGCTAATTGCTTTTGAATCTGCTGCCATAACTGTGTTTGTCCAAAGGGAAACCTGGGGGTGAGGGAACAGAAGAGAACATACATGGACTTTCTGGCACTTTACTACTTACTTATCCAATTGCCTATTAATTACGTAATTTCACAGTTCATAGCTTTCAGAAAGGGTAGCCAGGAATAGATCAGATGCCTTTTAAGGTCAGAGAGTGAAAAAGAGGGAATAAATCAGGGAGGGAAAGGGTTGTAAAAACTATATTTAATTTCCTGAGAAAGCCCAAATTCAAGCTCAGTGCCAGAAAAAAAAAAAAAAAAAAAAAAAAAAAAAAAATATATATATATATATATATATATATATATATATATATATATATATAAATTGATTAAAAAAAAAAACAAAAAAAAACATCCGAGTGTATCCAAAGAGAAGTGAGGAGAGATTGGGATTTTCTCCTGGACTTGGGTATGAGTTCCCAAAGAGCTGTGCTTCCTGTAAGTTTTCAGTGGGAGAGATTTTGTTTCCATGTGTCCTCTTTAAAAAGCTTGCTGTCCATATTTTTTATTTGCTGAGCACCTACTGTGTGCTGCTGAGAGCTATGGAGAATGGAATATATAGTGTATTAGTCAGGTTTCTCAGAGCAACAGAACCAACAGTGTATGTAGAGATTTATTTTAAGAAATTAGATCATGTGATTTTAGAGGCTCTAAAGTCCAAAATATATAGAGTAGGCCACCAGGCAGAAAACCAAACCGGAAAATAATGGCTTATAACTCAAGTTTGATAGTAGTCTGGAGGCATAATTCCCTCATTTATGGGAGATCTCAGTCTTTTTTCTCATAAGGCCTTTCACTAATTGGATAGGGTCCACCCATATCATGGAGGTAATCTGCTTTACTCAGTCTAATAATTTAAATCTTGATCATATCTAAAAAATACCATTACAATGACATACAGAACGGTGTTTGATACACACACAAAGTGAAAGTACTGTGGCCTAACCAAGTTAAGACATAAAATTAATCATCACATAATCAGACTTTTCATTTAACTTAAAATGAAATAAATCTCCATAGAAATGTTTCTCAGCCGAAACCGGTTTGGCTCAGTGGATAGAGAGTCTGAAAGGTCCTGGGTTCGATTCTGGTCAATGGCATGTACATTGGTTGCGGGCACATCCCCAGTAGGGAGTGTGCAGGAGGCAGCTAGTCAATGTTTCTCTCTCATCGACATTTCTAGCTCTCTATCCCTCTCCCTTCCTCTCTGTGGAAAATCAATAAAATATATTAAAAAAAGAAAAAAAAAGGAAAAAAAAGAAATGTTCCTCAAAGACACAGCCATATCCATTTATATGAAAACTAGAGGCTTGGTGCATGGAATTTGTGCAGGGGGTGGTTCCCCTTAGTTCAGCCTGCATGTTCTCCAATCTACAATCGCTCGGTCTCACAATCCTAGACTGCTGGCTCCTAACCACTCATCTGCCTGCCTGTCTGATCGCCCCTAACATGCCTCCTCACTCCTGCCAGCCTGGTCACTCCATGCAGCCTGCTGCTCAGTCATTTATTTGTCCTTCACTAACTCCCCTACCAGCCTGGTTGCCCCACGCAGCCTGTTCAGGAAAACTGAACTTTATGAACTCTTTTTCCCATGGATATTTTTTAAATATTGTTTTATTCTTCAAAAATAAAAATTTTGAAATATAAAAAATCTATTTTTTCTTGTTAATCAAAAATAACTTTTCCCTTACAAATCCACATCAGTAGATGAGTGGATAAAAAAAGCTGTGTTACATTAACACCATGGAATACTAGGCCAGCTATTAAAAAAAAAAAAAAAAAAAAAAGGATCATTCACTCTTTGCAACAGCATGGATGGACCTGGAGAGTATTATGATGAGTGAAGTAAGCCAGTTAGAGAAAGACAAATATCAGATGATCTCACTTATAAGTGGAATCTAAAGAACATAAAACTGACAAACAAAATAGGTCCAGAGACATGGAAGCATGGAAAAGACTGATATATCTCAGAGGGGAGGGAGGAGATTAACCAAAGAATTCATATACATATATATATAATCAAGACATAGGCAATAGTGTGCTGAAGCCTGGGGCAGGGCAGGGGCTGGAAGGAGGGTGGTAAAGTGTGTGTGGAGGTGGGGGAGAAATTGGGAGGTACTGGGGATACCTATAATACTGTCACAATAAAATACAATTAAATTATAAAATAAAAAACTTTAAAACAAAAAAATACAAAATAACCTTTCCCAACAAACTTCAGTTATTGCTAATTCAATAAAAGCAAATGATTTTGCTTTTTTTTATATATATATAAACTTGGGAGCTTTCAAAGATCTTGTTAGACTGAGATTTAATATTTTAGTCCAGGTTATTTAAAAATTAAATATGATTAGTATAGATATGATGTGAAAGAAATAGAAGAAAGAGAAAAAGAGGCCAGTGAATTTCTTGATTATTTCAATCCATGAAACTAAAATTACCATTAGGTATAATACATTGAGATTTCTATTGTATCTTTGGAGATTCTGGGTGAGGGGAAAAAAGACATGTGTTCCTTTAACTAAACAAGTGTGAGCAATCAATATAAATTTACAATTTGTTTAGGTGATGGTGCTTTTCCTTTTACATTTTCTAGTTATGATTTGTCCATTTCTCCTGACCATGCAGTGTAGCTACTGTTAGACCTATGCTTCAGAATTGGAAAATAAAGTTTACAGTGATTGTGAAATTAACTTTGGCTACTTAACTAATCAGTGGCAAAAACAGGATATAAATCATGTCCATTCCTTCTAAATCTAAACGTCAGTTATTGCCTCAATGTCATCATTTACCCTCAGAAATGAAACAACACTTCTCAGAATTGTTTTAAAGATTATATAAAACTAGAGGCCTGATGCACGAAATTCATGCAAGAGGCTCAGCCCTTGCAGCCTAGGTGAGCCCTCACAACCCCGGCTTCATCCCCAGTAAGTCATCTGGAAGGACATCTAGAATGTCATTCAGCTCTCCAGTCTAATTAGCATATTATGCTTTTATTATTATAGATAATAAAAGTGGTGAACACAGAGCTTGGTATATGAGAAATAACTCTTGCTATCCTGTAGAATTATTAATCATCAACAGCCACAACCCTAAGAGTTCTGTTGAAGAAAAGGTGCTAAACCACTCAGCCCAAGCACTTGGAAAAGAGACTGCTGTTCTGCACTGCAGTGTTCCTCAATTGCAGGAGTTCCCAACCATGTAGCATATGATGTGTTCAATGAGAAAGGTACCTCTGTCATTGAGCAATGCCTCTGCTTATTATGGCAGGACAGAAGCAGCTGCCACTTTAATGTCAGTGGCCTCAACGTGAGTAGTGGTGAGAATGGCAGTCCTGAAAAACAAGAACTGAGGAAGAGGTGGCCCATTGGAGCAGCACCTGTCAGGCTGAGCTCGTTAGGTTTCTTGTGGTTAATAGTCAGGAAATCTGTATGAAACTTTGTAAATTCCTTACTCTCCGCACAGCCTAGTAACCTGATATCCTCCACATAGTTCATTACTATCTCTCTTATCAGAACTTTGGGAATGGAAACTTATAGGCAAAATTAAAATTTTAACTACTTCAAACTGGTGGTTGATTAAGTAGGAAAATCATATTGGACATTAGTTTCTGACAAATCATCATGAATTTTTAAATCAAATGTTGATATTTAAAACTGGAAGGTAAATAGTATGTCTCCATTTGGCAAATAGAGAAACTGAGACGTGTAAAATTGATTAGATTGCACTTAGATTGATAAATCAGTGAAAGACCCAAAATAGAATCCAAATGATGTTTTTATTCCTATTATTTGTCTGTTTAGAGAACCAAATGGCATCGCTTACAGTTCAGAAAGAACAATAAATCAACTTAAATTTCCTTCACAAACCCTGAATAATATAAATTCAGTATTCCAAACTGAAGAAAGCACCTTAGATTAAAATAGCAATATAACTGTCTTCAGAGGAATCAATGAAATATTACATCTAAAATAAGTTTGTTTATACTGACAGACAGTGGAAAAATACCAGTCAGTTTGTCTATGCAATAAACCTATAAAAATCAAGTTGCCAGACAAATGCTTATGTGTGATACTGTTTATTATTATGGTCCTATAACAAATATTGATGACAACTAGATTATACACTGAGAGCATGACATACAAGGATTCAGCATACTAATTTTTTTTCTATCACCTTTCTAAAACATATTTTAATAGTAAAACATAATGAAGACAAATGCCTGAAAAAGAGACCAGTCTTGATTTAGAACTTATCTTACCAATTCTTGCTATTTTTTTCATTTTTTCCATATAAGATCTCAAGTATGCCAGCTTTGGGAATGGTTAATGCTAAGAAAAGGTAGCCATTTTTTGTATATGGCTTATATTGAGTTCTCCTAGAAGCTCAACTGGATTTATGTGCAAGTAGTTTATTGGGGGTATGAATCCCAGGAGAGTGTGGAAATGAGGTAAGGAAGGGAAAGAAACCGATATAGGGTGTTTCATAAGCTGTGAACAACAAAGATTCAATGAGGCTTAGTACTTTTGCTAGAAGGTGAGAAATATGCAGTAGAGTTTCACAATAGGAGGAGAGACAGAGTTGGGACATTTATGCACCAAATTCTATTTGTGTTTCATGAGCTACTTGCTGGTAGAGGTCATTGGTAGTGAATGCCCTAACACTTCCAGTCTACCCTGCCTCAAACTTTGTAGTCAGCAAAAACTTTTAAATTCATACCTGAAGATAACTTGCATATAAGGCAGTGAGTGCCAAAAGGAATATAGTTTGGAAACTCACAGCATCTGTCACCGTTCTTATCCTCAAATTTGGACTGGATTCAAGATTATAGTGCAGTCATCAGTGTCAAATACCTTATTTCCTAGACACTTTGGTGCAAGTCCCTCTAATATTTAACTAGTGATAGCCTAGACTCTGCTGGCACCATATGTCTTGCTTGGTCAGTTGTGAGATGTGCCACACAAATGTATTACCAGAGAGAGTTCAGATACCTACACTGAAATTCATTAAGCTTTTTAATGAACTTAAATAAACCCAGATTATCCTTTTTAATGCATCCATCTGACTCCCTAGAATGGCATGTTTGTTAAGTGAAAAAGAAAGTATGAAAATTTATACTCTGAAATGTCGTAACCAAGAGTCCACCTCATCTACCACATAAACTCTTGTCTCTCTCATATGGACAAACTTTATTTTATGCCTTCAAAGTGTTAGTAGCTACTGGTAAAGGCAGAAATCTATCTCATACATATATTCCTTCTGAGTAATGCACTTGCAAAGAACATGCCAAACACAAATGCACAAAGAATTTGAGGCATATTCTTTCTTTTTATGAAAAAGTTTAACTTTTGGGTGAAATTTAGTTAGACAGCTGATCAAGCAGTATCTAAAGGGCATGTGATTATCCAGATTGCAAATAGCTCTCAAAATTGGAAAGGATTGGCATGTTTTCACATGCAGGTTTAAAACTGGTCATAGAGAAGTGATATGCATTATCATTTTAGCTAACCAGAAGAACAAAGAGAGAATGTATATCCTTTACAATATTTACTAAAATTTTCTCAAACAGAATTAGTTAACATTTTTAGGATGTCCAAAAAATTCTATAATAATGGCAAGTGTGTATTCTAGCACATCTTTAGAAATGAAATGAGAGTAGAGTTTGTCCAAGAGACTATTATTAGAAGATATATTCACTCAATGGTTCATTATTCAATAATTCAATATCACAATATTATTTTAAGCACTAATACAACCATAATCATCATCAAAAGGATAGGGCCATGAATTTGAGATACATTTCATCTCTGTATTCTGATTTATATTTTTATCAATTTTTACCAAGCATCAGTTCGACAATTAAAGGATTTAGTGCTACTAGATGTTGAAAAGTATTCCTTTTTTTAAAATATTTTTTTTTATTGATTTTTTCACAGACAGGAAGGGAGAGAGAGAGAGAACTAGAAACATCGATGAGAGAGTCATCGATCAGCTGCCTCTTGCACGCCCCCCACTGGGGATGTGCCCGCAACCAAGGTACCTGCCCTTGACTGGAATAGACCTGGGATCTTTCAGTCTGCAGGCTGACGCTCTATCCACTGAGCCAAACTGGTCTCGGCTGAAAAGCATTTCTCAAAGACCATTAAGGAAAAAATACTTTCTTAAAAACAACTGTGAAATATCATTTTTAAAATATCATTAAAGGCTTAATTTTAAGTCAATCTAAGTTTGGCTTCCTCTGAATACTGAAGAAATAACATAGACAAAAAATAAGAAACTTGTTTCTTCTATTATTAATTTTTTCCCTTCAATAAGAAGTAAAGGAGGAAAAAATGTTATGTTTAGAGACATTTTGAGAACACCCAGACTAAATAACTCAGGCAAAAGAAATAATTGTAAAATGTTAGTCATTCATAACCTTGCACAAATATTACATTGAGGTCCCTGTACTCTTTCTTGATAACCTGGGGTTTCTTGGACCACAAATATAGCTAAAATTTAATGGGCCTTTAAATTATATGCAAAGCACCTTTATAGAGCTTCTTATATATCCTCTTCATTTAGTCAAAATATACAATGTGACTTTAGTGCTTTGGCATCTAATAATATTACTAGGACACTCTATTCCCAGAGCACCAGGTATTGATAGTTGGTTTGATATCCAGTAGTGAATATAGTGGCATCCAGTGTCCAGGGTGTTGGACTAGAGCAGAGTCACTACTTTTTCTGGTTTCTTACAGGTTGACAATATGTTCAGATAGAGCAACTTCATTTAGTGTCAATCATAAGGTTGAACAGTATCAGCAGTGTTACAGCCCCTATTACTCCATCTTAACCAGAAGTGGGAAGACTCATCTGGAGAAACTCATTTCCAGAAGTCTAATTCCAGACATGGCTCTAATGAGAATCATCTAAGTCACCTGGGCAATGAAATGTGAAACAATTAAGTGGTAGGGTTCATAATTGCCTTCATCCTTCATACATGTAAGGTTATGAACAGGAAACAGATGGCAAACTCAAATTGGATAATTTTCAGAGAACTCAAAAGAGAATTTAGCAAGGTAGAAACTTTATTTTAGAAAAGCAACAAGGAATGGTACATTATTCTAAGATTAGTCATAGCATGGAAACTTTTGCACCCTAGGCCTGAATATTGAAGATTCCTTCTAGAACACAGAGAAAGAATTATACTTGAAAGAAGCTATAGACTTCAATAGAGAAGTGTAGCCAAACTCAACTCATCTAGCAAGAAAAGGAGTAGGTCAATATAAATCCGGAGCTCACAGTAATCTTTTCTTTAAGATCTCCTGCCAGCATCTCCTATTGATCCCATCAGAAGCAGGAGGTCAAAGGGGTCATTTGATCAATTCTATGGGTCAATGTCCAGATGATTGGTACAGAATGGAGAAGTGTAGAGAGTTGATATTGAAGATTTTCAAGACATTCTACCAAAGTAAAATGAAAAACATGATGTGTACATTATTATTAATGATGAGGATGAGTGAAAGGGAATGAAATATTCATGTCACCTTAAATAAAACCACAGTAGAAAAAATGGTGGGCATATTAGCAAGTCTGTATGGATGATATGTTTATAAAATATCCACAGCAGTCACACAATTATACACATAAGGACTCTGAATAAGCATATCTACTCACGGTCAATTTAACTACTAATCATTGTTTTAATAGTGATTTAGTAGGTAGTTGTTAATCTGTCATTCATCAAGTATTTTTAAGTGCTCAGCATTATACCAGAAGTATAAAAATAAGCAAAATATATGGTTGATGTGGTCAAAGACTTTATACTACTCTTGAAAAAATAAAATATGCTTGTAATTAAATAATCTGTTAAATGCAAACACAAATAATTTTGCTATCTAGATGATAAATTCAGAATGATAGCATAAAAATCAACATACAATGAAATATACATAGGCCATTAATTTACAATTCAGAAAAAATTTGTAAATTTATATACTGCTTTCTTATAAAATATAGGTTATTTTTTTTTTTTACTGGTTTTGCAATTTGTTGTTGGAGCTGTTATTGATTACCTTCAATTTCCTAATATATTTTCCACTCAATAACCATGTTGTATTACTTGACCATTATAAGAAAAAATATTAACGATGAATACCAACCAGTGTTGTCCACTCAAAGAACTGCTGTAATGCAAACTGAAGTTCCAAGAGAAAAGTCCAAAGGATATTAGAGCATTTATCAGTTTTTAACTGAGAGAATCTATTTGATATTAAAACAAACATAATAAGCCTAGCCCATTGGGCTCAGTGGATAGAGCAATCAGCCTGCAGACCAGAGGGTCTAAGGTTTGAATCTAGTTGCAAGTTCCTCCTTGACCCGGGCCCTCGTCTGGCTGGAGAAGACAAACAATTGATGTGTTTCTCTCACATCAGTGCTTCTCTCTGTCCTTTCCTCTCTCTTCCACTCTCCCTAAAAATCAATGGAAAATATCCTCAGGTGAGGATTACAAAAATAATAATAATAATAATAATAATAATAATAATAATAAAATAAAATTATATATATAAAATTAAGATCAAGATGTTTTTAGTTTTAGAAATGATTGAGGGACAATTAATTAAAAATAATAGTTTTCAAGCTTGTCTTTCCATTGAAAAGTCCCAAAAGACCAAACTGAAAGTTTACAACAATTCCCCGATCAAAAAGCTTTTCTGATTTACATGGCATAAATCAGGAACCTGATATTCACATAGGTGTTTCAAAACAATGCAGTCTTCAGTTAAATACAGAGATGTGATTAGTATAACACATTGAGAGGTAAATGATTCACTTTCACCTCTTAGAACTGCCTTCTGAGTTACCTTTTTCTTTTGTCTCCCAGAGTTCAGTTCATATCTATCACCTTTATTCTAGATTTTTCATTAATAATTTAAGTGGTGCTCTAAGCCACTTCATGCATTCTTTGATTGAATCAACCTAGAGCTATTAAATTATCATTCTACTTTCTCTTTATTTATAAAGAGTTGATGTGTAGTTATTGGAATTATTTTTCAATTAAGCTTATTATAAACACCAGGAGCTTTCTACAGAAATGTTCAGTGAGTCCTAATTTAGATATTTCAACCTAATTCATTGCATTGTGACATTTGGATAAAGAGATATTACATTAAATTCCCAAATTTTCCAGATGCCTCAGAGGCAATGAAACTGAGGCTTCAGCTTAAAAAAAAAACAAAACTTACAACTTGACCTTCATGGATATTTGACTTAAGAAAGGATTTATCAATTGTGATATGTGCATTTGTATTTCATAGAATTAGAAAAAACAGGAGAATCCTACCTTGAACCAAATAATTTTGCTTTTCAAGGGCACAGGATGCAAGCAGCTTGCTCATAGAGTGCCATTAAAAAATCAGGAAAAAAAAAAATCCTGTTCCGTAGTCTAAATTAATTTCTGGTGTTTCCTATTGTCTTACTCTAGTAAGTATAGAATGGATATAATCTCTTCTTATACATATATCACACAGAAATCTTAATAACAACATAGACTGTGTCACAAAGGAGAAATAGATAAAATATACTACCATAATTAAAAAATATCAATATTTACATAATCTTAAATAACTAAGATTTATTAACTAAAAGTATTAAAAATAATATTAGTGAGTCTTAATTTGTAATGGCATTAGATATAAACCCTTTCTAGAGGAGCTTTTCAAGATACAAATAATCCATTGGATCTTATTTAATTGAATCAAAGATTTTCCCTCAATATTTTAAATTTCCTTGTTTATCCTTTAAAAAAAAGTGGACTTCTGTGATGGCTACCAACTTCTCCTCCATCCATACTTTTGTCAATATAAAAAATGTACGTATTAGAAAGTAGTAGAAAAGTTTGAGATTGGGGATAATAAACATACTTAATCTGTTTTTAATTACTGCAGTCCTGTGAAAAGGGTAATTACGGAAAGTGAGATCACATGAATTTTTTAAAAAGCGTTCATTTCATTTTATATAGAGCTTTAAGTTTCCCCAGAAACTGAAAGCCATACATTCCATAAGATTAAAAGTAAGTGGGGTTTCTATGTCACTACAAATGATCTCTTTAAAGGGGAAAAAGATGATAAAAGATTAAAAAAAAATACAAATAGGCAATGAGCCTGAATAACGGACTCTTACAAAAGGGAAAAAATCTGTATTATTCACTTTCTAGGCAACCACATATAAATTTGGACTGTTATTTTTAAGTGGGTGGTTCCACATTGCAGAGATATTTAAGCAATTTATCAATGATATTAAGAAGTATTATTCAATGTGTTGTAGAATACCATAAATTGCATATAATAACACTTTCATAAATTGGACTTAGAATAATAATCCGTGTACTAATTGGGCAATGACTTTCTAAGAAAAGGAGAGTACTTAGAAAAACTCCATTGGTCTTAGGGCCATGTTGAATTTCAGCCTCCACAGAAAACTTAATTCTGCTTTTAAAGTTATGTGTATCATCTTGAAGCAATAGTGAGAAAACATAAAAGAAAAGAAGCAAATGTGAAATAAAGTTTGAAAATCTATACTATGGGGAAAAACACACACACACACGGATCTCATTTGTCAAAATCTGGAGGTGTGGAATTTTCAGCATAATTCCCAAAGGTGAGCCCAGTAAGCAGTAGAGCCAATCAAATTACCTCTCTTTTCTTTGAAAAGATTGTCCAACCTCTGTCTTTTATAGCTCCTTTCTTCCCCCAACCTAGTGTGCTTAAAATCTCTCTCACCTAAACAATGTTCCAGGGTTGTATGTTGTATCAGTGATTATTTTCACAATGGTATCTCCCCTGTGAGTTGTAAACAAATATCCACAGAGAAAGGTATGTTTCAAAGGCATAACATGCCACTGAAGGAACTTGTTTTATGCAGATACCATAGTCATGCTATCCTCACTGCTCCCTGCCTCCTACACACAAATTTATCTGAAAAGTCAGCTGAACAGGAAGGGCAGCTTTTTGTTTTATTTCATGTATTTTTTTTTTCTTACGAAGTAATAATAAAGCTGTTTATAGACTAGTAAAATTGTTACTCTTCTCGGCTTGCTAAAAAAAAACTTCTAAAAGGATGTAAACTATATCTACCCATGCCTATAATATCTACCTATCTAACCAATGTATCTATCATCTTATCTATAAACCTAAAAGGAAGATCAAAGAGCATAGCTACTGTGGAAAGGATGTGATCTGAGTGAAATTAATTTAATACAAGATGAATATGGGTTTTGAATGATCTTCTTCCTAATTTTCATGCCTCATAAATTCTTCAGGTAAAACTCTAACTCTTATTCTTGGAAGCAAGAGTTCAATGGGAAAATGTCCCAAAGTTATATTTTGGTGAGCCATTGAAATGCATAAAGCTAATGACAGCATTCTTCAATGGTACCAACAACATTCTATTTAACTAAATTATGATTAAGATAGAATTTGAGATGAAACTGCTTGAGGAATTTGCTAGTTATAAGGAACAATCAGATTAGTAAGTTTCTTTTTGCTTTGATGACCAGTCCTGAAGATTCCATGTTGTAAAGGCAAGGATCAGAAGCCAAAGCCCAAGTAAATCAGCCTGGGCAGTAAAATGTGGCCTAATTCACAAGGTTCAACTGCTTCCCATTCTCATTGCAAAGTTAATGACATAAATACTGTTGGAGGAACCTCCTTTCTCCTGTTTCAGCTTGGAGGAACATCCTTTGCTATTTCTCCACCTCATCATTCAATCCTTCCAAGGGAAGAACCACTTTCGCTTGGCTAAATTTGGGGATGTATTCTGGGAATGCCAAGGTTAACAACCTGTCTCCTTTAATCTCTTGTGTAACTGCCTGTCCATGGAGAGCATTTTCCCTGGTGGACTCCAAGCTAAATGAAGAGTTCAGCCGAAAAGGTTTTGCTCCTGCCTGGGCGGCCCGGGAGTGGTCCAGATCAATCTGTCTATTTATGTGGTTCAGCATTAGGAAGCACATTTGGGTCATACACATAAGCCATATTTTTCAAGATGTCCAAAGCAACAAAACTGAGGCCGACCCTCCCTCCCCCCCACCCCCATCCCCACCCCGTCACACACAACTGTCTGTTTTGTTCAGCTATCACTTTTTAAAAATTTATATGAAGAATAAAGACTATTTTTTTGTATTGACCTCAAACTTTAATAAATATGCTTTCTTGAAACTAAATTTAAACACTAAAATAGAGATAGCCCTAGATAAAGAAACTTTGAGCATTTAAAAACCTATTCCAGGGAGTTTTTAAATAAGACACCTAAACTTTTAGAAAAAAATATAATATAAATTTTTTAAAGTAAGGTCTATTTATGAAAGAGAGGCAATAATTTAAGCTGGAATGATATGCAAGATGACACCTGCAATTATGCTTGCTTGCTCACCATACTTTTAGATTTTTTTTTATTCAAAAGTCAATTACTCCTTCTCATAATTAGGGAGACTTAGTATAAGGATATATTTAGCTTTGAATGGACATGCAAGCAATGAGGGCAGAAGACAAAGTAACTGTGACTGGGGAACCCGATTTGTTATAGTTCTGTTCCTAATGAGTTCTCAGGGGCTACCACTAACGCTATTACCAAGCTTAGATTCAAGTTGGATCTAGACTTATCACAGTAAATCAGATTTGAAATAAAAATGTCTGGTCTATTCATTTTTTAAAAATCTGTTTAACTTTAACAAGGCATGTCTCCAAAGTAAAGGACCATGTGGAACAATTGCAGATTTTCTCACATGACTGACCAAATTCAGCAGGTATCTAGTAGACTAGACATGACCCTACGCTTCAGCAACAAAATATTGTTTAGTGCTTAAAACACATTGACCTCTCAATGAAAGTTTTGGTATAAACATGAACAATAACAGTAATAGTAATAATGAGACAATAATTTCAACAGCCCAAGAAAGACAAAAATATCAAAAAAATTTTCTATTTTGATAAGATTATAGTTTTTAAAAATATGTCATGAGATAAAAATCTGGCTTTGAGTGTAGATTCAGTAATATATACATGTTCAATAATCAAATACTTTAAAGGAGATCCCACATTATTATTTCATGTTGGATATATTTATAATATGTAAATTAAAATATTAAAATTTATATTATGTAATTATAAAATATTGATTCAAAATAGCCTACATAGTTTTTGATAATTCTGGATGATTCTGGGTTTCTGTGGGAAATATCTAGATCTATATCTATATATCTATATATATATAAAATCAGGTGATTTTCTTAATGCTTATATTCTATTATCCAAGACCATGTGAAACAGATGAACATGTCTGACTTCTCCAGCATCTCCATTACACTGAAAAAAAAAAACCTTTACATTTCCTAAAGAAAATGAAGCAAAAATTTGCATTCATAATCATTGACAACTCATGAAAATAATGATTATAACTATTATAATAGCTATTTCTTATATGACATTTTTGTGTGAGCAGTTTTCCATGGGCTTTACACATATTAATACACTTACTCCTCAAAATAAACTTATGAGCCCCATTTAAAAATAGATGATAATACTGAGGAATAGATTATGGTAAAGTAACTAATAACTTTCCCAAAGCCCAAAAGCTATCGATAGTGTCAGATTTAACCCATTGTACTCCATAAGCATCTGTAATAGCAAGTGGTAGACCTTTCCCACACGCCATGTGCATCTATTAAAAAAAATTTTTCCCTAAGTGGCAGCTCTGACCAACGTTAAAATCATTTTTCGTGAGACTTTTCAGCTGAAAATATTCAAGAACACCTGAATTGTGAGTAATATGTTTATTTTTATAATATTCATTGCAAATTATTTTTTAAATTAAATTCAAAATATTGTGGCGAGTATGGATGGTTTGGGGGCAACCAGGCCTGCAGGGAAGGGTAGTTAGGGTTGACCAGGCCTGCAGGGAAGAGAAGTTTTGGGGTATCAGGCCTGCAGGAGAGGGCAGTTAGGGGTGACCAGGCCTGTAGGGGTGGGCAGTTAGGGGCAAACAGGCTGGCAGGGGAGCAGTTAGGCATCGATCAGGCTGGCAGGCAGAAGCGGCAATCAGGAAGGCAGGCATGCAAGCAGTTGGGAGTCAGCAGTCCTGGATTATGAGAGGGATGTCCAACTGTTCCTTTAGGCCCAATCCTACTTCAAGGCAATCGGATACTCCTCGAGGAGTCCCAGATTGGAGATGGTGCAATCTGGGCTGAGGGACAACTCCCCCCCCCGCCCCTCCCTGAATTTCATGCACCAGGCCTCTAGTTTTATTTATAATAGCACTACTAAACTCACACTTTCACTTGGTATATTCCACTTCCTAATTCTGCTTTATTTTCCTCATTACTTTTATCACTTTTAGACATATTTCTTGTATATATTTACTTGTTTTGTTTTTCTCTTCTTGCATTTATCTAGAATATTAGTTCATTGAGAGCAGTAATTTGTACTTATTCCTTCACCTCCAATGGTATTTGTTACATAATATGTACTCAATAAATATTTGTTTAATAAGGAGGGGGAAGAGACTAACTGTATTGCATAATATTGCTACTGTCTATGCAAATTGAAAACTGTTAAGACATATAAAAATTATGCTATGTATTATACATTTCCACATATACAAAATGTTGATAGTAGTTCCTTTGGGGGGGAAAAGGAAGAAAGAAAAATATGACTGGGGTGGTGTCAGTTATTTCTATCTTTTCTGAATATTTTCATACATTTATTAACAAAAGATGAGGTTAAAATGAAAAACGTAATAGTTTGAAATTAAAAGTAGTGGAAATACTGTTTTTTCATATCTTTGCACTTTTCTGCATTTTTTATTTATTTAAAATATCAATTACTGTCCCTCATTATAAATTGAATAGCAGAGAACCATGATTTTCTCATGCACTAGTGAATCATTTATAGTCTTCCATAAAATGCAAATTGATTTAAAGAACACATTTATTAAATCAATATGTCCTTTTAGATCCTGCATTTAGTGAAAATTATTGAAGATAAAATAAAAAAACTTGGAGCAAATAAATGATGTTGCAAAGTATTATTTTCTCTAGAACATAATTTTAAAAGTACTATTTATTTCAAATTACTTTTACAATCCTTACTGTTACACCCAAGAGTTTTCTTCCTGGAGTAGTCATGTATCTCTAACCCATACCCACTGAGCTCCTTTTTGCAAAATGTAACGCCCTGCCCCAACCAGTCTCACAAAACCAATTGACATCTTGTTTGTAAAAGCATTTTTTTTTTTATCATTAGGACTTATTATCTAGAAAAATAATTCCCCTAAAATTTGGTGATTATTTTCATAGAGAAAAAGATGTGAAGAAAAATTAAAGGTAAATGCAGGTGATAATGGGAACATATTTTTCTACTAACAAGAGATTATTAATGAGAATAGTAATAGAGAATTCTCAGCTAAAATTCCATTCTAATATTTTGACAAAAACTAGTGTTTTTTCTATTTTTTGTCAGTAATTTATGGAAAATAAGTTTCATGATATTTCAAATTATTGTTTTCTATGACAATGGTGGGCATCATAAGGTTATATTGATAAGAGCTTTATTTTGGGAACAA
The DNA here is from genome assembly GCF_964339955.1 of Pipistrellus hanaki. NCBI lineage: Eukaryota > Metazoa > Chordata > Mammalia > Chiroptera > Vespertilionidae > Pipistrellus > Pipistrellus hanaki. Next base: position 172,498,536 of record NC_140503.1, on the reverse strand, counting down.
AATATGAACACAGATCCATAATGGATAATATGACATTGTCGATAAAAATAATTTCAGCAAGCCCAGAAAAGGCAAGCAATTGTTTGGGTTGTTATTTTTTTAATCTTTCTGATACCAAAAAAATCTATAAAAATCAACTGAGCAATTCAAGAGAAATGAAAACTTGAAATTGTTTTTTTAGTACACCCACAGAAATAATGGCAGATACCAAAATTATATAGAAACATGTACATTGTAATCAGGAACATTCCATTTAGAGATTACATTTTCAATGAATTACATTCTATGAAGCAAGGCTAAAATTATCTCTAGACATGGTGATAATATCATTCTATCCAAAAGATAAAGTGGGATAGTTTTTGTGAGTGATTGTCTTTTTTTTTTCTCATTTTTTATTGATTTGTGTCTTTCCAGAACAAAAATTACTTTCTATAGAATGAAGCAGTTATATGAAACAGAAGAGATAACATACTAGCAGAAAACTGATTTCCTATACATGAAAAGAAAAGAGAAGATTATGTATTATTTTCTTCTTCATTTACAATCAGTTCAACCTCCCTCCAAAATGCATAGAATACCACTATGTGCAAGACATATCATCAAGAATAAAAGTTCTGATTGTCTTAGATTTCAAAATATTTTGTGAAAAGGCAATCCAAAATTATAATCTATAATGCCAATTTGCGACAATTAGCTATGAGTTATTAAAAACTATTTCTATAATGTTATCCAGCTAGTGCTTTAAACACATCTACCTGAACTTCATTGCCATTTAGTTTATGTCTTCAGTGTATGGAATGAATTATTTTTCTGACACCGTTATGAAGGAGTATTTGTTCTGCCCTATTTACATACCCTCACTGATGCAAGGGATCTATTGCAAGGAAATTGGAATACAGAGGTTTACCAGTACATCATTATATCTAACGTGCCCATCAGAGTGCCACTTAACAAAAAGATACACTGAATGAATGGATGAATAGATGCACAAAGTAAATAACAAACTTTTACTAAAGTATTTAAAATACTTGATAAATGGAAAGAGAATACCTCCCAAAGTAATTTAGAGATTTAATCTAATTCTACTTAAATTTCCAATGAAAACTCTTAAAAATAATTTCGCAAAGTAATTCTAAAAGTTATAGAAAACAGTAAGAATAGCAAAGACCCGTTTAAAACACAGATGATGAGATATTTTCTTGCATGTTAAAACACATGTTAATTGGAATTACAAAAGTTACACTAGATTAATGGCAAAGGATAGGTAGCCTAGTATATTAGAAATTTGTAAATAATCAATTTAGCATCACTAATAAGAGTGGGGGAGTATTTACTGAACACTCAGAATAAGCAAGGACTTTCTGAGACTATAGCAATAGATTGAATTATAATGAAAAAAGTCAACTGACTTGACTATATAAAATTTTAACACATCTATTCTTAAAAATCATACAATTAAAACCAAATGACAGAGAGAATAAACTGCCACAAATATAAAAATTAATAGATGACTATTCTTAAAAAACACTGAGATATGCAAATTTACCCACTGAATAAAAAAAAAATGATCATGGTCAAATCACTCTTCAATGACATTTAAGATATGAAGAAAACTAGAAATATGCAACCTCACTAATGAAAAAAAGAAATAACTAGATACTATTTTCCCCACTATCAAGTTCACAAGCTTTTTTTGTAAAATGATAATAGTCCATTGTACCAAATCAGTCCTAAAGACATTCTTATATCAGAATAATAAAGAAGATAAATTCACCTAATCTTTTGAGAAAGCAATTTTGACTGGTAATGAGAAGGGCGTGATCTTGCCTTACAAAAGTGTAAAGCTTATGAAACTAGGATGCTCATATTCCAGTTTTAGAATAATGTCACAGCCCAAAAGTACCAAGTCTGAAACTAAGAGATAACTTCAAAACCATTTATTTTATTTTTGTAATACTCTTATTGAGTTTCTTATCTTAAGTGAGATTAATAGCTCTTGAAAGGGAGATGGATGGGGGGGCAAAGGGGGGTAAATAGGAATATCTATAATATTCTCAACAATAAAATAAAATATTAAAAAACAAAACAAAGAAAAAGTGGTCCCCACTGCCCACCCATTTACCTTCTTCCTCTTTCAACAAGAATACTTCTCCCACCAGATTAGCCCAAGGGCATCATGTTCCTCTAAATATCCTTCATGGCTCCTCACTTCTGTATCAACAAATAAAAAAGAATGGATCTGGCAAATCAGGACCTCCCAGGAACACAAACTGGTCAAGAAAAACAAAAATACAATAAATTGAGGGAATCCAGCTGTAATTTCCTTTTACGGGCAAGGGAAGTGAAAGACTTAGGAGCACTCCTAAGTTAATATTTTGTCTGTCACACAAAAAAAGCAGTCAATATACTGTCAAAGATTGTGGTTTAAAAGAAAGATTCACAGGCAGCATTTAAATGATAAAAAAACAATGGGTTCAATTTCTATGTCCATTAAAAGGTTCATCCCCTTGGGGGATGTTGGAGAGCAGATTTTGGCCCAATTCCTACAGGGCAGGACAAGGGACCCCCCCCCCCTGCCAGAGGGACCCCACTCACTCTGCAGATGCCAGGGAGGGACCACGGTAGGTTGGCTCCAGGGTGTGTCCAGCCCTTCTTGTCCAGTCCCACCCTGCTGGCCACCTTCTAATTAATTTCCCTTCAATGTACACAAATCTGTGCACCAGGTCACTAGTATATATATATATATATATATATATATATATATATATATATATATATATAAAGTAGTGTGCAGTGATTAAAATAATGTATTTGAAGAATAATGACATAAGAAAATCCTAAGTGGAAAAAAAAAACCCCATAAACAAACACAGAATAGAAAATGTATTTCCAAATAAGATAATATTTTTATACTAGAGGCCTGGTGAACAAAGTTCATGCACGGGGGAGGGAGGGGTGGTGTCCCTCAGCTCAACTTGCACCCTCTCCAATTTGAGACCCCTTGGGGGATATCTGACTGCAGTTGGACGTCCCTCTTAAAATCTGGGAGTGCTGGTTCTCAACTGCTCACTTGCCTGCCAGCCTGATCACCCTCTAACTACTCCTCTGCCAGCGTGATCAATGCCTAACTGCTCCCCTCCTGCCCAATTGCCCCTAACTGCCCTCTCCTGTTGGCCTGATCACCCACAACTACCCTCCCCTGCCAGCCATCTTATGGCGGCCATCTTTGACCACATGGAGGTGGCCATCTTACGCAAGGGCATGAGGGCAAATTTGCATATTACCTCTTTATTATATAGGATGGAGTCAACTAAAGGAAGTGCACCCCAAATGTTGTTATTGGTATTCTGGATTTTTTTCTTCTTGTTTCTTGTATTATGTGTTTTATAAAGTTCTGAGAGTAAGCATGTTTTATTTTAATAATTTTTTTAAAGGTACAGAGAAAAGGTGGGAAAACAACTCTTCTGACTATTTTGTTTCATTTTAATCTTTGAATTTACACTGATATGAAAGAGGTGTCTAATTGCCAGTGGATCCCCGTTGCTAAGAAGTTAAAGCAGTAAATTTCTTTCCATTAGATTCAGCTAAGGCTAAGCATTAACATTCCAGATGTCTTCCTCTGGCTATTATTACAGAAGGTAGAGGAAATGACTATATCATGAATTGAAACGCGGGGTGGTGACTGACAGTGTGTTGGTAAAAGAAACTCATTTTACCCAACACAAGTCTAAAGAGAGACCACAGAACTAATTTATATACTGATATGGTCCCAATTCTAAATGAGAGGAGATATAGCAATGCATTAGTCTATCTCTCTCTCATTTAACACAGTACTGAAAAGAAAAATATTTGACTATCTCCTGCATAAATAGCATACGTTATGATACTTAATAAAACATGAACAATTAGTCTAGGGGCTTCTAGCACCTTTTTTTTCATTTTATTATTAAATACTGAGAATATACAAATATTTATAGAGCATATTTAAGTTATAAAAATAATAAATTAAGGATATAGTATAATTCATTATACAAAGTTTGAAAATATGCAGAACAAAACAGTATAATTTTAAAGATACCAACATGAAGTAAATCTAAGCAAAAAAAGAATATAGTAAATACAAAATTAGGAGAGTAGCAAAGTTAAAAAAACAAACTTTTTTTAAAAATTTTTTTATTAAATTATTATCTTTGTACATATTTTAACATTGCCCCCTCCCCAGAGTTTTGTGTCCATTGGTTGTACTTATATGCATGTATACAAGTCCTTTGGTTGCTCTCTTATCTCCCCCAGATCTCCCTACTCTCCCCGCTGTAATTTTACAGTCTGCTTATTGCTTTACTGTCTTTATATCCGACTTTTGGTTTGTCAGTTTATAATGTTCTTTAATATCCATAAATGAGTGAGGCCATGTGATATTTCTCTTTAATTGAATGGCAGCTTATACAACTAAATAAAGGGAAGATGAATGATCCAATTAAAAAATGGGCAATGGACCTAAATAGAATATTTTCAAAAGAAGACAGAAGGAAAGCCAAAAGGCACATGAAAACATGCTCAAAGTCACTAATTATCTGAGAGATGCAAATCAAAACAACAATGCGGTACCATCTCACACCTGTCAGAATGGCCAACATCAACATATCAACAAACGACAAGTGTTGGTGAGGTTGTGGAGAAAAAGGAACCCTCGTGCACTGGTGGTGGGAATGCAGACTGGTGCAACCACTGTGGAGAACAGTGTGGAGTTTCCTCAAAAAACTGAAAATGGAACTCTCATTTGACCCAGTAATCCCACTCCTAGGAATATATCCCAAGAAACTAGAAACACCAATCAGAAAGGATATATGCACCCCTATGTTCATAGCAGCACAATCTACAATAGCTAGAATCTGGAAACAGCCTAGGTGCCCATCAGCAGATGATTGGATCCAAAAACTATGGTACATCTACACAATGGAATACTATGCTGCCATAAAAAAGAATGGATTTTCATCATTTGCAGCAACCTGGATAGAACTAGAGAACATCATGCTGAGTGAAATACAAGAAAAAAACAAACTTAAATGTGAAGATAATGTTCTTTTTTAAGAGAGAGATGATAATGTTCTTTTTTAAACTGAGAAATAATTTGGTATCTTCAACTGTATTTATACTTATGTTTTGTATTGTATTATATTCCTACTTCATTCTTCCTTTCTTCCAGGACTTAACCCCGTGGTGGGACAGGAAGACCTGAGGAACTAACAATGTTTCAGCATTGCCCTGGGGGAGGCGTTCTCTGGAGAGGAAGCCTTTGGTGAAGAATCTGGGAAGATTATACTCTGGCCACTCTTCCTCTTCCCCTGGCCATGTGACCTTGAGGGGATTTTTTATGGATCTTCATTGTGAGAACCTAGTAGGGTTCCTACAGAGGATATCCCTAAACAAGATGGGGAGATCCCTGTGAGGTCAGCCTCCAGGAGGTTCTCACTTTCAGTGTTGTTTCTGCCCGGCCTCCAGCAGCAATTCATTCAAATCACCAGTAAAGCTGTCCTACTCCAAGGTCCCCAGGGGCCTCTGCTCACCCTAAGTGATATCAGTGCTATATCTCACTGGATGTGCCTGTCTCTTTAGATTTTGTCACCTCAGTTTTTCTGAGTCCTTTAGGGGTACAAGAAAAATCATGGATTTTCAGTCTCTCTAGTTTTTATTTGTTGTAATTCTTTTCTCAGTTTAAAAAAGAACATTTCTACTCACACCACATGATTCCCTGTGTTATAGGACTTCATGTGTAAGATATTATGAAGTAAATTACCTCTCATCGGTGGAATCATCATTTGCCATTTGATTCTTTATGTTTGTAGCATACAGACCATTAACAGGTAGCTAAACAAAAAGCAACCCTCCTTTTACTATTCTTTCTTTCCTCACATCTTTCAACATTAAAAAAAGACATGCCAGTCAATTCCTGTTACTCCTAAATCTTTCAGTTACTAAAATTAAAGTGATATCTTCTATTATTTCCCTTGTGGTGAGTGGTAAATACAAAATTGGCTTTGGAACTGATGTCTGGCCAACATAATCATTGGAAATGCAAAGGCACTGATATGATACATGGCTAGTGCTGCAAGCTCATCTAAAACAGCACATTCCTGAAGACCATGTGGGGGCTGTCTTTATAATTCATCATGGTGTCCTGGACAATTAAAGAGCACTTCTGTTATTCTTTGCTTCTTGCATTAAGGTCCAAGTCAACCAGTTTATTTCTCTGGAGTGCTTTCTGATAAATCATCCCCAGCAGTTTCAATTTACCTCTTTCCACTAAGCCAGACAAATTTATACAATCCAGAAAACTTGAGAGGTTAAAAAGATGGTGGGTAAAATGGCCCTTCAGAAGTATTGTAAAATGGGCAATACTTCCAATTGCAGGGCTAACAGGAATTAATTTGACTCTCTGTGGTGTATAATGATTGGAGTTGAGGGATGAGGTTAGTTGGAAATCATTAGCAGGGAAGTGACAAGGAGAGAATTCTGAGATGTCCTAAATTAAATTACAGAAGAGGGTGGAAGGACGATATAAGAAAGGTTAATCAGTTAATAGCTATAGGACAAAACAAACACACTAGTGCTTACATTCCTGAATATATGCTGAAACTTTGAACTAACTTTTAGGTGGCTATTTCCACAATTACCTATAGAGAATAGCTCAATAGTGGACCACAATGCTCCACCAGATTTTGCTTACCCAGGAATTTTCTGAACTACTGCCCATAACCAATCCAAAACAGAACACTCTTCTCTCTTAGGGACTACCCAGGCACTAGCCCTGTTCCACCTTCTCCTGTCACCTTTATCTACAGCCAATGTCTATTCTTTCAAAACAATATACCTTTCTTCCTCAAACTTAATGCATAAAATAGCCTCGCAGCTCTGGAACAATAGAAATGATATCTTCTCCATCTAGACCTGGTGGTTTCAACTGCATGCCCTAGGACTTGTTCCTTTTTTGGGCTAGCACGTGGCCCAATGAACCCTTTCTTTCAGAAAGCTTCCGGCTGTGATGGTTTTCTGTGGCTGTTGTTTAACAGAAGTTGAACTGGTAGGTTATTCATATCACCTCCTCCTCAGCAAGAGATTTAAGTTGATTAAAAAATCACTGAGTGATTTGTAAGTACCTTTTAGAAACCACCCCACTATAGTTCTGAACAATTTTCAAATGTCTCCAACTTTCTAGTTTGGTAGTGGACAATCTTCTATTTGTTCCTCGTTGGGTAAATGGAACATATTCAGTATGTTTGTATTGCACTCTGGTCTTTTCATTTGAGCCAATGTACTCTGTGTTTAGAAAACCAAAAGATAACAGAAGTATATTATTTCAGACATGCATAAAAGTTGTAGAGTGAATATATAATGAATAATTTATGACTCAGCCATTTTATTTATGAGCATCCACAGAAGGCCCCCCAACCTGAATAAGCCTACCATGGTTAAAGAATATGTTGTTATTCTTTATTAATAAAATACCATGTTAAGGGAATTTTTGGCAACTGTCTAGTAAATTTATTTATTTATTATTTTTTTTAAATATATTTTATTGATTTTTTTTTGACCCCCTCCCTCCCTCCCACACATCCCCTCCCTCCCCAAAGTTTTGTGTCCATTGGTTGCACTTATATGCATGTATACAAGTCCTTCGTTGATCTATTTTCTCCCCCAGATCTTCCTCCCCTCCCCGCTGTAATTTGACAGTCTACTTGTTGATATACTGTCACTATATCTATCTTATGGTTCATCAGTTTATAATGTTCTTTATTATCCACAAATGAGTGAGGTCATGTGGTTTTTCTCTTTCATTGATTGGCTTGTTTCACTCAGCATGATGTTCTCCAATTCCATCCAGGTTGCTGCAAATGATGAGAAATCCTTCTTTTTTATGGCAGCATAGTATTCCATTGTGTAGATGTACCAAAGTTTTTGGATCCAATCATCTGCTGACGGACACTTCGGTTGTTTCCAAATTCTGGCTATTGTAGATTGTGCTGCTATGAACATAGGGGTGCATATATCCTTTCTGATTGGTGTTTCTAGTTTCTTGGGATATATTCCTAGAAGTGGAATTACTGGGTCGAATGGGAGTTCCATTTTCAGTCTTTTGAGGAAACTCCACACTGTTCTCCACAGTGGTTGCACCAGTCTGCACTCCCACCAGCAGTGCACGAGGGTTCCTTTTTCTCCGCAACCTCGCCAACACTTGTCGTTTGTTGATTTGTTGATGTTGGCCATTCTGACAGGTGTGAGATGGTACCGCATTGTTGTTTTGATTTGCATCTCTCGAATAATTAGTGACTTTGAGCATGTTTTCATGTGCCTTTTGGCCTTCCTTCTGTCTTCTTTTGAAAATATTCTATTTAGGTCCATTGCCCATTTTTTAATTGGATCATTCATCTTCCTTTTATTTAGTTGTAAAAGCTGTTTGTAGATGTTGGAGATTAAACCTTTATCAGTGGTAACATTTGCAAATATGTTCTCCCACACGGTGGGCTTTCTTGTTGTTTTGTTGATGGTATCTTTTGCTGTAAAAAAGCTTTTTATTTTGATGTAGTCCCATTTGTTTATTTTCTCTTTAGCTTCGATTGCGCTAGGGGTAGTATCAGTGAAGAAGTTCTTTTGGCATACGTCTGAGATTTTGTTGCCTGTGGATGCTTCTAGTATTTTTATGGTTTCCCATCTGATGTTTAAGTCCTGTATCCATTTTGAGTTTATTTTTGTGTATGGTGTAAGTTGGTGACCTAGTTTCATTCTTTTGCATGTATCTGTCCAATTTTCCCAACACCGTTTATTGAAGAGACTCTCTTGACTCCATTGTATATTTGTGCCTCCTTTGTCAAATATTAATTGAGCATAGTGATTTGGGTTGATATCTGGGTTCTCGATTCGATTCCATTGATCTATATGTCTGTTTTTGTGCCAGTACCAGGCTGTTTTGAGAACAGTGGCTTTGTAATACAGTTTGAAGTCTGGTAGTGAGATACCTCGTACTTTACTCTTCTTTCTCAGGATTGCTGTGGCTATTCGGGGTCTTTTATTGTTCCAAATGAACTTTTGGAGAGTTCTTTCTAGGTCAGTGAAATATGCTGTTGGTATTTTAATGGGGAGTGCATTGAACCTATATATTGCTTTAGGAAGTATGGACATTTTGATGATGTTGATTCTACCAATCCATGAACATGGTATGTTCTTCCATCTGTTTACATCTTCCTCTATTTCTTTTTTCAGTGTCGTGTAGTTTTCCGCGTATAGGTCCTTTACTTCCTTAGTTAAGTTTATTCCTAGGTATCTTAATTTTTTTGGTGCGATGGTAAATGGAATTGCTTTTTTAGTCTCTGTTTCTATAAACTCACTGTTGGTGTATAGAAATGCCATAGATTTCTTGGTGTTAATTTTGTATCCTGCTACATTGCCAAATTCATTTATTAAGCCAATTAGTTTTTTAATGGAGTCTTTTGGGTTTTTTATATACAATATCATGTCGTCTGCAAATAAGGATAACTTTACTTCTTCTTTTTCAATTTGGATGCCTTTTATTTCCTCCTCTTGTCTAATTGCAATGGCTAGTACTTCCAGTACTATGTCAAAGAGGAGTGGCGATAGTGGGCATCCCTGTCTTGTTCCTGTTCTTAGAGGGAATGGTTTTAGTTTTTGCCCATTGAGTATGATGTTGGCTGTGGGTTTATCATATATAGCTTTTATTACGTTGAGGTATGATCCTTGTACTCCCACCTTGTTAAGAGTTTTTATCAGGAAAGGGTGTTGGATTTTATCAAATGCTTTTTCTGCATCAATTGATATGACTATATGATTTTTATCTTTCAACTTGTTTATGTGATGTATCACGTTTATTGATTTGCGGATATTGTACCAACCTTGCATTCCTGGAATAAATCCTACTTGGTCATGGTGTATGATCTTTGTGATGCTCTGCTGGAGCCGATTTGCTAGAATTTTGTTGAGGATTTTAGCATCTATGTTCATGAGGGATATTGGTCTGTAATTCTCTTTCATTGAGTTGTCTCTATCAGGTTTTGGTATTAGGGTGATGCTGGCTTCATAGAAGGAGTTTGGAAGTGTTCCTTCCTCTTGAATTTTTTGGAATAGTCTGAGAAGGATAGGTTTTAGTTCTTCCTTGAATGTTTGGTAAAACTCTCCTGTGAAGCCATCTGGCCCTGGGCTTTTGTTTGCTGGAAGCTTTTTGATGACTGTTTCAATTTCTTCCCAAGTCACTGGTCTATTGAGATTTTTAGATTCTTCCTGATTGAGTTTTGGAAGTTTGTATTTTTCTAGGAATATGTCCATTTCCTCCAGGTTGTTCAGTTTGTTGGAATAGAGTTGTTCATAGTATTTTGTAACAATCCGTTGTATTTCAGTGGGGTCTGTTGTTATTTCACCTCTTTCATTTCTGATTTTGTTTATTTGGGTCCTCTCTCTTTGTTTCTTGGTTAGCCTGGCTAGAGGTCCATCTATCTTGTTTATTCTTTCAAAGAACCAGCTCTTGGTTTTGTTGATCTTATGTATTGTTTTTTTGGTCTCTATGTCGTTTATCTCCGCTCTGATTTTTGTTATTTCCTTCCTTCTGCTTACACTGGGCTTTTCTTGTTGCTCCTTTTCTAACTCTTTGAGTTGTAGAGTTAGATCATCTGTTACTATTTTTTCTAGTTTTTTGCAATAGGCTTGTAAGGATATGAACTTCCCTCTCAAAACTGCTTTTGCTGTGTCCCATAGATTTTGGATTGTTGTGTTTTCATTGTCATTTGTTTCCAGGATGTTTTTAATTTCTTCCTTGATTTCTCTGGTAACCCAGCCCTTGTTTAATAGCAAGCTGTTTAGTCTCCATGTGTTTGATTTCTTTGGATTATTTTTATTGCAGTTAATTTCCAGTTTTATGCCATTGTGGTCTGAGAAGATACTTGATATGATTTCTATCTTCTTGAATTTGAAGAGACTTTGCCTATGTCCCAAAATGTGGTCTATCTTTGAGAATGTCCCATGTGCACTTGAGAAGAATGTATATTCTGTGGCTTTGGGGTGGAGTGTCCTGAAGATGTCAATTAATTCCAACTGGTCTAGTGAGTCATTTAGGATTGATATTTCTTTGCTGATTTTTTGTTTAGATGATTTGTCGAAGGGTGACAGTGGGGTATTAAAATCTCCTACTATGATTGTATTGCTATTAATCTCTCCCTTAATGTCCTCCAGCAGTTTTTTAATGTATTTGGTTGCTCCTGTATTGGGTGCATATATATTTACCAGGGTTATTTCTTCTTGTTGGATTGTTCCCTTTATTATTATGAAGTGGCCATCATTATCTCTTGTTATGTCCTTCACTCTGAGATCTAATTTGTCAGATATAAGTATTGCTACCCCAGCTTTTTTTTCATTTCCATTTGCCTGGAAAACTTTTTTCCATCCCTTCACCCTCAGTCTGTGTGCATCTCTTTTTCTGAGGTGGGTTTCTTGTAGACAACAGATGTATGGGTCTTGTTTTCTTATCCAATCTGTTACCCTATGTCTTTTGATTGGAGCATTTAATCCATTTACATTTAAGGTTATTATTGATAGGTACTCATTTGACGCCATTTTTATTCTATACCCATGTTCCTTCTTCACTTCTTATTTCTTTATTTTTACAGTAGACCCTTTAGCATTTCTTGCATTGCTGGTTTGGTGGAGATAAATTCCTTCAGTCTTTTTTTGTCTGTGAAGCTCCTGATTTCCCCTTCAATTTTGATTGATAGCCTTGCTGGGTACAGTATTCTTGGATTCAGACCCTTCCTTTGCATGACTTTGTATATTTCGTCCCATTCCCTTCTGGCCTGATAAGTTTCTGTTGAGAAATCAGTTGCTAGTCTGATGGGGGTTCCTTTGTATGTAACTTTCTGTCTCTCTCTGGCTGCTTTTAAGATTCTTACTTTGTCATTGTTGTTTGCCAATTTAATTATAATGTGCCTTGGAGTCTGTCTTCTGGGATTCATTTTGCTTGGGACTCTGCGGGCATCTTGGATTTGTGTGGTTTTTTTCTTTTCTATTTCAGGAAAGTTTTCTGTCATTATTTCTTGAAATACTTTTTCCATGTCTACCTCAGTTTCCTTTCCTTCTGGAACCCCTATTATTCGAATATTATTTTGTTTTGTTATGTCCCAAAGCTCCCGTAGGCTCTCCTCCTGCTTTTTAATCTTTTTTTCTAGAAGTTGCTCTACTTGGGTATTTTTTTCCATCTTATCTTCTAGCTCACTGATGCGGTCCTCTGCTTCATCTAGTCTACTCTTGATGCTTTCTATTGAGTTCTTCATGGTAGCGATGTCACTTTTCATTTCTTCTTGGTTCTTCTTCAGTTCCTCATGGCTCTTCTTCATTTCCTCGTGGTTCTTCCTCATTTCTTCTTGGCTATTGTCAAATTTCTCTTCCATTCTTTTTAGCCATGCTATGATCATTACTCTGAATTCTTGCTCTGATAGGCTGCTTACCTCTGACTCGTTTACTTCCTTTTCTGGTGATGCCTGCTTTTCTTTCATATGCGGACTATGTTTTTGTCTCCCCATCTTTTCAGGAAGTCTGGTTATGTGGTATTCCTTCTCCTGCGTTGATTTTTGAGGTACAAAATACAACACTACCAGGTACAACACAAGAGGCACTTAACAGGAATGTATTTACAATATTAATAACCTCTAATAAAGGTGACCACTAGAGAAAGGCAACTTAGGGGATAGTTGAGAAGGAATAGAGGTAAAAATAAAATAAAGAAAAAATTTTTTTAAAAAATTAAAATTAAAATTAAAAAAAAAATTAAGTAAATTAAAAAAAAAAGAGGGATAAAGAGATAGAAAAAGAAGAAGAGGAAAAAAATAATGACAAAATGAAGTTGGAAAACAGGGAAAAAAAGAAGATGGAGAGAGAGACAGAGAGAGAGAGAGAGAGAGAGAGAGAGAGAGAGAGAGGGAGAGAGAGAGAGAAAGAGAGAGAAGAAGCAAACTAAAAGAGAAATGTGAAACAAACTATATATATGTGGAGAAAATTGCCAAAGAACAACCTCTGGACCCCGCCAATGCCAGTAACAATATTTGGAGATTAATACAAACTACTATATCCACTATTATTAAGTAAGGCTATGATATACAGAAGTAAAAAAAACAAACAACAACAGAGGATTTAAAAACAAAAATACAAAGCAACAATAACAATACAGGAATAAGCATAACATTTTCACTAAAAAGCATAAAAATTCACAATAATCAACCTTCACACAAACAATGCGAAAAGGATAGAGGGGAGAACAGATTTTTTTTTTTTTTTTTAACTAGTTAATATAGTGCAGAGATTGGTATTTATACACTTGGATCAGGGGTTGGAACTTAGGTCTATAAGTATAGTGAGAGCTTTAGCAGGGGGTATACAGAGAGAATAGAGGAAAAACTAAAGCCAGAATGGGATAGGATAAACTGTAGACTAAAGGGTAAAGTTTAGTAAGAGAGTGATAGTGTAAAGGTTGAGTTGAGATAGGGTTGAATGATGCTATAGTAGAGATTAAAATAGAATGAAGGTTACTCCTAATGTAAAATAAAGAAAAAATAAAATGGTACTAGAGAGAGAGAGAAAAAAAAAAAATAAATTTTTTTTAAAAATTGCAAAATAGCAGTAGTAATAGTGATGATAGAGATTGAAAAATGTAATAATTGAAAAGGTAAAATCAAGTAAGGAAAAAAGAAAAAAAATTGTTTCTTAAGTAAAAGATATGAAAAATGAAAATTAAATAAAAGATGTAAAAAATGAAAATAAAATAAAGAATAGCAAAATTAGCATAAAAATGACCAGTACTGGTCACTCACTTCCTCAGTTAATGTATTTGGCACATCTGATTCTCGGACCAGACAGTCTTGCAGTTCCCAGCTTTCCACTGCACCTCAGTTTTGTAAGGTAATCCTTAATTTTAAGTAGGCTATATCTTAGTTATTTGTGTCCATTTATTTTTGATTAATTAAAAGACAAAAGAAAAGAAAAGAAAAAAGAAAAAAAAAAAAAAAGGGCAGTTTGTAATTCAGCTCTTAGGTGTCAGTGTTTCTGGTTTGACCTCCCAGTCTTTTTGGTTGCTCTGGCCTTCTTTCTCTATGGCTCTAGCTGGCAGGGTGCTAGCTGGCTCCCAGACTATCTCTTCTGGCTCCGATCCCTTGTTTCCAGGAAGGGAATTTCTCCCTGCCAATTCCCCAGATATGCCCAATTAGGCAGACCTTCCCTAGTATTCCGAAGCTATGGGGGTGAAGGGGATCAGGCGCCGAGGTGTCCAGATGTTCCGCCCTTGGCGGGACAGCCGCGATTCTTAACACTCTGTCCCCTGTCCCCTGGCGTTTTTTTTAAAAAAAAATAAAATAAAAAATTCCCGCTTCTGGGGAAGCTTATGCCAAACCCAGCACTAGATGTCGTTGCAGCCTTCTTAGAGCTCAGCTTTGCGGGCGCTCCACGGAGGCGGGGCCGGAACTCTCCGGCTCCCAAAGCTGGCCGTGCCGCAGGACCGCGATCTCTCAGGCTTTCCCCGCAAACTCTGACCTTTCCGTGGGTGGCCGAAGAACTCCTTTGAATCCACGCGCCTGCGCCAACTCGGGCGTCTCAGCTACTGGATGGACCTCTCCGCTGTGGGCTTTCCCGGCCTCAGAGAAGCCACTCCTTTCTCGCAGCGCCGCCGCCGCTGACGCGGGCCGCCTCTGCCGCTGCGGGCCGCTGCCTGGCCAGGAAATTCTGTCCAGAGGATCGCTCCCTAGCTTGCTAGAGACCTTGGCTGCCCCTCAGCTGCTAATCAACCCTCCCTGAGCGACTCAGATGCCACTTTTATCTGTTCTGGGACCAGAGTCAGAACGAGTCCGACTGTTCGGTCGCCATCTTCAAGCTCCGCCCCTGTCTAGTAAATTTAAACTAGGGAAACAGCACATCTAAGCAGATCTGATGTTAAATCCATTCAGGTTTTAGATTATCAAATTAAGGCACAAACATACATTTTAAACTTCAATAATAAGATTATTTTATTATGTAGAGTTAATGCTTAAAGCAAATTCTACTTCATTTTGTTAACCATCTCGAATACTATCCCCTCTGAAAGTAATTGCCTTCTCTCTAACATTCCAAACCATTCCAAACTTCTTTGCTACATAGTCATGTCCACAGGCTAAATTTGTGAAAATAAATTTTATTGGTTTGACAGATCTTCTATGTCCTACGTAATGAACTTACTTTGTTCATTTAAGCTTTACCACCAATTAGAAAAAGTGAGAAACAAGAATTTCGGGTAACTTAAATCAGGTCCATACCCACTGAGCAGCTTGTCTAAGATTAGAAATTGAGTTATTCCACCATATCATGATAACCTTATGCAAACTTCCTAGGGTATCCTGTTTTATAGATGGATATCCAGGATATGGAAAGTCATGAACCAAGAAGGGAAAGGGTAGCTTTTGAATATACAGTAACTAAGTTTCTGTGAAATTTCCTACTCCACATAGTAAAAGAGTTGTAAGAAATTTTGTTTGGAAGAAGCACTGGATTTCTTTATATGGTGAAAGTAGGAAGTATTGGTAGGAGATTTCACATTTGTTTAAAAACATACAAACAAACCAAAACCTGCCATGACAAATCTATAATCCTTGCAAATCTTTTACTGAAGCCTCCACACTGCATATCATGGTAATAATGATTTAGGCAAACACCTGATGTCTCTTATTACAGAAATGTGTGGCATCAAGGACCCATTTTCAATTTGAGATTTTAAAGTAGGCATATAGGTAGCATCTAGATATGAATAAACATGAGTAATAGATTGAGTTGTCTAACAGCCAGCCTCAAGCAGAAAAACCAACGAACTTGAACAAAGAG
This sequence comes from Pipistrellus hanaki, assembly GCF_964339955.1. NCBI lineage: Eukaryota > Metazoa > Chordata > Mammalia > Chiroptera > Vespertilionidae > Pipistrellus > Pipistrellus hanaki. Next base: position 172,482,642 of record NC_140503.1, on the reverse strand, counting down.
TCTCAGCAGAGGGAGATTTATGTTATTCAGCTGAATTACATTCCTTTATAGACTGCTGCTGATGGGTTGCGGGAAAAGCAGCCATCTATCCGATTTAAGTAGACTGTGTGCTGGCACTATAGATATACCCTTAATTCATCATCAGAGTTGCTGTAGGCATAGAACTGGCTTTGTTCTCTGCCAGTCTCCTCCAGTTAAGTAAAAATGCCATTTACCAGAGTGTTGAATAAGTAGGAACCATATAGCACTATAATCAAGTTGCAGTGACGTTATGTATTTTAGCCTCAATATGGAAAGTGGTTAAATCAGCAGAGACTTACAATCTACAGAACTATGCTGACCTCTGACAGACACTCATAATTTATCAGGTAGTTATTATCTTCTATGTGTCAGTATTAATACTGCAATCTCTAATTTGTGTTGCATATTGTCGTTACAAGGCTAATACTCTTTTCTATAGACTTTCTTCAATTTTTTACAAGTTTGTGAAAAGTATTCTTATTAGATTTAAAGATCATAAAATTGCATAGGAGAGGTTATATGAGTCTCTCAAGATTACACAACTGGAAAGCAATAAACCTAGAATTAAAATACAGATACCCTGACTCCAACGCCAATATTCTTTCCATAGGGCTGTGTTAGGTATTCTGGAATGGAGTTAGAATAAATGGAATATATAATGGAGTATATTATGTTAGGTTCTAAATTGTGAGTATGCATATAAACAATGATAATAGAAAAAATAACTTCAAGCATTAAGTATTAGTACTTCCTTGAAGCACATCAAGTGTCCTAGTTATTCAAGTCATAGCAAAGAGGCATAGTTCTGCTTTAAAATAACCCATGGGCAGACTTCTCTCAATAGCTTGCAATCATTAGAAACCAGCCTTTCGTGCTGAATATTCATTGAGATTTCTGCATTCAGTCCCATGTTACTAAATGTATACAAAGTTGCTTGCAGGGAGGCCACACAATCTATTATATGTGAAAGCATTTTAGATCTCTTTTCCACAGATAGAGTCTGAGACAATTGGGAACATTTGTTCAGACATTTCAGTTTGGAATATTTTTAATTTTAAACCCCAAAATCAAAACCTTAAATAGTTTTTATGTGATACGAAATAGAGTTTAATGTTTTCAAAAAGTATACATATTGCCTAAGATTAGGCAGATCAGATGCTCCACATTTTAAACCATTAGTAATTCCGTCTCTGCATTTCCAATTCAATTGGCAGCACTGTCTTCACTGTGCTCTCCCATTACAGCGAGGCTATCTGTCAACATTTAACACCACATGCAGACACCATTCCACCTGCAATTTCAGCCTCAAATGACTCCATGTTAATGAGGAAGCATCAACACTTGAATGCAAAACCTCATTTAGGACATACAATGACCAGAATGATGAAATAATTCTTTTGTAGAAAATCAGTGGGATGAACAGAAAAGAAAAAAAAAAAAATACTTGTTCTGCCCAGTTAAACCAGAATCTCAAGGTAACCAGATGCTTAGCACATCAATAGACATTCGAATGCCTAATAAAAATATATAGCCCGGTTAGAATTTTGTGGGACTGACTTCATTTTTAAAAAAAAGAGGCAACTGGAACAAGTTTTAACATAGATTTATCTACAGGCAGAAAAACTTCAATTTTTTTTTTCTCGGTGCATAACATAATACACAATGTTGACATTCTTCCTGTTATCAACAAAGCATAATTACAATATATTAAATAAAACATTAATATGTTTAAAATATCTCTCTCTCAAAAATTTGAAAGGGAGTTGCAGGATTTTGATGTTTACAAATAAGCCAAAAATACCCATTCCATTTCCTTTTAATTGACCTCTGCAATCTCTCTAACTTTTTGACTTTGCCTAAAGCCAGACCCAAACAATATTTTATGTGTTCCATAATTCTTAATTCAGCACATATTAATAAAATATTTTATATACTTAATACTATGCCAGGCATTTGAGAAAATTTTTAAAAACATCACTTTTACTTAAGCTCACTCATCAGATTATATGAGGAATAAATGTGATCAAATTTACAATTGGTTAGAGTCATGCAAAATTACTCAGAAGGATGATGAGATAAAAAACACTGAAATCCAATTTTATTCCTAAGTTGATTTTCCTTTACTATTTCTATTTACTCTGCAACTTTTTGTTGCTTTGCTACCCATATTATGCATGAATTCAACAAAGCAAAGGATTTATAATGTTTATCTAAGCTATAAAAAGGTAATAGAGTGGTTTGTGTACATACACAAACACACATAGGCATCAATCTACAATCGTATTTGTATGACTGGTGATCATTTCTATAGTATATTAAATCCATACAAATCAATGCTTCTGTTTACTAAATACAATCACAAGTATCCTGAAAATAGTGGGAAAGATAAATTATTTTTAATTATAATGAAATACAGGCAGACATCACTTTATTTTATATCTCTGAATATACACACATATAAATGTATTGTATATGCACAAATGTATATAACTAATTTATGTGTGGACATATACCATATCATGAACATATATGTGTATATGTATGTTTGTGGGTATCTTATTTTTTTTTTTTGAGAGACTAATTCTTTCCTTCAATTTAGAGACTAAAACTTTGTTAAATAGAGTCTTGATGAAACTTAAACCAAAAAAAACGCACAAAACTAAGTGGTAGTAAATTAATGATGAGAAAAAGTTATGGCAAATCTTTTATCATAATTAGTCTTTCAATTACTACAACAATGGTAACTATTAATACCACTGACAATATCAACTGTATTGAAAGAATTCTCAGAAATAAAAAGAAAGCTCTCTTTCCCCCCTCTCTGCTGTAAGCAGCTCTTTGAAAGTGGATTAAGTAAACATGAGCCTTGTGCATTTGATAAATATGTATGTCTTATTTTTTCTTTCCCACTGCTTTTCACCCAGCTGCAGCTGGGACCCAAGCAATAAATACTATTTATTTATTTTAATAGTATGCTTAGTGGAAGTATTACCGATATTTCCTAAGCTTAAAAACATCCCAAATGCATTTTACTGTTAGGCTCAGCATTTTCATAGTAATTTACAACTTAAAAAGGGTAAACTCTATTACTCTATGTCAAACCAACAACTGGGTAAGTGCAGAATGTTACCCTATGAAATATGACCGAATTTATTGCTGCAGTCATTAATACATATTGATTCCATTCATAACAACCCAAAGGGAATTGTAAATCTCTGATGCTAGTGCTTGGTCTATTTCTCTCAGAGGAGCCCAGCTTGGCACTGCCAAATTTCAAGTAATATCCAATTAGTTCAGCGATCAATGCGGCTCATTTTCCTCCGGTTATTGTTACAAAGACTAGTCAGTGGCATGAACATCAAGATCTTGTATCTTACAATAAAATCTGAGCAACATGACTGCTCTTCTGCAAAGGTAACTGACTCCCATCAATCTTTGAGGTTGGACCTTTTCTATGTGGAAACATTTATTTCGGTTTTACTTCTGTAAGGTATGACACTTGAATTTACATCACTGTCATGCACTAAATAGTTTCTTGTAGACTCTTCTATTTCTGTATCTTACACCCTTACATTTTACATTCATGTTAACATGAATGGGCTCCATTAAGTCCTGGTATACATACTTGGCTAGTCAATTTTCAGAGTATAAGTTTTCTCTTTTTTATTGGACACCATTACACATATTAAATATATACAAATTATTTTGTTAATTATACAAAAAAAACACTCTACGACAAGCAAACAAATAAATATAATTTTTAAACTAAAACTGGTTTGGCTCAGTGGATAGAGCATTGGTCTGCGGACTGGAAGGTCCTAGGTTTGATTCCGGTCAGGGGCATGTACATATGTACATTGGTTGTGGGCACATCCCCGGTAGGGTGTGTGCAGGAGGCAGCTGGTTGATATTTCTCTCTCATCGATGTTTCTAGCTCTCTATCCCTCTCCCTTCCTCTCTGTAAAAAAAAAAATCAATAAAATATATTTTTAAAAATAATAACTTAAAAATAGACCATGTGGCTCGGACTTGAGAGCTATTCCATCAGAGGGCAGTTTACCCTCAAAAGGCATGTGTTGAAGTCCCAACTCCTAGTGCTTCAGGATGTAACTGTATTTGGAGATATGGTCCTGTGAAATGTTTAAGTTAAAATGAGGCCCTTAGGTTGGGACCTATTCCAATATATGTGTTATGATGACAGGGGCATAGGTGTTTGCACCGGGAGGGGTGGGGGGATCAAGAGAAGAGTCAGGAAGAAGGCAGCCATCTGCACACCAAGGAAAGAGGCCTCAGATGAAACCAACCCTGCTGGTACGTTGGTCTTGGAATTCAGGCTCCAGGAATGAAGGACAATGCATTTCTGTTGTTCAAGCCCACACGAATATGAAGTAAAATCATAGGTCTTTAAAGAGATGGCAGCTCATGCTACTTCCACACCAAGAAGTCTTTCTTCTACCAATCTCTTGTGTACTCTTCCCAAGAGGGATGATTCTTTTCTGATTAGTAGGACTTGAGAACCCTGGTTCACCTTTATTAGTGGGCAAGTTCACACAGCTGGATTTGCTTAGTTGTGCCTAAATATGAATTCTGCTCTTTCATATATGATATGTCTGTGACAAATAAACAATGTTAATTAGGTTTGGACTTAAGGGGTGCAGAGTCACTCATCTCCCTCAGGCTGTAACATGTGCATAAAATCCAGTCCCACAGATCTCTGCAATGGATTAATTAAGTACACTCCTGCCCACTGGCTGGTATTATTCTTTGTATAGAACAAACCCACAGACTCACATAACAAATGAGTGACTAGATCAAGGCAGGATTTAGTTATTTTGGAGTCTCTTGTTATATAACTCAATTCACATCATATAATTAAAATAATATACACTCCTAAATACAACCTAAAGCCCATAATGAAGACATTCTAAATGGAGGTAATGTAGTATCTTTTATTGAAGGCATGACAATGTTTCAAGTACTGTCAATTAGAATAAACAGGGGTTGGCAAACTATGGCCTGCAGAGCAAATCCTTCCCACATCTGTTTTATTAATAAAGTTTTATTTGAACACAGCCATGCTCATTTGTTTCTGTAGTTTATGGCTGCATAGGCACTACAGAGGCACAGTTGAGTAGTTAAAACAGAGACTATATATCCCACAAAGCCAAAATATTTACCACCTGGCCCTTTATAATAAAAATTTACTGAATATGTCATACTTTACATAATGGTATATATTAAAATTAATAGAACAGCCAGTAATACGTAGTAGGTACCACGAATGTTTAATGAATTGAATTGTAAATCTAACATAAATAGTTCAGGTAAATTTTATAGCTGGACATAGATTTTCTTTTCTTTTCTCTCTCCTTTCTCCCTCTGTCCCTTCCTCCCTCCCTCCTTTATCTTCTGCTAAGTACAAGAGAAAATATACTACCGTGTTTCCCCGAAAATAAGACCTAGCACATGGAAAGATAAGACATCCCCTGAAAATAAGACCTAGTGCAACTTTGGGAGAAAAATTAATATAAGACACTGTCTTATTTTCGGGGAAACAGGATAGCAGTGACTATTATCCTTGAAAAATAGAGAAACGGATGCCACCACAGGGAGAGATACTCACCTCAAGCAAATCAACAAAACAAGCTCACTAGGAATACCTGAGGGAGCTAGTCTCGGGGGAATCACTCACATACTATCCTACACTACCCAGCACATGCTCTTAAATACCCTCCACTTACTAGTACCGTTCTAGACATTCTGGTCCCCTTGTAATGAACGCAGTTATGTAAAACAATAGAGGGATAGCCATATAATACAGTCATTCCATGTGTTCAGGAAGCTACAGTTTAATACTCTCCAGGTAGTTTCCTGCAGATCCTGGGGAAGGGACTGGACTAAGGAAGAATTGACGCATGACCAGTAATATCTGGGTGATGTAGGGAAGGTACTTGCTTGTCAGTCACACCTGGAAACAGGTCATTATCCAAAGGAGTCATGGCCAATGCAAGCACAGGAGGATTTTATATCTGAACTCCAAAACAAGGGAGCTTCCTCTCTCTTGCTCTTTCTTGCTGCAGGCGCCTGACTCCTGGCTTCCAAAGCTTTCACACACTGCACTGGCCTGCATGGCCCAGGGCCATTTGGACCACCGCCGCATGCGGGCTGATGGACTGGAACTGGCTAATGCTGTGCCAGATCCAGTTCCTTCCTGAGCCTGGAACAGAAGCTCTGGACACTGGCTTAGCTTTTAGCTCTGCTGTATCCCCGGCTGCACCTCTTCCAGGACTGGACTAAGGGAATTGGGATTTTTAAAACTCAGAGATCAAATTCCATGCAAATAAAGCTTTCTACCACATCTCTGGGGGTCTCTGGAAATGCTTACTTCCATTAGTACCACAGGAACCCAATTCTCATTAGCAAAGGAGAAGGCAATCCATGCAATTCTCCAATAACAATTCTACCATTGATTTAATAATTGATATAAATAAATGCTTGTTTAAGTAGGAGTCACAGTTATTGTCATTTTTATGGACTCATGAAATGACAAATTTGTAGACTTACATGTTGTATAGGTGGTCATACAGAGAGCAAATTTGGCTCATGTATGATTCATCATTTCACGTTACACGACGACCTTCATATTTTTCCTGGGAAAAGCAATTAAAGATAAAGAGAGCCAGAAAGAAGAAGTAGGATTAAAAAATGGGAAGAATAAAATTAATAAGAATGTTATAGCTACAGTTTATTTTATAAGCCTGTCTGCAAATATAGAAGAAATAATTACTTCTTCCTAAGATGCTGCATCTTTTTCTTTTCTTTTTTTTTTTTTCAAAACAAATTAAGTCACAAACAATTTGTCTTTACTCTGCTGCATCATTTGGGTGTTTATTTTCCTACACGGATATATTAAGTTCTTGAGTCATTTAATTTTGAATAAACCCATTATGTCAGTTTTCATTACAGTGGTATGTATGCATAACAAATTGAACTTAAAATCAAACCAAAGAATCAAAAGAGATAAACACAGACAGGATGCCAAGTAATAGCCCCAAGGGAGCTGGCTGGCAGTTTGGCCATAAACATTTCCAGTATTAAAGAACAGGGAAGTTGTTCATCACAAACTACATACAATCATAATCAAATTGGGTATATTTAACCACATTCTCCTTATTCACATAGTCTTTGATTTTTACTACATGGAATGAAAAATTTTTGATATGTAAAAACTGTCTCTAGAGTATCCTTATTTGTTATAATCTGTTATAAATCACAGTCGTTAATTCAGTAATTTACAAACAATAGGAAAAAATCCCTATTTTTAACTGTATAAAACAGTATGGGAAATATTTAAATGCCACATTTAACAGCTCTGTAAAAATTGATGCATGAAAATTATAATTCAAAGCATTCTCTACCACACAATCAAAAAGTGCCTGTGACCATGTTTATCATTTAAATCACAAAAGACATGTACCATTCACATTGCTTTAAATTTACTTATATGCATCCAAAAGAATTGGGCTAGGGGAAGAAACTATTTAATTGACTATGAATAGCTTTCATTAATAAGGAAAATGTTGAAATTCAGAGTTAACTCATTCCAACTATATAGCAGAACATCATACTTGTTTTGATAGGTATAATTTCAATGCAAAAAATAAAAAAAAATAGATGGGTATTTTTTTAAAGACTAAAAATATATATTAACATATTATATTACAAATATATAAAATAATTTTATAATTATTAACATATTAACATTAATATTTTATAAATATATACAATGGGTTCTTTTTCTATTTTTCCCATTATATCTTTACTATATATCACAGAGGGGAGGAATTAAAAATAATATTTATTTGAATATTGCTCTTTATAAAATGAAATATGAATTTATAAATAAAATATTATGAGAAATGTAAAAATTCTGAAAAGTTCTCAAATGCAATTTTTTAGAAGTCACTACTTTGAGCCTTTTCAATAACTCATCCATGTGTTGGTTCACTGTGGCATCTTCCATCATTCTTGTGTAACACTTAGATTATTTCAATTTTATGTCTAAATATATTGATGGTGCAGAGAAGACAGAGGGAACCTAGGTAGTTAGGAATTGGGACCATGGGCAGTGAGGGTGGGGAGAAATAAAAACTGGGGAACCCAACTAGGTGGATTTACAAAGGCAACTCAACTGGGTGGGGAAGGAAGGGCTTGTGTGAGAGGCATGAATTTTAAAATGTATAGATATTGCTAAGACAGGCAGCATGCCGATAGCCAATCACAAGGCAGCAAGGTGTTTAAACCAATCCCAAGGATGTTGCTAAGGCAAAATTCTTTGAAAAGACCAATCAAGAGCTAGCAAGGCTGTATCCACCCCCTAGCTTAAAAAACCTCTGCCCTCTTGCTCTTTCTCTCCCCTGAGCTCACGTGGCTTATGGCAATGTGGAACTCTGCACATGGACTAATAGACTGTGACATGGAAAAGAAGTTCTGGACACTGGCTCCTGGAACCCCCAGCTGCACCCTTTCCAGGACTGGATTCTCTCACTAAACATTTTTGTCCACCATTTCATTCTTCAATTTTGTGAGACAATGAACTTGGACTCAGACATCCTAGATTTTAGTTTCAGTGCCCCATAAAAGGACACCTACATAAAATGTAACTGGCACCACCCGTCAGGAATCGGGCAGTTCTCCTATTATCCCATTTCCAGACACTGCAAATCTCTTTTAGCTCTTATGGCATTCTTAAAGTTGATACCATACTGAGCTAGAAGAAAACCATATCATGATAGTTATGGAGGATCTACTTTATTCTAGGCAGTATTGTAGACACTGAGAACAGAAATAAATAAAACCAATCATTCTAGTGACATAGAAGCATGTACTAACATCTATGTCATCATCGCCATCATCATGCATGCAAAGAGGTAAGGGTAAAATTAGAAAAGTAGGATGAAATGTGTGTATACTACTTTTTTGTTCTGTTCCTTTCAAAGCTATTTTCTCAAATTCATCTCTAGTAATAGAACCCTTTATTGTTTTATTTTATTTATATATATTTTTTTAATTTTTTTTTTTTTTACAGAGAGGAAGGGAAGGAGATAGAGAGTTAGAAACATCTATGAGAGAGAGTCATCGATCAGCTGCCTCTTGCACACCCCCTACTAGGGATGTGTCTGCAACCAAGGTACATGCCCTTGACCGGAATCGAACCCGGGACCCTACAGTCCTCAGGCCAATGCTCAAGCCACTGAGCCAAACTGGTTTCGACAATAGAACCCTTTAGACATTGCTAAGTAGCAAATCTTAGGCCTATTATAGTGTGTGTCCTTAAATTTCCAAACCTACTATATTTTGGATATGTTAAATGCCCAATAAATATTCACTGTTACTGATATTTATTTAAATGACTTGTTTATGTTAAAAAATAATGGTATGTATCAGAATAAGAAATGGGCAATATATGAAAGAATTGTTTAGCCCTCTCTGTCTTTCTAAACTTAATCACTGTCTTCCTGGAACATAATACTAGTACAGTGGTCGGCAAACTGTGGCTTGCAAGCCACATGAAGCTCTTTGGCCCCTTGCATGTGTCTCTTCCACAAAATACCACAGCCTTGGTGAGTCCATTTTGAAGAAGTGGTGTTAGAAGAAGTTTAAGTTTAAAAAATTTGGCTCTCAAAAGAAATTTCAATCGTTGTACTGTTGATATTTGGCTCTGTTGACTAATGAGTTTGCCAACCACTGTCCTAGTACATAGCATCTTCATCTTCCTAACCAGTCTCTTTCAGTCCTGCCTTCAGATCTACTCTTCTGGTGTCTCCCAATTTCTCTCCAGTTTCCAAGTAAGTTATTGGCATCCTTAAAATTGCAACTTGAAGTTATGTATGCCTTGAAATTGAAGGTAAGACTTCTGAAGGATATTTAAGTAAATTTCATTTATTCCTCACCTCTTGAAACTCCAAACAAGTCTAAATTAACATCTAATTTTGCAGCACTGTAATTTCAGGGGAAAATTGGTTTCAGAATCATTGTTCTTATAAATATACATCCAACCAAGTAATGCCTTGCCCTGAGAAAGTATGAACTGTTGAGCTGTCCTTGAACCACACTGATAATTTCTCTCGGCAATGACCTAAAGACAATGATGTGTGCTCTGAGAGGGGACTGCCACTTTTTAATCTGCCTGGCTTTCTGATCAGGCAAAATATAAATCATTTAATCAGTTACCAACTGATCATCAGGTACAACTAGTATAAATTTTCCTTCATAAAAGTTTCATCAAAGCTGGGGATGGCTGCACTGCCTTATTTTTGCTTGAGAAATTATAGCCTGTGAAGATTGGCTGGTAGTCATATGTGATTGATAGGATTAGAGTGGATGGCCTTTATGCAGAGGAGTTCAAGTTTAAATGGCCTTTGCAATGACCTCCATCTTCCCCTTACAATAATGCTCTACTTCACTTACTGCAAAGAAATGGCAACTAACTTTTTATTTTTCTGAAAACACTTATTTATGGCTAGAAAAAGAAATGGCAGACGCAATCTTCAATTCAGTAATTGTTTATTATAAGCCAACATATATGTATGTATAGACAGAAGACTAAAGAGAATCATAAAGCTCTATATAGGGTCACAACTGATGATTTAAAAAATAGATATGTTTAAATCATGTGTATTGTTATTGGCTATTTTGTTTCTGATGTAACATCTGTGGAATTGAAGGTGGAAACCACCTCCAATTAAATGAACAAAATGTGGATTCAAAAGCTTCTTTAATAAGACCACTAACTCATTGTCTTTTTTGTTTTTGTTATATTAAAACTATTATAATATCATAAAGGTGGAAAAAATTATCAAGCTATCATAAACATTACTCAGAATGAGAGAGGATAATATGAAATTCCAGAAGGAATGACAAAAGAGTCCTAATTATGAAATATTTATAAGACAATTGATATATCTCTGTCAAGTACTGGTCACATCAACAATTAAAACATAAGTCAGCTTTAACAAATAAACAGATAAGTTAAATTTAAGGAATATAACTTGAAGTAGCTTTACTTCACTTTGAATATATTTCAATTTAAAAGCTCCAATATTTCATAGTCTCAAATAAATAAGAACAGTAATCCCCACTTATCTATGAGGGCTATGAGGGCTATGTTCCAAGACCTTCAGTAGATTCCTTGAAACTGCAGATAGTACTGAATATATACTAGAGGCCTGGTGCATGAAATTCATGCATGGGCGAGTGTCCCTCAAACCACCCTCTCCAATCTGGGACAACCCTCTCACAATTCAGGACTGCTGACTCATAATCACTCTCCTGCTTGCCTGCCTGCCAGCCTGATCGCCCCCTTACTGCTTCCCTGCCAGCCTAATGGCCCCCAATTGCCCTCCCCTGCTGGCCCAGTTGCATCCAACTGTCCTCCCGTGCAGGCTATTTCACTCCCAACTGCCCTCCCCTGCCAGCCGATGACACCAAACTGCACTCCTCTGCTGGCCTGTTTGCCCACAACTGTCCTCCCCTGCCGGCCATCTTGTGATGACATCACACGAGGATGTGACACCACCGAGGCTTTTGTTATATAGTATGTTGCTGCTTTCCTATAGATACATACCTTTTCACTTAAAGGAAGCACTTTATGGCTTTACTTTGGCATATCCAAATTGCCACCATCACTACTCTTGCACTTTGGGGCCATTATTAAGTAAAATGAGGGTTACTTGAACACAAGCGCTTCTTCAGTCAATCTGCTAACAGAGATGCTACAAAGTGACAATGAGCAGGTAGCCTATACTGCATGTACATGCTACAAAATGCGTGATTCCTGTCCAGGGCAGGATGAAGCAAAACAGCATACATTCTGCTACCCAGAACAGTGCACAGTTTAAAACTTAAGAACTGTTTATTTCTAGAACTTTCCATTTAATATATTTGGACTGCAGTTGACCACAGGTAACCAACACCATGAAAAGCAAAACCACAGATAAGGGGGAAATTATTGCATATGAATCACTTTACACATCAATCCCATGCAGTTTAATTTAATGTCTTTGCTGAATTATAGTAAATTTCAAAGTGCGGCAAATAGGTATAGGAATTTGATTCAACTATTTAAAATTTCAGTTGAGAAGACTGGGAATAAGGTAAATGTTAAACATTTATAACTTTTGATACCAGTGTGGTTGGCCACAGTGAATTGGTGGAGGATGGGAAGTGAATTCAGGACTATAAAACAGAGGATGTCAAAACCAGTTTGAGCTTGATTTGTGTTTCTGTTTCAGGAGGATAAAACAATCCTTTTCATTGAGATGGATGTTATTGGGCTGCTGATTTTATTTAGCCTGAAGTTTACTGTTCATCATCTTCATTCTTCACTGTAGAGCTGTAAGCCTGTATGTGACAGCCCCAAGGAACTATTGTTTTCTTGGAAGTTTTGGGCTTTTACTGGCTGTCAGTGCTTCCCTCTTCTTCTAAATGTTGCACCATTCAGCTAGCTGCATAGCTAGGAAACCTCTAAGTGCAACCGATTTTTTAAATTCATGAACTAAGGAAAGGATGTCTGTTCATAGTCCCGTCATCCTTTCCAATATCTTATCCATTGATATGATATATGAATCCCCCCCCCCCCCATATCTCTCCTTTTCTTGAAAGTGATCAGCCTGGTTCAGACACTATCATTTCATAGCTGTGCTCACTTATTGAATTGTGGGGTCAAAGTTATCCTTTTATCCATTTAAACTTTTTGGTGGTTTCACATTGCTCTTAGAATTAAAGAAAAAAATCCTTATTGTACATATATATCCTTTTCTGGTTGGATCCCTCTTTCCCTCTTCACCTGGATTTCTTATCCTGATTCCATTCCATCCACCCTAACATATTTGAGTTCCTACCATAGTGACCTGAATCTTTCTTTTTTTTTTTTTAATTAAGGTATTATGTGTGTACATATCTTACCAATTTCCCACCCCCACTCCCATACATGCCCTCCCTCCTCAGAGTTTTACGTCCATTGGTTATGCTTATATGCATGCATACAAGTCTTTCGGCTGAATCTTTCTTGCTGCTGGGTTCTTTCATGCTCACTGCTACCATAGGATTTTGCATATCCTATTTCCTCTTTCAGTATGCCCTTTGCACTCAGCATCCTATAAATGCTTATGAACCTTTGTATTTCAGCTCCAATGTAACTTTCCAGGGGAAGGTTTCCTGTCCTTTCCTTTAAGGTCCAATGAAAACATTATAGGAAGAAATAAGCCATGTAGCTTTTCCTTGTGGCTTGCCTCTGGTAAAGTTTACATTTTTTCATGCTTACTTAATTAAATACACTTTAATATATAGTTTTACAAAAGACAGCTGGATTCTCAGATCTGCTTCTGCATTTAAGTTACTACAATATCACACATCATGTAGCTCTGGAAAACTCCACTTGTAATAAATGAGATTAAATATGTAAAATAATTTTATAGTATATTATGAAAATAATTTTGATCTTGCTAACCCCATGAAAGTATCTTAGGTATTCCATCAGGGATATCTAGACTACATTTTGAGAACCACTGGTATAATTTATCCTCCAATTCGCACACCTTTGAAATAAAAAATAAAAAATGCATGATAAATATTCATGCTAGAATTTTAAGCATAAACAGGAATTATTGCTAATATGTGTTAATGAATGGTTATAAAAATATGCCAATTAAAATGTTTCATAATTCAAAACAAATATGGGCTACATGGCATAGATTTTTTTACTATAATAAAAAGTTGGATACTTTTTTTTACTAAAATAAAATGTTGGATACTTTTTTAATATTCACAAGAGTTATTAACATAGTGCCTTATACAAAATAGGCTTTCAAGGAATATCTAATGAATGAATGAATTATTGTGTAAAGAAACAAATAAATGGAAACTCTAACTGCATGTTTCCCAGGCCTTATAGTCTGCTTTGAAATGGACTGATGAGAATACATTTATACTGCTACAGTTATTCACCATAATGTCCCCTTGTTCCCAATCACTTTACTTATCCAGTTATTACAAACAAATAAAGATAAAATCTATCAGACAGAATACAGGTCTACTACATGGTATGATTGGAGAGGCACAGAGCCTTTTACCCTGGAAAATTATCCCTAACACTGGTTTTATTTGAAATATATTGACCATTGTTGCTAAGAATTATCTTTTTCCTTTGTGCCAATTTTTCAATGGAAGTAATCTTAAAAAAAAAAAAAAAAAAAAACCAAAAAAACCAAAAAAAAAAAACTTTTCATTCTTCATTAAGGTTTAGAAACATAGTCTTATTCTCATATTCAACTACCAAGATTTTCTCCAAAATTGTTTGCATACAGATACACACACGCACACACATGCACACACACACACACACACACACACACACACAGCAAATAACACATAGAAAAGGTTACTTAATCCCTTACTTAATCAAGATAGAAAACTTCCTGAGCGTGAGATGACCTTAGATAATTTCACTTCCACAGAGATAACCTTAAACATAAAAGCATTCTTGAGTGTAATAACAGATTGAAGATAATAAGAAATGTTGAGGACAGAGACAGGTGATTTAGAAAGTTGACAACAACTAACTCACTAGACGCAGAACATTTTAGAACTATAAGTGTTTTCAATTTATTACTAGCTATTCCTATGTCATATAAATTTATTAGGATCATTATCAGTTATCAAGTCATATCTAAATGAAAACATTAAAAACTGAAAATGATCTTGAAAAATAATTTGTTAAATGATTAATTTACCTTATTTATTTCATACTGGTAAAAATGGTTTATTCATACTCTTCCTAAATATTAATTAGACATATTCATATTCTGTTTGCTATAAGGTATTCAAATATACAAATAGGCCAGATTTAAATATAAATAACAGGAGAGATGAACATAAATCACTAAAATATGAGGTGATAACGCAAAGCTTTGGTGGATCCTAGAGAATGGGGATATTACTTTTGTTTCTGATCATGTAGGGAAAAGAGACATAGATTACATACTAAAGAGAAAAAGGGATAAAGTAGCTGAATTTTTGTCTTGAAGATGAAAAGGACCAAGTAAAAAAATTATCCTCTGAGCAGTACCTGACTATAAGTTGAGTGAAAGGCTAGCTTCCACTGGGAGCATAGAGAATTAAAGTTAGTTTTCCATTGTATTGTTAAGAAATAGAGGTAGAAACATGGCTGACAGTAGTAAACGTTAAACAGAAAAGATGGTAAAATGCATATGAAAGCATAAGAAAATAATTCACAGAGATGTTGACCATCAGGTTAATTGAGAGACAGGAAGAGCAGAGAAGGTATTCAGCCCGGGATATATATGTGACTATAATGCATGGGTGGTAACCATAGTATGTTCAAGAAGTAGCCAAAATTTCAGCCTAGAATATGTCTTACTCATGTTTCTTTTTGTGCAACCTCTATTAGTTGCAGTATCTTGGCACATGCTTGAGAAAAGGTTATTAATTGAAGACTGCATGTAGAGTATGCATTCTGTCTCATGCTGGGTAGCAGTGGATGAAAGCCTGTAAAAAACAACTTATAGATAAAATACAGGGGCCTTGACCATCCAAACAGATTATACTTTATTACATTTCAATATAGTGTCATGAAAATTTTTTGAAAAATAAGTAAAATTTTAAAGAAATATTTCAGGAAGGTTTTTTTGTGTGTGTTTTTTCCCCCCAATACCAAGTTGCATTCAGGATAGTTGGGAGCAAGCATTTTCAAACTATAGGTGCCATTCCTATTAGGAAAAAAACAAAACACTTATCTGGAGAAAAAAACACAAGAAAGGGACCAGAAAACTGAATTTTACTGTTGTTTTTATTCCAGGCACTACAATACACACATTATGAACATTTTCTGATTACCTTCCCTTTCTCAAAAATCTATATATTTTTTTATTTTTTTAAGTCCTCACCCAAGGACATGCTGAGAGAGAGAGAGAGAGAGAGAGAGAGAGAGAGAGAGAGAGAGAGAGAGAAAGAGAGAGAGAGAGAAAGAGAATATGTCGTCTTCCCTATGTGTAGTGACCTGGGATTAAACCTGCAATCTAAGTGTGTGCCCTGATTGAAAATCAAACTGGCAACCTTTCAGTGCAAAAGATGATACTCAACCAACTGAACCACCTAAGCAACACTCAAAGCTTTTTTATCCACATTTTTGTATGAGAAATCTGAAGTTTGGATATGTTAAATAATGAAAGTTACATAGAGATTAAGAAGAAAGTGGAATTTTACCACAATTTTAAAGGTCATAGTATTTCCCAGCAACAAATTGAAAAAGGGAGCCCACTGTATGAGAGAACATATTTGCCAATGATACATCTGATAAGGGGTTAATTTTCAAAATACATAAAGTACTCATACAACACAACAAAGGAAAACAAGCAATACAATTTTTAAATGGGCAGAAGACCTGAATAGACACTTCTCCAAAGTGGACATATAGAAGGCCAAGATACATATGAAAAAATGCTCAACATAACTAATCATCAGAGAGATGCCAATTCAAATGTCAATGAGATACCACCTCAATGAGAATAGTTATCATGAATAAATCAACAAACAACAAATGCTGATGAAGATCTTGGGGAAAAGGAACCCTAGTACACTGTTGGTGAGAATGTAGACTGGTACAAGCACTATGAAAAACAGTGTGACATTCCCTCAAAAAATAAAAAATGGAACTGCCATTTGAATTAGTGATCCCACTGCTAGGAATATATTCTAAGAAGCCTAAAACATCAATCTGAAAAAATATATGCATCCCTAAAAAGCAGCATTATTTATAATAACTAAGATCTGGAAACAGCCCGAGGACCCACCAGTAGATGAGAAGATAAAAATACTGTGGTAAAACCCAGCCTGTATGACTCAATATTTAAGTGTCAACCTATGAACCAGGAGATCATGGTTCCATTCCTGTTAAGGGCATATGCCCAGGTTGTAGGCTCACTCCCCAGTAGGGGTTATGCAGGAGGCAGCTGATCAATGATTCTCTCTCATCATTGATGTTTCTATCTCTCCCTCCCCCTTCCTCTCTGAAATCAATAAAAATATAGTTTGAAAAGAAACTGTGGTACATATACACCATGTAATACTAGGCAGCAGTAAAATAGAAGGATCTCTTACCCTTTGAGATAGCATGGAGGGACCTGGAGAGCGTTATGCTAAGTAAAATAAGCCATTCAGAGAAAGACAAGTTATCACTTGATCTCACTTATATATGAAATCTAATGAACAAAATTAACTGACGAACAAAGAACAAAACATATCCAGAGAGACATTGAAGCATATAACAGACTGCAATATTTCAGAGGGAAGGGGGGGAGGGGTAGGAAGTGATTAACCAAGAATTTATACTCATATCTGCATAAGGCATGGATATAGACAATAGTGTGGTGAAGGCCTGGGGAGTGAGAGTGGGGTGCAGAGGGCCAATGAGTGGTGGGCATCTGTAATACTCTCAACAATGAAAATGATTTTTTTAAAGGTCAAATTATCTCTACAATAACAAAAGTTACATTCTGGGAAGCAATGACTTCAAAAAAGCTGGTTAGAAGAAGGTTTCATGCCCTCGCTGGCTTGGCTCAATGGATAGAGTGTCTGCTCACAGACTATTCTTGGGTGAGGACTGGCAGAAAACAGAAGAAGAAAGCTTTATGAAAGAGCAAGAGTTTGAACATCAGTGTTGCAGATGAGGAGGGTCGTGACGTCTTGGCTATACTTCCCATATAGCTGTGGAGTCCATTTTTCTCATCCCTGGGATATGTGCTGGGCCTGTAACTGCTTGGTCTTAACAGAAATGAACCTGCATATCCTCCTAGTCTCTTGGAGGGCTCACTGTGAGGGAAGCCAGCCACCATGTGGAAGTCCTGACTCTCCTGAGATCAAAACAGTTTGAGAATGCCAAGTCACTTGGAGAAACCCTGCAGAAGGAGATGCCATGGTTGGAGAGAGAGGTCAAGGTCACAAAGTAGCAAAGCTCCAGACATGTGAGTGAAGAAGCATTCTTGCAAGTGGATTTCCAGCCCCAGCCATGCCAGTGATACCATGAAGATGAGGTACAGACTGCCTAGATGAGGACTTCCCAAAATCCTGACCCCCTCCCCCCCCAAATTGCAAATCAAAGTAAAATAATTGTTTTGAGCTGCTATATTTGAATAGCCAGGGAAAGCAAAAGCCACAATGCTGCTATTGACTATTTTTAAAATGACATATCAAATGTTGCTGAAAATACTTAAAAAAACACTAGAGACCTGGTACATGTAATCCATGCATGGGTAGGGTTTCTAGGCCTGGCCAGCAATCAAGGCCAATCAGGGCCTTCTGGCTGTTGGCCAGGGCCTCCCTTCCCCAGATGTCAGCTGCTGGTGGGGGTCTTCCTTCATTCTAATCCACCCCCTAGTGGTTAGCACATGTCAGAGCAAGCAATTGAACTCCCAGTCTCCCAGTTGAACTCCAGAGGGGACACTTTGCATATTAGTCTTTTATATATATAGATTAAGTCCTACATGGATAATCTAATGATTGATGATATGTTCAATCAGATTATTGCAAAAAAGTAACATCACATGTACATGTACACACACACACATAGACATACACCAAGCAAACTGGGGGGGAAAAAAGGGTAAAAATAAAATGAAATGTGAGGATAGAGAAAATCTCTAGTAGTTAGCGCTGATCTGTCAAATATGACTCATTCTGATATTCACAGTGCTTTATCTCAAAGGGTCATTTTTTTTAAATCCTCCTCACCTCTGTGGGAATCTCTTAGTCCCCATGATCCAACTTCAGTGGCAGAGCCCACAGTGAGGTCAGTTAAAATCAATTCTCAGATAAAATTCAACCAACAAGGAAAGGCTTCAAGGAAAGGAGAGAATGATTTGACAAGGTTTTTATCGGAACCTCTCCACACTTCACACATTCCGGGCCTTGCAATGTAATAAGCATTTGCTAGTCATCCTGGGGAATGCTATTTTCTCTCCTCTCAGCTGGACCCAGGAGTGAGGTCGAAATGCTTTGTCTAAATATCTCCTTGCTCAGAGACACTGATATTAGGCTGTAAACTAAAAAAGGTGCTGTGCTTTCAGAAAGCATTTCACCACTCATTGTTTCCTGCCCATAGATAATTCTGAGGAAGTATGCTCATTGATTTATGCCAGCTCTAAAAGCCTCAATTCTCCTGAATTATTCTAGTGCATCTCAAGCCAACCAATTCTAATTCATTTCTTTAATCTATTAACTACATAAGAAGTTTTTGGTCATTTCAAAATAGGATTTTTCAAATCTATAAAACATATGTTTAAATCCTCATATCTACTCTAAATACTGCGTATTTTAACATGATCTGTTGATAAGTGCTATGGTACGTCAAGTGGAATTAAATATATGTGTGCTTAGGGCATATAGTGTGATCTGTTAAGGACCCTTAGTGTCCCTGACAGCACTTTTTCCATTTTATCTGGGCATTTGTTTCTTAGCTGTCTTCAGTGGTGACACTCAATCAGCATAAGATTCTAGTAAACATTTGACTTTAGATACTAACAGGTATAAGTCATTAGTGCTCCACAGCCTGGGAAATGTGGAATACTTTAAATTGGCATGATTCCTCTTAGTTTCTTTCCTAAAAGTTTGTCATAAATATCAGCAATTGACAGATCTTGTTTTTCCATAGATGTCCTTCAGCAAATATTGAAATATGATGAGCCATAAAACATTACTGGAAGTGATAGAGCACAATAATTCAAATAGGGCAATTTTCACACTTCTTCACTTCTGCCTCGCTCTATCTATTACATGTAAATGAATTTGTCATGTTAAAAGATTGCAAATCCATAAGCTCAGACTACTTGTGAAAGAACTGACTTTTTACTTATGCCAAACCAAGAAATGTAGGTGAAGATATGATCTCAGGCTGATTTGTACTCATATGTCCCCTGTACTTTAACAGTATCTGGCCCATGGTGGTTGCCATCAATAGTTGTTAAATTAATTAAGAATTCAGTAGATGTTTTAATTTTCTATATATATATATATATATATATATATATATATATATATATATATATATATTATTGGAGGGAAGGTTTAAATAATATAATTGTCTAGAATGCACCTTCCATTCCTCAGTAGGTAGTCAAAAAAATTAAACTCCTGCTTTTCATCCCTCGAATATTTAGGATCCAAAACTGGGGTAGACAATCTATTTGGTCACAGATGAAAGACTTACAGTTGAAACAATGAGGGAAGTTTGAAAAAAAAAAATGTTTTTTAAGATTCCTCTAGCTTCTTTATTTATTTATTTACTTACTTATTTATTTATTTATCGTTTATTGATTTTCAAAAAGAAGAGAGAGGGAGAGAGAGAAATACTGATGTGAAAGAGTGTAACATCGATGGGATGCCTCCTGCACACCTCATATCTGGGATGGAGCCAGCAACCAGGGCATGTGCCCTTGGCAGGAATTGAACTAGCAACCTTCTCTTGCAAGGGAGGACACCCAACTGAGCTACACTGGCCAGGGCTTGCTTCTTTATTTTAAAAGTAAGGAAACTGCTCCCTAAGTTTTAGAGCCTCCTATATAAATGCAAGGCTGAGTTTTGGAAACACTCAGCACTTCCCCCACCACCCCCTCCCCTGCCGCCCAGTGGTCTCCTGGTCCAGACTGGCCAAACTTCCTTCTTCCACCCTGATATCCCCCCTCCAGGCCCTTCATCGAGGCACTTGCTGTTCAAAGGGGTTGGGAGGAAGCCTTAGGCAAGGGCAGACTCTCCTCCCCAATAGGGTGAACCTTATTTTCTCTCCCAATCTGTACACAACCTCTTGCATATCTTCAGGTGATGTCTGGTGAGTTTTAGAAAGAAGCAAGAGAAGCTTCCTTTAAAGCCTGAGATTATGTTTGAGGGGGAAATATTGCCTTTTTAAAACAAGTAGTTAATTTTACCAGCTGTGAACAGGACACTGAAATAGTTTTTAGATTGGCCTTTTCACTGTTGTGCCATTCAGAAGCTGTGTGATTAAACTCCATGAATTTTAAAGGATCATTCCTGATAATATCTGGCATTTAGCATGCCTAAAGGGAAGGGAGGGAAGGAGAGGGGAGGGAAAGGAGGGGAAGCGAGGGGAGGGGGGAAGAAAGAAAGCTGAAACTTTTTCTTTTTGTTGATATTCTCCCCCTGTTAGGTAGGAAAGTGGAAATCAACAATGCTAAAACTGGAAGAATTGTAGTCAATGTGCTCTAGGCCATGTGGTCATCCCTGGAAGCAGGGACAAGGAGGAAGATGGAAAGTGTTGCAAGGACATCACAAAGAACATGTCAACATTTTTATCCTGAAGTTTTATCAAAAATTTAAATTCTGGAGATTTTGAAAATCCAAGCAGAAACTGAAAATATACTATATATATATTTTTTATTATTACATACAGTATATTATGTGCTATACATTCTACATTATATGCTTCAAACTATATGTACATAACACAGAACTGTTATTAAAAACCCCACTGGTATTTTATTTGGGCTCAGCATTGGAATGGCCATGGCTCTGTACATTGGTGAGTTGATTTCCACAAGATCAGGAGAAACCTTTTAGATTTGCAATTGCATATACTATGCTTCCTTGTTACTTCCAAGGAACATGTTAATTCCCAGTAATTTATTTTGAAATAGGAAACATTTCTATTAGGGGAGCTTTTATAAACCTGGGGGCGGGGGGGGAAGGATATGGGAAAATAAAGTATGGAAGAATAGAAAATGTATTTATATGTTTATAAATATTTTATCATGTTATATTTACACTTATTGTGATATTAATATTCAGTTTATAGTTTGTGAAAGGCAGGATGAAGAATAAGAAGAGCTGTATATATTATATTTGAATGTGTATATATTTATTCATATGTAAAAAAGAATTTTTCACTCCTGTGATCTTACCTCAAGTTTTTCTTTCTTTGGTAAGTTAAAAATATACTATGTACCTAGTAACAAAGGAGAAATGGAGAAATGGAGTACAGAATTTTGCCAATTCTGAAAAGTAGCACAATAATTATAAGTAAGAATATAATTACTATAATCAGTGTTGCACTGTATATAACTCATGAGTTTTCCCATCTGAATTCAAGTTCAGAGAATAAGGCATTGAAAATCTTATAAAAAGCCTTAAAGAATATTAACCACTGAGTAATAAGTAGATGAATCTGTGGCATTTTCCTATGTATATGCATGTCTTCCTCATTCGACTTTAAATAGACACATTTAGGTGATACTTAGAAGAAATATCTGGTGTCCCGGTTTCCCAGTAGTTTGGCACAAAGATGCAAAAGTTATCTCATAAACTCTTTTTGTTTTGGACTCTAAGAGTCACTGTATCAGGATACCTTTCTATAGTACCAAGTGGCAGCACAGAATCTTTAAGAAAGAATTTATAGCTGGCTATAAAATTATTTTAAGTTCCCCTAAAGGATAACTTCTGACAACTTGGAGCATAAAATTTCTGACAACTCCAATATATAGCAAGGAAGAAAAATAAAGAGATGAAGAGATAGGTAGGCAGGAAATTGATAAAGGGTAGAAAAATGATAAATTATAGATAGATAGATAATAGATAAACAAATAACAGATGACATGTGCGATATCTGTGTGATTTGTGACATATTTATTTATGAGAGTCTTCAGATAAGAATTAGAAATAAAAATAATCAATTCAAGGCCAAAGCTTTTTGATGCTATGTTAAACATAAATACAGAGAGGTTCAGAACTACAAGTATTTTTTAACTTTATAATTCATATGGCTTTTGCAAATAAAAACAAGATAATATTTATTCAATCCAAACTGTTGTGTTAATATGAAGATAGTGCATACTAATACATATATATATATATATATATATATATATATATATATATATATATATATTCATCTAGTGCCACACCCAGGGAATAAAAATCATTTGTTATGAGTCAACTAAAAATTCCCCCTTTTAAAAAATATTGATTACCCTAGAATAATCCATTGACATTTGTCATAGTCTTATTCATAATAATTCAACTCAGCAGTAATATAATTTAGAAAATGGTCACTAGGCTTTGGCTGAAAATGAATCCATTTTTAGCATGGATTCTAGCATTTCATTTTATTTTATTTTTTAAAAATATATTTTATTGATTTTTCTTACAGAGAGGAAGGGACAGGGATAGAGAGTTAGAAACGTCGATGAGAGAGAAACATCGACCAGCTGCCTCTTGCGGGGATGTGCCCGCAACCAATGTACATGCCCTTGACCAGAATCGAACCTGGGACCCCTCAGTCCGCAGACCGACGCTCTACCACTGAGCCAAACCGGTTTCGGCAAGTTGCCATTCTTTCGTTAACTCAAATATTTATTTAGGAATCAAGAAAATATAATAATACAGCATTTTTAGTTATAAAGACATTTTTAACTGGAAATAAAAGTATATTTTATTAATTAACTTTTTATGACATATTTATAGAGAAACCCAAATTTTGGACAAGATATTAAGTATGGCTTCATTGAATCCCATGCTAGTAGCCTCAAATATTTTCCAATGGGAAAACCTCTTTGAGATCTCTGAAAGAAGTGTTTTCATTTTTAAGAAGACCAAATTTTATTAGATATTGTGAATTGTAGTTATAAAAGTTGGAAATTCAAATTGCAACAGCAAGTCAAAATGTCATATTCTCTTTATTCTGATAAGGACTTATAAGGAAGTCCAACTAGAGAAAGCATAAACATGACTATGCTAAATGTTTGGTTTAAAAAAAAATCCAAAATATGTACTAAAAATTATTTACATGAACTAATTTGATGAAAAAAACAATTAAAAAACTAAAGACAAAAATAGATTCAATGTATTTATGATCTGGTCCAAACTTTCCCACTGACTAGTTGTGTAATCTTGGGCAAATCACTGCTAATATTATATTTGTTCTGTTAAATGAGGGACTGGGGCTTTAAGGACCTTTCAAGTTCTAAAATTCTATGAATTTATATTTTGAAAAGCAGCAAATATATGTAATTGGAAGCTCAGTTTCTTTATCATTTTTTTCTACTCACCTATCACACAAACATAATGTTAAGAACAATTAAAAAACAGACACTTGAAATGTAATATCATGTTGCCTTTCCCATATAAATAGCCTAAATCTCACTTATAGAAACATATATCTCTAGGGGTTTTTTTTATATGTATACCTTTTTATTGATTTCAGAGAGGAAGGGAGAGGGAGAGAGATAGAAATATCAATGATGAGAGGGAATCATTGATTGGCTGCCTCCTGCAGGCCCTCCATGGGCAATTCAGTCTGCAACCCTGGCATATGGCCTGACTGGGAATCAAACCATGACCTCCTAGTTCATAAGTCGATGCCGGCTGGACTCTCGTTTTATACAAGCTGTGATAGTTCTTGCTTATTCCCCTACCTCTTCTTTTGTCTGCTTTCTGTCAACCTTAGGGAGAAGTTCACATAGAAAGTTATTTACCTTACAAGAGCAAACTACTATAACTTCAACTGCGTGGCTGAATAAACTTTCCTCTATGCTTCTTTCAGGACAAGGAGGCTGCATAACTACGTACGAACCTGTCAGTTATTTTAGGTGCCATGCAGATGTATACACGTGGACAATGGTTAAATGTACTTGTGAAAACCTACAGAGTAAATTTCAAGAATCTTCTTCATTAGCAATGTGTCACCATGAGAGCACTTACCAGTTTTCTAGTTCTAAAGTAGACGTGAAATTGATTAAAAACAGCAGGTTGAAATTCAATCAGTTTTCACCCAAGTGATTTTTTATAATGTTATATTAAAATATCCTATAGGGAATGTAATACATTGCATAGAATCCATCCCCTTATTCTTAATATGTGTACAGTATATTTAATTATCACAACTTTTCAAAAATAACAGAAAACTTGAAAAGTAAACTTGCCTTACTTAGTGAAGGAACTGTCAGAATCTCTATCTTCTAATTCCAGATCAGTTTATAACCTCAAGCCTATACTCTTGCATTACATTCCACAGGTACTAAAACTTGGGAAAATAATACTGAAAGTACTAAAACTTGGGAAAATAATATTCAATTTAGTATGAAATATAAGTCATTCTTAATTTCATACTAAGAACAGAGTTCTATATTTGACTTTCTTTTAACAGTGCTGTACCAACTGAAGCATACCTTGCTAGCCGCCTGGATAGGAAGGTACTGTATCTTAGCAGTGAATGACACCTTACATTAACTTATCACAGACATTGAGTGCCAAAACTGTCACTGTACAAGAGTGTGTTTGTAGCCTTGAGTCTATTAACTCAAATTGTCCTGGTCTCTGGAAATAACAGAAAACACAAATAAACAATTCTTCATTGGGGTTAAGAGCAAAGCAGTTAATTGCATCTGTCATATAGAAGGTGAGAGAACCAGAATATCATAGTTCAACATGAATACTCCCTTCTCTTAATAAAACAACACACCTTGATATTAGAATGTTGTGTAATATTGTCATATGGCTGCTCCAAAATGAGTCAAACTTTTGCAAATGAAGTGACATATATTTCTTATCAAATCAGCTGCCCAACAAGAATTTTTAGAGGTTTTTTCATATTTCTTTTTGCAAGTCTAAAAATCATATGTATACCAAAAATATTAACTTTTTCTATTTATAGCAAAACTTCTAATTGAATTATAAAACAAAGATTTCACTCTATGTGAATATATATCCATGATATATTATTATTCAGTATAACCTGAATGTACATATAATGCCTCAATTACAATAAGAGTTTATTTCTTAATTATGCAAAACTCAAAATGTATCCCACTGTTTGGTGGGCAGCTCTCTTCAAAATGGCTATTCTGGAGCCTGGACTCATTCCATATATATATGCCATGTTCTACAACTGGCTTGTATCAGCCTGTAGTACTTTCACTTACTACCTTCAAGAGGTCATAGACTAGGAGTACCTATTACAGCATAAGAATCAAGGAAATCCCTCTCTGAAACAAACAAAAACCACAAGAAAATATTATTTTTACAAGCATTTACCCTCTCACCCCTTAACTTCCCTCTCTTAATTCACTTGATATGGCAACATAGTAATTTTATGTCCCCATTGCCAAGGCAGGTGCGATGCGATTGGTGGTGGTGGTAGTGGGGGGGAGGGTGGCACCATCACGCCACAATAGCCCTGCTGAGGGAGGCCCAGGCTACCAGCCAGTGAGACAATCAGTCAGAGGGCTCTGCAATGGCCCCAAAGAGGGAGGACCAGGCCATGGACCAATGGGCTGCAGTGGGTGGGCCGGGCCTCCCTCTGTAGGGCGACTGATCATGTGGCACCTGGACCACAAGAGGGTTCAGACCAGGCTGTGGGACCCCCTCCTGCCCCAGCCAAGTGCACAAATTTTGCCTCTAGTTCTCTATATTAAAAGATATTAAGACACGTATGTAAAGCATAGCATATGGAATATAGTCAATAATTTTGTAATAACAATGTATGGTGCCCAGCGGGGGGACACTTTGTAAAGTATGTGATTGTATAACCACTAAGCTATACACCTGAAACTAATACAAAATAAATAAAATAAAAGTAAAAATAAGAGAATAATAATGACATAAGTTACAGAAATTACTCTTACTTGTTACCTTAATATGTATTTGTGATTCTATTTGAAGTTCCTTTTACTATATATCTTTGGCCATAAATAACTAATGTTCAATGAGTTATAGACAAAGGCTGATCAATTATGAAAACTTTATTCCTATGAAGAACTGTGCCTATTGGTCTATTACCAATGCTGCTATTCCAAATACTTGGAACTTTAAAAATACCACCTTAAGAAAAATGCTCCTAAGAGAGCAAGTGTCACCTTGATCTAAAAACTATTTATTCACATTGATTAATGCAGATATCTGTCTTTATCCTTTCAATCTTTTAATGTCTGCTACAAATAGTATTCTGGAAAATCTGAGTTCCTATCATAAACCTGATTTGATATATATGGTGATTGTATCTTTGCAATAATGTATTATGGAATCTCTTTTTTATAATGTACTTTTTATTTATCACCAACAACAAAAGACACGTGTTTTATTATATAATCACAAAGCTTAGTCCTTTGAAGTGGAATTTCAATTATTCATAGTATACTATAAAAATGTTATTCATGCCTCTAATTATCAGTAGTTAATACTATATACTGCTGGATGGATAACAACTTACATGAAAATCTAATTATGCCTAAAATTAATAAAATCATAATTAATTTTGCAGGGACCTAACAATAATAAAATCACCCAAATGCATTCTCAGGAGTTGAATACTTCAGATTATTAGAAAGAAGAGATGTACCTCTTGTTCATAATAGAGAAAAGAAAAAGAAAAATTACATAAATATATAAATGTTTTTTACTTAGCAAGAAAAAAGATAACTAAGATTATAAATTTTATGAATTTCTGTGGTTCTGTGTGAAATAAATGGCTATATGCCTAACTCTAAAAATCATTTTTAGGCAATATATAAAGATATTTCATTACAAATATAATCATTAAATTGTGAAATAAATAGTGAATTAGAATCTAATAAAAACAAACCATCTTAAGGAATGTTAGTTGCCTTTGAGAAATTTTATATTCTAGTTCTACATAGTGTTTTATTATTTTTAAAAAGAACATTATTATTTTAAATCTAATTCGTATTGGATATTATTTATAGTAAAGTCTAGTAATATAAGGAGAAATAGATTGCTTTACAGGTTGAAACCAAGTGAGAATCTTTGAAGTGATTAACATATAGTTTGCAGATCAAATAAAATTATACTGACATGAATTATTTAAAAAAGTGGATGAAATAATTAATTAAGACATTATTTTTAATAAAAGTAAATTTTAATATATTTCCATAATAATAAAAAGTTATTATAATGTAATCATTCTTTTGAGGAATCTCAATAATTCAAGAAAGTCCAAATGGCTCCATTCATCCAAAAAATTAAGGTGGTATTTTTTAAAGAATATTTTGAATAATTCTTCATTAGATTTTTTCTTTTACTATTTTTGTATTTCTAAGCAAGTCCATTTAATTTCTCTGAGTCTTGGGTTCTTTCTTTGCAAAATAAAGTTAATAATAATAATAAGATATTGTAAATAGGTGGAAGTTAAATAAGTTGGATTAAGTAAAAAAAAAAAAAAATTAATACTATGTCCTTGTTGTATTTTAGGTAACGCTTAAGCCACAGGACTTAGTATATTTATCAAAGGAAAAAAAGGAAGGAAGAAAGGGAGGGAGGATGGAAAGGAGGGGGAGAGAGAAAGAGAGGGTAGAATAAAAGTAGGGAGAGAAAAAGGAAAAGAAATAGGTAGTCAAAGGAAAGAAGGATGTTTCCTTAATTATGAGTGACTACGGGAAATAGGATGTATATAGAATAGCATATTGCATCCAAAATAAAGAAATGGAGGAAATCTGAGGTGTTTATATATATAAGAGAAAGTGCAGATGAGTTAAGAAAGGAAAAGTTAGATTAAAATATGTTGAGAACTATCTATATATATAGAAAAGCCCAGCAATGGAACGGCTGAACGACCAGAATGACTAGTGGTTATGATGCATACTGTGGCAGCCAACCAGCCTGATCAAGGCCTAGAATGGCCCCCACTCTGCTGGTCTGGGCCCCAATCGGTCCCCAAAACTCCAACCAGGGGCGGGCCAGCCGGCTAATCACCTGTGGCCCTCTCCCCCACCTGCCTGGCCTGATGGGCCCCCATCAGGGCAGGCCAGCCAGACCCCACCCATACACGAATTCATGCACTGGGCCTCTTGTAAGCATATAAAAGGTTTGCTGTTGAGATATGGAATTCTTAGATTATTCATTCTGTTTCCTTTATCAGTTAAGTCAGAATTTTTGTAACAGTTATCAATTTTATTGGAAATACATATATCTCTTTAAATATCCTCCAACCACCACATCTCATAAGGATTTATAGGCATACTTTTCACCCAGAGTAATAACAAATCTTGCCAAGAGGAAATTGTTCTATTTTAGGTCAGGTAAAATAATACTTGAAAGAAACATTATATAGAAATTTCAGATGTTAAAAATAACCTTTCAAATAAACTATTCAAAAAGGAAATACTAGTAATCCCATAGTTCCATGTGGTAAATGAAAGAAAATGTTAGAATGTTTCCCTGAATACTGAGCCTGCATCTTTGGAGGCTGTTGAGAACACAATCATTGTGAGATATTGGTAACACAGGGCCAAACTGGTAAAAACATCTGTGAACTAAGAGACATTTGAATCAATGTGAAAGGCTCCTATTCATACTAGAAATAATCAAACTAAAATCAACAGAAAATAAATATAATATTTTAGCCATATGGTGAGCCAAAATGGGAACTACCATATGATAAATTTAGTGCTATGATAAGGAAGAATTTAAAATCAAAACATAGGCAACATGTAAACCAGTAACAACAAAACACGTGATCCAGCTTTTCCTGGAATTCTGGAATCATTCTAAAGTTCCTTTAACATTTTTTTATGGGTTCACAGTCCACACATGTTATTAAGATCAATTAGTATTTATTGAATAGCCGCAGGTCACATGACACTAAATGAGGTGTTTGGGGCAGAGAACACATCACAGTGGTGATCTTAGCTACGTGACATTTTGGTTGGTAATAGAGGTTTTAAAAGCAAGCATTTAAAATTGGCCTTTGCTCCTGGTCCCAGGGTGAATTACATAATATCAGTTGACATCTTCTTCCTGCTCCAAGGACTACCTCTAAAATGCTACACTTTTGAGTAACACATTAAAAAAAAAAATCTATCAGAAGGCTTTGATCCATGTCCAGGAGGCACTCATGCAAAAGTTTACTAGTAGATTCTCTGCTATTTCTAAGATATATTATATGACATTTTTATTAAGAAAAATACTTCAGCGTTATTACCACCACCTAATAATGTATTCTGATACTACAATGTGTTATAGGATTGAAGAGATAAAGATTAAGAAAATTTGGTAACCATCCCATAAATATCAGAAAGTAATATCCATTAAGATATCACAAAAGATCATGTGCACTTGTGTTGCAAAAACAGTTCTGCAAGTTTACATCATCTAGAAATGTTCATTTTGTGCTTTCCAATGAGATGATATCTTTGTCATTCTCTCTACCTTCAACTGTTTTCACTGCTCATGATAAGAAATAATGCATCAGAGAAATAATAGAATTAGAAAATAGTTTGTAACTGTGGAAATTGTAGCTTTCTAATCATGTTTTTGAAAATTAATAAGACTTTTGGTAATTTGTGAAATATGACAAATTTCACAAATTTATGTTGGCTATCACAATTAGAGTAAACTGATTTAGGAGTTTTTCTTAGTGACTTTAGTACAGGTTGGTATGTCTTGTGGTGGTGTTTAATCAGCTGGAGAGAAACAGGAAGGCCCAACCCACTCCAGTTTTATTACAGCTAAATATCAATTATAAATTTGAGTTTCTCAAACATAATCTGTTTCTGCAGCTGTTTAATAACTTCCATATTTCAACCTTTAACCATTTAAGGTTATACTTTAGAAATAAAACTTCCATACGTTGGCAAATTTCATTATTAATATCTGAATGCTGATTAAAATTTTGTGCAGTGTATTAGCTGATCAGTACCATTATATTTACTTTCTTCTATGGTACTACAGTTAATTTTAGAATTATCTATTTCTTATAGGGAAGCTTTTATCTTTAGCATTATAATAAACATTTATTTAAATGAAAGATACCAATACCCTCTTTTAACCAGCAATTTTTTTCTTTCAGATAAACATTGATGGAAAAGTTATTTTTTTCTAAAATTATAGTATCTTCTTACACCGCACTAAAAGAATACAAATAGATAGATTCATAGATTTAATTTAAATAGATCTATTCAAATTCTGTCTCATCGCTGACTTTTTTACAGCTGCATTTCAGTAAAACAGAGTAATTGTGATAGATATTGCAAAAGCCCTGCATATGAAAGACATGAATTTACCTTCAGGCTCTAGTATGCTTTTGCTAGGTAAGCATAGAGTTACTAAGAATCTTAGTGCCCATTTCTGGCACTAAACCTAAACCATGGCTTCAGAGAAGCACGACTTCCTTGAGCACATCTTTGCTCCCTTTCCCCATTGTTCCTCTGTGGGTAACTTGCACCCTTAACTCTGCTCCATCCACTTCTCTATTGATATCAAACTGCCTGTAAGTGGCACAACTGCTATTTCTCCTCCATGCAGACAGGCAAAGGGTCCCCCTACTTGTAGGGTAAGTCTTAGCAACTCCATATGGCTAACAGACTTAAAGCCAAATACGGCGAACTGGCCTCCATCTTTATTTATTTTTTGTTTTATTTCTCTATTTATGAACCCAAGAAAGAAAGAGAAGGGTTAATATTTGCAGGTCCTCTTGAATATTCACTTTGTCTTTTTTTGTTTGTTTGTTTGTTTGTTGATCACCTAGTACTCACCAACCATTTCCATGGATGTATTTCAGAGACTTAGATCATTCTCCCATCTATCCTTGCAGACAGACACATCTAGCTTTTTTTTTTTTTAATGTGGAAATGAGGCTTATCAAAGTTAACGAACTTGTTCAAGGCAATCAAGTTAATAATTGGGTCTGTTTCACTTCAAACCCCACTTGGTCCTTCTCGCTATATTGCATTTCCTAACATATGGATGGCCCTACGCAATGCTTGGTATCAAGGGATAGTAAAAAAAACCTTTAGAATTTTGAATTAATTTTCTATTGTCATGTAACAAACTGCCTCAAAATCAGGGATTTAAAACAACACACATTTATTAGCTTGCAGTTCTGTTGGTCAGAAGTCGGGTAGGCTTGGCAGAGCTCTATGCTTGGAGATTTCACCTGGGATGAACTCTCCATAGAGGGGACGGGAAAGAATCTGCTTTCCAGGTCACACAGTTGTGCCAGGATTCAGTTCCCTGAAGCTCTTGGTCAGCTGGCTGCCAGCTAGGGACTGACTTCAGATGCATACCTTCTCACATGTAGCTTCCTGGTGAAGCAAAGAGGCCTACTGTCTGAACTCCCCTTTGCCTCCTCCTCACATGGCCCACTCCTCTATCACTGAGCACACACACACACACACACAAAAAAAAGTTCTCTGCTTTTAAGAACCTTGAGTAATTAGATGAGGTCTACCCAGGTAATCTAGGACAATCTCCCTATTTTTAAAAAAATTTTATTGATTTTTCACAGAGAGGAAGGTAGAGGGATAGAGAGCTAGAAACATCCATGAGAGAGAATCATCGATCAGCTGCCTCTTGCACACCCCCTACTGGGGATGTGCCCGCAACCAAGGTACATGCCCCTGACCTGAACCCAATCTGGGACCTTTCAGTCCGCAGGCCTACTCTCTATCCACTGAGCCAAACCTGTTTCGGCCAATCTCCCTATTTAAAATATATATATATAGTATTGATTTTTTACAGAAAGGAAGAGAGAGGGATAGAGAGGATAGAGAGTTAGAAACATCAATGAGAGAGAATCATCGATCAGCTGCCTCTTGCACACCCCTAATGGGGATGTGCCCGCAACCAAGGTACATGCCCTTGACCGGAATCGAACCCGGGACCTTTCAGTCCACAGGCCGACACTCTATCCATTGAGCCAAACCGGTTTTGGCCAATCTCCCTATTTTTAAAGTTAACTGACTAGTAACCTTAATCACATTTGGACAGTCCCCTTTGCAATGTAACCTAACATATTCAAGAACATGATACCTCATCAATTTTAGAGCCCCAGGAATTAGGGAGATAAATATTTTGGTAGTCAAGGTGATTCTTAAAATTCTTCCTACCACAAATTCTGTTATGAGATATGTATTCATTTTCCATCATTGCCATAACAAATTACCACAAGTTCAGTGACTCAAAGCAGCACAAATGTATTACCTTCCAGTTCTGTGTATAAGTCTAGCATGGGTCTCACTCAGTTAACACCAGGGAGTTGTCAGAGAATCAATCTCTCCTGGACACAAGAGGGAAACCTATTTCCTTGTCTTTTCCAGAATCCCAGGGCCACCCATTCCTTAGCTCTGACCTTCTTTCTCCATCTTCAAAGCCAGCTACTTTGAATTTCTCTGACGAGTCTTCTTTAGTTATTGTTGCTGGTGGAAGTGGGGTTCTTGCAGTGTCTTGGAGAAGAGCATCCCCAGGGACCCACAAGAGAGAATGAGGTCTGGTGGCAAAATTTATTCAGGAAGCAAACATTAAAGAAGTTTCCTGGGTCACCTCCCATCTCTGTCCATCCCACCATGGAAAATCAGGGCCAGAAATAGAGTTAATGTCCAGAGAGTCTGTGGCATGTTAAGCTTAGTCTCAGTCCAGCATCAGGTTACCTTGGTTTGTGGTAAGCCTGCAATCTGTTGCTTTTCTGCTTTACCCAGGCTTCTGTCTGGAGCCTGCTTGTGGAGTCCACAGGGCTTCTAGGTCCCCATGGCCATGGACAGAGAATGCATTATGAACAGGGTGAGTGTGGGTCAGAGGAGAAAGAGAGGGAGAAGGAGGGGGAAGGGGGAAGGGAGGAAGAGAGAGGCAGGGGGAAGAGGGGAAAGGGAGGAGAAGAAAGAGGGGAGATGGAGGGGGAGGGAGGGTTAGGGTCCACCCCTAACCAATTGTCTTTTCCCAGGTTAGACTGATAGGCCTCTATGGTCCAGCTTCTCCCCCTGCACCATTCTGACTTCTACAGCATGTTCTTATCTCCCTCTGCTTCCCTGAGTATCCAGTACAGGAAGGGGAAGGGAGAGGTGTTAACCCCCTTGGAGGGACAATACTGGGATTTCTTGGGATGTGAAGCTGTAGCTTCCTGGTGAAGCAAAGAGGCCTACTGTCTGAACTCCCCTTTGCCTCCTCCCCTTCATTAATACCTACCTAACTAAGGTAACAATGTTTTCTTCTCTTTTTTACCACACCTGATTGTAAGGATCTATCAAATTAAATTGGGCCTAACCTATTAATCCAGAATAATCTCTCCATTTTAAGGCTCTTCATTTCATTACATAAATAATTCTTATAATGTACCTTAACATATTCACAGATCCTGGGGGTTGTGATGTAGACATCTTTGGGAAAAGGGCGAGCATGATTTGCCTATCAAAAATGATGTTGATGCAGATAAATTTTAATCTAAGATCCTGCGTTTTAAATGTGATCTAATTATATGTATTAGTAGATTGTTCAATTTGTGATTACCAACATAAAAATGTTCATATTTTATAAAGATTTTAAATCTTTAGTAAGCATTAATGACTTTATGAGTTAATTGGAATGCTTAATTAGAATGCCCATTCTTCAGGCATCGTTGCTTATATGCTCATACTGTCCCACCAAAGATTAACTCTATTTAACCTGAGAATCTGATAGCTTCAAATCACTCCCCTCAGTGCAATTAGGAGGTCTACTGTAAGAACACCTGAACTTTAAATTAGTCATGCAAGGTAGCCCTCTTTCCATTTTGACTGTCTTTTCCACTATTCAAAATAGTCCTTACAATTTCTCTTTCTTTGTCTCAACAGTGCATTCAAGATTCAAGTAGTAATTTAACAGAGAGCATGAGAGGGCCAGAAACTATTTTTTGACCCTGAAACCACTCAGACTTCCTCCCAATCTTATATCAAACTCGCATCAAATCATATATATATATATATATATATATATATATATATATATATATATATATATATACAGGTAATGTGCAAATTGTTTGGGCGTCACCACCAGCTTGAGGAGGCTGCATCATGACCACTTAGGAGGAGCTTCAAAAGCAGATGGACGGGAGGGAACTGTGTGCCACCCCCAGCCCCAGCGGACATACACACACACACCAGGGGTGGGGGCATGCTCCAAGCTGCAAAACACACACCAGGGTTGGGGACGTGCTCTGATCTGAGCTGTGCAGTGTGATTCGGAGCATGCCCCCACCCCAGCAGATGCCTCCACCCAGGGGCACACACACACACCAGGGGTGGGGGCATGTTCTGAGGCATGGCACAGCTCAGAGGAGGGCCCTGCCAGAGGCTGGAGTAAAGCAGCTCTGGCCCCAAATGCCTGGCGGTGGCTGGAGCAAAGCAGCCTGGGTCCCGGGTGTCCGCAGCCAGGGGAAGGAAGGCCTATTCTTGCATGAATCTTTGTGCGCCAGGCCTCTCGTCTATCTATATAATAGAGGGATATGCAAATTAGCCAGGACACTGTAACATCATGACCGAACAGCAGGGATTTGAGGGTGCATGAAGCCTGGCCAGGGTGAGGGACCAAAGGCTGCACCCAGCCCTGGGGCCAGGAGACCTCAGGCTGTGCCCCCAGGCTCCATGGGGCTTGACAGGGGACTTCAGACCAACTCCTCCACCCTGGCACCAGGCCAGGGGACCTGAGGCTGCAGCCCCTGCCTAGAGGTGCTTGACAGGGGTGGAGCCAGCTCGGTCTGGGTCTCACCCAGTGGGGATGGGGCCAGCAGGGACTGGGTCTCTTGCATTTTCAAAGCACGTGCGGGTGGTGGGAGGGGACTTGACTCTGGGTCCCACAGTGTGCTCTAGACTCTGACAGGAGGGAGATTTTCATATGCATTTTACTAATTTTCATCTCTGACACTTCTATTATAGAGCAAGGGCAAATAGCAATATTAAAATATTTCCTCTATTAATTCCTTTGGGGCACTAGTCCTATATAATAAAGAGGGAATATGCTAACTGATCATCATGCCTTCACAAAAATGGTGGTACCCACAGCCAATAAGGAGGGAATATGCTAATTGAATGCCATGCCCTCAAAGATGGTGGCACCCACAGCCACAAGATGGCAGCACACAGTCCCCTCAGCCCTGCTGGGGTGGAAGGTACACAACATGGCTGGGCCCACCCCAGGCAGGTCTGGCGGCTACACATGCCTGCCTCTAAAGTCCCCCAATCGCTCAGCCTCCCAGCCCAGGGCCAGCCCAAGGTGCAGGCAAGCCTTGAATGGCACCTGCCCTGCTGCCCAGGGCTGGCCCAAGGCTCAGGTAACCATGGCAGCCGAGACTTGTGCTGCCGGCAGTGGTAGCAGCAGAGGTATGATGGGACTGTCACCGTCCCCTGATTGCCAAGTGGCCTCCCATCCCTGAGAACTCCTGGATTGTGAGAGGGGGCAGGCCAGACTGAGGGACTGCACCCTCTAGTGCATGAATTTTCATGCAGCAGGCCTCTACTATATAATAAAAACCCAATATTCAAATTCTCCCCTCGACCAGGAGTTTGACCAGAAGTTCGACCAGGGGGCAAGGCAGGCTGCCCCACTGCCTAGCTGGCCCATGCACAAATTTGTGTACAGAGCCTCTAGTAAAAAATAAGCTCATTGCTAGTCAAAAATGAAGTAAAACGTTGCAGTTGTCATGTTTTCCTGAGCTGCAGAAATGTAAGCATGTTGAAAGTTAAAACCCATCTGGCTTTTCCCATTCTTCAACTCACACTTCCTCTAAACTCACTGAGAACACTGGCTCTCCTAAATTCCTCCAAATGTCCCGCCAATTCCTTCATTTGGTTCTTATTCTTCACTGCCTCATCTTCAGCTACCCACACTGGTGTCTTCTCTTTTCTAGTATAGTGTACACTTCTCCCTTCTATTATGATGTCCCAGCCAGAAATTTACAGACTTCATAGCTGTGGTGACTGTTTGATAGTTTTTTTTCTTAACAAATTAATTAAAAGCCCATATATATAAAAGCTACTGATAATTCATTTAATTTAAGCTATTAGAATTCTAATGTATAATGATGGAAGTATCTTCTAATGCCAAAATATAAGGATTTAATAGAGATCATTGAGAAATTTTGAGTCAATTCTTTCCAATTTTGAATGGACTAAACATCTTTAGCCTATAGATGCTGTTAGTCTTAGCATAATGTTATTTTTGTGGGAAAGCATTTGTATGTGCTTCCTATATTAAATAAGGGTGCAAATAATCAGGCTTAAAAAAAAGAGTGACTTGTTTTGCTCATTAGCTGAATGCATGTGGAAAATGACTCATCAGTTCATGAATTTGTCATAATGCTGTTTGTCCGGTTAACTACAGCCCAGATTAGCAGTGTCATAGCAGGAGGCCCAAAAGATTACAGAAAATTGCTGCTAAAAATGACTTGATAACATTTTAAGTTTGTTATTTTTTGGCAAAACAGTGTAGTCAGCCAATTGCTGAGTTTTCTGCATGCTGTTAACTTCTTCTTGAATTATATTTAGTTTGTAGAAACATGATGTGTTTTTGTTTTACATGGACAAGACAGAAGGTTTACCAGCTTGAACTGGTTTTTCTGTGAAAAACTGTCCAGCCCCCCAACTGAGGTTAAATGTGTCATTAACCTTCTACCTGGGGTGTTTATTACCTTAACATAGACAATATTTGCAAATGCCCTTATCAACATAATGAGGTCAAGGCAGCAATCAATGTCTGCTGAGCTGTCTCTTGTATCTTGAAAGTACAACTGCTTTTTAAATCAAAATCTATCCTGTAAAGTAAGAAGAAGAGAGAGAGCTACAGGGCTTCATTGGACCAAAAAAAAAAATAGTATTTACATTTATCAAAGAAGGGCACAAAAGTTGGGTGACCACATCATTGATCTTCCAAGGACACTATCCTATTTATTACAGGGGGAATATGCTAATTGACCATCACTCCATCACAAATATGGTTGTAGCCATAGCTGAGGCCAAGTTCCCATAAGGAGTCTTAATAAGCAATCATCAGGGACCTGAGGTTACGACCTCCCCCACTCCCATGGGGCTTGACAGGGGATCTCAGGCTATGCCCACCATCCAGCAGAGCATAAAAGGGGACCTCAGGTTGTGCACCCCCCTCCCTGGCTTCAGGCTGGGGTACCTCAGACCACACCCCCCACCCCAGTGCCAGACCAGGGGACCTGAGGCCATCCCCCACACCAGGCAGGGTTTGACAGGGGTCTTCAGGTCATGCCCCCCACCACAGTGCCAGGATAGGGGATCTGAGGCCACACCCCTGCTCAGTGGGGCTTGACAGGAGCCTCAAGGTGCACTTCCTATCCTGGTGCTAGGCCAGGGGACCTAAGGATGCACCCGCACACACACTTGGTGGGGTTTGACAGGGGACTTCAGGCCATGCCTCCCACCCAGCAGGGCTTGACTGGGGATCTCAGGTCCTGTCCCCAACCTGGCAGGGCTTTATGTAAGACCTCAAAGCATGCCCCCTGCCCCAGTCTGGGCTGGGAAATCTCAGGTCACGATCCCTGTCCTGACGCCAGGCCCAGGGACTTGAGGCTATGCCCCCTGCCCATCAGGGCTTGACAAGGGTGAGACTGGCTGGGTCTAGATCTAGCC
The DNA here is from genome assembly GCF_964339955.1 of Pipistrellus hanaki. NCBI lineage: Eukaryota > Metazoa > Chordata > Mammalia > Chiroptera > Vespertilionidae > Pipistrellus > Pipistrellus hanaki. The sequence continues at coordinate 172,444,186 of NC_140503.1, read as the reverse complement.
CAATAAGGGTTAGGGGGCCAGCAGGGTCTGGGTCTCACGTGATTTTGCGGTGCATGTGGGTGGGCGGGGACTTGACTCCGGGTCCCATGGTGTGCCCCAGACTCTGACAGGAGGAAGGTTTTCATATACATTTTACTAATTTTCTCTCATCTCTGACACTTATATTAGAGAAAGGTAAAATAGCAACAATAAATTATTTCCTCTAATTAAGCCCCTTTTAATGTGCACGGATTTTGTGCACTGGGTCACTAGTTTTAAAATAAAGGGATTGCACAACAGTTACACTGGAACAATTATGTTCTAACAGGGACCTTCTTGGATAAACCGGAATATATGATTACCCTTTGCTAAAAAATAAATAAATAAATAAATAAATAAATAAATAAATAAATAACAGTATTTTCTTTTTAGCATTTGGCAATGGTTAGAAGTTTCAAATTAGGGTTATAGTTAAAACTTTGATCTTAATGACCTCCCTGAAATTTATCCAAGAAAATCACATTGGTACATATTGCTTTTAATAACTTCAGAATTTTCAATCCATCGCTTCTCGGCCTTTTGGCTAAGATCAATTGTAGAATTTTCAATCCAACCACACCCCAAAATAATCAAAGTAAATAAGTTAGAAGGATGGTGATGGGGATTTTCCCTTTATTTTTCTTCTCTTTTTAACATCATTTTTAATCATATTTTCTTTATTTGAATTTGCAAAAGGTATTCCAAAGGCTAGGAATATTTCTATATCATAACTTTATTTCAACAAATTGGTTATATGTCATCTTTCATCACTTAAAACTCTGAATGATTCTATTTTGGAAGCAAAATATCTGATCCACAGTTACATTTAAAAAGAAGTAGTTTTCATTTAAATGTCTCTTGTTCCCTATCTTGATATGGGTATTGGCTTCATGGAAATATATATATTTCCAACTTTCAAATTATATAAGTGATATTTGTGCCTTGACTATATATAATTATACTAGTATATCCTTTAGAAGCTTCTGTCACCCTACAAACACAGCAGTTAACTAACAAATATTTTGGGATTTCTGTCTATTTTAATCTCTGTGCCTGGATTTATTCTAGGCTCTGGGGATACTGGGAATTAAAGGCCTTCAAAGAACTTAGCATTGTAGTGGGATAAAAGAGAAAATAAACACAAAGGATTTAAGTAATAACACAATATCACACAGTAATTAGTCAGATAAGAAGATATCCCTGAAGAGGTGACATTTGAGTGAAGGGCTTGATAAATAGAAGTAGAGAATAACATTCTAAACAGTTGGAGAATGGGGCTCTTGGATATGGGAACATATATAGTATTTCCAAGAGACAGAAAGTATATTGGTTCAATTCCCAGTCAGGGCACATACCTAGGTTGTGGGTTCGATCCCTGTCAGGGTACTTATTAGGGATAATCAACCAGTGTTTCTCATGTAGATAATGTTTCTCTATCTCTTTTACCTCCCCCTTTCTGACTCCCTTTCTCTCTCTCTAAAATCAATAAAAATATACCAACATACCCTCGAGTGAGCATTTAAAAAAAAATGAATCCAGAAGGATGATAAACTGCATTTATTACTAAAAAGAGATGATAGAACATAACTTGCAGGTGACTTATATTTCCTACATGATTATTTGAAAGAATAGACATTATATCAAATAAACATTTTTTCTTGATCATTTAATTTTAATAAGCATTTAAAAATATTAATACATTTTAAAGAACAAAAATTAGTAATATATGAGACTGAATTTTGTTATATTTGTTTCAATCTGTGTGTCAATATGTCAGGCTGTGCCAGTCTAATATGCAAGTGAGGATTTAAGAAACTGAGCAGATATCACCCCATTTTGGGAAAATGATAATAATATATTCCCTTCTTTAAAAAATGCCCACATTTAATGACCATACATTTTACAGATGTTCCATTGAATACATCAATATGTTATTAGCTTGCTAAAGACATCCACATAGATGTAATATGACAATATTTATTGAATGATTGAATGAATGGAAATGGCAGGAGAAAATGTATCTGGAAGGCCTTGCACTTTGGGCAGGTTTGTTTACTAGTGTGGGTAAAAAGGCCTCTTTGCACATGAAGGTACAGCAAATTGTTCTGTGGGATTATCCTTCTCAAACGTGATAATAAATAATTCTCAATGCAAATGCTCCACAAAGGAGGCTAATGCTGCTCTATTTGCTGTTTAGATTTACTATTTTGGGCTGCCAAAACTATTTAAAGCCTCACAGGATCCTGCTTGTGATAGGCCAATGTAAATTTGATGATCCATCTAAATATAAAGGGATGTCGTTTTAATGGTGCCATCATTATCGGAGCTGTCCTCTGCACAGAGATTCTTAGCCATCAGTAGTAAATGACAGATGTGTTAATTAAGAGACTGAGGCAAAGCCAAGGTTGACGTTCTAATAAACAGGTCATTAACTTTGGTAATGACCAATTTGAGAAGATGATTGTTATTACAAACTATTTTCCATGAGTGATGAGAGCAATAGTATAATTCTGGAGTATATTCAATGGTCAGATTATTATAATAGAAAGTCTTCTAAAACAATGGATATTTCTAATATGTCACCTTACCTATTTATAACTTTAAACTTTTGCACAAACCTTACTTAGTGCTTAGTTGATTACATTCACATAAATATTTGGCCTTTCTTTTGAGAATCACATGTAAGCTTTGCCAATGGTAATTTGAAGATTCTGCCTGCGATCAGCTTGCTACTATGCTAGAACAGCAACTCTACTCAAAGTCCACAAGTGATATTTAAGTAGGGTGAGGAGATGTGAGAAAGATTAGAATCGTATCATAAATATGCTGGAAAAGAAATTTAGGAGTAAAAATTTTCTCTTTTTAAACTAATATAAGAATTTCTTCCACAATGTACATTATAGATTGTTAAAATTTTCCTGGATAAATTGCAAATATCAGGATTTTTTCCTCATAATAGATTCCATTCCATGTGGAATAACTCTTCCTAAAGGTTCTTTCAGATATGTAACTAATTTCTGCAGAAATGTGGATGATCTTCATTTCATAAAACATTAAGTTAAAGGGCTGCAAACATTTTTCTGTCTTCTTTAAATTTTCACTTTTCTAATTAAATATGCTAGGCATTTGCAACCATTTCTCATGTGACATGGCTTGCAAATCCCTCACTGTTTTTCCTTGTCTGTCCCCACTACAGAAATTTAAAATGCTAAATACCCACATTTTCAACAAACTTTGCAACTAGAAGTGCCCATTCTCCATCACACTGAGCAATGAGATGTAAACAAAAGTCTGATAAGAACTTTTGAGAGATATATGCTCCCTTAGACCACGATCTTAGTCTTCCCTTTTTAAATATGAGCAGGATACCTGTATCTGCAGAGGCTATGCTGCAACCCAGAAGTGCCTGTCCAAGGACAGAGTACCAACATGCTAAGCATGGCATATTGAAGATATCACGGAGTGGATAAGCCCATATAAACAACCTCACAATTTTATAATGTCTGAAAAAAGTCCATATATACTTAAGTCACTATTCATTGAGTTTTAAGTCTTTTTCATGGTAGCTAAGGGATTTGAGTAGCTCTTCTTTTTGGTACTTCCTTGGCCTTCTTGCCAATCTTTATTCACTCACAAAGAAGTTATACTTTGTCATAAGCCACAAAGCATTCCCAGCAAGCCACAGGTAGATTGACTCTTCCATGTAGGTAGAACATCCTGTCAGCATTTGCCTCACCGTCCTTTTTAATCTCACAATGCCTTTCCCCTCTCCTTAATTGAAACAATGGTCTGAAAGTCTATCCCACTCTATACTACGTGAATCACCTACTGGGGGTCATGTTAGGCTCTCTTAAATTTTCTCTCTTAGAAGACCAGTGTAGGCCACATTTGATACTAGTAGACTCAGAAAGACATAGGACAGGAACAAATCATGTCCAACTGTCAGTGGTGGGCACTCCTCTCCAAAGGGCATCCTCACTCAAAGCAGTTTGACTACCAGTTCCAGATATCAGGAGACAAGACTTTCATGAAATAGGAGCTACCCTAGCTTAAAAGCCTCCTCTATATGATCTTTCTAGAAAGAAGAATGTTTAAAATCTGAACAGTTAAACATTTTTGAAAAGTTGCCTTGGGACCATATAATCCTAATATATGTTTCTCTCCAGGCTTCCATGGTGGCTGCTGATCAAACCTGCCTCTCTGATCAGGCCCAGAGATAAGCTCAGAAATGCTGATTGGCATAGAAACTGACCAATCAGAACCAAAATTGAGTGACTGTGTGGAAATTGAATGGTTTTGCTAAGGACACAAGGATACCCAATGAAGGTGCTAGACTAGCACACAGGCATCTTAACTCCTAACTCCTAATGTTCCAAGTAGCCCTGTTTCTTAAGATAAAATCAATATTTTGTTGTTATTTTTACTTATAGTTGATTGGTTGGTTTTTTTTTCTTTCCTCTCCAGAGTAAAATTCAAAAATATAAACACATTATGTTGATTTCTAAGTTATTAAACTATAACCAACACCTTTATATTAGAATTCTAATATTTTAGAGTAATTAAAAGGTAATGTACAATATTATTAACTAATTTAGTAAAAGTAGAGAGGATAATATCATGTCCACAGTCAAATATTGATTAAAACACTTTTAGATTATTTCAAAGTATTTTTGATGGTATCATGACTCAAAATAAGAAAATTAATGCACATTTCTATTTAAGGCAAAGACTAAAGAGAATAATTGCTGATATGAATAAGATAGTAAAAAATACTTAAGGAATCCATTTGTTAATCATAAATGCTTATTATGTACTAAGAACCATTTGAAAAATCTATACATGCATGAAACTTTTTAATCCTCACAAATAGTTAAAAATTTGACCATTATTTCTGAGATTAAAAATGCTAACATGGAAATGACTAGCTAGACAGCTAGAGACAAGACTGAAATAAAATTACACTATAAAAAAATGCATCCCTCAAACTCCTACAACATAAAATGCCACCACTGACTCAGACAAATAAATGTATTTTAATGAAAATCATTTAGAATTAGATAATTTCAGTGCTACCATTAGAACTGTGTTTCTGACATGTTTCATATCTATTAAAATGACATACAATAATAGATGCCTATGACAAATGGAAGAGCAGAATGTTGGCAACAAAATTAGAATTATGCTTCCAAGACACTTAAAATGTGATATTTGCTTTATTTTCAAACAGCATTAGATATAATACAATAAAAATGGCCTGTTTTCTTGTAGCTTCCATTACATGTATAAAACACCACAGCAACAAAAATTCTAAATTTAACAGGTTAGAGTCTTTATTTTTCTTAGCCTCTTGATCTGTCTTTACAATGTCAACTCAGTGTTAAGAGTAAAATTATTCCATCAATTAACCAGTTGTTTTTTGGTCATGATTCCAAAACATTCATGTGTGTGACTATTTAGCTAAGTTGTCCATTTTAATTATATTGGATGGATATTTTGTTTTATGGAATTTGGGTATCTGTGTGAAACTTGTCAGTATCACTGGAAAATATTGGTGAATGTATTCCAAGCATGAAAGATGCTCTTTTGGATGATATGAGACACATCAAATTCATTTAGAAATCATCTTTTCAATCAAACACTAATAGCATATATAAAAGAGAGAGAAATATCTGCATAAATATCTACATTAATAGGGAATATGGCCATTCCTATTAGAGTGGAATTAAGTGGCAAGGAAATTCAAAGGAAAGATTAATTCTGAATGGAGTAAGGAACTCGATTTTAATTTTGTGCATAAAAATGCATAATGGAAAATGTTTGGGCTGCCCTTCAAAAATAGTGAAGGTCAGCTGGTGTGGCTCAGTGATTGAGTTTCAACCTATGAACCAGAAGGACATGGTTCAATTCCTGGTCAGGCATATACCCTGGTTGTGGGCTCGATTCCTAGTGTGGGGTGTGTAGGAGACAGCCAATTATGATTCTCTCTCCTCAGGTGTTTCTATATCTCTCCATCTTTTTTCCTCTCTGAAACCAATAAAAGTACTTTTTTTAAAAAAAAAGAGTGAAGATTTTTATAGGAAGAGATGGAGAGACAATATGATGTTGGGAAATGCAGAATGCATGAGTAGTCCACATGACAGTACAAATTAGTGAAGCAAAACAGGTGAAGATAAAGTTGGAAAAATATATTAGGAAAAGAACACAAAAGGTTTATTTATAAGAGTGAGATAATTTAAACTTCATCTTTTTCATTAATCTATGTATATTTATACTTTCCAGCTCTTAATAGGTCAGTTGAGATTACTGTTTCAAATAATCCAGGTGGGAAATTGTCATGGAAGGGTCACAGAGTTATCAGAAGAAATGGAAGATTAGGATGGTAGGTATGTGTGTGCAGTTGTATAAATGATGACAAAAGTATGGCCCTAGCTGGCGTTGCTATGTGATTAGAGTGTTGTCCTGAGCACCGAAGGTAGGTGAGTTTGATTACTATTCAGAGCACTTGTATGGGTTGCAGGTTCAATCCCTATATGAGGATTAATTTTTTAAAAGTACAGCTATGAAAGCTTCTTACAAAGAAATAATCACTGAGACTTATTATTTGTTAGATGCTATGGGGAGAACAGTGTTAGACACAGAGGGAAGGGTGAATAGCTTTGATAGGTGAGCTCTTAGTTTCTGTAGGTGATGGTGCCATTAATACCAAGGAGCAGGTAGACATCAGGATTAATTCAGAGTGAGTTGGTTTATTATAAAATGGTTGTTTTATTTTTCACATATTTAGTACATCCTAGTAGAGATGCCACATTAGCAATAGTAAGTGTAAACCTGTTTTTGGAAGTCAGTTAATGCTAAGAAGAATATGTATTGGAGCTATTCACATTAAGGAAAAACTTAAAATTCTGTGTGAAACTGCAAAGACCTCATATGAAGAAAAAAGAGGATTGCATAACACTAGCTTTAGGGGATGAGGAGGCAGGAGACATGCCTTTAATGGAGGAAAGGAGGTTATTTTGGTTTCTATTATGGTTATTTTCATCCTTTTGTAAGGAGCATAAATATATGTCAGAGGGCAAAATACATCATTCAATCCAAAATAGGCCTTACCTAATCTAAGGAGAACTGATTCCAGGGCAAAGCTCAAAACCCTGTAATAAACCAAACTTAGCTGAGAAATTAAACTATAGAAAATTCTTGGGAAAGTAAACATAGAAAGGAGTGGCAATAAGTATAATCAAATGAATTGTTGAGCAGCAATGAGGACCCACCTAGGGTAAGATTTATTGTGCTGGCTATCATTATCACCATCTACCAAGAACTGGATTTGATATAACAAACAGGATTCTTAATTAAGTTTAGAACAAATAAGGTATATAAAAAGTCAAGAAGGCCAGATGTTCTAGGAACATGAGGATAAAAGAATCAGAACTGAATGTTCATTCTAGTACATTCTCATTTATACAAATGAGAAATACATATACACATGTAATACAAATTAGAAAACTGGAAAAATATAAACACATTAAAGAAAGAAATGAACATAGCACAAGCAGCCAGACCATCCACAAGGGTCTTAGAGGCTTTGTAAACACAGTTATAGGCTAACAAAGTGTGGTTTTGACAGATGTGTAATATGCTATTTGGCCTACAAAAGATATCTGTGGCCATTTCAAACAAAAATAATTTCACAGCATCAGGGAGAATTGCAGTATTAAAATGAGGAATGAATCTTAAAGAAGCTAATAATCTTTGCAGACCTTTAGAATTGTATTGTGAAATAGTTTTGTTTAATGTGTCACACATATAATTTTATTCTAAGTATCACAGGCCTTGCTGTGGCAGTGAGTTCTTTAGTTCTTGGATTTTCCTGAAGTCCAGTGAGGCTTGGGGACCTCAGGCCATGCCCCGACCCCAGCACCGGGCCAGAGGACCTGAGGACGCACCCCTCACCCCAGTGCCAGGCCAGGATACCTGAGGCCATGCCCCCTGCCATGCGGAGCTTCACTGGACTTCAGGATGTGGCACCTGTGACAAAGATTCTGAGCAATAAAATAGAGTTTTAGCAATTAGTATGGAATTATTTAAATATTATGACTGTACCAATATTATCCTATATAATAAAAGCATAGTATGCAAATTGTCCCCTCAACCAGAAGTTCATTCGGGAGTTCAATCAGGGTGCAGGGCTGGCCAGGGCGAAGGGAGGGAGTATCCGGCCAGCAGCCAGAAGCCACTAGGGATCCTACCAGTGCATGAATTTTAAGCACTGGGCCTCTAGTATTATCATATCATCATATCATATCATATCATATTATACTATACTATACTAGAAGCCGGTGTATGAGATTTGTGCATGGGGGGCCCTCAGCCCAACCTGCACCCTATCCAATCCGGGACTCCTTGGGGGATGTCTGATTGCCAGTTTAGACCCAATCTCCAGGACCAGGACCAGGCCTAAATCGGCAGTCAGACATCCCTCTTACAATCTGGGACCACTGGCTCCTAACTGCTCACCTGCCTGCCTGCCTGATCACCCTCTAAATGCCCCCACTGGCCTAGTCACCCCTAATTGCCCGCCCCCCCTGCCAGCCTGGTCACCCCATGCAGCCTGTTCAGTTGTCTGTTCGGTTGTTTCGGTTGCAATGGTTGCTTAGGCTTTTATATATAGAGATTATATTATATTAGTGTACCAGCTAAATATTAACCCTGGTAATAATTACGGTAGTTATTGAAAGACTACTTCAAATGTATATGCATTTTTCCAAGACAGTCAAAACATATGTATTAACAATAATCACTACATAGAATTGATTTTTTTTTTAAGTAATATCTTTTAGTATTTTGTTACTAAAAAAGAGGAGCTTTAAATTAACTTCACCTAAGTTCTCTAATTTAGACAGTGGGTTAACAAAATAATTGATGGATACATTTCATGTGTATTTATATATCAATAGATGAGATGGACATTAGAGATAGAGATAGAGATAGTGATGATAGAGAGAGATAGAGATAGAGATAGAGATAGAGATAGAGATAGAGATAGAGATAGAGATAGAGATAGAGATAGAGATAAAGAAAGAAAGATAAGAGATAGAAAGATAAGAGATAGAATTAGAGACTTAGAGATAGAGCTATGTGGTTGCTCTATATTTACAATATACATATCATATGTACATACATATAACTACTTTAAATCAAAATTGTAATTCCCACATAGGTTTCTGCCAGAAGTATAAAACTCAAAGAAAAGAAAAAAAGAAATGCTCCTGTTTTCTACCTCTGATTCCCTACTTTCATTTTTAATAATTTTTCATTTAAAACTAATCAGAACCTGTTGGAAGGAAAACAAATACATTTGAATACATTCATTAGCATGATTTACACCAAAGATACATAAAGTTTCTCAAATATAAAACATGTCAAAGAAATTTAATCAGTGAGAGAATAATACTGTGAAAACATAAGAGGGAAAAACCCAAGATTTTGTCTAAGCAAGAAAAGGCAAGATGTAGTGAAAATAATAGTTACTTAACAACATTCTTAGTAATGTGAGCACCAAAGCAAGTGAAACATTCATGAAGATAAAAAGTTGTTTTCCTAGATGAACAAAATTATATTTTATATAGTAAAATTAATAATATTATTTTTAAAGAATTATAAATAAATAGATATATTTTGAGCCATATTATAGGAGCAGATGGACCTTGGTCACATTGTATATTTTGTCCCTGTCTCTCCGATCCCACATATCCTTGATGACTTCATTAAAATGACTAACATAGGGTATTGTTAGTATACTTAATTATCTGTGAAAATCTGTAAGATTCCTTTTCACCCCATTATTTCTTATTTTCCTTAATTTTAAATCATTCTGTGCTGGTCTAAGTTTCATAAATATATTTTAATATATTTTTATTGATTTCAGAGAGGAAGGGAGAGGGAGAGAGAGATAGAAACATCAATGATGAGAAAGAATTATTGGGGACTGAGCCATAACACCGGGTATATGCCCTATCCAGGAATTGAACCAGTGACCTCTTGCTTCCTGGGTCCAAGCTCAACCACTGAGCAACCCCCAGTTGAGCCTCAATATTTGAGCCATACCTAGCCTAAATATTTATGTCTCTAGTGTTTTGTCTATACAACATGTTCATTGTGATCAAATGCAAGTGCATTTTTACCTCCTGTTCCCTCTTTAAATTTTATTCAGTTGAATAATCTTCACCTAACCTAAAATGGAAACTAGAGTCAGTCATTAGTTTTAGTTCAACTCTTAGATAACAGAAATTTCTAAGCAACTTTAATCCATTAATTCTAATATTTGGTATTAGTCCATGATTCAACTTTCAATGAAAGGTAAAACTTCTTTTCACCCCATCAACTTTGCTCTGTAGATGACTGTTACCTGTGGAAGTGGAAGAGATATGGTGAGCTCCAGTTCTTACATTCTTACTCCACTAACTTCTTTTCTCACTCAATCAGTGATATTTTAGTCCTATCACAGTCAAATCAGGGGGAAAGTATAAAAACATGAATAGACTTCCCTAATATGGAAAGGTGCTTTTGAACTTTCTAGGTCTTCCACTATCACAGAAGACTTTTTTGGATCCTTTTGAGAGTTCAAATACCAAAGCCTTTCATTGGCTATTTTTGTCACAGGCAAAATATTGATTTACCAACCCAGCCATGCCTCTCTGTAGCTCTGTCCCTGATCCCTGGCTGTTAAGGCCATATATTTTGAGGTAAAATAAACTTGGTCTTAAATCTTGATTCCATTACTTTGCAACTAGAACCCTTAGGCAAATTATTTTTATTTGCTAAATTCAAAGTGTGTGTGTGTGTGTGTGTGTGTGTGTGTGTGTGTGTGTCTAGGTATTTTCCATTAAGAATGAAAACTAAATCTCAAAGATTTGAAGCCTAGAAAATATTATAAAAGTATTATGGTGGCAATTTTATATATATATAATATTTTTAGTGTATTATCTATTAAACCCTTTTCCTGATAAAATACATAAACAGTTGCTATTAACTAAGTTGAGTAATAAGAGAGCAAAATATTAAAATAATGTTATCTATTTTAAGGAACTGTAATGGGAAAGATATGAGATAAAGCATTGAGCACAGGGCCTGTGCTGTTATTGTCATTACTATAGTTTTACCCTTGATTGAATGCCATGCCTGACCCAACCTCCCTGATTGGACACATAATCAACTACTATACCTAAGAGAAATAAGCTGATAATGTCACACACGAGATTTCCAAGTGGTTTGATCATTGGCGTCGGAAACCACCTTGAAATAGCACCATTTGAAACTGTGGACTTGAAGCTTCAGAATTATCTTTGACTAAAATTTTTATAACATATCAAAGTCAAGTCATGTTCATTCTCTCACTGCAGACTCTCTCTCATATGTTTTTCTTCATTTCTAAGGACACTAGAATAAAACAGCAATAATGAAATGTAAGTGATATATTTCATCATCTAGATACCCAGCAGAGTGCTTTCAATCATAATTACTTTTTCTTTCCCATAACACTTTTCATCCTATATAATAAAAGCATAGTATGAAATTGTCCCCTCAGCCAGAGTTCTTCCAGGAGTTTGACCAGGGGGCAGACTGGCTGGGGGAAGGGAGGAAAGCCCCAGCTGGTGGCCAGCAGCTGCTAGGGACCTTATCAGTACACGAATTCCATGCACCAGGCTTCTAATGTTATTATAAATGTTTTTAATTGATGTCCTTGTAAGAATGTCTATTTGGTAACCTTGCCTCTGGTATCTCCCAATTCTCATTTGTATTGCATTCTATTATCAAATTAATTTTCCAAAAACAGCCTTCTGAGCATGGCATTCCAAGTACCCACAAAAAAAAAAAAAAAAAAAAAAAAAAAAAAAAAAAATTCAAATACCTTCAGAATAAATGTTTGCCTTTCTCCCAAGGATCAAAGTTATCCATATCATACATATGTCTGTCTAATGTTACCTCCACTACTCTCCACTACTTCTTTCTTTATAACTTATTAGAGACCTGGTGCATGAAATTTGTGAATGGGGGGTGGGGAGGTGAGGGGTGGGGGCGATGGGGGGGGAGGAAGGGAGGGTTGTCCTTCAGCCCAACTTGTGCCCTCTTACAGTCCAGGACCCCTCATGGGCTGTCCGTCTGCTGGCTTAGGCCTGATCCAGGGAGATCAGGCCTAAGCTGGCAGACAGACGTCCCTCTCACAGTCCAGGACCCTTCAGTCCTTACCACCTGCTTGCTGGCTCCTTAACCCCCAGTTCGCTACTCCTTAGTGTTGCTGCGGAGGTGGGAGAGGCTCTTGCCAAGGCTGCTGTGCTCGCCAACCATGAGCCCAGCTTCTGGATGAGTGGTGCTACCCCTGTGGGAGTGCACTGACCACCAGGAGGCAGCTTCTGCATTGAGTGTCTGCCCCCTGGTGGTCAGTGCACATCATAGTGACTGGTCATTCAGGTCGTTCCACTATAACACTCAGGCTTTCATTATGTAGATTTTTCTAGAACAACTGGACTAGTTACTATTCCCTGGTAAGTACCACATTATGTATATCGGCTTTCACCATTTGGCCTTCTGCCTAAAATATCTTTCTTCCCATTGTTACTGTAATTGTACCCATCTTCCAAGGTTATTCAAAGCTTATGCTGTTAATGAAGTCATGGCCAAGGTGAGTCCTCTCTCCTTTTACCCTCTCCTATGGTTAAATTGACTATAGTATGCCCCACGTTATGGTAATTTGTAATTTTTCATGTATTCTAGTTAATTATTTTGGTTTTTCTACCATAAGACTGAGGTGAGAACTACATTTAAATCATGGTAAAAAAAAAAAAAAAATACAACCTAACTAAAAATGATTAAGATCATTAGCTAAAAATTCAGACATGAGTTAAACTTTTACCTCTTGTACTTCCTAATAGGATGACTATATATTATTGGTTTATCTAAGCCTCTGTTTTTAACCTTAAAAAAATTGATAAAATGATATTCTCTTAAAGCACCATATACTATTTGGTCAATCAATAAATGGTTTCTTTCATTTTCTAACTTATTTAAATTAAAAAACATATTACAAACCATATCTGTTTTTGTTGTTGTTGTTTCTTTGTGTTTATAAATCCTCACCCCAGGATATCTTTCCATTGATTTTAAGAAGAGCAGATGAGAGAGGAAATGACAGAGAGAAACATCAATGTGAGAGAAACATTGATTGGTTGCCTACTACACATGTCCCAACCAGAGCCCAGGCCAGGGAGGAACCTGCAACCAAGGTATGTGCCCTTGACCAGAATCAAATCTGGGATCCTTTGATCTTCAGGCCTAGCCACTGAGCAAAACTGGCTAGGGCAATACATAGCTGTTTTCATTAGGAGTCTACTTTATAACCTACAAGATGCTTCAACACTGTAAACTCTTAATATTTTTTCATATATATATAGTATATATATATAATTGCCACTATAATACCTTTACAATGAATTTCACAGCAGCTAAACCACTTAGAGCAGAATGATTTACTAATTCTTTATAAAATCAGAGGATTTCCTGTTTCCAGAATGGCTCTCTGGCTTCCTTCCTCCTTCTTTCCTCCCTCACTCTTTCCTTCCTTTCTTCCTTTAGTTATTTGTTTACTCTTTTTTTTAAAATATTTACCTCTGTTCATTTCTATTTCCCAAAATCTTTCTTTTGGACCTCATGGGTCAAAAGAGTAGCTCATTTCTCCACTCTTCATATTCTGTGTGTCTCAGACTGTCCTATCCTGCTTTTCGCGCTGGTCTAGTTGACCAAAGGATTGCCTTGGTACACATTTATCAAATATAATATTACACATAGTTCCAAAAAGGAAAGTACATCATTTCCCTAAAGGGAAGAGAGATGCATTCACTCATTCACTCACACATGAACAATCTGGATTTTGCTTGATTAGGGATTTTATGTCCAGAGTAACCTGAAAGGGCAAAGTATTTCTCACGCCAAATTTTATAGGACACAACTGACCAATTAAAAACAAAACAAAATAAGGGAGTCAGCATTTGTGTGTCCCTTCAGGAGGCATCATGTCAGCAACTTATTCTTCACTGCAGAGTTTTAACACACCATTAGGCAGCAGACATGGCCAAACTGATGTTACTGTGACTTTTCTTTGCTGTTTCCAGCACCTTTGGACCCTACATCAGCAAAAGAGCATTAACCGCCTGTATAATCATAGAAAGCACCAAGGAAGAAGAGTGGACTTAGAATTAGACTACTTATTTAATATTTCAATATTATTGATCAATCACTGTATGCTAGCTATTGAGGAAATTCCAGTTCAGGGACATGTAATAGATCGTACTCACTCAGAGAAATGGAAGCAACAGACATAAACACAAGTGTGACAACTGAATGAAGAAAGTGAGATATGACAAAATGCTACACATTACTCATATGTCGGAGGTATTTATGGGCCTATTCTTTATCTGACTTGTTATTGAAGTTTTTTCAGGCCCTTAACCATTATTACTCTAGAGCTTATCAATGAGATGTCAGCAAGATCAAGGTCCTTCTTCTTGTCAGTTCATCTTGTCCAATACAAAAATTAAAGTCTTTCCCATCACTTCTAAAGTTTTCATCTTCATTTTATTATAGAACTACTATGACATATGCTATTATAGTAACTCTTTGGAGACAAATTTTAGCTAACTGAATTGTTATCTGGAGCCATTTTCTAAGCAAGCTTTATATCTATTATAATTACAAATACATAGTTTTACCATAGATTGAAACCGAACCACATTTTATATCCACTTCAGTTCAGACTCAAAGAACAAAGTCTTCTTAAAATAATCCACAATTAGTCCAAAAGACAAGCTAGGTGTCACTATTTCTAATAAAGTCACTATGGACCAATCACTATGAAAAATGAGCAAAAAAGTAATATCCAAATAGAAGAGTTGGCAAAAGACATTACAAATAAAATTTCAAAATAAATAATATGAGAAGCCAATAAATATAACTATTTTTTTTAATTGGGAGCATTTCATTGCACATCCTAGTCACCTTCTGCATTGCCTTCTCTCCATTCTGTGAAACACTTCAATGTTCTTATAGCAGCTTATATTATCCTCTTATGCTAACTTGAGTGGCCTTCAATTACTTACTAGTATATCCAAAATCTTAACATAACTTTATAGACAAGAGGGTGGTTGAGTAAAAAAATTGTACATTATTTGAACACTATCAAACTGCCATTAAATATGTTTTGGAGGACTATAATAACATGTAAAGTGTTCAACATATAATGATAAGTAAAAGTATCAGGATATGCAATTCTTTGAGAGAATTGTAAATATAACTTTTTAAACTCTACCAGTGATTTTTAAAAAAATTTTAAATAAAATGAAATATCCGTTTTCACTTGCAATGTTAGCAAATATTCTTCAAGAATAATTTCTCCTATGTGTGAGCATATACTTCTGGGAGCATTGGTACATGTGTAGGGAACCTTCATGTACCAAAATTCTGACTTTAGTAATTTAAAGAAAAAATTCACAGATGCAGAAAATGTTTTGTACAAGAATGTTCCTTTAAAAATCAAGTTATTTAAATAGTAATAGTACAATAGTGGCATAACATCTAGTGGAGGCATCTGGCACTATACTATATACTAATTTATATTATCTAGTTATAATATTAAAAAACTAAGAACAAGTGTAAGTAAGTATGAAAGCGGCGCATCACATACATAAAATTTAAAAATAAAAATAAAACCCACTATTATTAGTCTTTTCTTAACCACTGCTTTGTTAATTCTAAACATCACTGGTAAAAAATGATCCGCCACAAAAATATTTTGTTTAAGTTCTAAGCAACTTTGTGATTACTATTGATATTTAATAATAGATATATCAAATTAAGGCTTTTAAAAATCATTTTAAATAAACATTTCTTCTATATAAAGTTAATTTTTCAAGCTTCCAGTTATACAGCCAACCTTCCATACACATGGACTTACGATAAGCATTTATTTAGAGAATAACATCTAATTATTTCAAATCATTGAGCTCAATTCAGATGCAGGTTGTATCTCCAACCCATGCTACATTTTCCTATAACTATATTTTAAATAAACAATGATAGCATAGTGATTGTACAGAAGAAACACAGAATTATAGTTACTTCAATTTTGTTACTTCAATTTTATATATCTACTAAAGGCCTGATGCACAAAAATTCGTATAAGAGTAGGCCTTTCTCCCCTTTCCCTTCCCTCTCCCCACCTCCGGCTGCTAGCACTGGCTTCCCTCCTGCACTCAGGACCTGGGCTTTTCTCCTCTGGCCACCCACAGGCACAAACCCAAGCTGGCTTCCCTCTGGCCCTCATTTTGCCAGGAAGGACGTCCAGTCTAATTAGCATATTACCCTTTTATTATTATAGGCTAGGAGCTTGTGCACGAATTCATGCACCTTGTAAGGAACTGTAGGCTATGAGGCTTCAGTGGGCACAGGGGCAGGTCTCAGCCCATCCTCCATGCTCCTGTCTGGTCCATACCCCCATGAGCCCTAGTCCCCTGTCTGCTAGAAGCCCTGCTCCTGCTACCGCCACTCCAATGCGCTGATGGTGCGGAGTGATTGGGCTGGTGCCAGCAGTGGGTGCAAACAGCAGCTGCTGCCCCTATTACCCCTTAGGAACAGGGGAGGTGGAGAAGCTCTCAGGGTGATCGGGGCCAGCAGCTGGTGCTAGCATCCACTGACAGCTCCAAGTGATTGGGCCAGCACTGAGCACCGGCAGCAGGTGTGAGCAGCGGCTCCAGTGCCAGCAGTGGGTGTGAGCATCCAGTGGGACCAGAGGGCACAGGAGCAAAGAATTTTCAGTAACCACCAGAGGCTCACACTGATGACAGTGACCAGAACCCTGCCATGGTCTGGCGTCCCCGATCACCTGCTCCACCAGCCCACCATGGCCAATATCTGCCATGTTTCATGTGTGCCCCATGGTGGTTAGCACATATCATAGAGACTGGTTGTTCGGTTGTTCTGCCATTTGTTCTATTTGCATATTAGGGTTTTATATATGTAGATTTAAGGTGCTGGTAAGATAGCTTTCATTCTGTCTCCTCTTAGCTTGTAGATAGCTACCACCTCCAATACGAGAGGTGCTCATATGACCTCTGATCTCATCATAAGCACCCCACCTTCATGACTTCATCTAACCCTAATTATAACTCCTATGGGTCCCACCTTCAAATGCCATTACATTAAGGGTAAAGGCTTTGACACATAAATTTGGAGGGGGTACAACCATTTAGTCCATAACAAAGGAATTCAGGAGAAATTAATTTATAATCTATTTGTTCTGTAGTCAAAAGTATATTTTCAGCTTCAGTGAAGTGAATTAATATGTAATACATTGTTTTGTGCATGGATTATTGCTGATTAAAAAGAATATGCATATGAATTTCTCAGTTTAACAGTTTTCTGTAATCATAATGCCTGTACCACATTGCTTTTTTCAGCCTGCTGTCTGAGGATATTGATTATACATATCATTACAGTGCGGTTGAATAAAAACCGTGTTTAAAAAGGACACAGCACATTACATATTCTCTTACATATGGTCAAGTATAGCTAAGAACTTGTTCTTCACAGGTAAAGCCCAAGGGCTTTGGCAAAAGGGAATTGAATCACTGGTATTTTCTTCATTGTGGATTGAATTGCAATTCAAGCTGGTGAAGAAAACGATATTAGTCATGAAGAGCTTCCTAGGAGAACCGATATCAGAAGAGGTTTGTGACATATGCATATCTTACTGAAAATATTTAGCATACCGATCACAGCATATAATTTGAACTAAAATATAGGAATCAAAGCTTTTAGTGAAGGGGATACTCTGTGACATCACTTTTGTATGACTAATTTTGACAGCTCAGACCTTTCTAAATCTAAACACAGCTGATCACAAAAAAAGCCCAAAGGCTTTAAAATCAAATGGAATTAAGCCTTAACACTACTGGGAAGTAGATACGAGTTAATCTTTTAGATTAGAAAAGAGTAAAATGGAGGCTGAAACATGTTAAATGAATTGCTCAAGGCCACTCATTAAAAGCATCACTGGCCTTTTCTGAAGTATTTTATCAGATGAAAGCCAGACTAATTCCATGATTTTATTATACCCATTGTGCTCAGCTGGTTAGTAGATACTTTCTTTTATCTGAAAAAAGTATAGATGTATTATTCTTTTGTTTCAGTCCTGAGGGGTGAAGAGTGACAAATGAGCACACATTTTTGCCTTACAGTACATGAAATATCTAGATACTACAGATCTTGCCTGGCTTTCCTAATATCCATAATATGTTTTTGAAATTAATGTACTTACGTTTATTGAAAATAAAATTCTACTACATCAACCAGAAAAATTATATGTCCTATTACTTCTGTTCTTCCCACCATATTTTGAATAGAAGTTAGCTCTTTTCCTGTAAGACAGAAAATTATATATATATATATATATATATATATATATATATATATATATAAACTTTTATATATAGTATATATGCACTATATCAGACCTGGATAACTTTCCATGTTTATGTTTAAGGGTATGTTAAGCATGTCAGTAGATGGTGGTTTTAATATAATTCCATAAAATGTATTTTATGGGTTAACAGAAATGAAATATTTGAGTTTATTCATTATGATTTACTGTAAAAGAGACTTTGAGTGTACACCCTACAGAGACGTCCCAGAATAAACTGGTTCTTATGAGACTAGACCAGATGCCATAGATTACATTAGGAAACAATCTCCCATTGTTCTGAAATGTTTCTGTTATTTAAGTGAACATAAAGATAATTATCAAAGTTCTTCAAAATTACTTTTTTAAGACTTTCAAATGGCTCCAAATAGGAGATTTGTAATAATTTGTATTGTTATATCTTTATATGTATAGCATCTGAATGTATTTTTCAGTTTCCCAATCCAAGCTTTTTCAATCATAACTGCCTTGCTATAAGTAATCATGTCTACCTGGAATATATATCCCAAATAGATGTGGGGAAATTCCAGTCAAACATCAAGTATTTGGACTGATATACCCAATTCATTGTAGCATTATTATGAAATAAGCAGAAAGTTATCTTTCGCAGTAATGTAGCAGCAGTAAGTTTCAGCTCCCACCAAATCCATCTTACTATTTCCAGCCTAAATAGTGTAGGGGTACACTAATTAGCAATTAATAACCAAAGGTATTAATTCACAATCAGAAATTTTACCATGATTTACAAGAATTAATATAATCCAGTGATTGCAACATTTTTGTATGTCTCTATCTCTGTGACATAATATTCATAGGGCACATGTCAGTCAAGCAGACCCACGTAGGACCCATTTCTACTTTGAATCACATATTTCCATCTGTATCCCCAAATTATCATTGAAAGCATTTTAGTAGCCTACTCTACATGCAAAAACATAATATGCTAACATTTTTATTCACAACAATTCATATTTAATGGCTTATCAGATTCCATCTCCAGGTTGTATTATTGTAGATAGCATCTAATTCAATAAATATTAAAATTTAAATATTTTATATTTTATACCAACTAATCACCTGCATTTAGCAAACATCTATTTCCATAAAACATACAAAGCCTCTATAAGCAGCCTATATAGAAAATATAATACTTTTCTGGAAATATGACAAGAAGTTTGAATTAATAAAAGTAATTCATTTAATTAATAAAATTAATATTCATACTTAAAATTGTTAGTTATATTTTCTGTATGTTTGAATCATGGAGTATTGAAATATCATGATATGTAATATTAATAATTAATTTTGTTAATAAAATGAGAAGCTTTGTGAGCTATATGGAAGACTATCTTCAGACTATTCATCATTTTTTAAAATTAGCATACCAAGTGATATGTAAGCCATGTTTTAACTATGGTAATTTGGCAAAGCAGTCTATAAAATGAAGCAGAAGCAATCTCATCCTTGGTCAGTATCCTGTGAACCATATTTTAGTTATACAGTGGATTATAGTCATTTGTTGTTCTATTCTATAAAATCACCACAAACACTGAATTAGCCAATACTATTATCAGGGTCAGGTTTCTGTGAGCGTCTGGTCACAACAGGTCATTAATTGAGCAAAATATAACCTTGTTTCATGTGTATTTCTGTATTAAACAAGGAATGACACCTTATTTAATACATTTCGTTGATTCATTAACTTTAATCTCATGGCCAACAGCACCATAACTCATTCTTCAATAAAACCTACCTGATACACGTCTTTTCTACACAGGACACATCATGGCCTTCTTATGCTTAGGCACTATTTTAATCAGTGAAATCATCAACAAAAAGGCACAAAATGCAGAATACATGGCACTAAATAGACCACAAAAGAACAGTGTTTTCACTATGAGAACTGAAACCAGAAGGTGGAGCATTGACTTATTTGACCTCAGCTGGAATATGTGCCATCAGGGGACTGAAAAATTTTGCTACTCTTTGCATGCGCATGTCCACAAATGATCAGTCAAGGGCATACCAACCTTGAATTTAGGTTACAAATAACTTTTAGTAAGCAGACAAATTCTAAATATAGAATATGCACATCATTGTGTATACACTGGAATTTTTGCAAGTGATTTTAGTGACTTTAGTGCTTTTTTAAAAATTGGTCATGTACATGATAATGCAAAGTATTTTATATCCTATATTTTATGAAGTATTTTTGCTAATATAAGTGGTGGTGCAAAAAAAAATCCCACAATCAATAATTTTGGAATAGATGCCAAATGCAATAAAATACAAGGCCAAAAACTACTCTGCTGCTCACTTAGAAGAAAGCACTTTAAAAATATTGGAAATAATAATGAGAATATTTAAACAATATTTAAGTAACAATTTGTATCACAGTTGTATATTTATGTGCCCTGAGACTACATTAGCCTAAGTTTAGAATGCATTTTTAATTCAATTTTAATAACTCTATGGAACTTCATGATTTGCATATATCAATATCCTCACTTTCACAGTTTAGGTATTATTTCCTAATTTTTGTTTACTTTTCTTCATGTAATTGTGTTTATGTTGGAATTTAGGTTTTTGTTATCAGAAACAAATCTTGTCAGCACCAATTGTAAAAAAGAGGGAGAGAATAAAAGGCAGGGGATATTGGGAAGGGGGGTATACATGCATATAAGCAAAACCAATGGACACAGACATTAGGGGGATGAGGGCACGTGCTGGGAGGTGGGAGTGGCAGGGGAGAAGTCAATGGGGAAAAAGGAGACATGTAATACTTTAAACAATAAAGAATTTGAATTTTAAAAAAGAGAGGATAATAAGAACTCAGGTATGCGTAGAACCAAGATTTAAATTTGCCAGGCTTTTTTTTTTTTCTCTCTCTCTCTCTCTTATTCTGCTCCTGTCTATGCACTTGCTTCAATTTACCTACAGATGGAAGGTAGAATATGCCCACCTCATAGATCTAGTACTTGCAAGCCAATGTATAACTTAGCCTCTGAAAAACGCATCAGTTTGTGGTTCTCTCTCTCTCTCTCTCTCTCTCTCTCTCTCTCTCTCTCTCTCTCTCTCTCTCTCTCTCTTCTCTTTCTCTCTCTCTTTCTCTTCTCTCTCTTCACTCAGTTATTCATTTTCAATTTCTCTACCAAGTCCTAGATTTTTTTTTTTTTTAAATAATCCAATTGGATCAGCTTGGGTGAAAGGCCCACCTCAATGGGGCATAAATACAAAGGCGAGAAGATTGTGGGCCACCTCATACAAACCATCTTCCCGGAAAGCCCTGTAAGAACATGGCCCTCCTTCTGGAGCCAGACAATCATTCCAGATGATGCGTCCCTCAGCATCCAAGTAATATTCTTTCAACCCTCCGTAGAAAGACTTACAATAATAATGCTCTTACTGAATAATGGGTTTTCAACACCTTTTATTATTTCTCCTTGACAGATGAGGAAACAGACACAGGGGGTTCAAGTGAAGTAACCAAATGCCACAGGAACTAAGTAACAGGCCTGGGATTTAACTGAGACAATCTGCCTCCAGGGTCTGGGCTGTTAGCCTCTGTAAGAATGCCTTCTGGGTGAAAGGGAAGAAGAGTGAGAAAGTCCAGTTATCATAACACATTACTTAGAAAATTAAAGTCACATTTAATAGGTTAAATATCTGACACATGATTTTTAAACAGCCATTATTTCAAAATTAAATTAATTTCTAGTGCTGCAACACTTCCACTGGCCTAAGAAAATGGATTTAATATATGAAATTATTTTGAGAAATATATGGCCCCATTTTATGAAATCTTATATCTTGTGCAAAATGCATTTAGAATCAATATTATTCATTCTCTCACCTTCAAAATAATAAGAATGTTTTATAAAAGTAATATATTACTTAAGTGTATTTGTATGGTGTTTGGGTAACAAACTGTTAATAAATAAAAATAAAAGAAACATTCATAATTGATGTGTGGACTTTCATTTAAACAGAACATTAGAGATGGTCGATACTTCATGACACAGATCTGTATAACAAATGAGGAAAAAAAATTATTTTTAGTTACTTTCTGCTTTGAGTTTAAAGGAATGATTCAGGAATCTATTTATTTAGAATTTATAGAAAATTGAGTGCCCTGTACCAGTATGTGCCAGGTACAAAGCTAAGAGCAGGATTATTTTACATTATACATTTTGAAATAAGAAATAATAATTCAAGGTATAATATATTAATATCCCTTTTCTGATGGAAAAATTATGCATAGACAATCGTAGCTGGGATTCCTTCATCTTAATAAGCATTCTGTTATACAGTGCTTCATGAATATTTAAAAGCTACATTATTTATCTCCTTGGCAATTAGAACTTAATCAAAATTTTTAATATAAACTATCTAACTTTCAAAAGAACAATATGTATATGAAGGCTGATGAACTATCACCACTTTACTTAGAGCAGGCTGGGTCAAAATTATGATTATTGATAGCTATAAGGTGCATACCTAACGCAAATGTTAAACACAAAGCAAATTCTGTCAACATAAGTGATTGGTTCTTTAAGTGGCAGAACGGTTTAAGAATGACATCTGAATCAATTCTTAACTAATTGGAAAATTAATTAGTGCCTGTCATTTTAACCCTGAGTATTTTTAAGGTTGAGTTTGATTACAGTTAACTACCTGCCCGCAAGAAGCCAGTTTGTAAATTCAATGAAGCTGTTGCCTCAATTTTTCACAAGTTAAGATATCATCCTTCATGGTCTTGCTGTATGTTAATGCTTAAAAATTCATCAACCCACTAATGTCCATCAATGATTGGAACATTAGAAAACTGTCATGTTTAATATATCTCCTTCCTTATATGCCTTGTAAATTTAGCTATTGCTGCTCTTTTCATTAGGTTCTACTTTCTACTAAGACCTTAATAAAGCATGTTTACTCTTTCCCCTAAGGTTAAATGTTGAGTTTTTTTAAAAAAAAAATTTGAATATTATAAAAAACAAAAAAAACCATAACACAGATATATAAGAATAAAAATTAATAATCAATTGCTTAGTAAACATGGTCAGTCCATCTGTTATTATTATGGTTCCTTTAGTAGTTATAAAAGCAAAGTCCTGAAGTAATTTTCTTAGAAAAAAAGAGTCAACATTTACTGAGCATTTGCTAGCTGCTATGCTTGGCATATATACATTATGTGGTTAAACTTTAATTCATTTTTATAAAGTATAAATTATTATTTTCATCTTGCAGATAAGGAATAGAGCATGAAAGAAGCTAAGTTACTCGTTACAGGCCACAAAGCCAATGGGGGTTAAATTACATTCAAGCTTACTAAACCTGTGCTCTTTCCACAGCACTATATTCCCTCTGATCAATGGATGGAATATGAGGATGGACAAATTCATAAATGTGGAAACATAACTTATAAAAGAACATAGAGAAAATGTCCACACATAGTACAAAAAAATGTAAGTCTAGTAAATAATCACAATATATCATATTTATCTGAAGAGAAGTACTGACTCAAAATGTTAACACCTAAAACTGGTGAAATATTGTATTGTGTGTCCACTTTTATTATGCTTAGGAAGTAAGGTAATACTGTATTTTATAGAAATTTGGGGAATTATTTACCACAATCAAAATATGTTCAATGACTATTTGTGGGAATCTAGACTGAGACTATAGTAACAAATTTCCAATTTGTTTTTATATGAAGGTATTCATCATTATATATATGGAAAAGGTCATTTTGAATTAATAATATGATCCTGAGATCGATACAGAAATACTATATCCCTTATTCAATTACTTATGCCTAATAAGCAACCACATAATGAAGATTTCTGCCCAGGCTCCATATATCGACATAGATTCGGGAGAGGGGGAAAATGAGCAAGAATTTCTTTATTTCTTGCATCCACAGCCACTTAGGTATCTCAAAGAGCAATCACTTGGTGATAAATAAATAAATAAATAATAAATAAATAAATAAATAAATAAATAAATGTAAAGTCTGTTTTTCTCCCTTCAAAGGAACTCAAATTCATTTAGAGGAAAATGAATGAAGATTGGAGAGTACTTAGGATTGTAAGTACTTGGTGGCACGAAGGAGCATTTCTCTGTTCATAATAATAATTATACTAACAAATAAAGATACTCAGCAGAATAGGCAAAATGTAATGCAAACTTTTGTAATACAGTGAATGAAGAATTTTTTTTTTTATTATTTGAAAGAATGAAGCCAGGTTAACATTAGAAATCTGTTTGCATAAAAATAGAAACCTCTGGGAAATAATAGTCTCAAGTATTTAATCTGACATACAGATTGTTAGACAATATAATCATGAGTACATGTTTTTTAGATATTCAAATTGAACATTTCTTAAAATTGAGCACATTTGGGATGAGACCATTTACTTTACAGATTTAAACATGATTTTATCAAAGGGTAAACTAACATAATATACTCATCATTCATTCTTTCATTCAACAAGCATTTATTGAGCATGTATGTTTCAGGTGTGTTTCAATGTTCTTCAAATTTTGTTTATAGATGTATGTACTTACTTTTACCTAGAGTGTTTGTTTAGTTTTCCATCTTGAGCTAATAGTTGTGGTGCCTGGTTCTAGATCTGTATTTTGCAATGAAATGTCAGTGTAATCTATCACCAGATATTTCCTCCATTTTCATCTCACATGGAAAATGGTGGAGGGGGTAGCTGCTGCAGCTGGAAATGTGATTGGAGCAGATAGAGGTTAGCCACTGCTTGGAAAGCACCTCACACTGCTCAGAAGAACAGTGCTGAGGAGTGACAATTGTGGGAATCAACATCATTTTTGCTTTAGAAAAGGAAGTTGAGAATTAGTGGGCTTTATGAGAAACTGACTTTTTGGAGTATGTACAAAAACTTATCTCAAAACAGGACATCCCCTGAGGGATCCCAGATTGGAGAGGGTGCAGGCTGGGCTGAGGGGACAACCCCCCATGCACGAATTTTGTTCACCGGGCTTCTAGTATTGTAATAACTATTTATGGTATCAGGGCATACTAGACTTATTGAGGGGATCACTTCATAAGTTATATAAATGTGTAACCATTATGCTGTATACCTGAAACTAATATAATATTGAATATAAAACACATTTTTAAAATTTAAATTACACAGAAGAATAAATAAATACTACTATGTTAAATTAGAATGCAATTTTCAATTACTATAGAAAGTATTTCTCCTATATCTATGATTTACTGATATATACCTCTGTATTGTTCTGAAACATGTATATAAGGTCAAATATTATCTTTAAACACAAAAAATTTTGTGGCAATTCAGGAAACTGACAAATTCTTAATGAACAGAAGGCAATAGGCAAAATAGTATAATACTACAATATAATATAAAATTGGGAGATATTCTCCATAGCATATATTGTCTATCCCTTCCCCTAATTGTTTTCCAATTATTTACTTAAGCCTTTCATGTGAGTTAAAATTTATCTTTAAAACCCACAGCCTAACTCTAGTATCTCCACACATCCCAATATCTTTCCCCACGTTAGCTGTCTTTGTATACAGGACTGAGTAGACTTCTTGGAGAGACATTTTATAAGTAAAATAGGAAAACTGAGACAAGACCTTTTATTAGGAATATGCTAGTTTTGAAGCACTTTCAAGGCAGAAAGAAATCTAGTACTTTAAGAAACAGAAGAGAAAGATCTCCATGGATATGTGTAACTCTTCATGTAATTTTGAATTTTTCTATTTTACACACTTTACAAGGCTCTTAAAGTTGTACATGATTGTCTTTTTATGGCTTTGATTGCAGCCTAAAGCAGTGTTCATCGTTAACTTGGTAAATAACATCCTTGCTAATTTTTTAGGGATGCATTGACTCAGTAGGAATCAATTACCATTGGACACTAACAGGCACATAGCAGTCTAAAGCCGAGGAACATTCATACAGCAGCTTAGGAAATGTAAGACACATGTGACTCATACTATATCTGATTCAAGCTATTGATGCAGTATGGGCACAGATATTTTGTGTGTGTTCTTGACTATTAACAACAGAGCCTGGCAGACCACTTTCAAACAGCTAATATACACAAAACAAAAACATGATGTTGCTTTTTCTCACACATATATGAAAAGTGGGAAGAGATCTAGGAAGCTAGAATACAGTAATACCTGGTAATTGTGTACAGGACTGCAGGTCCTATTGTTAATCTACTTGTGAAAGATAAAAGAAGTGTTTTAGATAAACAAAGCCCACATATGAATGAGTTAAGCAATTATCCTGGATATGTCTCCTTTCCCATCGTGTTGTTACTCTTCTAGCTCACGTCAAACATTCAGCAGTTTTTGGAACACAGCAAGCTTTTAGTACATATCTACTATAGCTACTGCTGTTATTGCTACTACTACTATTGCTACACTATTCCTACTGGTTATAGACTTAATAAACTTCTGGAAGACAATACAAAATCTTCTCCAGTGGGGCAGAGCAACAAAATAGTTCACCTTTCAACTCAGGAGATCTAAATTTGACTTATATCTTTATCATTTACTAGCTTTGTGACCTTGGGAAAGTCAAATCACATCTGTAACTTCCCTTTCTTTGCCCTTAAAATAAAGGTATTAATAATGGTACTCACAGAATTATTATAAAGATGTCATGAAATTAAATGTAATATATAAATACAATTAGTTATTAATTCTATGCCTAGAAAGTAGTAGATTTATGGTGTCCAAGATATGGATAGTAATCAAGATGGTATTAATGGTTTCATATATACTATGGAAGACTATTTAGCCATAAGAAAATATAAATACAGCCAATATGGGTGAACCTTGAGAATATTAGGCTATGTGAAATAAATCAGTCATAAGAAGCTAAGAACCATCTGATGTCACTGATATGTGGAATATAAAACTGAAATTCATAGACACAGAGAACAGTATGGTGATTGTCCAGAGCAGAGGGAAGGGTGTGGGAGAGGAAGCACAGGGTAAAGGGGGCCAAATATATGGTGACAAAAGATGAGTTAACTATGGATGATGGGCAAACTATGCAATATACAGATTATGTATCAGAAATGTACAGTTGAAACCTATATGACCCTATTAGCCAATGCCACCCCAATAAAGGTAATTTTTTTAAAAAAAATGAAAAAAAAGGCTTTTTTTTTTTCTATCTTCTATTGTGGCTCATTTTGAAGTCATAGTTTCTAAATGATTAGCACAAGTTAAAGTCACAGAGTACAATATAGTCACTCTAGCATCATGTTGTATTTACCTGAGACAAAGTTTATGAAGAAACTCTGTCTGTTCCTTCTCACCCCTCCAGAAACTGTATTTACTATAACTTGCATTTGTGTTACTTACTTCTTGGTTATCAGAACAAGGATGTGTTAGCAACATCAGATCTGGTTGAAATCTTTCCCTTGTCAGAGAATGTACTAACAAATCTGCATGGGAGTGGAACTGAGATAAAAATACAATGATCTTTTTTTTCTATTCTGTACTCATTGATTCTGTTTGGAGGTCTTTGCCTTGCACTCAGTAACTTCTTACATCAATCCCTTAGGCAAATTAATTATCAGCACACCTATTGTTTTAGAATCTGCAAAAACGTAAAAGTAAAATGCCCCTGCTTTTAAGGATCCTACATTCCCATTAGAGAGGTTGTTTTTCATAAAACAGCCCAAAAATTGATGAATTTTATTAATTGCATAGAGCACAATGTGTTGACATTATTTAAAGGAAAGTAATTTATACAGATTAATAGAGGAGTGCAGATGAAGTAGAATGAATCAGAAGTGTATGAAAGCAACTTTTGAAAATATGCAAAGATCTAAGTCTGAATTTATAGCCTGAAGTGCTATTTTTAAAAGTCTGCTTTCTTTATCTCTTCTTTCTTATTCCTTTGGACCACTTTACTTAAAGGATACCACCACTAGGCAATTACTGAATTGAAAAAATAAATATAGGCCTGACCTGGCATGCTGCAGTGGTTGAGCATCAACCTATGAACTAGGAGGCCCTGGGTCGATTCCTGGCCAGGGCACATGCTCAGGTTGCAGTCTCCATCTCCAATAGGGGGGTGTGCAGGAGACAGTCAGTCAGTGAGATTCTCTCTCATCATTGATGTTTCTGTCTCTCTCTTTCTTCCTCTCTGAAATCAATAAAAATATACTTTAAAAATATTTTTTTTTAAAAAAGAAAACATAAATATAGTTGCATTTACTATGTGGCTCAAAATTATTTTCCCTAACTCTTGGATAAAGTAGTTTACGTGAGTGAGTGATCACTCAATGAGGCCTGGCATTATGTCAGTTGGAATTCCCTGTAAGTTTTACTTTTAGAACAAATAGTAAAACCCATTCCAGACAGCACACAGAAAAATATATATTCACTGAACCATAGATTATACTATAAAAGTAGACTCATAATACATTACTTATCTCTAAACATCATCTTAATATTAACAGTTATCTTTCTTTATGATTTATTATCTTGGAGGATTTCTTGCTTTTTAAGTGTCCCATAAGACTCTCTTGAGATTTGTTGTAAGTAATGATAGTCAAATACTATTATATTAAGTGGGAGTTAACTATTCATTGGAAATTATTTACTTTCTCTGGCCAAGCATTTCTGGGCTCACAGGCAAAAAAGACTTTTTTTTTTCTTTGTTGTTCTTTCCATACCATTGTAATGTTTTACTTTTCCTGAGAACCTTTATCTTTTGAGGTGTATGCAATCTTTTAACTCACACTCTCCACAATTCTGTATATTATCTACCAACTTTGATCACACTTTACCATTTAATAAAGGTTTGTCAATGAATCCACACCCTGGCTTTCACTACAACTCCTAGCTAATTTTAAAATCTAAAAGAGTTATTTATGCATCCAGCAGTCTAGCCTAGTAAATACTGGTCTTCTTTCACCTAAAACACTTAACCTCCATTCCTCTTCAGCAAATTTTCTCCTGCCCTACATGGATTGTCAACATACACACCTACTTAACTGACTTCTGAAATTCTAAAGAACATTTATTTCATGCCATCCTGATGAGTTTCTCATAAACTGTCTTATTATTTTATCTCTCCAGAACACCCATTAGCAATAAATCTCTCCTTTAACGACTGAAGTCCTTTGATCTAGTCCTTTATAAGACCCTTTAGAATTTAAGTAATATCAACTTAAAGTAGTTCAACATAAAAAGAAATTTTAATATAAGATGTGGGCATATTTCAAGGAATCAAATGAATGGTAGAAATGGAGCCCAGCTTCAATAGGTATTAGAATTGGAAATTGCAAAGGTATCAAGGTCCCAAGCAGTATATTCTTTGTGGTTCATTTTTGTTCTCACTGTGTATTTCTTTCCTTACTGGACACTGACTTCCTCTGCCTTGCCATAAAATAGTAGCAGAATTCTACTATAACACTTCTATATTTGCATTACCTCAATTCTAGTCAAACCCAGATTTAGTGACTATTTCTGAATTCCAATTTATGGAAGAAAAAAACTTACTTCTCAGCAATCTAGTATTGACTACTAAGCCAGTGAAAAACATTGAGTGTTGACCTCTGGGCCAGTCCTATATAATAAAGAGGTAATATGCAAATTAACACTCATACCCTCACAAGATGGCTGCTTATGACCAGGCTGACAGGGGGGTTAGTGAGGAGCAACCAAATGACCAAGCAACAGACTGCATGGGGTGACCAATACAATAGGGGGATTAGTGAGGGATGACCAAACGACGGAACAGCAGGCTGCATGGGGCAAGCAGGCCAGTGTGGGTGGCCATGGGGACAGCCAGCTTGGCGGGGGGGGGGGGGGGGGCAGTTGGGGGTGATTAGGCTGACAGGGGAGGCAGTAAGGGGTGACAAGGCCAACAGGGGGGTAGTTAAGGGCAACCAGGCAGGCAGGCAGGTGAGTGATTAGGAGCCAGTGGTCCAGAATTGTGAGAGGGATGTCTGACTGCTGGTCCAGGTTTGGGCCTAAACTGGCAGTCGGACATCCCCCAAGGGGTCCCAGTTTGGAGAGGGTACAGGCTGGGCTAAGAGGACCCCCCCCCCCCGTGCCTTTAGTTAACTATAGCTGCGAAGTTAGTATACTGCTAGATATATATGACTACTAAGTACCAAAGGAAGGGGGCTCTATAAGATCAACACAATATAAAAAGACAGATATCTTCTATTTTTCCAGTCTAGTACCATCCTCATTGATTCATTCTTTTCATTTTTCACTCACCTTACAGGTCTCTCTTCCATGATATTCTAGGTTGCTCTATGATACTCACGTCCTCCATTACTTGATAATGTTTAATCCTGGGTCATTCAAAATAACAGCTTTACCTATCTGTATTAACTTGCTAATGAGAATGTAATTATACATGTTTGTATTGTTTAAAAATATATTATAAATGACATCCTGGTACTGCATACATTTCAACACTCCTTTTGTTGATCCCTGATAAATTATTTCCAATTTTATGCTTTGGTTATTCCAAATTTGCCCCTGTTATCACCATCACACTCTCTCCCCTTACACACATACAGAGTTTCAATATCTGACATCATCTCCAAATTTTCAGTAGAAACAGGCCATAAGGTATATAGCAACTACCTAGTTCCCAAAATTACCAAGCTCATCTGTAACATGATATTTGTTCTAGTCTTAGGCTATATTTTAATGATCACCTATAAGCTAATTACCCCTAACTCTAT
The DNA here is from genome assembly GCF_964339955.1 of Pipistrellus hanaki. Lineage (NCBI taxonomy): Eukaryota > Metazoa > Chordata > Mammalia > Chiroptera > Vespertilionidae > Pipistrellus > Pipistrellus hanaki. The sequence continues at coordinate 172,412,904 of NC_140503.1, read as the reverse complement.
AATCTAACATCCTTCTTTCTCCTGAATTAAACAATAATTTCTCCTCTTAAATCCATTCACTAAATGTACTCTGGAACTTTACTAATTATCACACCTACTTCTTGTATCTAATTTCTTTTTCTATCTATGGTTCCCTCCCCCCATTCACAGCATATAAATATATTAATCAATTATCTCCCACTCGCCAATAAAAATAATTTTCTTAATTAATCTCCCTCCATCAAAAGCTGCTTCCTTCTGTTCTCTGTACCAGAAACTTCTTTAAGAAAGCATTTTCCACATTTACCTTTTTTATTTTAGCTCACTGAAATTTGCTCCTAATAATGAACTCCACTAAAATTTTGAAAACAAAGGTCAGCAACACCTCCTATTCGTCAATCAAACACCATCATCTGGTTCTTTCCCTATTTCTACATCTATTTTATTGCTGCTTGCTCTTCCTTTTAACTCTAAAATATTAATTTTACTCAAAAGCAATCACTATTTGTTGCTAATTAAACAGCCATTTCTACATCCTTTTCCTTACTACCATTAAAATTTTTGATATCTCTCCAATAAAAGAGAAAAACTCTTCTAGAGGTCTTCTCAGAATGACTAGATTCACAAATAAAAAGAGACATAAAAGAGTAAAACTCTCATCCCTTATCTTTTTCTTTGCTATATATATGGATCAGTTATAAAAGCAGGTGATAATTATAGCTTTGGGAGCCATTTTTATAGTAAATGCGTAAGATAAAAATAAAAGATGAAAAGATCTTTGATCCTTGATAACAGTGTGAATCTCTAAATCAATCGTGGGATTTGATTCTTGTTCTATGGGAATAAACATTATTTTGCTTAAGCCACTTTTAGTTTACTATTACCAGTGATCTTATATTTTTATTAATTTATCTATCCAACTTGTTATTTAATACTTTGGCTCCAACAATAATAACTACATGGCACACAGAAAGTACATGATAGCCTGGAAGTAGTAAATGAATAATCAATATTTATTTAAAAAATTGAGGACTTTATTTTGAATGTATTCTATATCTTCCTATTTTCTTCATGATAAAATTCTAACACTTTGGCATCATAGAAAGGCTATTTCTCAAGCTGACCCTTTATTCATTCAAACTTTGTATATATTTGCCTATAATAATACCTTCAGGTTATTTTCCTGCCCCCATTTTTTACCTTTGTGAAGTCTCATACAAGTCATATACCAGGTACTCTGATAACCCTTGCTTTCTGCTGAAGACATTAAATACTGTCTCCTCTATGTTCATGACATCTGTTTATACCTTTATTACAGCATTTATCAATCTATATGGCAATGATTTGTTTACCTGTCTCTCCTGCACTGTGAATACCACCAGAAAAAGAACTGTTTCTTATCTAAGTGAGCCCAGATCCCAGCTTACTGTCTGGCACAGAGTAGAAACCCAATTAATTATTCTGTTAAGAGTAAGGACTCTTGCTCATTAGTTTCTCAGGAACAAAAGTCAGGTAACAGCCTGACTTTTACTTCCCTTTGTAAATTTTTAAAAAGATGACAGTCCTAAAAAGCATGTGTTGTGAAATTAGATAACAACAACAAGAACACTGGCTGAAAATGTGCCATATATGTAGTAGAAAACACTAAACTGTGTCAGTCTTTCAATATATCATCTTAATAAATTATAACACCCATAATTTCACAATGCCAGTAAAAATCATTACTCACACTTTACTACCTCATTGCAATTATAGATATGCAAGACAAACATTTATCAAATGATAATATCAATTCTATCATTAACTTTCTATGTTTATATGGGGTTTTTTTCCTCTAGAAATCCCTACTTCAGGCAAAATCCCTAACTCATCTCTGGTCAAACCAGCAAGCATCCTATTCCTTGTGATACTATCTTGCTTCGGATCCCTTGTAATATGTCACTGGTAGAAAGGGGAGGTCATCATTATTTCCCTGTTCAGTCATAAGATATATTCATTACGTGTGCGCCTCCCACTTTCCCCTTCAGATGTCTCCTCTGGTTTAGAGGGGAGAAGAGAAAAGGATGGAAGAAAAGATACTTACTTAGATCTATGCTCTATGGGTAAAGTGAAGGGGTGAACCAGGCTTTAAGGTTCCAATGACAGAGGCTATCAAGCTTATCTTTCTGTTCCCCTACTAAAGCTTTACTGTTTTGTGTGCTTTTATTACCTAACTCTTATTCTGAGTTAAGTTTTTGTGTATACTTCAAAAAGTCATGATGTTTTTTTCATAAAGCCACTAATTCTCAACTTTGTTTTTTAAAGCAAAAAAGATGTTGCTTCCCACAATTGTCACTCCTCAGCACTGTTCTTCTGAGCAGTGTGAGGTGCTTTCCAAGCGGTGGCTAACCTCTATCTGCTCCAATCACATTTCCAGATACAGCAGCTACCCTCTCCACCATTTTCTTTCTTTTTAAAAAAATATATTTTATTGATTTCTTACAGAGAGGAAGGGAGAGGGATAGAGAGCTAGAAACATCGATGAGAAAGAAACATCGACCAGCTGCCTCCTACACAACCTCTACCTGGGATATGCCCGCAACAAAGGTACATGCCCTTGACCAGAATCAAACCTGGGACCTTTCAGTCCGCAGGCTGGCACTCTATCCACTGAACCAAACCGGTTTCAGACGCCTCCAGCATTTTCCATGTGAGATGAAAACGGAGGAAATATCTGGTGATAGATTACACTGACATTTCATTGCAAAATACAGATCTAGAACCAGGCACCACAACTATTAGCTCAAGATGCAAAACAAAACAAATACTCTAGGTAAAAGTAAGTACATACATCTGTAAACAAAATTTGAAGAACATTGAAACACACCTGAAACATACATGCTCAATAAATGCTTGTTGAATGAAAGAATGAATGATGAGTATATTATGTTAGTTTACCCTTTGATAAAATCATGTTTAAATCTGTAAAGTAAATGGTCTCATCCCAAATGTGCTCAATCTTAAGAAATGTTCAATTTGAATACCTAAAAATCATGCACTCAGGATTATATTGTCTAGCAATCTGTATATCAGATTAAATACTCTAGACTATTATTTCTAGGAGGGATTCTATTTTGCATTAATAATAATAGCCTGAGATCAATACAGAACACCATACCCCTTACTCAATTACTTGTGCCTAATAAGCAACCACATAATGAAGATTTCTGCTCAGGCCCCATATATCAACATAGATATTTGGGGAGGGGGAAAATGAGCAAGAATTTCCTTATTTCTTGCATCCACAGCCACATAGGAATCTCAAAGAGCTATCAATCAATTGATATATAAATAAATAAATGTAAAGTCTATTTTTCTCCCTTCATAGGAACTCAAATTCATTTAGAAGAAAATGAATGAAGATTGGAGAGTACTTGGGATTGTAAGTACTTGGTGGCTCAAGGGAGCATTTCTCTGTTCATAATAATAATTATACGAACAAATAAAGACACTCAGCAGAATAGACAAAAAGTAATACAAAGTTTTGTAATACAGTGGATGAAGAATATTTTTCTATTATTATTCAAAGGAAGAAAGCCAGGTTAACATTCAAAATCTGTTCACAGTACACAAAAATCTAGCCATGGAGGAGAGGACACATTCTCTTAACAGGGTATGAATTCACTTATGGCTTCCTCTTAACAACAACAAAATACATATAGTAGGTAGTTTATCAGGAAAGGGCTCATAGAAGAGAGATTTCAATTTTATGAAGATTTAGAATTATTTGTTTCCTATCTTCTCACCATAGCAACTTGACACACACAAAAATCCCTGCCCTGGTTTATATCATGATTCCTTGCTCCATAAAAGCCAGGTAAGAGGGCTTTAGCAAATCATGTGGCGATAGCTTCTTATCTGCAGGTATTGGGATGAAAGACCACCATTACAGCTCATTTTTATGAGCATATGTGGTCTTTTAAGCAAGAACATATTTTCATTCATTCACCTTCCAATCTGAATCATTTTGCAACGCTCTGCGAGTTACCTGTATAAGCCTTCCCTTGTCTAGAAACGGCCTATGTGATGAATAGACTGACAGTCTATAGCCTGCAGCGAACACCCCACCTCAAAGGAAAAAGAACCATTTCTAAGCCCAATGCTTTTCTTCTTATTCTCTTTTATATTCCACTGTCTGAGAAAAAGTGGCCTTTAAACCACTTGAAACTTGATTGTTCGAAGGGAAACCTGAACTGTGTATCAGTCTAGCTGGAGGTTTTTTCCCCCCAACAAAGTTGTTTCCACTGGGGAGAAATATGACTCTGAAAGCTCTGTCACCAAAATAATAAAAATAAAACAAGAAAAAGAAAAGCACTTGCTGCTTACTTTCAGGTAAAACTCATATTAAATTGTTTCAAGATGGGATTGGGTCTCCCTGAACAGCACTACCTTCAACAGTTTCAAGTTAAGGAACTGGTACTTTTTAGTTTTTGAAATGCAACTCACTGACTATGAAAAAGCATTTACTGAGGGTAGTCAATAGTTGCCATGTGATGAAAGGTGAATGTTGAAGATCTACACTGGAAAGAGGATTCTGGGAAGAAGGCAGTGGTGGCTATGCAGTGTTTAATGTTGCTTAATCCCCACATAAAAGCAGAGGATTTAGAGAGCAAAGTCAGTAAACTGGGGGCAGCACTCGCAACAAAACTAAGATAAATGAACCCCAAAATACATGGGTAGAGACCACCCGCCAACAGCCTTAAACCTACAGGAAGCCTGCATCCTGCAGGGGGGAGAGGAGGGAATCAACAGAGCAAGGCATTAGGAGCCTGTGAGCAGCACACTAGCATGTCCCGCAGATACTCGATGAGAAGCGGGGACCAATGTGGGAGCAGCAGGTAAATGCCAGGCACTGTTAAAACCCTCTCCTTGAGAATGACTGAGCAAGCTGAGAGGGCACCGCTTAACGCTCAGACTGACCCTTTCGGAAGGAACCCAAGCTGAGGAGGGATTTCTGGAAGTGGAATCAAAACTGAACAAGATAGAAACAACAAAGACAAAGGAAAAAAAGAAAAAAGTCTAGGTCAGATCCCAGAAAACACATTCCCACGTTTTTAACCACAAAAACAAGAAAAGAGGGAGCTCTGTAAAGTTACATAAACTTTCCTAAACCCCATTGGTATGAAAATTAATTTCACATAAATATGAAGAACCTAACAGTATTTAGGTCATATCCCCAAAAAAGTTATCATAATAAAGAAAAAAAGGTGAAAGCTGGATAACATACTATACATAGTAAAATCATGCTAAAAGCCAGCCCAGGAAATCTTCTAAATTAGGTAGGGAACATTAAGAAAATGCTAAAAAAACATGAAAGAAACAATGTAAATCAGACCTAGAAAACCTCAGAAATGATGTTTCTTACTCTGGAAATAATTAGAAATAAGAGAAAAAGAATTCCAAAAGAATGCAAAAATAAATGATAAATAACATAAAAAGCAACAAACATAACAGATGTTTGCTTAGGTAAAATAAAAGAAAAAACTTCAAAATTCAAAAAATAATAATGGTTAAAAAATGATTCAAGAGAAAGTTAAAGATATTAAAGACATGAAAAAAAAAATGAGTATATGGGTAATAGGAAAAGAATGGAGTAAAACTCAAACTAAGGATATATAACAAATGGTAAATCCAGCAATCACAAAAAAAAAATTTCCTAAAATAAAGGATTTGAAAATGCACATTGAAAATGCACATAGTGCCAAAACCGGTTTGGCTCAGCAGTAGAGCGTCAGTCTGTGGACTGAAAGGTCCCAGGTTCGATTCCGGTCAAGGGCATGTACGTGGGTTTTGGGCACATCCCCGGTAGGGGGTGTGCAAGAGGCAGCTTGTCAATGTTTCTCTCTCATGGACATTTCTAGCTCTCTATCTCTCTCCCTTCCTCTCTGTAAAAAAATCAATAAAATATATTTTTTTTTAAAAAAAGAAAAGAAAATGCATATAGTATCACTGATGAAATGACCCATAACAACATAAAAACATATTCCAATAATGTAGAGGAAGGAAGGAAAGAAGGAAGGAAGGAAGGAAGGAAGGAAGGAAGGAAGGAAGGAAGGAAGGAAGGAAGGAAAGAAGAAAGGAAGAAAGGAAGGAAGGAAGAAGCGAGCACAGGAGTTAACAATAAGCTATAAAAGAAAGAAAAAAATTAAAAATGCAGTGACATATTTAAGATAGTCAAGAAAAATTAAAAGTGTACATCAAGAATTTTATTTTAATTCAATAAAACAGATTTTCAAGTTCAAAAGATACAGGCAAGCTTCTCTCAATGTGAAATAATTCCAAGAATAAAGAATATATTAGAGAACAACCTCAGACAAGCAAAACGACAAAAGCGACATTGACAGACTGCCAGTGCATAAATACACAGTTACCTATAGCACTAAGACTAAATGAGGGACACAGGGGAGAGAATACAATATTAATGACTATATTCGCAGACAACTAGGATATTAAACAACTCTAAGAATGGGACTATGGAGATCAAAAGCAAACAATGCCAATGGTTTCAGTAATTATATTGGTGATATTATTAGTACTGCTACTATAAGACTACGTTAGAAAAATGAGCAATTATGAGATTTTCTATTATTCTCCATGCTCTTGAGCACTACTATTCTCAGAAGTAAAGATACAGATGCAAAGAAGAGGTTAAGTAAAAGCCCTGTTGTCTTGAATTTGAATTGGAAGTATCAACCTGAACTTATGTTGGGGGATTATTAATGTAAAGAAGGAAAATAAGACAGAAATCAGCAGAGAAAACAAAGGAAGGTTTTCTACTTTAAATAGGATGACTTAGGAAGATGACCCTTGAAAGGGGACTGAATGATGTGATGGTGTGAGCATGTCTTATCTGGGGACAGAGCAATCTCAGGCAGAGAGCCGCAGTTGAAACCATCCTTAAGCGCGCTGTGGGGCACCTGTGCCTCTGTCTCTAAGTCCCATTTCTTTTTGGTCTACTAGAAAATTGTTTCAATTTTTTAAATTGGGTTGTATTAAATGAAGACTTCAAATGCAAAAATATTAAAGTTTAGAAATAGACGTGTTAACATGAAAGAAGATTCATTTTTAGGAAGTAGTTTGCCAGATACATAGGAAAACCTGTTCAAGGAGTAATAGAAAGTTTCCCTTCCCATGCTTTCTTTTTTTAAATCTTTATCATTGAAAGTATTACATATGTCCTCCATTTTCCCCCATTGACCTCTTTTAGCCGTCCCCCACTCCCTGTCCCAGGCCTTCACCAACCTGTTGCCAATGTCCATGGGTTATGCATATATGCATACAAGTACTTTGGTTGATCTCTTCCCACCCACCCTCCCCTGCCTTCTCTCTGAGGTTCAACAGTCCATCCTTTCTTTTGCCTCCGCCTATTCCATAGGATAGTGTAATAGGGATCCCAGCCTTTGTTTTTTTTTCCCCTTGGAGGACAGTGGATATTAAGGGGGATAATGTGAAACAAATAGAATAGTAGACTCGAGAACTAGGGCCCTCCTTGCCACCTATCATTTTTATGACCTTGGGCAGGATGCCTGAACGCTCTGCTCCATCTATCCACCACTGAAAATAGTAACGTTTATCTCACAGAGTTCTTGTATCTACTACATGAAAGAGCACATGTAGAAAACTTAGAATAGCTTATGTGACACTGCAATAAATATTACCTATTATTACAGAAGTTGATGGACTAAAACCAGATATAGGAATGTGATGAGTCAGAAGATGTAAGATTATATCCTGGCTCCAAATTGTACCAGTCTCATTCCTCAGCCAAGTTCCTTGACCTTGCTGAAACGCCTTCCTTCACTTATAAAGTGGAGATAACAAGTACATCCTAGAACTAATATGAAGATTCATCAAATTTTAGTTGATCCTGGATATTTATCTATTTATATATTACTTTAAGTGCTTCCAAAACAAATATTAAATGTATGTACAAAATGCATTATAAAATAAACACTGCCCTAACTGATTTGGCTCAGGGGATAGAGTGTTAGCCTGCAAACTCAAGGGTCTAGGGTTCAATTCCAGTCAAGGGCATGTACCTTGGTTGCGGGCACATCCCCAGTGGGGGGTGTACAGGGGGCAACTGATTGATGTTTCACTCTCATCAATGTTTCTAATTCTCTCTCCCTTTCCCTTCTTCTCTGTAAAAAATCAATAAAATATATTTTTTAAAAAGAAATCCTTAAATAAATAATTAAATAAATAAATAAATACTAAGGTATCCCCCTATGTTCTGATAAAATATTAGATGGTAATTTTCTGCCACAAAATTAAAATGCCAAGTGTGCTTGACTTGGCAGAACAAAAATTGGAACAACTTGGTGAAGATTAGCAGGGCCCAACACAAGGATGACATGCAATTCATCAAGTGTTCCCTGTTTCAAAAACTCATTGAACTGCATACTTACAATGGGGAAATTTCATTTTGTGTAAATTAGGTCTCAAGAAACCTATTTTTTTAAAATGTTTTAAGTTACTAGCACCTGAGAAAAACTTTCTTTCTTGTAGACTTGCCAGACTGATGATTTTTCCTTAGGTCTGTTACAATCTCCCCCAAATTTCCACAATTTCTCTGAGATGGTGTGCATGTAATTGTGGTCATATTTTCTTCATTAAGATTCTACTATGGGCAGGCAATGCAGTGAAGATCTGTGGTCTTCTGTTACACGTAGAAGAGGACTACATACAGATGCAACTTTCAGTGGCTGCTTGCCTGGCCGTGTGGAGGGAGAGAGGGACACATTCCCTTCCCATCACTGTCCTGAGCTGCACACACAGAGGACAGTCAGATTCCACCTACCACCTTCCTTACTGGTGTAAGGAAGTAAAAATAAGAATTTGTACTTTAAAGTTCACCACATTATCCCTTACCTTTTAAAGCTTATTACTATCATCTGAAAAATAAATGAGCAGCTTAGCACATTTTCACAAAGAGGTAAGTATAGACGTCTCAGACAAATTTGTTAAACTTAGCAAACACAGCCCTACCTAGTGTAGCTGTGGGTTGGGTGTCGAGGTTGCTGGTTCACTTCCCCATCAAGGGCACATGTCCAGGTTGTGGGCTGGATCTCCAGTAAAGGGACGGGGGGTGGGGGGGCAGGAAATAGCTGATCCATGTTTCTCTTTCCTTTGCTCTCTCCCTCTCCCTGTCACCTCTCTCCCCCTCTCCTTCTCCCTCTACCTCTCCTTCTTCCTTTACCTCTCTTCTCTCTCTCTCTAAAAATTAATAAACTATTCTTTTTAAATTTTTAAATGAAAAATAAATGAACTTAGCAAAGATAGTTCTCATGCTGCACAGTGTTTCGATTACCCTGGTTTAATTAAGCAACAGCGGCCCACAACAACCTTTCAGTTTTCAATTACCAGGATATACTAGTAATAACCAGTATATACTAGCTGTGAGTAATTGCACAAAAAAGGGTCTGTTACTATTCCTTCAATCCACAGATCACTACCTGAATTACAGGTACACATTATAACCAGTGATGAATCATGTCATTTCTTTTATTTTATTTTTTAAATATATTTTATTGATTTTTCACAGAGAGGAAGAGAGAGGGATAGTTAGAAATATCGATGAGAGAGAATCATCGATCAGCTGCCTCTTGCACACACCCCACTGGGGATGTGCCTGCAACCAAGGTATGTGCCCTGGACCAGAATCGAACCTAGGACCCTTCAGTCCGCAGGCTGACGCTCTATCCACTGAGCCAAACCGGTTTCAGCCATGTCATTTCTTTTAAAATCTGTCAGTGGTTGGTCACTGTAATCTGTTACTCATGCATATGCAACTAAACATGTAGCTTATCTCCCAGTGTTAGAGAGACACTATGGGCAAAGTAACTAACTTTTAAAGCACTACACTAGTGGATAATACTCCAGATCACTCTAATTTTCTTGGACACTTGAATGAAATGTGAAATTTGCTTTTATGACCACATGCAACTTCATCAATCCAGCCACTGGACCAAGGATGTATTTCGACTTTTAAAGCCTATTTCCCTAGATGGAGTTTCAGACAAGCGATTGATGCCACTACAACTGGAGAGCATGCCATTTCCTCGGCTGAGTCTAGGAGGAAATATGACATAAGCATGCAACTAAGAACATTCAACCATCATGGAGGGAGGAAAACGTGTGCAATGTGGTAGAAACTTTTAGCTCAGGGTGCAAATAACTTTGCAGAATTGAGATTTTTACATAAATGGAGTTTTACATGAAATAGCTGACCGTGGAAATGTTCACACCGGCTGCTAACAGAGGGCATCTACATATACTACCAGAGAGACTTAGTGAAGGTGAATTCACAGGCATAAATGAGGGAAGTGTGTGTGATGAAAAGTATAAAAATGTTTCAGAGGAAGTGAGGAAGAAACACTGATAAAAAATAAATAAAAATTTAAAGAACCCCCGAGAGATAGTTCATGACATTAAAAATGCAAAAGATATTCTATTAAAGGCTGATCTAACTTAGAAAATAACATAAAAATTTACTAAGCCATGGAAAAAATGATCCACGTATATCATGTTCTTCAACAAAAAGAAGGCAAGCACTCTTTAAACTCTTCTTGATACAATTAAACAAAACACTTTAAGTTTTTAACTTTTAAGTAACAGTGCACTAAATAAATATTAGTCAGCCTATTTTGTGCATTTCTCTACATATTTATAATCAATTAAGAAAGTTGATACTTTGGTGAAAACAGATAAAGGTTATGAAATAATCATAATGTTCCCCATTGATTATTAGGGTTATTAGGGTTACTTTCACAGTTTCAGCTCGTACAATCATTTTGTTATTGTTGTTCTTAATTTTTTTCTTGAAATTTTTTTATTGATTTCTGACGGGAAGGGAGAGAGAGAGAGAGAGAGAGAGAGAGAGAGAGAGAGAGAGAGAGAGCAACATTAATGATTAGAGAGAATCCTTGATTATCTGCCTACTGCACAACCCCCACTGGGGATCAAGCCCATAGCCCTGACCAGGAATCAAACCTTGACTTCCCGGTTCATAAGTCGAGGCTCAACCACTGAGCAACACTTGCCAGGCTACAATCAATTTTTATGGTTCTGTACTACTGTGCACAGTAAGGCCCACCTGCATATCTTTGAAGTACATAATACTCAGAAGTAGATATTTGCACTCAGAATTAATATAAAAATCTAACTGATGTGTCATCAAGATATTTGAGCAATATATTGAAGTTAGAAAATAACTAACAGAAAGCTATTAGCTAATATGGAAATAGCTTCCATGCAGAAGGAACCCTTAGTCTTGGTTCTGAGTCTCACCAAACAGGGTTAATTAAGTAAGCGCTCCCAGATTTCACCCCGTGCCTTTGTTATGCACCTTGTGCTCCCTGCCACACACTAACTTTAACAGGGCCTTGCCTTTTATTTTTTTTTAATTTTTCTTTTCTGTGCAGAGGTTGTAATTTAGCTCTGTAATGTGTTAGTGTGAATTAATACTGTTTCTGAAGACCATTTACCTGACAGATTTATTTCCAATCAGTTTAGAACAACCCTCTTTAAGAATATTGCACATTTTCTTTGACATTTAAATTCTCAAATGTCCTTCTGGTGAAACTGGTGAGTATATAGGTTGCTACTACACAGAAACATAAAAGTTGAGGTTAGCAGAGTTTAAATCAAATCAGGACGCTTTTTAAATAGGTTCACGCAAAAGTTTGAAAACTAGTGTTTTGAACACTGGAGAAACTTATAAAAGGAATACCTTCAGGCATGGTTAAGCAAACATTTTCTAAAATATTTGTATTTGTTGATCACTGAGTTTGTATTCACCAACTCAGCATCGAGTATTATGTTTAGAAACGTCTTCTTGTATTAAGCACTATTAAAAGGCAAACTGAGGTTAGGGGTTCTCTACTGACAGAAGCTAGAGGAGAAAATTTTATAGAGAAAACATGAAAACTACCAAAGTAATTATCTTATTGGCTATAATTTAAGTGGTTTCCTTAACTGAGATGGACTTATTGACTGCAATTAGTTGTTCTTAAGTTGCATTTTCTTGGGGTCCAATTCATTGATTCTGACTGAGGTTGTGGTTTGTTTTCATAGTCTATTGAGGCATTAAATCCACCTCAGTCCAAGAGCCTTCTTGTTTTATTACTTTTACAGCTCTCACTCCTAAAACTAATAGTTAATTCAAATGCAATAAACTTAAGGTAAAACTAGTAATACAATATAAACTTATAATTACTTTTTTTAAAAGTCAAGCATTCTGGCTTTACTTCCTTGCATTAACTGTAAATAGTTTGCTGATTTCTATATTTCAATATGGAGATCACCAGAATAACAAGAATATATCCCTATCCATTCAAATAGGGGGGAAATCACCTCTGTAGTCTCTTTCAGACACTTTATATGTCCAGTGATCACTGTCTTTTATGCTTAATCAAAGCAGGACCTGTTTATTCAGAAATTGTAGGTGTACAACTGTTACTAATATAAACCAGTTAGAATAGTAATCAAAAGTGAAAAGGATGTATTACTACTGTCTTTGTACATCTGTGCATGTGCATACATGTATGTGAATGTGTGTGTGTGTGTTTGGGAAGTATGATTTCAAACAGTCCTATATAATAAAAGCCTAATATACTAAGTGTCTGGTCATTCAGTCATTCATTCAACTAATCAAAGCATAATATGCTAATAATATGCTAAGGCCACTCAACTGCTATGATATGACATGCACTGATCACCAGGGGGCAGATGCTGAACCAGTAGGTTAGCTTGCTGCTGGGGTCCAGCAGATTGGGACTGAGTGAGACAGACCAGACACACCCTGGAGTCCTCCCTTGGTCCCTCCCTGGCTGGCCAACCTCTCACATCCCTCCCCAGCCCTGATCATGCACGAGTGGAGTCCCTCTGTCTGGCCTCCACCGTCTCACAATCCGGGATACCTTGGAGGATATCAGAGAGCCAGTTTCAGCTCGATCCTGCAAGCCACGTCAAAGGACCCCATTGATGCACGAATTCATGAACCTGGCCTCTAGATAATTACATAATTGAATTAATAAATGTTTGTGCTATTGTGTTGATCTTTGTTGTTGCTCTAAGAAAGTATCAGAGAATTGGCTGAAAATTGTTTTCTTTGGTGATGTTGAAAGAAGTGGATGAAAGGGAGGGAAAAACCCTCTCATATACAACAAACAAACAAACAAAAAACATATACAAGTGACTTTGTTCTGTAACCAAAAGTGAAAGTGATGCCTACGTTCTTAAGCAAGCATATTACATGTGACCTAACTTGATTTACTTTATTGGTTCTTTTGTTTTTCCAAACTTAGTGCTCTTATAAATATTCCTGATTTAAAAATCTAAACTCAAGATGAAGGAAAATTATTTTTATTGTGCATCTATTTACAAAAGGAACTGAGACAAATGTTTTAAAATTAATCTCTATACTAAGACACTAGTACAATTCTAATGAACCAATTTGAATCAACCTGAACCAAGTTCAAATAAATATTTGTCACTAATAAGGTAATAAGGAATAACAAAATGTCTTTCATTGCCACTATCAGTTGAACTCCTGATTATGAGATTTTATATACATCAAAATCATTAGTGGCACAGCAGATATGCTGAATGAGAATCTTTATAAACAAAGTGTGGGCATATGTATTTTTTAATAAAATTCCACAGATTTTATCTGAAGCACTCCAAAAGACACTGTGCAGGATAAAAATGAAGTAAATATATAGGCTCAACCTCAAGAGGTTTAGCATTTTGCTGGAGAATAAATTTGAAAATATAAAAAAATTTAAAAGACCATATAAATGTGGCATATTCACTCAATAAGAGATTACTTTTAAAGCTATTCAAATAGAAAACATGATGAAACTTTCAATAATAACTTGTTGTTTTTTTGGTTTTTTGTGTTTTTTTAAAAAAATATATTTTATTGATTTTTTACAGAGAGGAAGGGAGAGGGACAGAGAGGTAGAAACATCCATGAGAGAGAAACATCAATCAGCTGCCTCCTGCACACCCCCCACCGGGGATGTGCCCGCAACCAAGGTACATGCCCCTGACCTGAATCGAACCTGGGACCTTTCAGTCTGCAGACCGACGCTCTACCACTGAGCCAAACCAGTTCGGCTATAATAATAACTTGTTTTTAATAACTCTCTCCTGACTATAAAAAGTGGTTAATAATTAAATGTGTAAATAGATTTAAATAAATCAATAAACAAATAGCACTGGAAACAAGACATGTTGATGCACTGCCCTGCAGTTTGGTATTTCTATAAATACATATGTGGTGGGTTAATTCAAAAAATGTTTCTCCCTTAACATTATAGTATCATCATATCAAGAAAAAAAATTTTTTTAATATATTTTATTGATTTTCCACAGAGAGGAAGGGAGAGGGGTAGAGAGCTAGAAACATCAATGAGAAGAGAAGCATGGACCAGCTGCCTTCTGCACACCCCCTACCGGGGATGTGCCCACAACCAATGTACATGCCCTTGACCGAAATCGAACCTGGGACCTTCCAGTCCACAGACCGAAGCTCTATCCACTGAGCCAAACCAGTTTCGGCATCATATCACGAAAATTTACTTTGGCATTAATAGCCTTCAAAATCATTATTTGTAAAAACTCCATTTCTCTATCACATGGAAGAATTTATTAATCACAAACTTTCATAGTTACTCATTTATATTTCTAAGTTTTGGTGTTTTAAATAACATTATGATGAATCTTTTTTCATGGATATTTGTACATATATGATTATTTTTCTCATAATGTCTTTTTGAATGGAATTGAATCAAAGAAATGAAATACCAAGGCGCTCACGAAATGCTGCCAAATTGCCTTTTAAATATTTCGCCAATCTGCGCTCCCATTAGCAATGTTAGAGAATGCCAACACTGATTATTATCTTTTTATATCAGTGGCAATTTGGGGGGGGGGGGGAAAGAGGATGATATTTGATTGATGCTTTAGTTTTCTTTTATTTCCTTCCTGATGAGGATTAATCCATTTCTCAAAGATTTGTTAGCTGGAAATATTCTTATCTTCATCAGCAAAAGTAAATTTAAGGGAATACATTAAAGAAAAACCTATCAGGATCATAAAGAGAGCTTCAGTTTGGCAAAGCTTATAACACAGCTGATATGGATAGATGGGTTTTTCTGAATCAAAATCAAATAGAACATAAAATTCTAGGTCATGTGTTTGGTATTTGGCAGGTTAGAAGAAATTTATACATCAATTTTCATAAAACATTAAAAAGTCTCTTCAATTGGCTAAAAAGACATCTCAGAAATTTAAAATTTATGTGGCACCTATAACAGAACATTTTAATTAGTCAAGCCTAAGTGACACAGAAACATATGGAACAGGCAGTAATCTGGTTGCAGAATGATTGAGCAGTTGTGGGTGAAACAAGTTAAAGAGGATAATCAACATTAATGTTAATTTTTTTTTAGCATTAATGACTTCTTAGCTCAAAGCTTCACAGCTTCCAGGTGTCCATCCAGATGCCACACATTAAAATGGTCCTTCGGTGCACACTGAGCCACTCATGCAGGGCATGGAATGGTAACCAGCATGCAAAATTATTCTCCAAATGAAGGCGCTGATGGCACTTGCTTCCAATTTCCACATCTTTGACACTCATAACAATGAGCCCAGCTCCAACCTCAGAATTTTTAAAATTTGAAAACCCATTAAGTATGAATTAAGTCTTGTTTTAAGGGGGAAAATGAGACTTTTGCTGTTGTATTCCATAATCTTCTTCAAACTTACAGACAAAGGCTAAGTACTTTGCAACAACAGTGCGGCACATCATTACAAACACACACTCACACACAATCACACATTCTGTAAAGCAAATCACACTCCCTTACCACTGAAAACTATAAACCTAAAGCACCTTATCCTAAGCGGATTGGGTTTTCGTTCTGTCCTCCATAAAGCAGAATTGAAAATAGGAATTCAAATGTAGGTCAACATGGAAGAATCTGAGTTGACTGGTTTGAACAACCTCACTGTACAAAATTTGGGTCCCTCCATTATCATCAAACACAGGCATGTAACCATGTAACAGGTATTTCAAATAGGAAACATTTTCAATGTTGGTGCAGTCCAGTTAACCAACTTTTACTACTATCCTGTATACTGCAAAATATTTAAAATATAACTTGGCAGCATATAGTGAGCTCCTTAATAATCTTCATTTCTTTGATTCAATTCCACTCAAAAATATTATGAGGAAGTAATCAGATATGTACAAATATTCATTAAAAAATATTTATTCTGCTGCATATTTTACCTCACATGATAACCATGATCATCTGGAAAATATTTCAAAATTAGCAGCTCCAGTAAGCAGAATTGATCTAATCTGTATGGACTCAAAAGTGTCAACTGAGTATGCTTTTGTCTAAATATTTTAGAAATGGCCTATTTAGAGCCAAATTCTAAAGTGAATGAGTAACAGAGAAAAACTAAAAAATATATAAATAAATAAATTCTGAATAAAGGGAATTCAGACTAAAAATACGTGTACTAAGAAGCTTTTCAGAAACTTATGATGCCACTTTCAAATTCCTGTGCTTATTTATAGCCAGTTCTGACATAAGTATTCATAAAATGGCTGAAAGACCTTGGATACAGCATTTTTATTTATACTACTTAACTTTCTGCACTGGAAATTTGTGTTGGCTTCTCATACAACTGACTCAGCTTTGTTCTCAATTTCTTACAATAAAAAAACCCTTCACTCACCTGACATTCTCTGTTCAATTTACACTCCGATCAGAATAGGCTACATCCCTTTTAGTGACCCTTTTTCATCCTTTACTAGGAAACCCAAAAGTCCATAGTTATTCCTTCCCTATTATGGACTCACAACCTCCCCCATTCTCTAAGCTCTGAAATGCTCATCTGATCAAACATGGCCCTGCCTTAGGGACCATGGGCTTGCCTGGCACTTTCTCTCCTTTCTGACTAGAACATCTTTCCATTTCCCCTTCAAGGAACTGACTAAATTTTATCCAGGCTTCATCCCCTAAGAAAAAACATCTTTGGCCCAGTCGGCATAGTTCAGTGGTTGAGCATCAACCTATGAACCAGGAGGTCACGATTTGATTCCCAGTCAGGGCAGATGCCTAGGTTGCAGGCTCAATCCCCTGTGGGGGTCATGCAGGAAGCAGCCAATCAATAATTCTCTCTCACCGAAACCGGTTTGGCTCAGTGGTAGAGCGTCGGTCTGCGGACTGAAAGGTCCCCCGATTCGATTCCTGTCAGGGGCATGTACGTTGGTTGCGGACACATCCCCGGTGGGGGTGTGTGCAAGAGGGAGCTGGTCGGTGTTTCTCTCTCATCGACGTTTCTAGTTCTCTATCTCTCTCCCTTCCTCTCTGTAAAAATCAATAAAATATATTAAAAAAATAAATAAAAAAGAAAAAAATAAATAAATAATTCTCTCTCCTCATTGATGCTTCTCTCTCTCTCCCCCTCTCCCTTCCTCTCTGAAATTAATAAAACTATATATATATATATATTTTTTTTAAATAGAAAAGACATTTCTGGACATTCTCTATAAAGAGCTCCTCTCCACACTTTATACTTATCTCTCTTTATCCTATTACTGCCATGCATTTTCCTGTAGTATTTATAACTCTGCCAAATTATCTTATTTATTGGTGTCTCTGGTTATTCCATATTAAATTTTATTACTATTCCCACTCAGTTAAGAATAGTGATTTTTGTGAGATTTTTATCAACATACATTGTATCTGTTACTTCATTTAAGGTAACAAGAAAATCTCTTAGAATACATGCCAGATGGAACTTAAAAACAAAGTTTATGCAGTATAAAAAGTTTTTTTCAAAGTACACTATATTTCTTGGACTCTATAAAGCAAAGGGAAATATGCCTGTTAGCAATAATCTGCATCCTCTGAGTTATTATTCAAGAGAAGCAAAAAATTTTTAAAAAGTATTATCAATAAAATATCATGTACTGGAAAGGACAGAAAGCAATTCATAAAATAGTCAGAAGGCCTCGTCTTGGAAACCACTAAGATACATTTTTTTTTTTTTTTTTAAGGACGAGAGATAAAGAAGGGGCAAAAAATATTCAGGAAAAGAAAATATCCAAAGGCACCGATAGGAGTGTGACAGGGTGACCAAAGTAGCAGAAACAGGAAGTTAAGGAGGCTCGAGGGGTGGAAATTGAAGAAAGAGGCTAAAAAAGAGAGATGTTAAAACACATTGCCCTCAGAATTGTTACAAAGAAAATATTACACCCAGCACTTACTAAACTACTATGGCTGTTTAGAGGCACAGTGTCCATGTTAAGGAATTGTTCTTAAATTATTGGATCACATTGCTATTTTCCAAATCACAAAACAAATCAAAATTATTTGAAGTCAATATTGAGTTTAGTTTCTTTTTGAGTGAATTTGCTTTCTCATTTTATAATATTACTAGAGGCCCAGTGCATAAAATGTGTGCACTGGGGGTAGGAGGGTGTCCCTCAGCCCAGTCTGCACCCTCTCTAATCTGGGACCCCTCCAGGGATGTCCCACTGCCCATTTAGGGCAATCGGACATTCTTCTCACAATCCAGGGCTGCTGGCTCCCAACTGCTCATCTGCCTGCCTTCCTGATTACCCCTAACCACTGCCCTGCCAGCCTGATTGATGTCTAACTTCTCCCCTGCCAGCCTTGTCATCCCTAATTGCCCTCCCCTGCAGGCTTGATTGCCTCCAACTGCTTTCCCTTGCAGTCCTGGTCCCTCCCAACTGCCCCCCCCCCCCCCGCTGGCCATCTTGTGTCCACATGAGGGCAGGATCTTTGACCACAAAGGGGAAGTTATCTTGATCTTATGTTAGAGTGATGGTCAATCTACACATTACTCTTTTATTAGATAGGATAGAGGCCTGGTGCATGGGTAGGAGCCAGCTGATTTGCCCTGAAGGGTGACCTGGATCAGGGTGGGGGTTCTCTTGGGGCATGGGGCAGTTTCGGTGAGGGGCCTGTGGTGGTTTGCAGGCCAGCCATGCCTCCCGGTGACCGAAACAGAGGCCCTGGTATCTGGGATATATTGATATTTATCTTCTAAAATTGAAATTTTGTAGCCTGGAGCAAAGCCAAGCCTTCTACTTACTCTGTGGCTGCAGTCATTTCTGTTGAGGTTTATTCACCTTCTATAAATGAAACTTTGTAGCCTGGAGTGGAGGCCTAGGCGGACCAGGGCCAGTGGAAAGCTTGGTTTCCTCCATTGCCAGTCAGAGAAAGACAAATACTGTACGGCACGATCTCACTTATATGTGGGATGAAGAAGATAAACTCACAAACAAAACAGGTCTAGAGGCATGGATGCATGGAACAGCTTGACAGAGCACAGAGGGGAGAGAGGGAAGGGGGACAAGAAAAGATTAACCAAAGAATATATATATATATATATATATATATATATATATATATATATATATCTATCTCCATAGTTCATGGATACATTAATAGTGTAGTGAATGCCTGGGGTGGGGCAGGAGCTGGATGAAGGGGAGGCAAGGAGGAGAAAAAAAGGGATATATATATATATATATATATATATATATATATATATTTATATTTATATTTATATTTATATTTATATTTATATTTATATTTATATTTATATTTATATTTATATTTATATATATGTGAAGAATTTATACTTTTATTGCTGAGTTTTATTCCATTGTATGAAAATAATGCAACTTTCTTTTTTTTTAATATATATATTTTATTGATTTTTCTTACAGCGAGGAAGGGAGAGGGATAGAGAGCTAGAAACATTGATGAGAGAAAAACATTGATCAGCTGCCTCTTGCACACCCCCCACCAGGGATGTGCCCCCAACCAATGTACATACCCTTGACCATAATCGAACCTGGGACCAGTCCGCAGACTGATGCTCTACCGCTGAGCCAAACCGGTTTCGGCAATGCAACTTTCTTTAAAGCTTTTTGTAAAAATAGATTTTTATTGAATTCGGAGAGGAAGGGAGAGGGAGAGAGAGAGAGAAACATCGATGAGAGAAAATTATTGATCTGCTGCCTCCTGCATGGCCCCACACTGGGGAATGAGCCCACAACCCAGGCATATGCCTGATCAGGAATCAAACCATGACCATCTGAATAACACAACTTTTTAAGCTTTCATTTGTTGATAAACTTTTAAGATGCTTCTATATTTTCGTCTGCTACAATTAAAGTTTCTGTGAACATTCACATACATGTAGTTGGATGGACATACTGTCTTCATTTTTCTTAAGTAAATATCTAGAATTGGTATGATTGGAACATATGATAGGTACATGTTTAACTTTTAGAAAGTACCAAGGTAGCTGGCTCTGAGTCAATGGACTCATATACTTAGTGGTGAGCCAAATTATGCATAGGCCATTATAATAATGTTAACTTTTACTTTGAGAAAGATAGAAATTCATTGTGAAGTTTTTAAAGAAAAGTACATCATCTACCTAAGTTGTAAAACATTCATTCTACAGCTCTGGAGAAGATATACTATGGAGTCAAATTATATATATGGACAATAGTTAAATTACCTAAAAGATAAATCATACATAAGAATATAAAATAATAATAGTAAGACAATAATACAAGTAAATAATTAATAACACAAAAATAAGCTTTGTATTTTGCATACTCACAACTGTAAATCTACTTTTGCCCACTCCTATTTATGGATAGAAAATAGAGAGGTGAATATAGTAATTTAGGTGAGAGATGGTGAGCTTAAACTAGGGTGGTAGCAATGAATGAGTGAGACATAGATTTTGATGATATGCTCAAAGCAGAGCTGACAATATCTATTTGTGGAGAGAGTATAGGGTGTAAGAAAAATATAGGTGGCAAAGGTGAGGTCACTTTTGACTTACTTTGGGTTATTTTAACAAGAGTTGTTAAAATAAAGTGTATACAGTCATGTGTTTGGGGAAGTATGCAGAAGGAAAAGGTTGTGGTTGTGACTTTACTATTGAGATTCCCTTTTTAATTTTTTATTTATTAAGATATTACATATGTGTCCTTATACTCTATTGCCCCCACTCTCCCACCCAATCATGCCCTCACCCTCACTCCCTGTTGTCTGTGTCCATTGGTTATGCTTATATGCATGCATACAAGTCCTTTGGTTGATCTCTCTCCCTTACCCCCACTCTCTCTTACCCCCACTTTCCTCTACCTTCCCTCTGAGGTTTGAGCATCTGATCAATGCTTCTCTGTCTCTGAATCTGTTTTTGTTCATCAGTTTATGTTGTTCATTATAATTCACAAATGAATGATAAAACTAAAAATGGAACTCCCATTTGACCCAGTGATTCCACTTCTAGGAACATATCCCAAGAAACTAGAAGCACCAATCAGAAACGATATATGCACCCCTATGTTCATAGCAGCACAATTTAC
Source organism: Pipistrellus hanaki (assembly GCF_964339955.1). Lineage (NCBI taxonomy): Eukaryota > Metazoa > Chordata > Mammalia > Chiroptera > Vespertilionidae > Pipistrellus > Pipistrellus hanaki. Next base: position 172,391,435 of record NC_140503.1, on the reverse strand, counting down.
AATAGCTAAGATTACAACAGCCTAAGTGCCCATCAGCAGATGAGTGGATTAGAAACTGTGGTACATCTACACAATGAAATACTACACTGCTATAAAAAGGAAGGAACTCCTACCATTTGCAACAGCATGGATGGAGCTGAAGAGCATTATGCTAAGCAAAATAAGTCAGTCAGAGAAAGATAAGTATCATGATTGAGATTCTTAATTGGAGATGCAAAGTACACAGTTAATTATAAGAATCTAGAGTTCAGAAGTTAGATCCTCTAAGCTATATATATATTTAAGCAATAGAACTGAATGACGTGCCCTTGACTGTGAGTATATAGAGAGGAAAGAGTTCTGAGGACCCATCCCTGATGGTTACAAAAGTCCAAACTCATTGTGAGAATTTTTTGTATATTATTTTGTGGCCATTATTAGTATTTTAATACTTATCTTGAGATTGCATTAACAATACATCAAAAGTTGACTCAGAGAAACCAAAGAAACAAGTCAACACATAACATTTTAGATATCTATTCTTTCCTCCTCAATTATTCTTATTTGCAGCAGCAGTGTTTATGTCATGCACTACATTTAGATTTTTGACACTTGACAGTGTTGACAGTGTTGACTATAAGAGTGAAAGTTTTGTTAACTTTGACTCAAGATCTTTCTGATCATTTGAAAAGAACTTTCCTTTATGCTAGTCATGATGGCAATTGTGTCATCCAGATTCTTATTACCAGTGACATGATAGGTCACTGAACAAGACAAATAAATCTGGCAGATAAAATGAAAACAGAAGTATCAATCAGTTTAAATAAATATTCTCTACATTAGCTGAAACTGCTTTGGCTCAGTGGATAGAGTATCAGCCTGAGGACTGAAGGGTCCCGGGTTCAATTCTGGTCAAGGGCATGTACCTTGGTTGCAGGCACATTCCCAGTAGGGGGTGTGCAAGAAGCAGCTGATCAATGTTTCTTTCTCATCAATGTTTCTAACTCTCTCTCCCTTCCTCTCTGTAAAAAATCAATAAAATGTATATATTTTTTAAATCTCTCTAAATTATATACAAGTACAATAACAATAAAGGTTCTCTCATTGTCTGAAAGTAGAGCTTTCCTGTGAAACCTTGTGCAAGCTGGAATGGCATAAAGTGAAGAACAATTCTTACAAACTTATATGGACAATATTTTAGTATTCCAAGACCCTCCAAAATTAACGTACCAAATACACTTAATTATGTCCAGTTTTATACAAAGCATAACACCCATAAGCTATCATAGGCTTTTCTGATACCTTAGGACACAGCTTGCTAATGATGCATAAAACAGAATAAAATAAAGCACAGCTGCTCACAGATGCAGTTCAAAGCTAGGGTGGCTTGATGCTGAGATGCTGAGTGTGATTCCTGTGGAAGGAGCTTGGTAGGGACACTCTCGTTCCTGGAGATGCCTGCTACCTCTACAACAGTGGCGGGTGTAAAACAAATGCTGATTTATTTTCACTTTTTTTCTTTTTTTCCCCCCACAAAAGCAAAAATTATTGTTGGATTTCTTCCAGTTAGTGAAGAACAGGAACTGATGTAGGTCTTTCATAAAAGTAAAGTGGCATTACATGAACTTGTGAAAGGTGAGGAATACCTACATCTACCCTGGTGAGCAAATCTCTTCACATCATAAGGAAAGACAGAGTTTCAGTCAGTCTTTGTTTGATCAGTTTGAAAGACGAAACAGGCAAATGAACTCCGTCACTTACATGCCCAATTGAGGAAAGGCCATTTTAAAAACTTTAATTCACTGGACATAAATCCTATGATTCATCAAAACTTTACATCATTTCAAAAGAGTGATATTCACACTATCGTCCAAGTAAATGGAGACACTGGGAGAGTTATTTACAAGTAGATAAGTGAATACTTAAGAGAAACTTTATGGGTAATAATAAATAAACAGTGATGATATTTATTAGTCAGAGATAACCACAGGAAAAAGTACTGATAGCCATAAAGCTCTACCTCACTACATTTTCATTATCTTTCTAGGTGAGAGGTTCTCAAAAACGTTGTTCCTTAACATCACCTGGGAATTTCTTAGGAACAGTCTCAAGTCCACTCCAGACTTACTGAATTTATAACAGAGGGAGCAGGGAGCAGGAATCTGTGTTTTTTTAACAAGCCATTTAAGTTATTTCATTTGAAAGTTTGAGAAACATTGATCTACATCAAGCATAGATGAAGGAAGGAGGTGAAGGAGAAGGAGGAGGTCACCCAGTATTAATGAAAACCTATGTATACTATTAATAGATACTGTGTGAGGTAGATCACACACATTTTTTTTTAATTTTGCAATCACTTTGCAGGTTAGCTATTGTTATCCCAATGCAACAATGAAGAGATTAAAGGTTAATTTCTGTCATAGAGGTTAAAGTAAAAGTAATTTCATTGTTTTACTATTCCAAAAATGATGTTTTTCTTATTCTAAAGTTCTTCGAATTTCAGGGGGAAAACTGAAAGATGAGCTTCAAATCTCTAAAATATAGGAAAGCAGAAGCATTTGCTGATGCTAATAAATTCTCAGAAGGATTTTTCTGGGCTGTTAATTTTTTTATCAAGTGTCAACTTAATTCAATGATATATCATTTTAAAGATATAACATCTTATTAAAATTAAGAAGCAAGCTGATGCAGTCTACAAAAATTAGAAGCCAAGAGCAATAATAATAATATTTGCTTGATGTGAAAGAAAAAAAATCAAAAGAAATTGTGAATATAAAACAAATCTATTACTTAAAAGAAAACAATGAATTTTTAAGCATTTTTTTCCAGACAAGCCTAGTAAATGCAGGTTAACTTTTCCTTAGAAAAGTATATAAAGAAAAAATGTAAGACTGTACTTATGAAAGAACACTCGGAATAGAAACAGAGAAAACTGGGATACAGAATGCCAACTGCATCTAAAACTGCCACAAACATTCAAAAATAATTTTTGCTTCAATCTATCAATGTCGCTTTTGAATTGACCCTGAATAAAAATGAGGACATAATCCCTTTAAAAAAAATAATCCTGATAGAAATTGCCTGCCAATGAAATAGTTCCTGATATTTCATAGCTGATTTACCCTTGGATGGACCAGATTTCCAGATGTGCTACTGTAACTCTAAGGCTGGAAGCTGTTTAGAAAAATTAATTAACTTGATTATAAATGGCACCAGTATGTAGTCTTCTTTTCTAAGTCATTTTTAAAAACAATAATAACAAATTATCATTAGGGGTTTCATTGCTCACCACTTACTTCTAAGCAAATCATAGAAAAACCTTATAATTAAATATAGATAGTGACTTGTAGAATGAAGAAATAAAAATACATTTATTGCCGAAACTGGTTTGGCTCAGTGGTAGAGCATCAGTCTGAGGACTGAAAGGTCCCAGGTTTGATTCAGGTCAAGGGCATGTACCTTGGTTGCAGGCACATCCCCAGTAGGGGGTGTGCAAGAGGCAGCTGGTCTATGTTTCTCTCTCATCAACGTTTCTAGCTCTCTATTCCTCTCTCCTCCTCTCTGTAAAAAATCAATAAAATATATATTTTAAAAATACATCTATTGCAGAAGATGTACACCTAAAGAATCGAAACACTTTAACAGAAAAGCCATAATTGATTGGTCCAGAAATATTTGGAAGCATACTCCACAGTTTCCTGACTTATGTTAGTTTGCAGAAATAACTTGAATCAAGTATTATCAATCTCACTGAGGAAACCAGCACTTCATTACAGATTAGACATATGTTTTTCTGTTGTCTTTGTTTTTATGTTCTCAACTTGGAACCAATCCTCAAGACCGTGAGATAAAGCTAAGGAAGAGGAACCTTGTATAAAAATAAGAGCGTAAAATGCTAATTAGGCCAGATGTCCTTTCAGACAACCTTCAGGACGAAGCTGGGGCGAGAAGGAAGCTCAGGTCCTGGGTGCCTGCTAGCGGCAGGAGGGAAGCCAGTGCTGGCAGCCAGGAGAAGGAAGGCCTACTCTTGCACGAATTTCATGCATTGGGCCTCTAGTAGGTAAATGAATCTCTGTAAGCCTCTGTTCACCAGTTTCTGTTTTCTGAAAAGTAACTGAAGGAGGCCGGAAAGATAGAGTACTAGTGACATTAGAGGATTTTTAGGGCAATGTCACTATTTTCTATGACACCATTATGATAAAGACACATGTCCTTACACATTCGCCCACACCTACAGAATGTGAACCTTAACGTAAACTATGGAATTCGGGGGATAGTGATGTACCAGTTGAGGACCAAATGTTCCCTGTTGTCAGGACATCCACAGGAGAGGCTGTGCTGTGTGGGACAGGGGAACATGGGAACTGCCTGCACTTGCCACTTGTTGCTGTGAGCCTGATGCTGCTCTCAAAAGAAGTTTATTAATTTTTTAAAATAATAAAAATACACAGGTATTTGAAAACAAAAGCATGGAGTTAAAATATTTTTATACAAAATGTCTTGATAACATCAACATTTTCAAACTGTATTCTAACCTTGTTTTAATTTACTTTTTATCTACAATATAGAAACAATACATATTTAATATCAAGTTGGGCATATATTTCCATAAATATAGTACTGGATTTAAGAAGTGTGTGTGTGTGTGTGTGTGTGTGTGTGTGTGTGTGTGTGTGAATTCAATAATCCTAAATAACCTGTTTACTATCCAAGATACTAAAGATACATTGATAAATTTTATATGGTCACAGCTATAATGAAGCAAATATGTTGATCAAACATAAATGGTGACTCCATTAGCTTTTGGCTTTGTTTTAAGCATATTCAAGGCATGTCTCTTGGATATATTAATTACATAAAGATAGTCGATATTCTCTTTCACCGGTTTCTCTTTCTCAGTGCTGTTCCTTAAACTTCACTCCTTCATAGTGTTTTATCCCAGACCCTGTGAATTTTTTCATTATGCTGCATTAATTTTATCTTTTAAATGCTGATGGGTTTAAGAACACCTCTCCAGACAAGATCTAGCTCACTTTAGGAAAATTCTGCTAGTGCTTCTAATAGCTTGTAACCTTTGACCTAGCTTCCTACTGCCAGGATCTGTGACTGCCTGAAGGTGAACTTGGATGGGAAGAGCATGCCAGAATCCTGCAAGAAGGTTAGGCCACAAGTGATCTGAGCTAGCTCCCAGGGAGCTGCCTCAACCAATGACAGGCCAGAGAAAGTGAATCAATGCACCAATGTATTTATATTCAAAATACCCTTGAATTTTCAGGGAAATATTCAAGTTCCCTGAGCCTGGCCTACAAGTCGTGTGCATCTTTATTCAATGAATATTTCAAGCCTCATCCATCCACTTGACACCATAATCATACTGAATGCTATGCAATTCACAGAATACTCATGCTCTCCTTTACCTTAATGCTTTCAAACACTTTGTTCAAAGTACTTAAAATATCTTTCCACCCTCTCTTCCTCTGAGCTAACTCATCAATTAAGATTCAATGCTAGTGTGACCTACTCTAGGGCACCTTTCTGATCCACTTCAAACCCAAAGCTGGTTTAGGTGTGCTCTCTCTGTTTTCCAATCCCTGGTGAAAACAAAATGGGACTTTCCCTTGGTGGTACAGAGGGAGAGAGGACCTTGGACTCTCAGGGGTTTCATTCCATAGAAGTAAACTTGCTTGAATATCTCATCATCCCACATGAGACTCAGAAAATTCCTTTTCTTGTGACATTGCAAGTAGCCCACTTCCCCCAGCAACAGGTGGGAACCTGGAGAGCTCCCCACCATTAACATTGGCTCCAATCCCTAAGCATTTTGAGTTGTTTTCAGAAGGAAATGGCTCACTCCATTGCATTGTAATTCTCCTCCATTCCAAGCAGTTAGATTTCCCCTTTCTCCGATCTTTTACATCAGCTACCATTTATCCTTAGCTTTTTCTCTTGTGTAATTCATTGACATCTCTATCACCTTCTGTTTTATTCATATTGCCCATGTGGATTTATTTTCTTTCCTACTACCCAAATTAATATTTGGTTAAAATTTCTATTAACCAAAGGTCTATAGATGTGTTTTTTTAAAGCATGGGAATATAGGTAATATCATTTTAAATCTATCCACCCTTATAAAATAGTATGGTTCATAATTTCTTATATGTTTTTAAATATTATGTAGAAGAGAAGTATATGGGAATATATATGGTTGGGTTGTTCTCTTAAAACATAATTAGATTAGAATAGTTTATATTTATACTATTCATGCTAAAGGTAGACATTCTCCCATGGGACAGACTGAAAAGAAATAAAAAGGAAAAAAAAGAAAAAAAAAGAAAAAGAAAAAAGTAGATGGTAATATCATTTGTCATGTTTGGCTTGTTTTGGGTTGGTTTGGCTGGAAATAGTTCTTTCCCTTATGATTTAGTTTCCCAGGGCTACTATAACAAAGTATCAAAACTGGGAGGCTTAAACAACAAAATGGTATTGTCTCACACTTCTGGAAGCTAAATGTCAAGGAGAAGGTGAGAGCCTGACACATTCTTCCTGCAGGTGCTGGGAGAGAGCTGCCCCAGGCCTCTCTCCTGGCTTCTAGTAGTTCCCAGGCTTGTGGCAGCACAACTTCCATCTTCACACAGTATAATATTTTACCTGTGTGCACACCTGCTTCTGTGTCCACATTCCCCCTTTCACGAGAACATCGTTCATATTGGATTAGGGTCCACCCTGATGACCTCATCTTTCCTTGAATGTCTGCAAAAACCCTATTTCTGTCACATTCACAGATCCTGTGGGGGGAGGAGGGGTAGTACTTTAACATTTTTGGGCAACACAATTGAACCCAAAACACCTTGTTAATACCAAAGACTCTTGGAATTCTAAAATTATATTTACTTCACCCAGCCGGATATTATGTTGATGCTCTAAAGTGTGGACAGCTCTAAAAAATATCTGCCCTAGAGCAATGAATCCCACACATAGCAGAATCACTGAGAAATGTTTACAAAATACACATACCAGTGCCTTCCAATCTCAATTAGAAATTCCAGTTTAATCAGTATGAGGAAGGAGATCAGCAATATAATTTTTTTTAATTTCTCTAGGCTCTTCTAATGATCAATCAGATATGGAAATCACTTGTCCCCAAAGTAGGCAATTCTGGGTATGCAGAATATAATCCATCTGAGTGTCCCCCAAAATCATAATTTCTGTTTTATATTCATTCCACTATAGACTTTTAAATATCTGCTTCTATGTATTTTTTCATAAAGTAGCTCATATTACAGTAGTAATCATATATTATATGTATATATAAGGGTCTACAATATATAAATTAAAATACAGGATGGAACAAAAGTAGGTTTACAGCTGTTTATATGAAAAACTAGAGGCCCGACGCACAGATTCGTGCACCGTCTGTGGGGATTGGCCAAAACTGGTCTGTGGGGATTGGCCAAAACTGCAGTCCTACATCCCCGAGGGATATAGTAGTGCACAAAGTGGCAGGTGGCCGGGGAGGAGCCTGAGCCTGGCTCATCCGGGCCCCACTGCGTCACCGCTTAGTAGATTTGCTGCTGCTCCACTGTGGTCTCCACATGCCTGTCCTAAGACAATACCGGTCCACCCATGACCAAGAAGCAGCCATGGGCTCGCGCCCAGTCAGTCCCAATGCCAATCCTGATCCTGCTCTTGGTCCGGATTGGGGATGGGAATACAGGGGGAGTGTCCACTGGAGAGACTTGCACTGCAGCAGCTGCATTCACCAGTCATGAACCTTGCACTGCAGCCACTGAAGTCTGGCGCCTATCAGTCTAAGTGGAGCTTCTGCTGTGGGGCTGTGGGAGCGCACTGACAACAGGGGGCAGCTCCTGTATTGAGCGTCTGCCCCATTGTGGTCAGTGAACATCATACCTACTGGTAGACCAGTGGACTGGTTGAGTGGTCACTTAGGCTTTTATATATATAGATAGATAATATAATAATTAACAAGTAATAACAAGAATATACTCTGTGTTTCATATACTCACAACTGTAAACCTAATTTTGCCCCATCCTGTACATATCAGAAAAACTTTAACTGCCCTTGCCAGTTTGGCTCAGTGGATAGAGCGGTGGCCCAAGGACTGAACGGTCCCAGGTATAATTTGGTCAAGGGCACAAGCCTTGGTTGCAGGCTTGATGCCCAGCCTCCAGGTGGGGTGTGTACCAGAAGCAGCTAATTGTTGTGCCTCTCTCACATCAATGTTTCTCTCTGTCTCTCTCTCTCCCTTGTACTCTCTAAAAAAAAAAAAAAAAAAAAAAAAAAAAAAAAAAGATCAATGGAAAAATATTCTCAGATGAGGATTACCCCCAAAACAAACAAACAAACAAACAAAACCTTTAACTGATAGGAGACTACAGCCAGGCTTTTGGAGACTATTGTCCTAAAATAGACCAACATATATGGCTATCTGCTCTTCTTTAGCATGCAGATATTCACTAAAACTAAAAGATGAAGATGACAATAATAAGCAGGATTCCCACTGGACTTGCAATAAAAATATATTTATGGGACATTATAACAGATAACTTTGTACTTGCTATGGGATCTTTAATTTACACCACTGAAAATTCTACACACCAGTCTCATTATATAATGTGGACATTTATTGCCAGACAATGCACAAACCATGTGCATAAATCTGCTTAAGCATAAATCAGTGTTTCACTGCTGCATTTCAAAGCAAGAGAAATACATTGGGATGAGGGATTTAAAAAAATTTTACCTTGAGAAAAAAAAGTAAGAATATATCCAAAAGGTAAAGAACAATAGAAGCTGGGAATTCAGTTACATGGAGGATTTTATGTAGCTTGAGGGAGGACAGAGTTTAAAAAAAAAAGAGAAAAGAAAATACGAAAGGGACTAAGGAAGTGGGGTTTTTGTTGTTAATGGAAGGAAAATAGAAAGATTCCAGGTATTAAATTAGAAGGAAAATACCTTTCCTATAACCAATAGAGTCCTGCCAATTGTGCTGAGAGAGAATGAGGTGGAACTGATTGTGCCAGAATTAGATAAAGCACTAGCTAAACAATGAGCGTCTGGCATCCTCAGGAAGGAGCCAGAGAGCACGAAAAAAGATCAGCGCTGTGGCAGTTGGCCATTAGATACCAATGAAGCTAATCCGCACCACAAACTTGTGAACGAAGTAGATTTTCCTACTTGTCTGTTTTCACAAATAATCATTATTTTAAGTGCAGCTTGGGCAGGTGCACAGAATCCCTGCTGTTTTGACATTGTGTTGGAGGGTTTCCAAGCAGCAAGCTGGTCTAGTCCTTGAGTTCCTTCCAGTTCGCTGCTTCTCAAATTCACTTACATCTACAGACAGCCGGTCTCCTATCCTACCTGTAACATGCAGGGGCAGACCAGCTATTCTAACATCTAGAGAGATTCGTTTTCACAACCCTGGAGCCCAAATATTCATGAACTTATTCAGTGAATGGCAGCAACAGCATCCAGTGGCTAATATAAACTGTCTAGAATGAGTCTATTCAGATAATAACCTTATTAATCATCTGCCTCTTAGATCGAAAATATTGACTAAATTTCTGATATCATTTTTAATTTTTTTTTAATGTTGAGAGTATTACAGATGTCTCCCATTTTCCCCCTTTGCCCTACTCCACCTGGTTCCTGCCCCACCCCAGGCCTTCACCACACTATTGCCTGTGCCCATGGCTTGTGCATATCTATATATAAAAAACCCTAATATGCAAATAGACCGAACAGTGGAACAACTGAACAACTGGTTACTATGACATGCACTGACCACCAGAGAGCAGGCTAAGAATGAGGGCATTGGCCTCAGTGGGATGGTGGAGTAGGTGAGAAGGGGGGTGCCAAACCAAGGTGGAGTGCCAGTCACTGTCATCCGGGGTGGGGGGAACCTCTGGTGGTTACTGCAAGTTCTTTGCCCACCATGACCCTGCCCAGGGTTTTCACATGCTGCTGGTGCTGATCGCCCCTGAGGACTTCTCCACCTCTTCCTGTTCCCACCCCCTGACGGCATCGGCACCACTCAAACCCACTGTTAGCGCCGGCCCCAATCGCTCTGTCCCAGCAGCAGGTGTGAGCCTAGGGCCAGCACCATCAACATGTTGGAGCAGTGGGAGCAAAAGCAGGGCTGCTGGCAGATAGGGGACCAGGGAGGGGGGGCAAACAGAGGGTGCAGAGGATAGACTGAGACCCGCCCCTGTGCCCACTGCAGCCTCAGGGCCCACAGTGCCTTTCACGATGCTCAAATTTGTGCACTGGGCCCTAGTATGTACAAGTATATAAGTTCTTTGGTTTTTAATATCTTTATGCTCATGGAGATGAGCTATGTACTCTGACTCACTTCACTTAAGAGCAATGCAAGTAATATATGAATTTATTCTGGACTCCATATGAGAAAGCACTCAAAAGAAAAGGGCCTTAACTTCCCAAAGGTCTAAACTTTTCACCACTTCCTTCTCCATTCTACAGTATCCAATACTAGATGGCTATTTATATACTTTGCTCACCCACTTTCCTTTTCACCTTTGGGGAGAGGTAAGTGAGAAATGGGAGAGAAAAATGCTAGAAGCTATTTCATCTACCCCTTATCTCCCCTTCTGGAAGACCCAAATTAGCAGAAAGTATTCCTACAAAGAGCACCAACAGGTATTTTCATTGCTGTAGTTCGTTAAATAAAAGCAGTTGTCACAAAGGGATTAGAAAACCTTGGGAAAACGTGTCCCCGCTGTGCACATGGCGTCCCCTGCCCCCAAAGGTTTACAGATTCTGCCGCCTGTCTTGGTGACAGATCCACTGTGTCCACTGCAAGCTTTCCAGGTGGCGAGCGGAGAATGAGCCACATGAGGAACCATCTGTAACACCAAATCCTCTGCCAACTCTCCCCTCGAGATTCAGCGAGGATCTCTGACATATATATAGATCAACTCAGGTTCCTTAGAAGGAAGGACCTGGAAATGAGAGTACATTAATTTTCCCTAGGAGATAGCAGGGGGCTGATGATCCTACCTACAATATGTGGCTATAGCTATTGACACATAGATAGATTAGATGGATTGCCTACTAACATGAAAGAAAAAAGTAACGAGGTTAAAAGAAAAAATATATAAAACTCTATTGTCCCCTAATACAAGTAACCGATGCTTCGATCACTGCAGGAAAGATTTATATGGATGTTATCAAGGTAAAGAAATTTGGAGACCCTTCTCTAAATTTCACATACTGGGAAATAACTGCTATAAAATATGCTAGGTAAAGATCATCCGGTAAGTAGTTAGTATATTTTAAAAAGGAAATATGTCTTGACAAAAGTAGAAGTTGGTGAAGAGTGCAATAAAACCAACACTGTTAAGACATCAATGAGAAAATAAAAATAATTAACCAAAAAGTAATTTTAAAAAAATCACTCTGATTTTGGCTTGAACCCAGACATTTTTTTTTATAAACTTTGAGACTATTGTGTTTAAAGATAAAGTGACATTCTTTGAAATTGAAACTTGAGAGATTATGAATGCCTTATTTAAAGATATGCATGCCTTGAATTTTAATTGCAATCATAGCGCTTGCAAGCTAATGCCAGAATGGACTTGTTTTTCCTTCTACTTAGAAAAGGGCGAGGGAGGGAAACCACACATGGCATCATTGGAAACAAGCCAGGTGGCAGAGTGCTGGGGAAGGAATTGGCAGTCACATCATCAGTGAGATCAAAATGGCAACAACTCTCAATGCATTTTAAAAAAAATAAGATGTTCCATGTATGACAAGTATAAACTTTTTATCAAAAGCAATAAAAATCATTTCACTTCCTCCTCCTCCACCCTCCCTTTTGGGCGGGGGGTGAGGAGGTGCGGGATTATCACTCTAGCTTTCTAAATGTTCCCACTTGACTTCAGCTATATCACTATTTTGGTATAAATGTCAAGCAGATCTTAAAACACTGTATGTATTTTATAATCCTGAAAGACGCTTCAACTTGGTTTTGAAGAAAACAAACTTGAAACAAACAAGGGCATTTAGAGGTAACCTCAGCCTGATTAAAAATAGAAAATATCAGAAGAAATCATGGCTAAAATCAAACAAACAAACAAACAAAAACAAAAAGCTGGCCATGAAAATTGTAAGCATTCTACAGGACCCATAACCTAGTCCATGATCCCTGACTATAATGACCCCTTTTATGTGAGGGTCTTAGAGCAGCTCCAAGGCAGTTAGTTACCTTCTCTGATCTCAAAACTACTGCTGCAAGATAGAGAAATGCTGACCATCAAACCCCCATTTCCCAGAAAATAAGTTCTCAAGTGGAAGAAATTTAAGTCTTACTTAATGATCCAGAAAAAAAAAAATGGAGTGGGGAGATGGCACATCTTGCTAGGTCTAGAATGTGTCATCCCAGATTGAGACAGATCCTTACATTTCATTCTCATGGGAGGAGGGGCCTTACACTGCCCTCCCCCAGAGGGAACAGTGTTGGAGGAAATGGATCTGGTTACTCTTTTCACCCTGTCTTATATTTCACTCTTTCCCTAGAGAAGAGGAATTGCTCATTTTAGGAATGATTTAGAAAGAAAGTCCCTGAGTTGGTGTAGCTCAAACCAGTTGGGGTGAACTTTCCTACCTAGCCTACCTATGAACACAAACACTCTCTTATGTCCCAAAGTGAAAATTGTATCAGGGCAGGCTCTGCCTAGGAAGGAAAGAAACCCAGAATTTAATGTGAGAAGACTGATTCAGTTGGGGAAAGAACAGAAATCCTGGTTTTGTTTGCAGGTTGAAGCAGGGTCCTCTAACTCAGCTTTAGTAGTTATGAAGTTATTGGGTTGGCCATTTTTTTTACTTATCTTTCCATTGGTTCTGAATAAATAGAAGTATGAGTGGCACTTCAAGCCCCTCCATCAGAGTGTCCTATTAAGTAGTTTAAATCAATCTAAAATAATGCCAATTTCACAAGATTTAGCCTAGTGATAATGTTAGTAATGGCAATGATAATAACAATGAAAACAACTAGCATGCTTTGACATTTACTATGCACCAAACATTACACTACATATAACTGATTTACATATATCAACTCACCATATTTTCACATAAGTCTAAGGTAGAGATACAATTATAATAACACATAAAAAATTGATGCAATTCAGGCTTAATAACCTTTCCAAAGTCACAGAGCCCTCTTCTGTACCATCCTTATTAATGACAATTAGATCTCAGGTATTATCTAACTCTCCTTTTAAAGTTATCAATCATTTATAGTTAGTTGTTTGTTTTTTTTAATCTTGTCACTACTTAGTATGATATGCTTATGTATCTTTTGTTGTCTTTAATGGTTATTTCCAATAAAGATAAGAATAATAACAATAGGAAAAATGCTTAACATTTGTGTGTCAGGAACTATATTAAGCATTTAATATATCATCTGATAACATCTCCAAAACAATTGAATGGGGAAATGGCATTATCTTCATTTTACAGATGAGGTTTGAAAACTTGGGATGACTTCACCAAGGTTATTGAGTATTAGAGGTAATTTTTAATGTGTATGTGTCAGACTCTGACATCCACGATCTCAGCTCTGTCATATAGATGAAATGTGAAATGAATGCATTTATCAAAACACCTTTAATCATTGGTCTGTCTGTAATGCCCCCAAAATTTACCCATATTACTTTAAGAAAACATATGCTAACAGGAGGCCATTTAATCATAATCAATATGTTTATTATTTATATATCAAATCATAATTATAATGTTTTTGAATATTTAAAGCATGAGTCTCATCATAATTTTCTAGCTTTGACATAATTTGGAGAAATCTGAAATGTAAGTAGACCAAAGTGTTTTATTTATATTTCACAATACAAAAATTCCAAAGCTAAGTGTAGGGCACCTAATTTCAAGCCCTGAGCTCATCCTAACAAGCTGCCTAGATATTTTTATGTAAGAAATCTAAAACTTCTACTCATCATTAAATGACAAGTTAGAATTACCAACAAGGAGAACCTGGAATGCAACCAGTCATCATGCATTGACACTTGTTGAAATGTAACCACCCCTCTGTTTCTTGTGTGTAATGTCCAGAGCTCAATATATATGGACTACTTTGTGGATCTACTAAGTTGGATTGGTGGGAGGATGGATGTGCATAGGATATTCAAGCAGTTTATGGATGAGGAGCAAAGCAGAGTGCTTGCAAACAGGGAGATTAGAAGCAAAATGTTTTCAAAGGAATCCTGAAGCAAAACTTCAAACACTGTCATAGCTGTAGACCACTGGGAAACCCTCACAGCAGATGGCTCAAACCGATGCCCAGCTAAAATGAAATGGCTGCTTTCACACATACCAGCCCTTTTCCAATAACAGGAGATGGAGTTTCCAATGCAGAATGGTCTGCATGAGTGGAGAATGGGCTGCAACATACAGAAGAAACATTTCTAGCTCTCCCTTCTCTCTCTCTCCCCTTCTCTCTCTCTCTCTCTCAATTGTATTTGCTTATTTATGTAAATGTATTATTACTTAATTCATCAATAGCACACAAATACATTATAGCATAATAGTTTTAATGACATTAGAAAATTTAAAAGTATATTATTCTAGAATTTTGTATTAAATTAATAGTCTTATGGTTATTTTAGCCCAATTAAATTTAAAACAAAAAACCTAAAATGTAAATTATCTGCCTCGATTGGCCATATACATGTTAGCCTCAATTGGCCATATACATGTTATATTAAATAATTTTTTCACAACTAATGACTTTTCATTATTCACAATAATTGATAGCTAAAAAAAAACCCAAAAAACATATTCACATTGCCCATATGACCCTACTTTTTAACTTTTTCCTTGGTGTTCCCATCTATCTGGATTTCAAATAAAAATAATTTAATTAAAAATGGCCCTGAAGCAAAATAATTAAGTAGAAGCTCTTAGCAGAATCTCTCATCTTTCAGTTCCTTTCTTATTTTTCTTGTCAACTCCTTTTTCATGTCAGAAATTCTTTTTACCTAGAGTGACCACATGTTCTCTCTTACCTCTGATTACCAAAACTTTTCTCAGCTGTTAAAAAAATCTAGCTGGGAGTATTCACTCACACACACACACACACACACACACTAGTTGCACCATGAGAGGAGAACTGAATGTAGCAGGACAGAAGGAGGTCCATGGAGCAAGAGTATGAGCATTGTGTCAGAAGCAGGAGGAAAATGGTGCCTGGTTCCTGGTGCAGAGGGACTACAGAGGCAATGGTATGCGTGCTGGGCATCATTAGGAACCACAGCAGAAAGAAATGGAGAAAGTAACTCTGCAAGTGTTATGTACAGTTCAAAGGGGACACAGTGGTTAGGGTTGAAGTTGGGAGATTTATTTGACACCTTTTTTTTTAATGAGAAAATATTTTATCTAAATACCCCTGACTTCTTACCTTCCCCTACTATTTACCACAGGGTTAGAATGTGGTTAGAATAGGTTGTCCATATCATTCCACTTTTCTCAAATGTGTTGAACTAATTTATCACAAGCCCTAAAAGCAAGTCATTTCATGCACCTTCGCCCCTCTTCGCCCTCTGTGAATAGAAGGGCAATGGGCAAGGACTTATACATCTGTGGTGCAGAGCCAACGTTTCTCTCAAAGGCCTGGAACAGGAAGCAGTACCATATCCATCCAGCTCATGTTGGGCCACAGTTACATCGGTAAGACCTAATCTGCTGTCCATATCTCTACCTCATGCATCTATTTCTCAATTAGCTCTAAAGACAGAGGATAGAGATGTCATTTATTAGATCTGATAATAATTTTAAATCTCTAACTAGAATTTGAGTTGTCCACGACAAAAAGACAAGAACTATCCTGACACTCTATGAATCTTATTTCCTAATTAGCAATTGACTGCAAATGTCCATAAATCAATTCATTTCAGTATATAATCAAACCTAGTAGGCCAATTATTTGTCTAAATTGTCATATTTTCTATAGCAATTAGAGGAGCTTTTATGTTATTTACATATACTGTCCAGTACAATTGTATATCAGCTATTATCATCCAATTCACCATGTAAGCCCCAGCTGAGGTTCCATCATTTTCTTTACCTAAACTCCCAATTATTTACCCATTCCACTTTTCCAATTGACCTATTATATGTGTCACACCATTGTTCTATTTTCTATTGTATAATCTAAATATCAGCAGTGGTTTTCTTCCCAATTTAAGATCTAGGTAATATTTTACTTTCCATGAACTACAGAAAACATAGTGCCTTCCATAAGATATACATCTGTGGATTTCTTGAATTCCTGTCCCTTCTGGCTCCCTTTCCTTCCCTCTGACTTTATTTTTGTGCTGAATGTTTGTTCTCTGCTCTTTTATTCTCCTTTATCTCTATCCCGGTATTGATCAAAACTTGGGACATTATTTGTTTATTGTATTTCCGTAAGAACAACTCAAAGAAACTTTCTTGTGCCTAGCACATTTACAAAGGCATCGAGAGATGAAAGGCATTTACATGAAAGAAATGCAAGATAGTAATTAAAATTTAATATTAAATAGTATTGGTCTTAAAAGTTCACTTTGACATTATTCTATAATGCTTGGCCATCCCATTTCTCTTTTTCTTTTCTTTCCATCCTCTATTCTTCTAGAAAAGGGAAAATAAGAATAAAGGAAAGTAAATATGTCTTATAGCCCCTTTCCTCAAACTCAGGTCCGGACTCTGCATTCTCAAGAACTCAGCAGAAGCTATGGAAAAACCATGTATGGGTAGTGTATCCTGTAAATTTGAATTCAATCTCCTCATCACAGTGTCAGTACTTACTTTATTAGGATTTCATAACAAATCTTCACCAACTCATCCAATGAGCCTCCTAGTGAAGGATAACAGTTGTATTTCACAACTTCCCAGCGCCCAGCACCATGTAAGGTGTATAATGTTTTCTTAGGACAATAGTAAAAGCAATACCTGACGAAGGAGCTGTGCAGCTTTAAGCTCAGATCAGGCTGAGAAACAGATAAGTACCTAAGATTTTCAACACCATCTGCTTCCATGGGTAGTTAGCTGTGTCTGAGTATTCAGTTGACTCCATTCTTCTTTTACATCTTTGGTCTTTTCCTAACTGCTACTTCAGCTTGGAAATTCATCCCTGATTTTAACAGTCCTTATTTTGAACCATAAGCTCTACAAAAAGCAACCTCTTTTAGCCCCTAAACAGGAAAGGACAAAACATTCTTTTGAAACACTAAGAATATATGAAGCAATCTGCAAAAAAAATTTGTTTCATTTAAATGTTCTTTCAACTTTGACTCTATTTATTACTATAATAAAAACATGTCCATGACACATAAAAAGACAAGAAAGAAGTGCTTGATGCTACACCCAAGCTCTAAAAATCTTGTAGGCAGCACCACAAAAATTAGAAACAGGTACAATTATTAATAATACTGAAATATCATCTCTTTGCATAATCCTAATATCTAAAAAACAAATTTCTAAGTATTACTTCTTGGCCATCCACTTAATTTCTTAATTCACCTGAAGTATAATTTTGAAATATTAAAATCTTAGTTCACCGAAACAATTTTAAAAATAAGTTTGCTTTCCTGGCTAGGCAGCTCAGTTGGTTAGAACATTGTACTGATAGGATCCAAGGTTGCAGGTTTAATCTGTGGTCAGGGCACATACAAGACTCAACCAATGAATACATAAATAGGTGGAACGTGGAACAACAGAGATCAATGTCTCTCTCCCTATCTATATCTATATCTATATCTATATATCTATATATCTATATATCTATATATCTATATATCTATATATCTATGTATCTATGTATCTATGTATCTATGTATCTATGTATCTATGTATCTACGTATCTATGTATCTATATATCTATATATCTATATATCTATATATCTATCTATATATCTATCTATATATATCTCTCTATATATTTCTCCCTCTTTAAAATAAAAACGTATTTATCTACTTGTCTTTTTTCATTTCTATGAAATTATGGATTATTTATTCATTAAATGTTTATTAATATGTCACTATCCTATGATGCTTGGCCATCCCATTTCTCTTTTTCTTTTCTTTCTGTCCTCTAATCTGCTAGGAAAGGGAAAATAGAATAAAGGAAAGTAAATATGAATTACAGCCCCTTTCCTCAAACCAAGGTCAGGATTCTGCATTCTCAAGAACTCATACAAATATGAGTGGTCTTTTATGATAATCCAAAAATAATAACAAAAATAATATATTATTGAAGTAGTCAGTTTTTTTTGTTATGAATACTATTTTATACATCTACTTCAATAACAAGAAATGGGAATGTTTTCAACAATTTAAATTAAGACTGTCAGGCAATTAATATTAAAATTTAGGAGGGATTGTTATTTATTTTAAAGTAGAGGAATCTAATATAAGAAATATTTTATAATTCATGTAACACCACAGTTTTCTAAGTGAAACAGAGCACCTGAGGGAGAACAGAAAAATATTTCTTGCTGAAACCGGTTTGGGTTGGTCTGCAGACTGGAAGGTCCCAGGTTTGATTCCGGTCAAGGGCATGTACATTGGTTGCAGACACATTCCCGGTAGGGGGTGGGCAGGAAGCAGCTGGTCGATGTTTCTCTCACATCGATGTTTCTAGCTCTCTATCCCTCTCCCTTCCTCTCTGTAAAAAAAAATCAATAAAAATATATTTTTTTAAAAAGAAAAATATTTCTTACTTGTACCAGCATCTATTCAATGACCAAAACATCCAAGCCCTGAACTGACCATAAAACTGGATATTTATTCCTCAAATCTAAGAAGAATATTTAGAAGACCTAGATGAAGAATAAACCTTTGGAATAGGTTTGTCTACCTAAAAAAAAGTCATGAAATGAGAACTTGCTTCATTGAAAAAACAATAAAGAGAAGAAAATGGAAATAAATGAAATGAAAAAGGATTATAAGGAGATTAAAAATGTAATAAAAGAATGTAAACCACCTATAATAGAAAAATAATAAGCAGAACTGGTGCTGAATACAATAAAATCTCTGACAAAAACTCATATTACAGGCCATATTCTGACCACAAGGTGATAGCCATATCAGATGAATAATTTTCGTCAGAAAAATGGTCATAATCTTCAGTAAAAAAAATATGTAAGACTAAAATTATAGGCTACTTAGAAATTAATAATAATAGAATGACTATAAAAAACTAAGCATATAACTAAAGCTAGTTCTGCATGCTTTATAATGAAACAAAAAAGAAATAAAAACAATAGAACTAAGTATTCAATTCAATTTAATAGAAAAATAACAATGCAACAAACATGTAAAATAAAGGAAAATCAAAGATTAGAAATTAACAAATTAAGAAATGTGTGCAGAGCTAATTACTTAAACATCAATAAAACAAAGAAATGGTCTTCATAAGTGAAAGAAATAGAGAGGAGGAATGTAGGAGCAAATGGGGAGAGGGAAAGAGAGAGAAAGAGGATGAGAAGAAGAGAGAAGAGTAAAAGCTTTTTTGGAAGAAGATTGAAAAAGATATATACCACTCATCATGAAATGTAAATGCTTGAGAATAACTGATATAAGATCTTTGCAAGTAAAAATAAAATAAGCAGACCTATCACATATATATATATATATATATATATATATATATATATATATATATAATTAAAACTTAAGTAAATGGAAGAATAAATAAGTAAAACAGATGTATAAAATAATTTATGTCAGTGAAGAAAGATGAATATAAAAAGGCGAACGTGTTTCAGATCAGCTGGTTAAGAATCAGCCTGTGTACCAAAAGGTTGCTGGTTTGATTCCTGGTTATGGCACATTCTTGGGTTGCAGGCTTAATCCCCAGAAGGGGAAGTGCAGGAGGCAGCAGAATCAGTGCTCTGTTCTCACATCAATGCCTCTCTCTTTTTCCTTTTCTTTCTCTAAAAAAAATTTTAAAAAATTTTTTAAATGTTACTAAGAAAATCAAAAAATGTAATGGTAATTCTCCTAACACTTTTTTTTTCCAAAATAAGTTCAAACTCATTAATTTCTTCAAGAATAAAAAGAAACAATAAATGTATAAGAATGATAAATTATTCATAATTACTTATTTCAAAGAGTAGGTCATATGAAGTTTGATAATTTGACTACAATAAATTAAAAATATGTGTAAACACAAAAATATTATTAACAAACTGAAAGGCAAAAAACAAACTTTGAAAGAAAATTTAAGCATGGTCTACATGGGAACCAAATGTTCAATGTCTTTAATATAAACATAATGGTTATACATTAGTAATCAAAATATGAATAACTCATTAAAAGTAAACTTAACTGAAAAAAATTAACTTAACTGTATAAATATGCTATTTACATAAAAATACAAATGGTTATTCAATACATTTTAAAAACTCATTCTAAGTGTGAAGAAATTCAAGTTAAAATAGCAATAAAGGAAGTTCTAGACCTAACTGATGAGTAAAACTTCTATAAATTATAATATTCAGTGTCGATCACCAATTCTTATATGGACTGTTAGATCTATAGCTAGGTAGTACCTTTTTAAAGATAATTTATTCATATGTCTGTAACAGATCATTAAAGAATATTGTTCTGCTATCTGAAAAACTGAGGCCTGAGACACAAAATTAAGAGCAAAAATTATCAAGTATAAAAAAAAATTGGTGAGACAAATACTCCTTTCTTTTTTAAAAAATAAAAAAATAAATAAAGCACAGGTTTCCAAAGGCCAGGCACAGGCAGCGTCTGACATAGGGCTGCACCAGAGTCCCTCCCAAGATACCCAGAACCAACACACGCAGTGGTCAGCTTTAGAAACCAGAAAAGGATCCAATACACATCACAAGAGTCATATCCGAAGGGAGATCTTATAGACATAGACAACAGCATAGTGATTACAAGAGGGATGCAGGGTGGGGGGTGGTGGAGGAGAGTAAAGATGGGATAAATGGTGATGGAAGGAGACTTGACTTGGGGTGGTGAACACACAGTACAATATACAGATGCTGTATTATAGAATCGTACACCTGAAACATATATATTCCAATGTCAACCTAATAAATGCAATACAAATATAAGACATACTGTATTTTAAAATTTTACAAAACAAATGGAAACAAATAGCCTCTGTTCAAGGCTCTTTCTCTTCCTGGTTGATAAGTACAGCAAGCAGGGAAATAGAAGGAATCAGAGGTTATATTTAGCCTATAGAGAACTGTGCCTTGCCACTTCCCTAAAGCCAAATAACAAAGCTCTGAGAGAATCCATTGAAGAGACTGACATCTCATTCATTGGCGGGATCCTCTTCCCCAGCAGGTTGATCTTCACAGAGAAGTACTGGAGCAGTAGAGGAAATGAGAAATTGAAAGAAAGTAGAACAAAAGAAAGGACAGAGTGGAATGGTCTATACTCCAACCATTTGGTGTGGAGAAGGTGAACATTACAATAAGTAAAAAAGCATAAAACATTGTGTTTGCCTCAACAGCATAAAGGCAGACTAGCAGGCAAAGGAAACCTGTGCTGACATCCAGGTTGAACTGAGGTGCATTTGACAGAGTTGTCAGTGGAGCAGATCCCCATGTCAAAGAGCTGGGCACTGAGGAGCATTCCTACCAGGATCACACAAACACCCTAAGAGAGCTGCACTATGAATGCCAACCAGAGGGAACAAACAAACAAAACAGTAGATGCCACATAATGACCTAATCAGAAATCTCTCTCCCCTCCCCTCCCCTCCCCTCCCCTCCGCTCCTCTCTCCTCTCCTCTCCTCTCCTCTCCTCTCCTCTCCTCTCCTCTCCCCTCCCCTCCCCTCCCCTCCCCTCCCCTCCCCTCCCCTCCCCTCCCCTCCCCTCCCCTCCCCTCCTCTCCTCTCTTCTCCTCTCCCCTCCCTCCCCTCCCCCCTCCCCTCCCTTCCCCTCCCCTCCCTTCCCCTCCCCTCCCCTCCCCTCTCTTCCTCTCCCCTCCCCTCCCCTCCCCTCTCCTCTCCTCTCCTCTTCTCTCCTCTCCTCTCCCCTCCCCTCCCTTCCCCTCTCCTCTCTTCTCCTCTCCTCTCCTCTCCTCTCCCCTCCCCTCCCCTTTCCTCTCCTCTCCTCTCCTCTCTTCCCCTCCCCTCCAGTCCCCTCCCTTCCCCTCCCCTCTCCTCTCCTCTCCTCTCCCTCTCTCAGTTTTATTATACCTTCCCATACTACTAGCTGGAAAAGAAGAGCTTAAGAGGAAAAACAGAGGTGGAATATATCTTAGGAGCAAACTTTGTTTCATCTCTATCCCCAGTCCCCCAAGTTTAGGTGGCACAAGAAGTAAAGGAGATATGCAATAAATTGAATAGGCAATTGCATATATATATATATATATATATATATATATATATATATATATATAATTTATTTTTTACAGAGAGGAGGGAAGAAGGAGAATAAAGCATTAGAAACCTTCATCAGCTGAGTCCTGCACACCTCCCACTGGGAATTTGCCCACAACCAAAGTACAAGCCCTTGACCAGAATCAAACCTATGACCCTTCAGTCCACAGGCCAATGCTCTATCCACTGAGCCAAACCAGTCAGGGCAGCAACTGGATTTTTTAATTGGGCTTGAATCAATTGGACTTTATTCATAAATACCTGAATGTATCAAGAAAGCTGAGGAAACTGCATATTAGCCTTTTATTATATATGATCTACACTGAGTGGCTAGATTATTATGCATTCAGAGATCATAATAATCTGGCCACTCAGAGTGTGTGTGTGTGTGTGTGTGTGTGTGTGTGTGTGTGTGCATGACTTTCTTCTTTCACAATAAGACATTATTTGGCTCTAGGTTAACAGATGAAGCATTTGAGCAAGGTATACAACAGATGATGCCATTTGGGCTATCTTATTTTAATTACACAGCTTATATAAACTTCCTCAGCAAGCCACCCCCATTAAAGTGTTAATTGCAAGTGTATTTACAATAAATAACTTTAACAGAACAGGGTGTGTTTTTTTTCCTGCTAAAGATCCTTTCATATATAAAAAGTTACCATTATTCTTCAGATAGTAAATATAATAGTGGCCTTATCAGATCATTAACATGTTTGCCAGGAGGTCATTAGCATGTTTGCCAGGAGAATTAATATAGTCATTCTTTTTTCCTGCACATCTCTAGGGGAGAGTGAATTGGTTACAGGATTGTTACAAAGTCTTTTTTTCTCAAGCCTCACTGAAATAAAAATATTTTTTTTAGGTACAAGGATATTTCATTTAAATAATTGTGAATAACCTAAATATATGATAAATGAAGATCTTTGAAATAAAATTTTCCATTTCTCATATTATGGAATAATCTACAGTTATTATGAATGATAACAAGTAGGTATCTATATTTTGTCATGAAGTTATTATTATGATAGATAGCTTTATTGAACAGGCAGGTTACAGAACAATGCATATCACAATACCATATGATGTGAATTTTATAACATCTACACACAGACATAGAAAAAAATGTGGACTGCTTCAGAAAATATATTAAAAAGCTCTATATATTTAATTTCTCCTGTCAAACAGATTTGATTTTAACCTTGTGTTCTTTAGTTGTTTCTCCAGATTCATGAAGCTCTATCATACCAAAAACAATCTAGTCCCCTTATGCGTACTTTATCAAAAGAAACGTTTTTTAACTCTGTAACTTACTGCAAAAAAATCTTGAAATTATTACAACCCTCCACCCTTTCCCAGACATCATTATATATAGCTCCTTTCTTCTCAATATTTCCATGTTTACATATATATATAATAATATGTCAAATGTATGCTCATTGTTTGTCTCTTCTATTAAGCTGTGAAATTCTCTCAGGTAGGGGCTACCTCTGTTATCTTTATATCCCTATTGCATCACCTGACACACATAATCTATCATCATAGGTTTATTTTTCTAATCTGGACAGGAAGAAAGATAAGAAAGGAATTTGCAAGATCAAAGAAGAGCAAGAAGGCCACATGGGCTAGAAAGGCCACAAGGGTGGGAGTAGGAGGGAGCAGCAGAAATGAGGCAGAAAAATGTTTATTAGGGACAAACATGTGGGTTATAATAAGGACACTTCATTTATTCTGAATACATTGAGAAGCCATTTAAGGATTATGAGAAAAGGGTGTTTTAATTACATTTTTAAAGATAATTTTTGTTATTGGGGGAAATACGTGTGATGAACAAAATTTATTGTCGATCCCAATAAATTAGTGCTAGCTTAACATACATTTGTTAGAATAGCAGCTATAGAGATAGTGAAAATTTGACCAATTCTGGATATGTTTTAAAAGTATAACTGTAAGGGTTATGAATGAATAGGCTATGGAAGATGAAGAAAAAGAATTCAAGGAAAATTTCTAGACATTTTCACAGTCCCTGGGTAAACGATGGTGCCATTTTTAAAAATAAGGAAATATGAGAAAAGGGCATGTTTGGGGGCGTAGGGGTGGAAATGGTGAGAAGCACAATAATATGATTCTATTTGGACATATTAAATTTGATATGCTTACTTGACAACCACGTGGAGATGTCAAGAAGGCAATCGAACATATGAATCCAGAGCACAAATTGAATTCTAGACTAGAACTGAAAACTAGGATGCCATCACTAAGACTTGTAATTTAAAACCAAAGGTCTGGAGAAGATAATGTATGGCATCTGTGTAGATGAGAACTCCAACTTGAATAGATCAGGGAAGCAAAAGAAAGGACTATGGGACCACCAGAAAGAAAAAAAAAAATCAAGAGACAGCAGAGCTTGGGAAATCACATAAGAACGGTATCCCAAGAGTAGGAGTGAGTAATCAATTATATCAAACTAGGGGCCGGTGCACAAAATTCTGCACAAGTGCAATCCCTAGGCCTGACCAATGATCAAAACATGAATGTGTGGCATGGAAATGCAGGTCCCAGCTGACCTCTGGGCCCTGGGCAGCACCTGGGCCCCCAGACCACTGCACACCCTCCTCTGTCTGAGTCACAGCACCGAGTCCCCACACAAAGAGCAGTGAACAAGGCTGGGGTGCAGCGTGGGCCTCTGGGCCGCCCAGTGGTGCCACATGGAAGCAGGGCAGGCAGCTCACTGTCTCCAGGCCAACCACATAGACTGCCTACTGTGTGAACCCACAGGGAGCACCACTAGCTCCTACAGTCCTGGCAGCTGTGGCCTGGCTCACCCACTGTCCTGCTCTTATCAGGGCCCATCAGGGCTGGCAGTGCCTCCACTGCCATCCACTGCCTGTGCCATATCTCTGACACCTTCCATGTTCCACACTGCCCACTGGTGGTCAGCGTACATCATAGCAAGTGGTCGAACTTCCTGTCGAACAATTTGCATATTAGGGTTTTATTATATAGTCTATGAAGTCATGAAATCAAATGAGAATTAACCATGGATCCTTGAAAATGGATGACTTTGTCAAGAGTATTTTAGTGGAGAGGTAGAGATGAAATATGATCCAACAAAGGGACAAATGAGAAGATGAGCAATGGAAAACTCTTTTGAAAAAGATTTGCAATAAAAAAGAGTAAAGGCATACAGTTAGGAGGTATAGCAAAATGGAGATTTTTTTTTTTTTTTTTTTTTTTTTTTTTTTTTTACTTTAGTAGCAAAGAAAATATTCACTAACCTATGGGACAGATTTATTTTCCAAAAATGACAATCATTTCCATCTCACAATGTGACCTTAACACTCCCCTTATCAAAAAGTGGGATTTATATTCCTTCCCCTGAAATCTGTACATTTTATAATCAAAAGGATCAGCAGGATAGAGGCTGTGTGAAACATCTGAAGCTAGGACAAAAAAAGACAAAAATGTCCTCTTTGATCACTGGAACACCCCCACTATAGCTCTAAACTGCTATGTAGTTTGAGTTCCCTATAGCTACTGGGCTGTAAGGAAGCCCAAAGATCAGGCAGAGATACCATAGAGAGAAGTTCTGAGTCTATGTAAAGTGAAATACCCAGTCATCCCCAGCTTCTCCTGACCCCGTGCTCCATTTGTGCAAGTTCCAACCACGATCTGACTGCAATTATATGAGAAACCCTTAGTGTGAACCCCTCAGCTGACCACTTCCTATTCCATAGAACCTACAAGAGATAATAAAACACTTGTCTTAAGACACTAAGTTCTGGAGAGATTTAATATGTTGGATTGCAGGCTTGATCCCCATGGGGGAGAGGGGTGCAGGAGGAAGCTGATCAATGATTCTATCTCATCTTTGATGTACTACCTCTCTCTCTCTCTCTCTCTCTCTCTCTCTCTCTCTCTCTCTCTCTCTCTCTCTCTCTCTCTCCCTCCCTCCCTCCCTCCCTCCCTCTCTCCCTCCCTCTCTCCCTCCCTCCCTCTCTGAAATCAATAAAAATGTATTTTAAAACAAAACAGAAAAGGAAATGAGAAAATTGCAGGAATAATTTTATTTGAATAAGTCAGAAACACTGGAATCCAATGCACAAATGTAAAGTTCATCTATGGGGAAAGGTAGATAGGCAATAATTATATATGCAGATGCATGAAGTGGGCAGATTTCATAGTGAAAAAATGAGGTATTTATCCTCTGATTATTTCCATTTTCTCAGTGCTATAGAAATAGAGTCATCATCTCAGAGTGAGAAACCAAAAGGGATGTTGAAACCCTAAGGAAAGAGGTAAAGATGTGAAATGATCTTTTGAAAAAATGAGAAGCTAAACTGAATAAAGAATTTGAGTGGGATAGAAAGGCAGTCCTGAGGAAACACATGAGGCTGGTGAATGTGATTTTAAAATGAAAGTATTGAGTGCACTCATGTTTTCCCTCCAGCTGTGGCTGGCTGCTCTGGTGCACACATGCCTGAAAGGAGGGCTTACTTCACATTGGCGTCTTACTAGGCAATGTGGAAGAAGAGAGAGATCAGGGAGTGAAAGTAATGCAAGAAACTATCATGGGAAAAAGAGAGCTACCAGCAAGAAGGTAGGGAGGGAGTGTGAGTCAGGGAGCAATAGAGGATGTGTGGACATGTGTGATGTGTGTGTGTGTGTGTCTGTGTGAGCTAGGGTCAGTTAGATCCTGCAGGTCTTCCAAGGGGTCTTTTTTTATTCCAGATGAAAAATTTGTTCTAGGTCTTTGAAGTATTGTAGATTTTTTTTTTTAAGTAGCATGTCTGCGGTATTTATGGGATATAAGACTTGGAGGAGGTATGAAAAATTAAGTGAGCCAGAAAAATTTGGCAGTCAGTGAGTGGAATTCCTAAAATCAAGATTTTGTGAAAATTAAAGTTCCTTGCAATGACAAGTTCAGAGAATGACCAAGGGGTGGATAGTTGAGAAGAGGTGAAGGACACAATCATTGGAGATAAAGCAGTCAAGGAAGTGGGCCCAGGATGATAGAGTGCTTATCTGGATGTTTCAGGTAGAAAGAAAAATAACAGGCATAGTGATTCAACTACTAACATCTCCAGGAAATGAGAAGATATAACTGAGAGTTTTGAAAATGAGTGTTCAAGAAGTGTAGATGATGCTATGTTCATGTGCTTCAAACAAACTGGGGATTTTGACAAAAAGGGACAATCAGGTCTGGAAGAGACAAGAAGCGAGGGACATCCAATCCACCCCTGGGCCCTGTGCAACACGGAAGAAAAGATGCTACCATTCAGAGAGTTATTTTCTGAGAGATACCTGGGCTTCCTTTAGATCAAAAGGAGAGGAAATATTAAGAGCAAACAATATAGGGAATTTTGTGGAGCGCACAACGGAAGAGTGGGCACATGGGGAAGGAAGAGAAGCATTCAGATTAGGGAACACACTGAGCCATGTGGTGCTAAAATCACAATGTGTATCCCAGGAAATTTGGGTTTACTTTGTGCCGAAGGTACATGATGAAATTAATCCTGGTGTTTTTTTTTTTAGGGAATGGAATGAATCTGAATCAACTTGATTCCTATTTTGGGATTGGCCTCTTCAACAAGGTTTAGAGAAGTGGTGCAGTGTGGAATAGGGATAATGTCAAAAGCATGTGGAGCTCTGGGGCTTCCTAAAATCCTGCTCTGGGGGGGTGTCACAGCTGTGGACTCTTAGTCTTATCAGAAGCACAAAGACTTCTTTGTGACTTCCCGCCTTCAGTCCTGTTACGAGTGTTACTGTAACAATACGAGGGTCAACTTTCCATAGTCAAAACGAGCTTGGGGGCCTAAAGAGTATGGAGACGACAGAGTCAAGCCCATAAGTGAAGAATATTAGCCTTGAATTAAAAAAAAAAGTTATTTCTATGTATAAAGCAGGAGGAAATAAGTAAAAACTAGTTTGAAATGTGTGGAAATTTTGATGTTAAGAACTGAAAATTCAGACCAAGAGTCAGACAAGCTCATAAAACGTGGGAACTAAATATAAAATTGAGAGATTAAATACTTGTTTTGAAATTGTTGTGGGATATAGGAACATAAAAGAAAGGTATATGTGTCTTGCCAAGTAGCCCCAAGAGTTAAGCATAAACATGTAGATATCAGGGGGGTGATGTTTTTCTGATCCTCCAGGATGATCCTGAGCTCTGGTATGAAGCTACCTGAGAAACCATATTTAAAAAGAAAAGGGTGATCATTGGACATTTTATCTTTAAAGAACTCATGTGACTATAAATGTGATATTGACTTCTAGTTCCAGGGCTCACCCATGTGGGAAAATATTTAATATATATTTATTCAAGTTAAGTCACTTGATATTCTATTATAGAATATGATCTCCCTGCAGTTAGGAAATATATCCAAATCATTTTTGTAGTACCAGCTGTTATTGTAGCATTGGATACCCAATAGGCATACATACCAATATTGAACAGAAATATGAATATATTTGAAATACCATCTAAGAGAATAATGCACATTTATGATTTAATAAAAATAGACAAACAAAAGTTTCTATTTTCATGTTGTGAATATTATAGTAAATTTCTACTTGTTATATATGTGTAATATATAGAATCTATCTATCTATATAAAACCCTAATATGCAAATAGACCAAATGGTAGAACAACCAAACTGGTCTGTGGCTATGATGTGTGCTGACCACTAGGGGGTGTGCATAGAACATGGTGGGTGTCAGCCATGGAGGGATGGTGGAGCAGGTGAGTGGGGGCACTAGACCAAGGCAGGGCACTGGTTGCTGTCATCGGTGTGAACCTCTGGTGGCTACTGAAAATTCTTTGCTCCTGTATATATCATGGTCCTTCCTGGTGCTCGCACCTGCTGCTGGCGCCAGCTCTACTCGCACCCAATGTTGGTGCGGCCACTGGCACCTGCTGCCAGTGCCCAGCACCAGCCCTGATCATTTGACGCTATCAGCAGATGCAAGCAGCGGCCACGGCCCTGATCACCCCTTCTGTTCCTGAGGAGTGATCGGGACAGCAGCCACTCACATCCGCTGATGGTGCTGGCTCTAAATTGCTCCATGTGGGAATTGGAGCGGTGGTGGCAGGAGCAGGGCTGCTGTCAGACAAAGGGCTGGGGGCCCCAGTGGGAGTGTGGAGGATGGACTAAGAACCGCCCCTGTGCCCACCACAACCTTGCAGCCAGCTGTTCCTTTCAAGATGCACGAATTTATGCACTGGGCTCCTAGTATGATATCACTAGATATTAGTGAACAATCTCATCTAACAGCAAACCTTTTACCAGTTGTGGTAATTAGTGTATTTTTCCATGTATAAGATGCCCCCATGTTTAAGATGCCCCCACTTTTCCAACTCAAAATTAATAAATCAACATTTTAAACATAAAACAGAACACATTTTTATTTAGTAATTACTACAGGCAATGTTTATATACCAGTACTATGACATTATGCAACATATCACTTTATTCAGTCTCTGTTGCATCACTGCTCTCTTCTTCATCACTATTAGTTCCAGACATGTCAATTTCTTCAACTTCTGTTCTATCATTGCTGTTTTCTGAGTCACTGTCTATATATGTGAGATCATCCTCATAAACTGGTGCTTTCTTTTTCTGAGCTACCTTTTTGTGTTCTCATGGCCAACCCTTCTCTCCTCATGACATTGAAGCACCATTTTGCCTTCCCTGTAAAATCTACAATGTTCATTTCACTTGCAAACATTCTTGCCTGACTTTGAATAAGCTTGGTTGACACACATAAGCCACTCAGGCGCTGCTCCATAATCCAAGTAGTCAGCCTCTGCTCCAAGTTTGCCCATTTTGATGGTTTCCCTCGTAAGGCCTTCTTCTTTTTTGGCATCTTAAGGAATTGTTCTTCCTGTTTTCTTCACTGTCTGACTATACACTCAGTGGAAGGAGGTCCCAATTGTCTCTCTGCAGCTCTATTTCCATGCTCTTTTGCATAGCAGATTACATTCAGTTTGAATTTTGCAAAGTAAGACAATTGCTTGCCAGTATCTATCTTTCTATTTCTTGACATCTTTATGGGCTCAGAACTCTCTGGTCCCTATTTGCATCTGCACACTCTCCACCGCCACCTCCAATTATGGCATCAGCTGATGTCAGTAACAATAAGGCTCTTGATTGGAGGAAGCCTGTTTGACAAGGTATGGGCAGCTAAGCACCTACTCACTCCCTCCTCAGCTGACTTACATGTATAAGATGCCCCTCGATTTTCAGCTTAATGATTTTACAAAAAAATAGAGTCTTATACATGGAAAAATATGATACTGCTTGCACGTTCATCCACCAAAAGGGTAAGAAACTAATGTAAAGGGGAAATGGTGTTGTTGGTGTTTTTTAAAAATAAAAACCCATTGTATTGTAAAATTTTAATACCCAGGTGTTACCTAATGTGCTGTAAATATGTACAGCAGACAACATCAGAACAAGCTACTTCATTTCCATGGTAACATTGGGGCACAATGGACAGTGCTGGTTAAAAATGGATTCTTTTCATTAGAACCACACAAGGAGATGGGACAATTAACAGACTGAATAGAAGGGCTAATGAATTTAGCAAAAATACAATAAAGCTGTCTCTCTATTTTTACTGTAAACATTTGGGAAGCAAGAATACAAATAAAATGCTTTGTTTGATACATTCCAGGCTATTTCAAGAGATAATTCCATAACTCTTGGATTCAAATGCTGCATTAAATATTTTATGATTTCCTGACGGACTGAATAGAAAAAAAAAAAAAAGAGGAATAGACAAAAGTTTTGTTTTGATTGTTGAGATTAAAATCCATCTAGCAAGTAAAATTGTAAGCCTTAATCACTGCTTGGTGGATGAAAACTTGAAAATTCAAAAGAATCAAAGTTTTAAAAAGCATAATATACGATCAATAAGTCAAACCATAAAATATAACTTTATCCCTGGACTGTAATCGGTGAAGATTGAAAGAATTCTTCTTAAGGTATGCATTTATTTGCCAGATTCTCTGCCACTGTCTGGCACCAAGGAATATAATTCAAAGTGAAAACTGTGCCTGTTATTTGAAGGCTTTGTCTACACGAGGCTACACATCTGCATATTTGGATGAATGCCTGGCTTTCTAACTCACTAGCTGAGAGGAGATGCCACCATTAGCTGTTATCCCAAGATCAAGAACACTAACTCTGTATACCTATCAGAACATCAG
This sequence comes from Pipistrellus hanaki, assembly GCF_964339955.1. Lineage (NCBI taxonomy): Eukaryota > Metazoa > Chordata > Mammalia > Chiroptera > Vespertilionidae > Pipistrellus > Pipistrellus hanaki. The sequence continues at coordinate 172,359,837 of NC_140503.1, read as the reverse complement.
GGTACTTCTTGTTTGTCGTACATCTTATCACCTAAGATTAAGTTGGTTTTATTTAGATTATATCCACAAATAAAGGATAATTATACTGCTATGTGACAGGAAAGAATCCATTGTTGGAGAAATCTGCTTGCTGAAATTAACTCACTGAATGACCTTCATTCAGTGTGATGGGGGAAAGAGTGTAAGAACAAGAAACCTCTCTCACTCAACAGCAATGTTAGTTCTATCAAGTCATTTCATGGATCTGTATCTCAGTTTCCTCATTTATAATAGAGGCATGATTTTTTTTTAATTTACATACCTCTAGGTACAGTAATAACATTTGTTATTAGTGACAGGTTAGTGTGTAAGAGTTTAAGCTCAATAGGCCTGATTTCAATCCTAATTATTACTAACTTATTACAAATTTGGGCAAGCTTCCATTTCCTCTACCACAAATTGTTGACAATCACAGTATCTGAGCAATAAGTGAGAGCGTAAATTCTGAATGCATAATACAGTGCCTAAAACATTGTAAGCAACCAATAGATGTGCATTTGAAAGAATCAAAGAGAAAACATATTCAAAGCAACATGAAAAATGAAGAAGGCCACAGACTCCACCATCCTTTAAATTTGAGATGCCAGAACACATAATTAACTCCCAATGGCTTAAATGAAGCCAAGATCATTAGTACTGGCATAAATAGCATACAACATGCTATTAAACAGAAAGTACATGTATGCACCTTGCCTCTATTTATTTTTATGTTTATTTCTTAATTTTTTTCAACACCTGTCCAGAGATAGCTCACAGGTCCCCAAAAATCAACCCATACTTCCTCACCAAAGGGATCAAACTGGAGGTCACATCTGACCTACCGATAAGATTCCTTTAGTGCCACCATGCTTAAAAAGATTCTTCCAAAACTGAAAATTTGGATATTTCAAACATCAAGAGTCCTGGCTTAATAATAAAAAAAAAATTTAGAAAACCTAGTAGCCCTCAGTCCACATACCCACATGGCACCATCAGCTGAAATATAAAAGCAGATGTCCACTATAGAAAGGTATGACCTCTCCAGTTATGGTCTTCACCTCTCCTTATTATTTATTCCTCTTGATACCAATGCCCAGAACCAGTCACCATTGACTGTCATAATGTAACATATTATTTTTCTTAGTGCAAAGAAACAGCTCTCTGCACTCATGCCTCTATCAAAAGCTAGAATAAGAAAATTAAACCTTTAGGCTATAAATTTCAAGAAAGATGAGTGACTGATATTTTTGTGGATTGGAAGATGTGAACGGACATATTTTTAAAATTTCTTCTTGAAGTGAAACATATAGACAGGAAAGGACTTGAATCATATGTATACAGCCCAGTGACTATTCATAAATTCATAAATTGAATTCATCTATGAACAGATCAAGAAACAACATTACCAATGTCCCAGAAGCCCCTTTGGGCCTCCTTCATCCACTGTTCCCATAAGGGAACTGCTCTCCTAACTTCTAATGCCATCGATTTGCTTTGTCTATTTGAACTTTATGAAACGGAATCATTCAGAATATATTCTTTCTTGTAAGTCTGACATCTTTTGCTCACCATATCTTGTTTGTGAGATTCATTCATATGGTTACATTTTATTGTATTTTTAATGTGCAAAAAAGGCTTGTTCATATCTCACTATCCTATATGACTGCCAACCCCTTATTGGCAACTATTTAGCATCCTAATTTGACATAAATCTTTAAGAAGTCTTTCTCCTTAAATTCTCTTAACTACTCAAAATCCATTGGCCTTTTCAAACCATTTAACTCCCTGCCTAGAGATTAAAATTTTCAAATAGTCCTCCTTGCTCATGCACAGATAAAATTGCAATAATTACTTACTCATCTGACCTCTTAACATCACCAAACTCACTCCCCACTCCCACCCCCCATTTCAAAGATGCCTAAAATACCTTGAATTGCCAAACAGAGAAGTACGATTTTCTGTTCTACCTGGTGTGCTGCTACTTGGCAAAGAGAAAGTGGTATTGAGATATGAGTTTCTTTGTAATGAGAAAAAGAATTAGATATATTAATATAATCCTTTGATCAATTCTAAATGATAAAATATTTTGCATCTAATATGGAGCCATCTTCACTGACTGAAACCACATCATTAATTACCTAAGTCTTTTCAGAAGAAGAATAAAACCAGTGATTTCCTAACCACAAACTTACAATTTATCCAGACATTTAATAGCTAACAAAAAAAAAATATTGTTCTTAAGATACCCACACAATGAATATGTGCACTTTTCAGTGCTCCTTTGTAAAAATGAATATGTTATGATTGGAAATATTATTTGGGCAAAAAAGAGAAAAAAAAATGGCATTTGCTATCAATAAGAATAATTTCGCCTGGAGTCCTCTATTTTATATTTTCTCTTGAGACTTTCGATAGCTTTTAAAGCAGATGTTGAGCTGGAAAATAATCTAAGAAACAAAGAAAGCCAAGGGGGGAAAATAACAATAATGGACAGTTGTACTTGATTGTTTCCATGGCCAGGGCATCCTCCGGAGTGACAGATCATTCATCTTCTGTCAGTTCCCATTGCCTAGAGATCATTCTGAGCCTTGTTATCAGCAAAACCTCCACAAAGTGAAGGATTTTCAAACAGGAAATCACATGTGATGAGGTCAGGCCCTGCATGTGATGGGGATATTTGGGTTAATGATGATTGATGCCATATCACATTTCATAAAGTACACACTTGCCAAATCAGGTATTTTTGCTGTCACAGAGGAGCAGTTGCGGAGTGTCTTTACAGCAAAGCTCCAAGGTCAAAGAGGAAGGAGTGAATGCAAAAGAGCCCACTGCCCATACTTTCCCTGTTTCCCCGAAAATAAGATAGTTTCTTATATTAATTTTTGCTCCCAAAGATGCACTACATCTTATTTTCAGGGGATGTCTTATTTTTTCCATGCACTAGGACTTATTTTCGGAGGATGTCTTATTTTCGGGGAAACATGGTAGAAGCATGGCCTAATAAGATCAGGATAAGCTCATTGAATACTGCATAGGATTTGCATGATAATCCTTTCTAAGTGTCTGCTATTTACCAGGGAAATCTAAAACATTTCAAATCCCCTATGTCTAAAACATGTACATTGTTGTTTTGTTTGGGGGGGGGGGTGTACATATTTTCTTTGTTTCTCTAAATTACTATATTAAGTAAATCCTTAATGTCATGACTTTAGCAAAACCAATGATTAAAATGATCAGCTATTAAATATTTTTTATAACTAGGTTAGAGATTTGGGATAAAAATGTTACATAAAACATAAATGTATACCAAGTATTACTCTATTCTATTTGATGGTACATATAAAGAGATTTTTTTGTTTTATTTGTATATTTCAGAATGGACAGATTTTACAGATTAAAAAGGAACAATTTCCAAACATTTTCAAGAGATGAAGAGCCCTCACCATTTAATTTTAGAAATAAATCTTTGCAAAACCATTATGTTGTTGTTTTAGAGTTTGATGTTTTCAAAGGAAGTATAATGAATGTTGCAAATCTCCTTAAATAGCACTGGAAAAGCTTAATAGTTATTATTAAGTTGATGTTTTTACAAGGCTTTTAAAGCATTCTTGATTCTCTACAGCTATTGGTATAATATCAACTTTTCTAAAATAGGAATAATGCTTTAAAGAAGCAGCTTGAATGGATATAATAGAACCCAAAGTGACTAAGACAAAAAAAAAAAATCCCGCACAGAACCTTGATAACAAATAGGCATTATTAACCTCAACCCCAGGTGATTAGAATACATGAGTAGAAATGACATCAGAGGCCACTCATGAGATCACAAAAATTAAATATTGAAATTGTCAAATCCCTGTGAAGCATCAGCCTTGGGTCCTTTCTTACATGCTGAAAAGAATAATCATTAAACATTTAATGTATTTGCCAAAACCGGTTTGGCTCAGTGGATAGAGCATTGGTCTGCGGACTGAAAGGTCCCGGGTTCGATTCCAGTGAAGGGCATGTACATTGGTTGAGGGCACACCCCCATTAGAAGGTGTACAGGAGGCAGCTGGTCGATGATTCTCTCTCATCGATGTTTCTGGCTATCTATCCCTTTCCCTTCCTTTCTGTGAAAAATCAATAAAAAATATATATTTTTTAATTTAATGTATTTGAACCCTTCAAGCTAAGGATTCCAGGCAAATCCACACAGGAACTGCAATGAGGATAATTGAAAACAGATAAGAACACAGAAGCAGACTGTTTGCATTTACTTTTATTTAAGGATCTGTGAATTTCTCTCTTGGAGACCTTAGTTTTGGGGTATATCTATATATATTTAAAAGTCTAAGCAAACATTATGACTGGTTGACCAGTTTCTATGATTGCACTGACCACCAGGGGGCAGATGCTCAAAGCAGGAACTGACCCTGGAGGTCAGTGTGCTCCCACAGCCAACCTCCCATGGCAGGCTAACCTTCCATGGTCCCTCTCCCAGCTGGCCAGCTCCCATCATCCCTGATCAGGACTGGCCCGCCAACCTCCCACAGTCCCTCTCCCGGATGGGGCCTGATCCCAGGCCAGGCCAAGGAACCTCACCCATGCACGAATTTGTGCACTGGGCCTCTAGTTGATTAATAAAAACAGACATACCTATCATTGTCTTGGCTCAGAGAAGAGCCTAACCTACTAACCATTTTAATAAAGTATAAACTGAATTGATTCCCTCTTTAGGGAAGTGATAGTCAAATTGTATCTTTATCATATACGGCAAGAGAATATTTTGGTGACAGGTGACATTTTTAAGGAAATATCTCCACACCAAGTATCAGAGCTGGAAGTACAAAAAAACAAAGTCTTTCAAATATGCTCTCACAGATCTCTGAGAGACAGAAATCCAAAGCACAAAAGCAGCAAAGAGTGTTCATAGTCTCCTGCCAGAGGCATGAGGTGGGGGTGGGGGTGTGTGTGTGATATTTTTACTCTGTCATCGCTCAGGGTAAAATTGCTCCAATCTGACGGTAACATGAAAAATGGAAAGAAGGGTCAGCGTAGAACAGTAACCCTGCAAATCACTCCCTCCTGAAGCCTTCGCTTTTTCACAATGACACCTTGGCCAGAATGAAGCTGGCAAGCCTGATAGACTCCAGCACAAGCCACATTTGTGAAGAGGTGATCTCTTTTTCTTCCTTCAAATGTATTCTAAGACAGTAGCCACTCTGAACCCAAAAGAGCTCTGCATAACTGTGTGCCAAATCTAATAGTCTTGTATTTACCGTCTAACTGCAATCTTTAAAATACAGATTGCACCACCACTCCGCTTCGCATCCTCCAGGAAGAGCACATGATATGCCCTGTGAAAGGCAATCTTCCAGCGTTTTCAATAATAAGTCCAGACTAACACAAAAGGGAGCTATAGATGATGAGCTTCGCAATTCTGGGGAATGAGGAACAATAGGAAGGTATTCTATTTGCATATCTTTTATACATTCATACAAGCACATCAAAACCTCCCAACAATATTCCAGAGAAAGGACTACATATCTATGCGGTAAAAGCCAGAAAAATCAAATCGTTTGTACATATTATACCTAAGTTTTGTATAAAAAAATTCACATTGAGAGACCTAGCAACAACTCATATAAAAAGCAGTTCCTTAATAAAAGCTTATAAGGCTTTTAACTTTTGAGTTTGTTTTTTTTTAAACTAAAGTTCTTTATTCAACTACTCTGCACCCTTGGATAAAACTATACAAAAGGAGGTATGGTTTAAATTATTTGTTTTCTTTTTACTCATCCTAAGCTTGATTTTACTGCTTATAATGCACTATTTTGAATAATTTTCATTTTTACTGTTTTTACATTTTGTGGGAAACATATTTATAAATAATACACTTATGCAATGAGTTTTTTGTTTTTTGTTTTACATTTATCAAACTTAGACCTCATTCATTGCCTTCTTACTAATATGAGGACATAACTCATGTAGCCATTGCTACTACCTCTCACCTTACCCTCCCCAATATGATAATATTATTAGTTCTTCTATTTGGCTAATTTTATAACTAAATAATGTGGTTATAACTTTATTTCAAAATATATAATTAACTGCACTTATACAACAAATCTATGTATGTGTCTGCCCTTCCTTTGACTTATACTTCTATAATTTCAGCCTTCTAATTTTGATCATCTCTACATTCATATTTCTGTTTTAGAGTAGTCATGGTTTATTCTCTAATTATAATTGATTCTTCATTGTTGTATGTACAGATTGATTCTAAATACTGAAAATCAATAAAGAATGGTTTTTGCTGGAAGTTTTGTTCACTCCACTGGACTGCTATTAGATTTTTTTCTCTTGCACAGTTATTTTGTGATTCTACCTTTTTCTTGAGTTATCAATTGCCTTTCAATTTGTGTATGTGTTAATTATCTTTATCACCTCCTTATGTTCTTCCAAATTTTCAAGGAAAGTAACAAATCTTGAGATTCCTTTTTTTCACTTCCCTCCAAATTATTACTAGAAGGCTAAAAATAAAGATTTTGCTGGTACAAAATTCTAGGTTTAATATCATTGTCCTTTAGATCTTTGAAGCATTTCCTATTGATTTCAGAAAGGAAGGGATAGGGAGAGAGAGAGATAGAAACATCAATGATGACAGTCATTGATCAGCAGCCTCCTGCACAACCCACACTGTGGATCAAACTTGTATGTCCTGGCCAGAAATTGGACAGTGACTTCCTGGCTCATAGGTGGATGCTCAACCACTGAGCCATACAGACTGGGCTGATTCCCATTTCTATTTCATATTTTTTTTTTCTTTCAAAATCATCTCTTCACCCTTACTATTCTAAAACATCACAGTGTCCAGTGGGGTCTTTGTACTCATCTGACTGGACACTAAGACATTTCTTGCTCCTTTTTTATAGCACCCCATTCTTATTTTATAGGCTAACTGTAATCTAAATCTCAAATACATGTAACCAAATATATTTTTACATTTTTCTTTTGTTCCCTAAGTTATCTGTTTTATCTATTATATTTTTGTTCTTTAATATTTTTACATGGTGTCTTAACCATCCAAGAATCTTAGTTGTGTTGTTTTGTTCATGCAAGGAATAGAGGCAGAAACCACACATTTAGCTTGATGTATTATGTTTGAGATGTTTCACAAATTCTCTCCCTTCATGAGACCTTGTTTCACTTCCCTCCCTTGTAAAAAGCAGCCTCTGCCTCAGGAAATGCATAGCACCAGACGCTTTCTCAGGTGCTTCCCAAAGAACAAAGCATAAGATCTAAGTCGTAGAATATCCCATGCTCTCTTCACTGGGAGATTCTGGGATAGATTGACTGACTTCCAGCATGATAAGATGTCAGTTCAGTCTTACAAAGATTTTGTAACTGCACTCAAATGTGAAGCAATTTAGTATGTCTTAGCCTATTCCTCCTTTGACAGGGAACGATGTCCCAGCAGGAAATCTGGCCTAAAACAAAAGGTTGTTACAAAACTCACATTTAATTGCCCCCTACTCTATGTCGGAAACCCTAAAGAGCTACCAAGAAATTGCATTCCCCTTCTCACGTTGTAGGGAAATTATGAAAAGTATAAGGACAGCAACAATTAGGCAGAAAAGGATCTATTTATTAGTCATAAAAAGAAAAGTTCTGAAGCTCCAGTATTTTCTCTCTAACCTTATAGTCACAAACTGTTAACTACAAGCTGTCTGGGATTCAAAAAACCACTTTGGGCTCGAGAACTAAATTATGAGCACAAATGAAGCATTTAAAACTGTGGTAATAAATAGCTTATGTAAGAGGGATGTATATGAAGGAGAGGCACAAGAACTCTGAACCCCATGAATATATAGGTTTTGGGTGGAGAAGGAATCCTGTAAAGGAAAATAAAAAGTTGGAGAAAAATGATGAAAACCCAATGGGATTTAAAAGAAACTAGTGTTTTTGCTACAGAGGAAATCGACTGTTATAACAATTTTTGCTGTGAGATTAGATAAAAGACTAGACATTGAGTATGGTAACATTGGTGACCATGAAAAGATTCAGTGACATGATGTGGGGAGGAAACAAATGTACACTGGTTTAATGAGTGATTGGGCAATGAGAGAATGAAGAAAACTTACATAGAAAATGCCTCCCCCACCCCCCCAAAAAAAAAATGCATAAAAGGAGGAGCAGAGAAATGCAGTAGTAGCTTGAGGGATGTGGAAGTCAAGGAAGTAATTTTAAGCAAGTGTACATACCAAGAGGTCAGCAGAGAATGCATAGCAGTGCCCAGCAAACTGAGCAGACCCCATAAGACAGTACTGGCCAAACAAATGGTGAGCACACTGTGGAGCAATAGCTAGAGGGGACAATAAGATAAATCCACTGGCAGAGGACAGCATTATGGGCTTCATGGTTCTGGACTTGGAAAATGTCCTCTAATAACTAAGGTAACTTTGAGTCATATATTCTTTGGGGTTAGTTAAGTATTGTGTAAAATACTATGAGATTTTAGGAGACCAGAGAACTTATATGTAAAACCTTTAGGTATGCCAATATTTCTGCTACTAATATTTGCTGATATTCCAGTAACTATTAATATTATTTTTAATATATTTTATTGATTTTTTTACAGACAGGAAGGGAGAGGGATAGAGAGTTAGAAACATCGATGAGAGAGGAACATTGATCAGCTGCCTCCTGCACACCTCCTACTGGGGATGTGCCCGCAACCAAGGTGCATGCCCTTGACTGGAATCAAACCTGGGACCCTTCAGTCTGCAGGCTGATGCTCTATCCAGTGAGCCAAACTGGTTAGGGCATACTATTATTATCATTATGATTAATCCCCCTTGTCAGAATCTATTTAAATTGTCTCATCATGTGCTTGGATGTAAGGAGGGAAATTTTGGCTTGCATAATTAAGAATGTAATGCCCTTGGTACAGTACAGATATTAAATCATTCAGTCCTCATTACTTCATAATATTTTAATTCTCTTCTCCTTAAGCCAGACTTCTGAAGACCCAGGCATGCAAATATGGCAATTATATGGACTGCTGATGCTACCAGCCTTGGACATCACACATCAGTCCTTTTACAATAGATGGCTCAGGACAGCTCCTTTCTCCTATCTCCTCTCATTAAGAGATGAACAGGACTCCACCTGATTTAACTTTAGCCTCACATTGCAGAGAGGAGTCAAGTACTTCACTTCCTCACTATCACTACCACCTTCATCCCCGTGTCAGAGGAAGAATCATTGCTTCTCTTTTCCAATGTGTTTCTTTCATCAATGATTTCTATCTCATCCTTCCCTTCTCCCTCTAAAATCTTGCTGCAACTATTATCTAATTTTAACTAGTAAAAAAGAAATTAAGAATATTATTTTTATTTTTTAAATATTTAAGTAAATCTAAAAATTTTATTTTATTTTATTTTATTTTATTTTGTCTAATTTTTTTTAATTTTTTTTGCCCCCCTCCCTCCCTCCCACACATCCCCTCCCTCCCCAGAGTTATGTGTCCATTGGTTGTACTTATATGCATGTATAAAAGTCCTTCGGTTGATCTATTATCTCCCCCAGATCTTCCTCCCCTCCCCGCTGTAATTTGACAGTCTACTTGTTGATATACTGTCTCTATATCTATCTTTTGGTTCATCAGTTTATAATGTTCTTCATTATCCACAAATGAGTGAGGTCATGTGGTGTTTCTCTTTCATTGATTGGCTTATTTCACTCAGCATGATGATCTCCAATTCCATCCAGGTTTCTGCAAATGATGAGAATTCCTTCTTTTTTATGGCAGCATAGTATTCCATTGTGTAGATGTACCATGGTTTTTTGATCCAATCATCTGCTGATGGGCACCTAGGCTGTTTCCAAATTCTGGCTATTGTAGATTGTGCTGCTATGAACATAGGGGTGCATATATCCTTTCTGATTGGTGTTTATAGTTTCTTGGGATATATTCCTAGAAGTGGGATTACTGGGTCAAATGGGATTTCCATTTTCAGTTTTTTGAGGAAACTCCACACTGTTCTCCACAGTGGTTGCACCAGTCTGCATTCCCACCAGCAGTGCATGAGGGTTCCTTTTTCTCCACAACCTCGCCAACACTTGTTGTTTGTTGATTTGTTGACGTTGGCCATTCTGACAGGTGTGAGATGGTACCGCATTGTTGTTTTGATTTGCATCTCTCGGATAATTAGTGATTTTGAGCATGTTTTCATGTGCCTTTTGGCCTTCCTTCTGTCTTCTTTTGAAAATGTTCTATTTAGGTCCATTGCCCATTTTTTAATTGGATTATTCATCTTCCTTTTATTTAAAGTGAATTAACTCTTATTAAATACACTGAGTGGTCAGATTACTATGATCTCTGAAAGCATAATAATCTGGCCACTCAGTGTGTGTGTGTGTGTGTGTGTGTGTGTGTATACATGGTGCATGAATTCATGCATGGTGGGGTCCGGCCATCCTGGCCAGGGGGAGGGGACATGGGTGGTTGGCTGGCCTGCCTGCTGGATGAACTCCTGGTGGAAGGAACAATTTGCATATTAGCCTTTTATTATATAGGATATAAACTGAGTGGCCAGATTATTATGCATTCAGAGCTCATAATAATCTGGCCACTCAGTATATTTTATAAAAATATAAGTTACCAGAATTTTATATTTAATGTCTGACTAGTTGCCAAAGTAAAGCATCAGTAGCATCATGCTTCATGAAAGTTACATATAAACAAGGTAGATAAAAATTTAAGAGAAACATGAATTACTTCATATTGTAAAATATTTTAAGTCTTGAAACCTACTGCAGACATCTGCTCATTGTGAACATCTTTGGAAACACACATTGGAATGTGAGAAGTATCAAGAACTAGATGTTTAGCACTCGTGAGAAATGATACTACATTCTACAGTAATCTATTGTGTTTATGCTGGTGACAAAGAAGCATTTGACAGATTGACTAATCTCTCTTTTCTCTAACCTAAGTTCTTTCTCTGCTCTGATCCTCCCTTCACTCTGAAGCAACGCCTATTTCCAAAGTCACTGGTAGCATAGCACACAACCTTCTCAGTATTTGGACACAATTGCCTTTCTAAGAGATGAAGACAAATAATACCCTACAGTGGGAGTGATAATAGCCAGGAGAGCTGATATTGGGGATTATCTATATATATATAAAAACCCAGCGACCAGAATGCTGGAATGACCGGTTGCTATGACACCCACTGTGGCCAGCAAACAGGCCCCATTCTGGGTGTGGGGCTGGCCCGCTAACCTCCCGAGGCCCCTTCCCCCAGCTGGCCCTGTCCCTGATTGGCCTCTCCCACCCCATTGGCCCAAAGCCCCTCCCCCTGGCCGACCCAACCCCTCCTACCCCAATAGGGGGTGAGGCCAGCTGGCCAACCTCCTGTAGCCCCTCCCCTAGCCCAAACCCCCACCCCAATCAGGGCCAGGGCCAGCCAGCCAACTGCCTGCAACCCCTCCTCCCAGCTGGCCTCAACTCTGACAGGCCCCATCACTCCAATTGGCCCACGACCCCTCCCCCAATTGACCACACCACCCTGATTGACCCACAGCCCCTCACCTCAGCCAGCTCCACCCCTGTTTGACCCCCCCCCCCCATCAATCAGGAATGGGGCTGGCCAGCCAACCTCCCGCAGCCCCTCCCATGGCTGCTGACCCTCGATCAGCCCCACCCCCACCCCAATAGGAGGCGGGGCCCACCAGCTAATCGCCCATAGCCCTTCCCCCCAACCTGCCCCTACTTTGTGCACTGGGCCTCTAGTAGTGTATAAGCATTAAATGCTAAATTTCAAGTGATGGAAAAACCTATGTGTGCTTTACAACTGATGAATACATGTAATTAAGATTATTTACAGTATTCTGAAGTGCAGGGCTCCAGGGAAGGGTCATCTGGGCTGGGTCCAAAGGACTCTTGTTTTAGATAGAAACTAAGTTTAGTGTATAAAACATGAAGAAATATACATTTCTTGCATGGCAAAGTTCATGGCTTGACAATATATATACATATATATACAGTACACACTGCTATACATTATACATATTTTATAAAACTTTATTGACAAGTCTGTTGTCTCACTAAATTGGACACTTACTGAAAACTGGAATTAGGTCTCAATTGCTGACTGTAACCCTAATAAAAAGTCTTTCTTCAGGCCCATACCAAGAAATAGTGCTGTGAATGGTGCTTATTTCTAAGAAGGTTAAGCTGGGATCAAGAACATGTATGCAATTACATGCTGAGGGCAAAAACACCCCCAAGTAATTTAAATGAGAGTATTTCAAAAGATAATTAGATACATATAGCAAATCCAAAGATTATTACTAAGGTAACAGATGCATTTTTTTTCTTCTTCTTTTCTCATTTTTTTCTTCTTTGGATGAACAATTCCCAATAGTAAATATATAAAATCAAAAGCACTTTAACTATTAAATTTTTGATAGCTATTACTTCTATGCAGTTGATATACAAGGGAAAATGTTGCTATTAAACTAAATTTTAAGTAAAAGCACATTATAGCAGAAATAAGACCCTCCAGAGGATCATTTTATGAGGCCATTATTGCACGGTAGCTTGGGCAGTTGAACTCGCATGAAACAAATGGCTCTATAAAACAAGTCCCAAAGTGGCCTATTGTTTAATTAAATTCATATCCAAAGCATCCCTCTGCCTTGACATGTGTACATACATACATTAAATGGACTTTAAAATTCAGTATGAAAACAATATGACCTCATAAAGGTGCAAAGGTTTAGACACCACTTCAAAGCCAAAGAACTTCCTGAAGTGATATTTTACATAGAGCTGTGACTTGTAAAGTAACTGCTTTTTTTCCCCCCTTAACATGGTGAGAACAGTCCGTTTGATGGATATAGGATGTTTAAGCTTTCTATCTATAAAGATATGCCCCCATTTACATGAAATGTTTGCATTAGTGCAAGTACTGCTAATTCTCTCTTCCCCTATTTCATCAAAATGGAAGTATTTCTAAAGAAGCCTGGCTGTGCACAGGAAGAAATAACAAGACCCATAGCCCAGTCCTTCAAATTGAAATGTGTTTCTTGGAAGAATGTTAACTTAATGAATGCAAATAAATTAAGACCTTTTTTTTTAATTTTTGCCTTGAATGCAAAATTGTTTTACTTCAATGTATTACTCTATGCTTCTATTTCATGAACCACCTACATGTGGGTAAGAGCCCTCTGGGAACAGAATGCATGCCAGTCTGTTCGATATCCTCAAAACATCTGAAAGCCATCTGGTATTAAATGTGTTCAGGGAAGATGGAAGCAAGGGGGTAAAATGAAGAGACATTCTTCAAAACAGGTTACCAATTAATTTTAAGATTTGGGGTTCACAAATGTTCTACCAGTATCACAATTTTGCACTAAATAACCTATAATGAAAAATTTTAGCCTCTCTATTTTCACCTATTCTTTTGCAAAATTCCTTAATAATGTCTACTTAACTCACATCCCAAAAAGAAATAGAAAACAATGTATAAAAACCTAGAGAAGTACAGGTGATTCTAAAACATAGAAATGAAATGACATCAATTTTAAATGTGCATATAAGTTGTTCTAAATTGGGATAAAATTCTCTGGATTGACAAATGGAAGAATGAGGAAATCTTTATACTGGTTTGAATAATTTTTGTTCCTAGACACTGGCAATGCTATGCTTAAGAACAGTAGCAATCATAATAATATCTTTTGTTTGTTAAGCACTTACTGGGTCCCAGGCACTATGCAAAGCATTTTACACTGCTTACCTTATTGTAATCCTCATCTCATCTCTATGGAGGTATTCTTAAAGATAAAGAAACTAAGGCACCCAGACATTAAACTACTTGCTTAAAATTACAGTTATTTAGTGAGATTTGAAATTCACTCATTTTCACAGACACAAAAGCCATCTTTTCAACCCCTACCCCCTGGCCACCAACTTTGACAGCAAGTCACTCGCCTTTACCTGGCCCCGGGAAGGACTGAGGCAAGATCACGAAGCCCAAGGGTGAGAAGCCAGATGAGTTCGAGTCCGGAGTCTCCCAGACTCTGTTGGAGCTGGGGATGAACTCGGACCTCAAGGCCCAGCTACGGGAGCAGAACATCACAGAGGCCAAGGAAATCGAAGCTGATGGTGAGCAGCCCTGATGAGACACAAAAATTGTGGGTGCACATTTCTCAAAAGAGTCCACAGCTCTCCTAACACTACTTCCACAGAGGAGCCAGGGGGGTAGAAATTGGTCTTTCTTTTTGCAGCTGGAAAATATTATTCAAAATATTTATAACAAGAATGTCTAAGAGAGGATACTGGATTCTTGCCTCTCCATGTTGAAATTGGAATTTGGGGGGTAAAAAAAAGACAGTTTTAGGAAATTTTGGAAATTAGGAGGAGCATGAAGGAAGAACAGGGCTGCAGAGCAACAGATGGTATATTTCCAGAGAATGGAAACAGGGAACAGCAAAATCTCTATATTTATAGAATACAGAGAAGGAAGCCCTACATTCAGAAGGAAAATAAAGACCAAAGGGAATAGGAAAACAATAAGGAAGGAGGGAGAGAACTTCACATGTCCCATGTGAGGTTCAATCTTTGAGCTCAGGAGTTACTATAGTAATTAATCTAAGGGAATTGTGACCAATCAGAGGGGATATCAAGGCACCAGGATCTGAAGCCTTTATAAGACACTAGAGGCCCTGTGCATGAAATTTGTGCACAGGGGTTTTTTCCCTCAGCCCAGTCTACACCTTCTCCAATCTGGGACCCCTCGAGGGATGTCCAACTGCCCTTTTGGGCCCGATCCCGGTTAGATCAGGCCTAAACAGGCAGTCGAACGTCCCTCTCACAATCTAGGACTGCTGGCTCCCAACTGCTTGCCTGCCTGCCTTCCTGATTGCCCCTAACCATTTCTGCCTGCCAGCCTGATCACTCCTAACCACTCCCCTGCCAGCCTGATTGATGTCTAACTGCTTCCCTGCCAGCCGATTGCCCATAACTACCTTTCCCTGCTGGCCTGGTCACCCCTAAAAGCCCTCCCCTGAAGGCCTAGTACCCCCCCCCCAACTGATCTCCCTTACAGGCCTGGGTCCCCCCCAACTGCTTTCCCTTGCAGGCCTGGGTTGTCCCCCACAACTGCCCTACTGCAAGTCCAATCACCTCCAACTTCCCTCCTCTGCTGGCATGGTCATCCCTAACTGACCTCCCCTGCAGGCTTAATCATCCCCAACTGTCCTCCCTTGCAGGCCTGGTCCCTTCCAACTGCCCTCCCCTGCTGGCCATCTTGTGGTGCCATCTTGTGTCCACATGGGGGCAGCCATCTTTGACCACATGGGGGCAGCCATCTTGTGTGTTAGATTGATGCTCAATTTACATATTACTCTTTTATTAGAGAGGATAGGGAAAAAGAACTCAGTGGGACCCTTTCCCCCTCCCTACTTGGGAGTCCATTCTGTGGGACTCTTTCCCTCTCCCCATGTGGGAATCTGTACTTGTTCTTTCCACCTTTGCTATACCATTTTCTGCTGTGGATTCATTCTTCCATTCCACTGGGCAAAAAAATCTGAGTTTCAGTTCAAAAATTCCCTATCAACATTATTATATGTCTCTATTTTGTCACTTTTAGATTATGTATGCACTTTAGAAATTTAAATTAATCTTACGGTAAGGCTGCAATCTTTAAGATCTCAATTGAAGGGATGCGGCATGGATGCTTTAAAGAACTTTGTTCTGCTACTATTTCATAATATTGAGATAGTAGTAGAAATAAAAATTTCTTTTGATGTGTAGTACTCTTGAAGGTTACGCCTTGAATTTTTTCAGACAAAGTCATCTTAAGATTCATATATTCAGCAAATATATATCCAATACCCACAAAATACAAGGCATTTTTCTGCATCAGAAGATATCAATGTACATTGGTAGGAAATGGATATTCTTAAACTTAAAGAAAACTTACTGTCAAGTATCAAAGGTAAAACAAATCACCAAAGTTAAGATGCTAAACAGCCCGAGGGAAGTGCTTTTTGAATGACAGAAACTAAATACCTAAGAGAATTTCCGAGCTTCAATTTGGCTTCAGAACTTCTTGGTGACCTTTTTAAACCCTCAACAGTAACCAAATTCAAGGCATTTGAGATAAGGAAAGCTCTTTGTTTTAAAGGTCCTAGAATGTAAATTTCTTGGTATCTCTGGGCTACCAGGATTCTCCGTGGCTCAATCACATGATAATGCAAACTGTTTACTATTAAATAACTTTGACTCAGTTATATTGCCATGTATCGTTGTCCTTTGCCAAAATACCAAATACACAAATATATCAAGGTAACTTTGCCCTTAATATGTTTGAGGTTTTTTGTGAATTAAACAGTATAGAGGATATTTAAGTTGCAAGAAAATTTAGAAAGAAAAAAGTTAACTCTATAGATGAACTGCTGAAACCCAAGTAAGTGAAATGAAATAAGCAGAGGAGATTAGAACTTGATTTTCCTAAATTTTTTAATCTAATTGATATGGAAATTTTGGACTGGAACCCGGATTCTTTGTCCACCAGAATTGAAGAATGAATCCACGGACAGAAAGTATAGCAAAGGTGGAGATTTATTGAAGAATAAGTATAGACTCCCACTTAGTGAAAGGGAAAGAGTCTCACAGTAGGGAGGGTGGAAAGAGTCCCACTGAGTTCCTTTTCCCTATGGCTTATAAAGTCTGTAGATTCCTATGCCTTGATATCCCCTCTGATTGGTCACTATTCCCTTACACTGGTTTCTATAGTAACTTCTGGGCTCAAAGGTCCAACCCCCCTCCTTCTTCATTGTTTCCCTATTCCTTTTGGGCTTTCTTCTTCTTCTTCTGGATGAAGGGCTTCCTTCTCTTTATTTTGTAAATATAGACCTTTTGCTGTTCCCAGAGTCCTCATTCTATGGAAATGTACCCATTGCAGTTTTCTAGTTCCTCCTATTCTAGGGCAATATTCCTTCTCCTGCTCTGAAGCCCTGAGCTTCTGCCATGGTTCTCTTAATTTCTAAGTTTTCTAAAATTTCCTAAACCTGTTCTATCTTACCCCTAAGATTCCTGCTTCACAATATTAGTTCTATCACACTATCTGATTGATAAAGTCACTCAAATGCATTCAGTCATTAAAAATACTGTCTATAGATACTTTTGTTTTGATCTTCATTGATTTTTTTTAACATTGTTTTACAAGTTATGTGTAAACTTTCAGTCATAAGTGAATATGTAGTTCTTTATTAATAATTGTATATAACAGGATATTGTAAAAATTTAGTTAAAATTTTTCTATTAAAACATTTCTTATATACCACTGTATTGGCTAGGCTGCAAAAATATTCATTGTGCGCCACATGTGGCCCACAGGCTGAGAGTTTGACATGCTTGCTATAGGACTAAAAAATGGTGACAGAGTAAATGGATGTTTCATGGACATGTTCCCATGAACAAACTGGAATTTCAACTAAAATATGGAAAAACCTCCTGAATAATCATCAGAAAACTCTCAGGAGAGAATCCTGATACCTGAGAACCAAAAGAGGAGACCACATAAAGACTCAGAGAGAGAGAAAGGGAGTACACATCCAGACTGGGGAACCGAACCTGCAACTGAGGTATGTGCCCTGACAGGGAATGGAACCCGCAGCCTTTTGGTGTATGGGGTGACCAACTGAGCCACACTTGCCAGGGATGGTACTTTGCTTTCTTATCCCTGATCTGCCTCTTGGTGAGATGGATCAGGAGCTAGAATGCTGCCACCTGAAAAATATGAGAGATGAGAAGAATATTGCTTTTGTAGCTTTTTAGATTTAGTAGAGTTGTATTTCATGATACAATACTAGATTCAAGAAGAAAATTATGCATTTGCTGTCTGAATTCAAAAGTCTAATTTCTTAGTTCTAACTTATAGTGTAAAAAGTAGGACTCATCTACTTTATGTGTATATGCATACATCAAGTATATAAAATTATATTCATGTTAGGGTATTAAATATATCTCCAAAGTCACAGAAAACAAAATTGTACATTCTTTATAATACAAACTAAGTGGTATAGCAAAGAAAGTAGCTACAGGCAACTGATAATTAATTACACATAATAAATATTAATTCAAAGTTAATTCATTAGAATTTTAGGTTTGAGGGCTTCTGGGGTGGGAAGAGAGAACATAAGCACAACATGTCTTCAATTTTTATTTTAAAATAGCTTTACTCAAATATGATTCATATGTAATAAAATTCCCCCTTTTAAAGTTAAAAAAAAGTCACTGGAGCATGTAGAGGTAAAAATACAAAATCAATTTTTAAGATTATAGGAAAATAAAGTAGAATAAAAATTTAAGGAGGACCTTCTAATTAGCATAGTAAGAGCATAACTATCATAGAAAATGTGGAGAGACTAAGCCTATTTTGATCAGGATGAGGACATTATTATGGCAAATATCTTCAAAATCTTAAAATGGATGAATGAGGAACAAAAATAAGGCATCAAGGTATTGAAGTTTCAAAAGATACATACAAATGTGTAAGAGATTATTTTATAAGACTATATTATAAAGTAAAAACATCTATACTAATGAAAGGGTAACATGCTAATTAGACCAGGTTGACTGGCCATCTTCTGGATGTCCTTCCTTCCGGACAAAGCCATGGTGGTGGAGGCCAAAGCAGAGGCAGTTAGGGGTGATCAGGCTGGCAGGGGAGGGCAGTTGAGGATGATAACAGGCTGGCAGGGAAGGGCAGTTGGGGCAAGATCAGGCTGGCAGGGGAGACCAGTTAGGGGCAATCAGGTGGGCAAGGGAGAGCTGTTAGGGACAAAATCAGGCTGGCAGGAGAGGGCAGTTTGGAGTGAGATCAGGCCTTCAGGGGAGGGCACTTAGGGGCGATCAGGCAGGCAGGTATGTGAGTGGTTAGGAGCCAGTAGTCCCAGATTGCAAGAGGGATGTCTGACTGCCAGTTGGACCCAAGGGGTCCCCGATTGAAGAGGGTGCAGGCTGGGCTGAGGGACCACCCCCCCCACACACACACACACACACACACACCGTGCACGAATTTTGGGCACCAGGCCACTTGTCTATATAATAAAAGCATAATATTCTAATTAGACTAGAGAACCTTCCAGACATCCTTCTGGATAAAGCTGGGGCTTCTAGGGAAGCTGGAGCCCCAGGTACCAGAGGAAAGCCGGTGCTGACAGCCAGGGGAAGGAAGGCCTACTTTTGCATACATTGGGTATTTTGTACCTCTATAATTTCTCATACTACACTTAGAAAACACTTATGGTTACTGACTTTGTTCATCTTTTTAAAATTTATCGAAACACTATTCTCTAAAAAATGTGAATGTTCCAAACTGCTGTGTGCAGAAGAAACACTTGCTACTGAGGCAGAATTGGAACTACTGCTGGAGCAAGGTCTGATGGACTTAAGGGAATCGGTGTAATTAAAGGGAAATATTGATATTAAGCCCATAAAATATGTGAACCCTCCTTTTGCTTCCTAGGGAGACTTGTCAAGTTATCCAATATTTAATCTTTCTTTTCCTTTTCAGGGAGAATAATGTAGCTGGAGCTTCAGCTTCCTATTTGCCACCAACAAAATTATTGGCATTTTCCATCAATCATGTTCCATCCATTCTCCCCACTCCATGTCTCCCCCAAGCATTGTATTCTGCTCTTTGATTTTATTTCTAAAACACAACTAAATTAAATCTCCTCTAAGTCTCTCTCTGCCTACTGTCTGTTCTTCCCTCCTCAGTCAAGGAGGATCTTAAAAAAACAAACCAACCAAAAACTCACTTTCCCTTTAGTCTTCAATTTGCTGCCATGTGACTGTGCCTCCAACCTTCCAAAGAAACCCTTTGGGGGCAAGATACAGTGACCTGTAAGGAAAGAAACACACACACACACACACACACACACACACACACACACACACACACACACACATTGAAACCTGTAAAGAATTTTAACCAGACATCTCACAAATAAGTTATCTTAGAGGCAGAAAGGCAAATGGGCTCAGGAAAGAAAATCTAAATTGATCTTTTTCAGGAAAGAAGATCTAAGTTGAGCTTTCACAGACCTCAGGTCCTCCCATCAGTAATAGTTCCTTTCACCTTATTCCTGCCTCTGCACTAAACTCCACAGAGGCCTTGCTTGTGCCACATGCTATGCTCCTTTATCTGGCTTTATTCTTCACAGGATCCATCCTTCCCTGAAAGGATCTGATTCCGGTACTAGGTCAGTGAGGCTCCCCACCAGAATGTTGCTTCTAGGACAGCAGGTCTAGGCCTGCTCCTGCCTGTATCCCATGGTGCAGAGCCATGTCCAATGCCAGCAGATGCTCTCCAAATATCTGTCAAATTGTTTTTAGTATCCAGTTAAAGCTTCAGTTTTAACCTACTCAAGGTAATAACCTCCCTGTCTTTCAAACATGTTTCTCTCATAACATCTGTGACATTATTCTTCGGTGCTTTTTCTCCTTCATCTTTACCCCTCCTTTCCATCCTAGTGCAGAGGCCTCTTTCTTAGCAGCTCCCTGTATGGTTTGGGCCTTAGGTGCCTTCATTATTTACTCCCTTGACCCTCTTCCCATGTGGTACTAGTTGCTTCCATGACTTCAGTTACTACGTGTTTCATGACACCTTCAAAACGATGTCTCTCTCTTGGGTTCCAAACAAACATCTCAGGTGGTTACTGATGCCTCCCACGGAGACATACACAGCTAAACAATGCACCTCCTCTCCTCTCCCAGATGTGCCTTGTGCCTCTAATATTATTTACGGATTCCTAATTTATGTCACCAACCACCCACTCCTTTCACAACTCCAGGCATAACACCTTTTCAATTCTCCCTCCCCAGAAGCTCCCAACTGCAAACATTTTTCCTTCCCTCTCCCTGCTGAACTGGCTATACCTCGGGCTTGCATTATTTCTCACCTGGATTCTTGCCACAGACTTCTAATTGGTCTCTTTGCCTGTAGTCATGCCCAAAGTCCTAATCAGTTTGCCATATTGGTTACTAGAGTGACAGTTTAAAAAGTCAAGACAGCAAACTATAAAAGGCCCTCCCCTTTTCCCCCATTACTGCTGAGCGCATGCCCAGTGCTGTTTTTCATCTCCGTGCCTTTATACCTGCTGTTTCCACTCTCTCTGATGCATTCCCCATCATCTCCTCTAACTCTTGTCTTTCACACGCTCACAAAAACTTGCTTCTTGAAAGTTTCTTCTTCTGACTGCTTGCCTCCTCCCAACACCCAAACACATTCGGCAGCACTCCAAGGCATTCCCAAGCTTCCTTCCCTGCTTGTCATGGATTCTTTGTACTCAAATTAACATTACCAGTATATTAAAATTATGATTTACTTTCCTGCCATCCAGTATTGGTAAGGTAATGCTAGTTGCTGAGAGCAACCAGCCCACAATTTTAATATTTTAAAACAATAAAGGTTTATTTTTCACTCATCAAAGCCCTGTCAGAGACAAAACTCAGCCTGGAACAACAGGAACCAGGCTGTTAACTCAGAAACTTGGGCAAGAGAACCCATTGTAAAGGTGTCAGGAAGGAAAGTGAATTGTAAAGATATGAAGAACAGTGAGAATTTCTGATCAGCAAGTGCTTTGGTAAAATGATATTCTGGGAAGTGGGAGAGACTCTCTGAGGAGTGTTGAGATATGTTCATCAGCCTTTGGTTGGCTGGAGTGGACAGGTGGTGGTTTGTGGGCACTTCAAAAGGGGAAGGGCTGTTGAGTATTAGGTTCATGAGGGTGTTTTTGTTGTTGTTGTTGTTGTTGTCTGCCAATTTCTTATTACAGATGGAGGTCGATGGAATTTTTTTATTATTTTTTTTATTTTTTTATTTTTTTGTGGCTATATTGTCACCATGGTCCTTAAGGATGAGGCTATCATGGCAGGAAAGTTTTCAGTCCAAGTGCAGTTTTCCTTCTATTGTGGTGACCTGGGAATCTTGGCTCCTTCCTTTTATGGCCCTGCTATCCTCAAGTGTCAGTGAGCAGAGAGGAAAACAGAACTACACTTCTTACAAATCCCAAGCAGGAAATAATGAACATCACTTCTGCTCATATTCCATAGGCAAACTCTAGTCCTGGACACTAAGGCTGCTGAGGAAGGTGCCCACATTGGACAGCTGCCTCCCAGGAACCCCTCCACACTAGGCAGGGAGAACATAAATTTTGGATAAACAGCTCCTGGTACCATCTTCACCACACTCTCCCATTAGATTTTAAGTTGTAAAAGGAGATGCTGTGTATTTCCATTTCTTTACGGAGGGACAATGACAAATGCTAGTTGCTTTTTTAAAAAGATGGTGTAATAATTAAATCAATAAATGTGCAAATGGCTCTAACAGCATAAAAGTCAGAATTACTAAAATTGGTTCTTTCTATTCCTGAAAATTAACTCAAGAAAACTATGGTTAATATTGAAATAAAAATATATACTCTGTGGACATAAGACATAATTCTGAAAGCTAATATTAACTATCCCTCTACCTGAAGAAAGTAAAAATGAATATAGGAAGCACTACAGGTAGTAAATATAAAATACACTATTAGCAATATTTTAAACAGTAAAAATCAATATTATGAAATAAATAAGAGAAAAAGTGCTGAAAACACTTGCCAAAGGAATCACCCTAATATTTTGAAAAAGGAATTCAGGAAGGCCATAGATTTTATCTCAATAATCAACAAAAAGTAGGTTTTTATGTAGAATTTTGAGCTAATTTAACATCACTCTTAGCAATCTTTTTTATTTGTCACTAGAAGATATTTCTAAAATAAAATTGCCAAAAATAAAGCATAAAATAAATATCAGCACATCACCTAGTGAAAAATATAATAAACAACGTTCCAATTAGTTTTAGAGGTATTCGGGAATGAATTATCCTCTGCTTTCAGGTTTTCATGAATAATTCAATTCTGCTGTCAGCCGACCTAATTAGTAATTATCCAAACTATTTCTAGATTATCTGGTTTAAAGCTACCTGTGTTGCTGCTAGGTCTATTTCTGATGTAATTATTAACCCCATCTGCATTGGCCTTCTTTCCCTTTCTGTTGCTGATAATGAAACAGGCAGAGAAGCCTACCGATTCCATTTAGTAGTGTACCCTTACCAATTAGTCCCTCTGGTGCTAAGACACTGACAGCATGTAGACATAAGGAGATATTTTTAAGGACCTCAGAAATGCTTGTCATACATTCTACGGTTTTAACTACACAGCTGCAGGAAGAGAAAGCTGACCTTAAAAGAAAATAATAAACTTTAGAACAGACATGATGGAAGGCCAGTGGGGCAAAAGGACTCACTCAAGGATGGAATGAAACATGGTCAAGTTGAGGCACCACCCACTGGGTACTTTTCCCCATGTGAACCATGAAAGGAACGTGTTCACATTCAGAAGCATCATGGTAGGAGAAGGAAACTTTCATTAAGCTTAATTTTAATGATGGGTCATAGTGCCAAAGATCATGTTTTCTTTGTATTTTTAATCACTGTACATCTCATGGTATATATTCTTTAAGAACACTATTTGTATTTACAAATATCACCCCAATCCCATCCAAAATAAGTTTACAAATAGATTTTTACATCTCTACCCCCAACAAAGTCTGAATCCTAAAAATTCCTAACAAGTCTTGGGATGAAATAAAACAAAGCAAAATTGTAATTGTGATAAATGTGACTCATCCACACTGAGATGGAAGAGAGCTCTGCCCTCTGGACAGGGAGTCTCCTGCCCACATGACCATCCCCAGGTGACACCTGAGTGATGGGGTCCAGACTACAGAATGGAGCCAATGAAATATGAAGCAATCCACCAACTTTGCTTCTGGAATGATACAATTCCATATCAAGAAGATACTCGGGGATTCCACCCCATCCCTACTTTGGAAGAATCAGCAGCGAACAGCCTCTCTGTTCCAGTCTCGGGTCACATCCTCTTGTCTCCCTTAAATCAAGCAGGGAGAGACTTCAATACCTGACGCAGAGCAGGACCATGGCCCACTTTTGTGAGAAGAAAGCAGTCACTAAAATAGACACATGGGACAGGGAACCTGAGACAGATGGTTAAACAGCCAAGCAGTATATAGCCATCTAGCAAACGGCAAAATCCTATTTCCCCCAACCAATGATGGTAAGAGTAAATGCTTTACACATCTCCCCAACCAGAGAGCAAATAGCTTAAATCACCCTACTCACAGAGACAGATAACAGAAATCCAACTAGTGCCATCTGTGCCAACCACACCCAGGGACTGATGTCATCAGGGGAATAAATCTCATTTTGGTGTATCAGCACAAATCAGGTGACTAGTCTATTGAGTTCCTCCCCTAAAACCTCCTCTAAACCCCAGCCTTTAAAACCTCAAGACAAGGACGCAGTGGGGTGCTCTACCTCCCAGGAGCACACCCTCCCCTTCCCTCCCCTTCTTTCTTCTTCCCTGCCTTCTTTCCCCTGGTGCTTTACTTTCACTTTTCTCTCTCCTAAGCTCCAAGGGCTCTTCTTTTGTCTATAACTTCCTAAATTAACTTTCTCTTAGTCTGAATATATATATATATATATATATATATATATATATATATATATATATGTGCAAAACATACTTCACTGATGGGTCCAAGGGAATCATAAATTTCTGGGATGAAAATTTTAATTAATCAGGCACATATTCCCTGATTTCATTCAAATTGTTCCCAGAAAGAAGATTAGATGAAACTATATTACCTTTCTCTTCTTCTTAGTATTTTTTTTTCTACTGGAAGCTTTTAGGGATTATAATACTCTATGCGATTCTTTCAAAACATTAAGAAGCAATTTAATTTTTAACCCACAGGAGTACATCACAAAATTTTATTCCACAATTGCTACGTTTCCCTAATAATAGCTTTGCCTGTTATTGTCATTAATAGCTTCCTCTACTTACAACCACATTCAACAATAAATAAAAAACTCGATTTCCTTTTTTTATTCTTTTTTTAAATCCAGATCAGATTTTACTATCAATTGTGAAGAATAAAAGATATAATAGGCACATGGTCATTCCTTGAGTCTTTGCCTGCTCAACATTTTTACTTAATAGTGTTTTTCTCTGTTTTGTCCTTTCTCTTGGATGTATTTATAGAAACGCTCCTTATTTCCTTTGTGTCCCCTAGCTACATTATTTCATGTTTCTTTCTTGCCTCTCTTATTGTGTGCCTCCAATTCTTGATGCTGTCTTATATCTATTCCTTTCAATCTCCCCTTTTCCATTTCCAATTCACTTTTTTTTTTGTATTTCAGCACTTAGAGCAACCCACCCTCACCCACAGATATTTTCTAATCTTCTCTGAAAATGTAACCTATATTGGAATAGCTAGTGCACTCCCAGGCTGAGTTCGTCTTAAAATTCATTTCTCCCCGGTCTCCTTGTCCTTGGCAGTCTTCCCCTAACTTCATTTGAACTGGTTATTTTCCTCACTACCTTAATAACAAACTCTTCAACTTTAGCCACAATTCATCATATTAACAAGCATTTAACAATACTAAGTAATTTACTGGTCTGAAATCACAGATGTGTAGAAAACATTGCACATCTCTGTCGTGTTGAACAAATATATGGGTACTACAGTATTATTGTATACTAAGTTCTTCTGAGTCGTTGAGGTAGGACTGACCTCCCTGCGCTACAACAAGAGAAAGTCTCAGTGTCCTCTTCGTAGACAACTATCATTGATCAGCTGATGGATTTAATAAACAAAACTGAGACAACTGGCACTACTGCCAATGCCAAATCCACTTTCACTTACCCTCTAAGTACTCTGCATCCAATTCTCTCTTAGACTCAGTACATTTGTCAAAGTCACCTTGGAAACAAAGTATTAGTTCTGAACCCCCAAATTGAATATGCTATTTGTAAGTATAGCCATGGATCCCTAGAAGATGATGTTTTAAGAAGAGCTTAGCCTAAAAATCAGCATTGTTATAGACCTTTTAGTTAAACTTAACAGTTATACATTTTCAGACAAAAATCTACCTAATGTCTGCGGCTAGTTTTGAAAAATCTAAAAAATGACCTGGAACTCTGACAAGTTTCATTAACCAAAACCTACCTTCAGACTCAGCCCAGCCCAGCTATTTAATGATGTCTCCCCAGTGATCCCTCATGTGCTCGTAAATGAAAGAGCTAAATGCAAGGATAAGAAATGAAAAGGTCTACCTTCAAAATCAAAAGAAATATAGAGAAAAGGTAAAAGACACTAGGTATAGGTTGTTGGGGTGGCACGTTAATGAGCAAGGTCAAATATTACTCAAATTACCATATTTTATTTTATTGGTGCCAGTTGAAAAAGACATCAAAATGAAATATTAGTTTCAATGTGGCTATTTAGCTATCTTGTATCTATCTGAATAAATTCACATTTTGGTTGCTTTAATTTAACAATACCAATACCTCTGAATCTGATCTTTTTTTTAAAAAAAAAGATTAGTAACTGATGGTTTCTCCAAATAATTCTAAATAGTTGTTTCAACATAAGAAAATTATGCTCTAGACATTGTAGAGCTTATAAAATAAAAATTAAAATAAACTTCCTCCTCCCAACATACTTTCAAATTAATCACAATCTGGGTAAAAAATACCTGTATTCCACACAGTTATCCTCCCAAATATATATTATACATGTAATATAGTTTTATATATATATATAGTGTGTAGACTTTTATATATATATATATATATATTTTATTGATTTTTCCCAGAGAGGAAGAGAGAGGGATAGAGAGTTAGAAACATCGATGAGAGAGAATCATCGATCAGCTGCCTCTTGCACACCCCCTACCGTGGATGTGCCCGCAACCAAGGTACATGCCTTTGACCAGAATCGAACCTGGGACCTTTCAGTCCGCAGGCCGACGCTCTATCCACTGAGAAAAACCGGTCCCGGCAGTGTGTAGACTCTTTATATTACTGTATTCAGATGGTCACAAGTGTCTGGATAGCTAAAAAGGAAATGATTAAGCATAATATCAAAGCATAATGTTAAGCAATCTCTCACAGGAGGGAGAGAAAGAAAAATCATTTTTCGGAACCGGGAAATAAGATTGCCCGCTAAAGGATCATTCAAATCCCCTCTCCCACTCAAGTAAAAAGCAAGGCATTCTCCAAACACATCTATAAATAGATGACATATAAACTTGGTCATGAATAAAAGAAAAAGGACAAGTTTTTGTACCATAAAGAATGGGTGAAAGTAAAATACAGTCAACATTAAGTGGATTTTTTCTTTTTTATAGATTTTACATTTTAAACACATATGTCATGACATTTTAATGTAACAGTTCTGAAATGGAGAAATAGCACATTGATTTTGTGCCCCAGAAAAAAATAAACAATAGCACTTTCAAAAGAGGCTTTGGCCTGAGATTCCCTTGAACCTTATAAAGGACATTTATCCCCAAAGTGAATGACATTGGTAATGACTGCACTTCCTTGACTACTCTTTCCATCTAAATATCCTGATTTGATCCTATCAATGATTCTCAGGTTATAATATAATGTGCTGATGAAAAATTACTATGAACTTAGACTGACAAAGAATACCACCAAATCCAGAATAAACTGCATCAATATAGGATGAGTAAAAAAGAATTGATGGATATCCTTCATGTACCTATAAAATCAGCAATTTTCAGATAAAATTTTACTGAAAGGCATTAGAAAAATAAAAAATGGAAAGCCAAGTAGCATAAGTTCTAAATATTTTTTCCACCTGAAATTGTTTTTCTTTCTATTTTAGTTTATTAGACACAGACTGGTGATTCCTAAAGTGAAATGGAAGAAAATACTTTTATCGTGATCAATTTAAATATTAAACGGATGTTTTTTGTTTGTTTGTTTTAGTGTATTCTATTTTTAACACAGGTTAAATAATTTAATGGTGATAGGCGTTACATTTGGCCATGGAGAAATCATTTAACTTCTTGTAAATTTTAAATATTGTTATCTTAAAATTCTTATTGTTGATACATGTTATCTGAGGTGTACTGGGCAGAGAAAGTTTGTTTCCTTTCAAACTGGAAAGAAAATAAACTTTGGCATTTTTCAGTAAAATGTTGACATATTAATGTACCTTTTTTGTATTAAAAACACTACTAACTCCACGAATAGATATTGGAATCTCTAAAATACCCTAATTAGAATGCATGACACAAGACTACTCTTTAGACAAAATTATATTATGCTGGTATTTTTCAGATAATACTTATTTATCCATTTCTTCAATCTGGCCTCCATCACAGGTAGCCCAATTTGCAGTATGGATTGCAAAATAAGCCTACAACATGAATAAATAAATTGGCTTACTTAGAAAAATCAACTCACACGCCACATTGATAATGGAAAATTCCCATTTACCATTTTTTTTAAATTACAAATGAATAAAGTCTTCTTTAATCACTTCTATACTATTCTCATTCTCTCCAATCATAGTAGAATCCCCAAATGTGAAAAGCCTTAAAAAAAAAAATAAAGCCCAAGATAAAGCATCATCTTAGCCTCTTGGGAAACAGTGGGAAGCCTGCATTGCCACCTGACATAGGAAGAGAAGGGACACATAAATGGAAGAGAACTCCTTTCAAAGAAATGAAGAAGGTTTTTTATTCATTCCTCACATCCAATAGTTCTTGGCTATGGTGCTTTAAAGGAGAAAGTTACTTGGGTCTGTCTACAGTTTCCAGTGTTGTCATCTGCTCTCCATCCCACCCATTTTTACTGAGTGTCATAATTTCTATGGTCAGTCATTTCTAACTGAGCACGAGGCCATAATCTCATGCCACGGAGGCCACCTCCAAAAGCAGTGTGTACTTTCATTTCCATTTTTATAAGTCTACGTGGGAAAGCTCAAGTGGTAATTTAAAGTGTCTTATTACAGAGTGCTTTAGAATTTAATCAAGACAATGACAGCTTAATTAAGCTGGCATTAGAGCCATACAAAATTATTTTTAGACTTTTTGCAAACAAACTAGCTGGCTCAAACTTGTTAGTTTCACACCCCTACTGAGGCTTATTTTATATTTCACATCCGACAATCTGAACATCTCAGAAATACCAGTGCAAATTGCACATTCAGCCTCGTCGACTTCATTTTCAGTGCAGTCAAGCCTTCTCCACAAAAACAAGCAATCCGATATAAATATCCTGCCTTTCAAACTGGAGACAAACTAAACTTTGGCAATTTTCAGTAAAATGCTGGCTTACTTTAATAAAGTAGTTTGATAGTGTGTTTTTTTTTTCTTCTTTCATGATTTTAGACAGTTAAAAAAGAAGGAACGAGCCCTAAGTTAAATTATATTTGTCAATACTTTGTCATTAGCACCACATGTTCTATTAGAACTAAACTTGTGAAGGTTCCCAGATAAAACTGAGAGAGGATGTGTAATAATTGCTGTAGACTGTGTATATGCATCACTCTCTGCTCTCTCCTATAAGTCTACTAAAATGACAGATGAGGGGAGGGGAGAGAAGAGGGAATGGGAAGAAGGAGGAGGAGGAGGTGGGAAAGGAGAAAGAAATAACCCCAGAAAGATTAAGGAAAAGAAGAATGTATACAGTAGTCACAAGATGTCAACATGTTTTTGAAAAATGACCACCAGTGAATGAGAGATAATTATTAAAACAAAAAAATCCTAAAACCTAAGAAGGAGAAGGCTGAAACCCATTCAGGAGAGGCTCTGAACATAAGGATTGATACATCAGGTGAAAATAGGAGGACGACAATTTAATACTGAAAACAATACCTGTTTTTAAGGACTTCTTACACACACAAATTTATGATTTCTCCTACACAGCCAGGTTACTAGAGAATAGATAAATAATATAGCCTCAAAGAAAAGATATACTGATAGTGTAATTTGGATATCACTCCAAAATTATTGATTATGCTTGATCACCCTACAGTGGAGTTTAACAGCCAATGAATTTTTCCCAAATACAAGTTTTTAGTGATTCAATCTTAAATATGAACAGAAATCAAAGATCACCCATCATTTGAAGAAAGTCTTCAACATAAATGTGAGAACTTAAAAACAAACAGTAAAGTCAACTAATGTAAAGAAATAGGAACAATACAGAAAATGAAAGTCAACCTCAAAATGTGTATATATAATTAATTTTCTGGAAAATAGAGAAAAAAAGAGAAAAATGACAGTAATATTTCTATAACTAAAAGATATCTCTTTTTTTCTCTAATTGTCCTTTTAAAGTAAAATATCACCCTGTTCTTTTGTCACAAATTTACTATAATTATTTCCCAGTAAATATAATTATTATATGATACTTTGGTGTTTTGCTCAGTTATAGCAATATTTACATATCCATCATGATGTAAATACTTAATATTGTTTCATTTAACCAAAGTACATAACATAATCATATGGTCAGAATGGACACACAGAGTGCTTGTGAGTTTAAATGAAAGCTGGTGGTTTCTGAACATGAATCGTCATCTGCGCAAATCAATAGTTAGAAAAAAATTAAATATCAAGAAATGGCATATATATATATATATATATATATATATATATATATATATATATAATTTAGAATTATGGGTATAAATGATGCCAGGAGATATAACTAAAGTGTTGAAAGTTCTTACCTCTGGGGTGTGGTATCCTATAGGTAGGTGGAACATGGAGCATGTGACTACCTTTTTAAAAAATATTATATTATTTTTTTCTATCACTATTTACTTCCTTTATCCCCTCTTCTCCCTCCACCCACCGACTCCCTTGCAATCACCACTGTTGTCCATATTCATGAGTTCTCCCTCTCTTTTTATTTTCTTTTTTGTGCAACCCCCTTCACACACCTGCCCCACACCCACCAGAACTGTAGCCTGCTCTCTATCCATGATTCTGCCTCTATTTTGCTTGTTTGTTCAGTGTATTCATTAAATTCCACATATAAGTGAAATCATATGATACTTGCCTTTCTCTGGCTGGCTTATTTAATTTAACATAATGTTCTCCAGGTCCATCCATGCTATCACTAAGGGTAAAATTTTCTTTCTTTTTATAGCTGAGTAAACTTGTGTCCATTGTGTCAACTTACCACAGTTTTTTTTATCCACTCATTTACTAATGGGCACTTGGGCTGCTTTCAAATTTTGGCTATTGTAAATAATGCTGCAATAAAAAGAGGGGTGCATATATTCTTTCAAATTAGTGCTGTGGGTTTCTTCAGATAAATTCTCAGAAATGGAATTGCTCGCTCATAAGGCAGTTCCAGTATTATTATTATTATTATTATTATTATTATTATTATTATTATTTTGAGGAAACTCCATACTGTTCTCCACCAATCTGCATGCCCACCAGCAGTGCATGAGGGTTCCATTTTCTCCACATTCTCGCCAGTGCTTGTTGTTTGTTGATTTATTGATAGTAGCCATTCTGGCAGGTGTGAGGTGATATCTCATTGTGGTTTTAGTTTGCAGCTAACTACTTTTAACTTTTATACTACTACATTTTAAACTAAGTACATATAGCCCATGATAGAACAAAAACAAAACTTTAAAAATCAGTTAGCCAGGGCTACCTTAATGTAGATTATGAATTCTCTTCTTTCTTGTAGTTTCCAAAATTTTCAAAATTCATATAAAATTTCATCAATGATGAAAAAAATGTCTCACAATTTTTTTAAAAAGTGAGCACTCATAGCAGCAGCTAATGTTTTGTTAAAAGTAATAACATTAGATAAAGCTGAACTTTGAAAAAATATGGTCAACAATGTTAGAAACAGAAGTTCACCTTGTGGGAGAAAAACCTTTTCTTATGAAATATGAGTGTAAGAAAGCGGCAGGGGAAGGTTGAAAATCATGTTTCAGGTGTGAATTTAAAAGGAAATCTTTATGTCACACAGAGATACAATTAACACAAGGAGAAATAACAGATTTAAAATATTCACCTCTGTGTCTATGTGTATAAACCACTTTGGCTACTTCTGTGTATTTTGATAGAAAAAAATGCCTATGGCTGCCAGAGCTGCAAATTGAAAAGAATGTTGTTATATTATTTTCTTCCTTTTCTTCCTTTTTCCCCAAAAAGGACTGGGGAAATTCTCAACTAGGTAGAAACTGAATAGTTCATGAAGCTAACATTGTATTCCTTCCCAAATGCCTGTGTACCCTTGCAGTGATGTTCCAAGATGCTAGGAAGGACTTCGGAAGTTACATAAAGTGAAGAAGATACTAGAGTGCCACCATAGGCTTATCTAACTGAACACTCACATGGAAACATATTCCCTAGAGATGCAATAGCATATGCCTGGGGTACATCACTTAGTTCTCTAAAAGCCTCAGTTTCCTCAGCAATAAAATGGGTAGCTACTGCCGGGACCTGTTTGGCTCAATGGATAGAGCGTCGGCCTAGGGACTAATTCCGGTCAAGGGCATGTACCTTGGTTGCGGGCATATCCCCAGTGGGGGGTGTGCAAGAGGCAGCTGATCGATGACTCTCTCTCATTGATGTTTCTAACTCTCTATCTCTCTCCCTTCCTCTCTGTACAAAAATCAATAAAATATATATTTTAAAAAATGGGTAGGTACTTTAAAAAGATGCAGTGAGGATTAAGCAAGATATTAAGAGCAAAATACTTCGAACCCTGCCTAGAAAACATTTAGAGATCCATACATTATTGCTAGTATTTGTTTTCATGTGCATAATGGCATTACCTCCTTATCCTCACTGCTTTTTAAATTGCAGGAATTGGCATAAATGTCAGATACAGAGAAGACAAGCCAAAGTGGGTACCTGGGCTCTGCATTAGAGAGGCCACCGAGAGAGGAAGGCCCAGATATTCCAACTGTTTCCTTTACCCCTCTTCCAATCTATCCACCAGGCCCCCTGCTTAATGCAACAGATTCAGAAGCACAAATATCTTATCACAATAAAATATCAATGATAGTTTCTTAAATATTAATGATGTCAGAAATTAAGAACCAGACTCCTTAAAATTTATTTTAAAAAGGAATAAGATCTATCTGTCATAGTTTAGTTTAACTAAGACTAAAGACTTTCACTTTCCAGGGATACTCTGGTTTGTCTAAAGCAAGTATGTCAAACTCAAAGGCTATCGCCGGCAAAATAAACAAGGTTGAAGTTTATTTGGACCGCAAAAAAACAAAAGTTTCAATTTTCATAGAAACGTAGGTTTATTTCAATAGAGACATGCTGAATACAAAGGGCTGAAATAAATAATCGTTACCATAAAATAATAGAACATTTTAATAAAAATTAATATTTTTCCTTGAACATTAACTTACCAGACTCTGAATAACTGCACAAATAAAAAAGCGTAATGCAAATAAACCTATTTCAAAAGTGAAATATTTCCTGTTGCACACACCAAACAAGTCAGTCAAAGAGTAATGACATGCTAAAATATTTGCTGCTAGTATTAGTGGAGAGAAATGGCCTGCCTGTGCATAAGGCACGTAGGGGAATTGAATGCAACATGATTACAGTAATCAGTCATTAGTGAATGTAGAAGTTAGTTATTAATAATTATGTATAACAGGATATTGTAAAAATTAATTTACCAATTTTTATTAAGACATTTCATACATACTGTTATATTGGCTGCAAAAATATTCATTGTGGGCCTCATGTGGCCCACAGGTCACAAGTTCGACATGCTTGGTCTCAAGCCTTGTTACTAGCATTTTACCTTAACTACAGGGAAATGTCTCTTTGGAATCACTCTCCAGGAAATGATTGTTTGGGGTCACTGACTTGGAATCTCCTTTGTACAGGAAACAGATAACGACACAGTCATCAATTTCCTTCCAGGCACTTGAAGTTAGTTAAACCAAGCATCTACATCATGAGCATTAACATTAATATTGCAAACTGGTTAGAGAGAAAATTTGTGTTCCAGGAAATCATGATAAAACAAAACTTCAACAGCTGCTAATAATTTAAAGGTTTATCTCTGACCTGGCAGGTGTGGCTCAGTGGTTGAGCATTGACCTATGAAACAGGAGGTCACAGTTCCATTCCTGGTCAGGACACATGCCAGGTTTGCTGGCTCAATCCCTAGTAAGGGGCATGTAAAAGGCAACCAATCATTGATGTTTCTATTTCTCTCTCCCTCTCCCTTCCACACTGAAATCAGTAAAAATATATTTTCTTTAGTTTTATCTCTGGCTGGGTAGCTCACTTGATTAGAGCATCACACCGATACCTAATGTTGCAGGTTTGATCTTCAGTAAGGGCACATACAAAAAGCAACCAATGAATGCATAAATAAGTGGAACAACAAATTGATGATTATTTCTCTCAAATAAATTTTTGAAAAAGAATTATAAGTTTTGTCTTCTAATACAGATGTATCCATTGTAATCTTGACATTGAAGCAACATGGATAATGGTTAAGACTCACTTTTGAATTAGGCTGTCTCCATTTTTTATCTTGAAAAGTGTGTAAGTCCATGAGCCTTACTTTAATTGTGTAGGTATAATAAGATAATGCTTTCTAAAGCACTTAATATAAGATTTACTTATAATAAATGCTTAATAGATGATTAGTTGCATCATTATTATCATTTTAAAGATATAATATTAAGGCTATTTTACCAAAGGCACATAGTTCATAGGAAAATAAATCAATAAATTACTACTTTAGGTTTTACACTTACTTTCTAAACCCAAAAATCTTGTTTTTCCTGTTGACAACAATTCAAGTAGCAGAACTGAGGATTTTATCCCAGCAATTCCAACTCATTCTGTAATACATTATTTTCATTTCTCAAAGTCATAAATTGCTGAAGAATTATTATTCACTAAGACATAACTTTCACCCTCCCTCCAACCTTTTCTTATTTCCTTCCTCTCTTCCTTTTGCCTTATTTGTCAATGAATAGTGCTTATAGCTAGGGAATAAAAAGAAAAATGTTTACTGAGTTTCTCAAATACTTGAACATCCAGAAATAGTCTAAACATCCAGCACAAACCCACATTAAGAGTTTCTCTTTTTTTCCAGTCACTAATGTGAAAACAAAAATAGAAACCTGTGACTTGCTCTGGAGCAACAGTATTTTACAACCAGCCAATTAATTGAAGCACCAAGATTGCCTCCAATTTGAATAGTTGAAAAGAAAAGAAAAAGATAAAGAAGAGAGGATTTTATGGGTCAAGGGAAAAGAGGCCATGTAATGGCCTATCTGGCCTCACTGTCTCTGAAATCATTTGGTTAAATAAAGCTCAGTCATGTTTTTCCTTTATTCTCTCTCTTTTTTTTTTTTTAATTCCAGAACCTCTCGAAGCCTTTAATATGCTAAATTATGTTGTGAATTTCAAAGATGAAACTACAGACTGCCTTATATTTCCAGCTTTTGTGACCAGAGAATTTTTTTTTCCTAACAATACACTTATGAAGTTATTCTGTTAAACAATGCTTAGGGGGGGAATGCTAATGTAATCTTAAAGAGTGTACATAGGACAAAACTGGAAACAAAAGAATAAAGTTTTCTCAAAAACTAACTAATTAGTAAAATACTGGATGTGGAACTCAGTCTCCTGATTCCTAGTCCAGGATACCATCCACTCCACCACTCTAAATGCTACAGATTTCCCAGCTCAGTTGTTAAGCATCTATCTATGAATCAGAAGGTCACAGTTTGATTCCCAATCAGGACACATGCCCTAGTTGCAGCCCTATCCCAAATGGGGGTTGTGCAGGAGACAGCCAATCAAGGATTCTCTTTCATCGTTGAGTTTCTATTTCTCTTTCCCTCTCCCTTCCTTCTTTTCTGAAATTAATAAAAACATATTTTTAAAAATTAAAAAAATGCTACAGACCTCTCTTGGAACAAAAATGTAGTTTTCAGCAAGAGAAATGATGTGCTTTAATATTAAGCTAAATCAAGTTATGTGTCACAAATCTAATACTTGATCACAGGAATGAAGATGTCATGGATAAGAAGTTGGGGACTTGTAATAATAGCCTTAATAACTGATAACTCAAGTGCCTTCATCTCACTTGCAGAAAAATGGAGGTCTTCTTTCATCATCCACATCATAAGTTTATTATGAAGATAAAATAAAATATCTGGCTTAAAAATGGAGCCATAAGATGATATATAAATAAAGGGTGCTACTATTGGTAATAAACACATTCCCATTATCTTAATTTTCAGAACTTACTTTGGACAACTATCTATTTCATCTTTTGATATGTTGTTTCAGAAGGTCTGTTACTAGTCTTCAAAGACATGAAGAAATTATAAAACATCTTATACCATTAAAATCTCACAGCAAGAAAAAACTATCCTGGAAATACAGAAGATAGATAATTGGTCAAAAATTATTTAAATATAAGGCATTTAGGATATAAAAGCATCACTTTTAATATAGGATATAAAATCGTTACTTTTTTTTATTGTTGTTAATCCTCACCTGAGGATATTTTTTCCATTGGTTTTTAGAGAGAGTAAAAGAGAGTGGGGGAGACAGAGAGAGAGAGAAATACCAATCAGTTGCAAGTGCCTTGACTGTACTCAAACCCAAGACCCTTCTGGCCCATGCTCTATCCAATGAACCAAACTGGGCATGGCTAAAATCATCACTTTTAACACTTCAGTAATCTAGTAGAATGTGTAGATGTGAAATACTATACACTTAAGAATTTACTGGTGACATTTCCTGAAAGACTAACATGAATTTTAGTCTAAGCCCAGGTTGTGATGTATTTAGCATACAAATGTGAAAGAAAGAGGACATTTTAGGAATGAGCAACTGGAAAAATATCCACAAAGGATTTATTCTGTTTTATCATAGAAGGATAATCTTGCCATCTATTCATTCTTTTATGGGACAAGTATCTTGGCTACTCTGAGTGTGTCAGAAATTATTTTACCTCCAGGGGATATATTGGTAAACAAAACATGCAAAGCTCTTGTTTTTATGAAATTTATATTCATATGAACAAAATGAACAATAAACTAGCAAAACAATAAATCATCGCAACAAAGCACTTTGAAGATAATTAAGCAGGCTAATGAAATAGAGAAGGCAGGGAAGAGAGAGGGATTGCAAACTGGGAGGAAATCCTTGGGTAGGATGTGTAGGGCCAGCCAGTCAGAGAAATGATGAGTGCGCTGATACCTGAATGATGAGAACCCACTGGATAGCCATGTAAAAATCTGGAGACAGAGCTCTTGTTGAGTGGGATTTTTTCTTTCCTAAGGGAGTTTAAAGAACAATATTAAAAACTCCATAAGGGGAATAAAGAGGATCATTAAAAATAAAAAAGAGAGAGAAAAAAATGAAGTGAAGCCCTGGATAGATGGCTTATTTGATTGAAGCATCATCATGTACACCAAAAGGTAGTAGGTTTGATTCCTGGTCAGGGTGTGTACTGGAGGCAACTAATCAAAGTTTCTCTCTCTTCTTCCTTCCCCTCTCCCTCCCCACTCCTTCTGAAGTCAATAAAAAAACATATCCTTAGGTGAGAATAAAAAAAAATAAAAATAAACCATTGAAAGGGAAATAGAGAAGTATAATGATCAAAGAGATTATAATACTAACAGTGTAGCTAGAGTAGTGATTAGAGCCAAGAAGACAGCAATGGTGAAAACCTGCCATTCCACAGACAAGGGGCATCTCCAGATATGAAAAAGAAGCCCTGAGGTCTCTCTTTTTTTTAATATATTTTTTAATATATTTTATTGATTTTGTACAGAGAGGAAGGGAGATAGAGTTAGAAACATCGATGAGAGAGAGTCATCGATCAGCTGCATCTTGCACACCCCCTACTGGGGATGTGCCCGCAACCAAGGTACATGCCCTTGACCGGAATCGAACCCGGGACCTTTCAGTCCCCAAGCCGATGCTCTATCCATTGAGCCAAACCGTTTTCGGCCCTGAGGTCTCTTTTTAAGGTTCATTTGGCAGACAATAACTCACAGATTAGAAAGAAGGTAAAAAGAGCAGCATAAGAACCAAGATAGTGGCATAGGTTAACACCTATACTTGCTGCCTCTCACAACCACATAAAAATTACAACTAAAAGACAAGCAACTATCATCCAGAACCATGGGAAAGCTGGCTGAGTGGAAGGACTACAACCAAAGAGGTAAAAAAGAAAGCGCATTAAGACTGGTAGGAGGAGCAGAGGCATGGAATGGGCTGTTATCCGGGTAGGGTATGCAGCTTTTTTTAATTGGGAGGGAGATACAAACTCCCACTTCCTCTGAACTCTAGTTCTGGGTGAGACTCTGGGAGGCTCAGACATATCCAGGGAGAAACTGGACTGCCTGACATCGGGGCAGGAACACGACGAGAGTGGCTTTCTTTCAATGGAGTTGCTCACAGAAGTCATTATTCCTGTGCTGGGACCTCTCTGGTGCAGAGATGACTGGCAGCCATTGCTGTCTGCTCCACCCTGGTGATTCCCTGAGACCCTGCCCCACCCAATTTACAGCCCCACCCAAGTTGTGCACAGTGGCTTTTGCATATGAATAGTCTGTCCTTTCTCAGCCTAAAACCTGTCAAACAGGCAGCATCTGGATCAGGGAGCCCCAAAACTATCAAAATAAGACCCAAGAGCAGTACCAGCAGCAGCCTGCCTTGCTTCACAGCTGGGCCTCATCTGGGCAATTCCAAACCTGATAAAAAGAAAAGGAATCTGCAGATCTCTCTGTAGCTTTTGCTGGGTGGTCCTGGCTGACTTTGCACCTCCTTGAAGATCCAAGAGCCAGTGGTGAGTGTGAGACCATACCAGATTACAACTCTTCACATCCATAAGTGACATACTCAAGGGGCAGACTCAGTGAGCACCAAAGCCCCACTGAAGCAAGTTTTGTCCCATAAGGTTGTCTCCTGCACAGCAGCTTTTCCATTGTAGATGCAGCTGCTTCAAACAGCAAATTGGCCTGAAGGTCAATTCCTCCCAGTGTTATCAATAGCAATCAAGGCTCAACTACAATAAGACTGTGCATGCAGCCCACAAATGATGCACCAAGAGTGTTTACCTCAGGTGACTGGAGAGGCTGAGCCACTGGGCCCTATTAGACACCTACCACACAAGGCCACTCTATCGACTGAAGACTTAGCAGCTACCCAATACATAGAAACAAACACAGGGAAGCAGCCAAAATGTAGAGACAAAGAAATATGTCACAAATGAAAGAAAACAAAATACTGAATATAAAATTCAAAACCACAGTTATAAGGTAACTCAAGAATCTTCTGGAAACCTCTGTAGAACATAGTCAGACCTTCAAATATCTTAGTGAGAAAGCCAAAAAAAAAAAAAAAAAAAAAAAAATGGAAAAGTACCATCAAAAATTAAACATACACTGACTAAAATAAAGCATAATATACAGAGATTCAATAGTAACTAGAGGATCCCAAGAATCAAATCAAAGATTTGATATACAAGAAAGCAAAAAACATCCAACTGGAACAGCAAAAAGAAAAAAGAATCCAAAAAATATGAAGGTAGTGCAAAGATCCTCTGGCACAACTTCAAGCATATCAACATCCGAATTATGGTGGTGCCAGAAGAAGAGAGAGAGCAAGATATTGAAAATCTATTTGAAAAAAAATGACAGAAAACTTCCCCTACCTGGTGAAAGAAATAGACTTACAAGTCTACGAAGTGCAGAGAACCCTAAACAAGAGAAAACCAAAGAGGACCACACCAAGACGCATCATAATTAAAATGCCAAGGACAAAAGAAGAAGAGAATCTTAAAAGCAGCAAGAGAAAAAACAGTTACCTACAAGGGAGTATCCATATGACTGTCAGCTGATTTACCAACAGAAACTATGCAGGACAGAAGGGAGTGGCAAGAACTATTTAAAATGATGACTAACAAGAATCTACAACCAAGATTACTCTACCCAGCAAAGCTATCATTTAGAATTGAAGGTCAGATAAAGAGCTTCACCAATAAGAAAAAGCTAAAGGGTTCATTACCAACATACATGTATTATATGAAATGCTTAAGGATAGTCTTTAAGGAGAGGAAGAAGAAGAAAAAGGTAAAGATAAAAAATTAATTACAACAAAGTCACAATAAATACATATCTATCAAAAAGTGAATCTAAAAATCAAATAAAAAATCTGATGAACAGAATAAACTGGTGAATATAATAGAATCAGGGGCATGGAAAGGGAGCAGACTGATAAATTTCAGGGGTAAGGGGATGTGGGGGATGTGGGAAGAGATTGGACAAAGATCTTACACCTATGAATGAGGAAAATGGAGGACAAGGGCCTGGGATGAGTGGGAACCGGGTAGAGGGGAGCTTTGGGGGTAAAGAAGAACATTTGTAATAATCTGAACAACAAAGATTAAAAAAGAGATAGCAGCATAAGAAGAAAAAACACTAAACAGTTCAGCCCAGCAATGACTGTTACAGAAAAACAAAGCTTGAGAAGAATAAATACAATCTTTCACATGTAAAAACAGTGTTAGCATTAAAAAAAAATTTTAAAAATTGAAACCTGTAAAGAATTTTTGTGAGTTTATTTGAGCCAAACTGTCAACATATGCCAGGAAGGAGAACATCAAGGAATTGAGATAATGCTCCAGAGACTGGCCAGTTGCATTGCAATCAAAGGATGGACATAGGTGGGTTACATAAAATTCATTGTTGATAGATTAAGGAGGTAGGATGAAGCAAAGTGGTGGAAAACCTTTAGGATTGGATAAAAAGTAAAATGATGGACACATACTTAGGTGGGTGCAGGAACAATTAACATGATAATAAAGGAATTTGTGACATCTGTCCTGGTGCCCATCACATTCAGTTGTGCCTCAGGGGCTCCAGGAGAAGGAAAGTTACAAGTTACACAGACATCTCACAGATATGTTATCTTGGAGAAAAAAGGGCAAATGGGCTCAGGAAAGAAGATCTAAGTTGGTCTTTGTCAGGAAAAATATCAGCCTAGGACATAACTACTCACTATAACCTGTTTACAGTTAAATATTTAATTTTCAGACCATATTTTGTGGTTATTTTAGGTCTCTGAGTTTTCAAGACTGCCACGCAGGCCTCCTCTGAGCTTGTCAGGTTAGCATGTGGCTCCTTTCATCGACAACAGCAACGGAGGACAAAAATACCTCCTGCACAGCACTGTGGTACAATGAAAGAGAGGGAAATGGATGGATGAAAAAAATTAAAGCAATATAGGGAACTTTTACATGTTAATAGAAATTTACAAGTTTCTAAATTAGAATTAGGAATATGTTGAAAAAGTGTAAGGCATCTAAGAAATTAGAATGTGTCTACAGATGTTTGATCCAAGTGTTACCCCAAAGAAAGAAATTAGAGACTACAAACAGATAACAAGCCAAGCTCAAACTAAAAGTTTGTCTCTTATCTCAAAGTGGCTAAAGAGTTAAACATATTCCTCATTTAGAAAGCGTGCACTTCAAGAGACTCCCATGCATTATTTATAGTACTTTGTATTTAGTGGATTATGCATCTTTTTATTCTTCTCTTTCCAACCCCTGCTCTCCAGTTCCTATTAGCACAGTAACCCACTATTAAAATAAAGTAGAATAGATTGACATATTCTTGATGGCAAAGTAAAATATTTGGATTTTGGCATACACTTGAGGAAGAGGAAGAGGGAGAGTGACTGAAAGGGGAAAAATATTTTACTTCAAATTTCTCTTCCAAGAGAAGCCGGTATCTCTTTATTATGGCTCAAGAAATTAAGGTTCCACCAGATGTGTATGCTTCCAAAGTCCTTGAACTATATACAGGGGGAAAGAGCCAATATTTATTTGGCATCTACTTTCTGGTCTTAGAGAACCTAGTGAGATAAAATGTGACAGTATAAGCACAATGCCTGATAAAAAGTAGCTGCCCGTTTAAGTTTTCTTCTACATTTTGTGTCTGCCTGCTATACAAATGTAATTCAAATTGGCTCATGTTTCTTCTTAATGCCTTAGCTTGCAACATTTGAAGTTGAAAAACTCCTTTAACATTCTGAAAAGAGAAACACCTGAGGACAGTTGAATTGAACTGACAGTTTGATCTCCATTTTCATGCTCAGGCAGGACAAACGATCCTAATTGAGTTTGCCAACCATCGATTTCCCAGAACTTTGCTATAAAACCAGTACTCTGTAGGATTATCCCCAATTGGAGAGGCCAAACCTATAGTCTGTTTAATCACACGTGTGCCACACACTTGTACCATTCACAAAAGACAAGTCCAAAGACCTTTGCAAATTCCCACATGTATAAATGTCACTACAGCATATAATTTCCCACATAAATCTGTTGAGTGTAATGATTCATTTAAATAACCCCTTCAAACTTCCAAGGAGGGCTTCTGTATACCTGATGATAAGCCAAGAACAACAGACATGTTGATATTGAGAAACAGTGCTTGATGAGGCTCACCTAGGGCCCCGTGGCTTTTTTCCACTCAGATTGGCCTCAAAGACTCAGTGTTTGCGTCATGAGCCTCAAACATGTGTAAGTACTGCAAGCCATGAACTTTCCAGATTTTCTGTGTCTCGTCAAAGCCAGGAGCATTAAATCCGTGAATGATAAGGGTCCATTTGCCATGAGAGCAATTCAGGAGAACATCGGGAGGTGAAAGACACTTGCTAGAATAGGAAATGAAATCAAGCACATAAACCCCCCACAGGGTCACAAATGAGAGACTGCATATATCTGACTCTGTCTTTACATAATCAGGAAAGATGTGCAACAACTGAGAATAGACAGGAACCAACAGCCTGAGTAACAAGCTCTGCCATCAGAAATAAATATCCCATGCTCCCATTATGCAATGAACATCCATTAACATATAACCCTCAACTTACAAGGGCACATGGGAGTCCTGCCAACAGGACACTATGTGTCGAAGATGATTAAATCAGCATTGCAGAGAGGAGAGCACAAAAAAAGAGAGGACTTCTAAGCAATTTAATTACCAGCCCCATGTTTACTGGAAGACGGAGTTGGAAATCTCTTATCACCAGTTATTTGTAAGCTGAAATTTCAGACTAGTAGGAGAAAGACAACATACCAGATGCACTTTCTCACCAACCAACTCTGCTGTTCTGTTACAAATGCCTTTCCACTTTAGTGTTGGGTATTCACATAAATACTAAACTCTAGTAAGCGGTGGTGGTGGTGATGATGATGATGATGGTGATGATGATGGAAGTCACTGACACTTACTAAATGCTTTCTATCTACCAGGCTCCATGCATGTACTAAACATGATTTATGACATTTAACCATCTCAACTTCTGTAAGTAAATTTTATTGTTTCCCCATTTTATAAGAAAGAGGAAAGATGCACGAAACTAGTAAGCATATCAGTAAAGACAGAACTCAAAATAAGATGTTTTGGCTCCAGGGTCTGAGCTCTAAGTTTCCTGAAGCATAATTAACAGCCCTTCCAGGCCACCTTCTCCATCACACCTTCTGGAGTTAGCTCAGCCCCACAGACTGGCTGCAGGCACATGGCATTGGAGGACATTTGGTCTATTTCCCATCCAATACCAGGCCATTGTTACAAGATCCTTGACAGCTGGTCATCAGCCCACCACTTCCAGGGCAGGCAATGCAGTACTCTGATCTCCCCACCTTGCCCTGTTTTTGTTTTGTTTTTTTTGTTTTTTTAGATTTTATATATATATTGTGTATATATATATATATATATATATATATATATATATATATATATATGATCGGCCTAAGTGACCATCCAACTGACCATTCGACCTTTCAACCAGTAGCTATGATGTGCACTGATGACTAGGGTGCAGATGTTCAATGCCCAGGCATGGGAACGTGGAACAGACTAATGAATCTCAGAGGGATGGACGGAGGGGGCTGGGTGGGAAGAGATTAACCAAAGATCTTATATGCATACAAGAGGC
This sequence comes from Pipistrellus hanaki, assembly GCF_964339955.1. Taxonomy (NCBI): domain Eukaryota; kingdom Metazoa; phylum Chordata; class Mammalia; order Chiroptera; family Vespertilionidae; genus Pipistrellus; species Pipistrellus hanaki. The sequence continues at coordinate 172,315,870 of NC_140503.1, read as the reverse complement.
CCAGTGCAGGGATTCATGCACCTATGGAGTCTCTTGGCCACACCTGCAGGGATTGGGCCAAAACCAGCTCTCTGACATCCCCCAAAGAGTCCCAGATTATGAGAGGATGCAGGGCAGGCCGAGGGACCTCACTAGTACACAAATCTGTGCACCAGGCCTCTAGTTGACATATAACAATGCATTAGTTTCAGGTGTCCAACATAGTGATTAGATATGTGTATATATTGAATACTTGTGCTTTCTCACTATAAAAAATGACTATTTCACCAAATTCTTGGTGAAATCCACCTGCCATATTTTGTCAATTTTAAGATATTTTTTTCAATTATAAAATCTCTGTGAACTTTTACAATTGCTATTAGCTATATGGCAAATTATGGTATTGCATGTATATTTTTCAACCACAAAAGTATCACTATCAAAACATGTATTAGTGTCAATATCTTAAACAATAAAAGGTAGCTTTACCTAATCATATCTATTGAATAGTTTTTAACAAGAATGCTGTAATATTTATTTTGGAATTGAGATGAATTATTTTGGAATTTAAGAAATATACTCATTTGCAAATTGTTGGGTTCAAGGGAGCAGATAAAAATCAATAGTTACTTATTAAGGGGAAAAATAAAGTTATTCTTTTATGAATAAGAGTTGGATCTGAGCATGAAAATCAGATACCTTTCAAATTCTATGCCAAAATAAAATATAAGATACCTGCCTTAGACCAAGTATCATATTATCATGTCAACAAGGGATACAAAGATTATGGTTATGAAGGCAACTGTAGAATTAATACACCCTGAGTCTTTCCACTCTTTCCTTTTAGAAAAGTTATTCCACTCACACAATGTGCTCAAGTATATGAAAAACATGTGTAGTCCAATGCTAGGTCACTGAGCAATGGGCATTTACTATCTCTACAGCTATATTTATTCACTTCTCAACTTCTATATGCCAAACACTTTGAAAAGCACTATAAATATAAAGATAGACAAAATGAGTTCCTACTCTGAAGGAGACCACATGCAAGCAAAGAAGACAATTTTATAAGATTACTGAAAATGGCCCTCATTTTTACCTGGCTTATGATGGGACTAAACCTTCCTGTCCATTGGAGATTGGAAGAAGGAGACTATATGATCCAAGATGGGCCAATTATTTTGTCTCTGCTGTCTCTCAAGAATCTAAATTGATATGGATGCAACATCAGTAGTTGGATCAAATGGTGAAGAGCAAGCATGACTTTCCAGGGAACCCTGCCCCTATTCAATACTTTTGTTGCCTCTTTTCAATACTTCTTTGTCCACTATGTCAAAATTTCTCTGAATTACATGAGATTGGAACCCCCAAATAAACCTTTTACTAGAGGTTTGTGATCCTTTCAAGCAAGAAGGGGAAAGGTAATTCAAGCAGAATGATATACAATAAAATACGATAAAACATAAATGATAAGTATGAGAAGGAAAAATTTAAGTATGATTAAAATATCTTAAATAAAAATTTTCTTTCCAAAGTTGTTCATCATATGCATTGTGAAGTAACTTAAACAAGGAGGCCATTAGACAGGTGGCTCTAATGTCTTGGCAGCCTATATAAGCAAACCAAATTCTAAAATTGTGAATGCTTAAAAGTTATGAAATCAAAGCCTAAGGACATCCAGTCACAAACAGCCATCTAGGCTCTGAACTGTAGCCAATCAATGATCTCCTTACTCTTCTCTATACAAGTCTATCCCCACCTCCTGTTGGTGGAACACTCCAAATCACTTCCAGTTTGATGCAAACCAATTCAAATGCATTTTTATTCAAATAACTCTAAAATATTTAGTATCCCACAATTTACCTTATATATAATGTTCATACAAAATCATTATCTATAATAATAAAAGGCCAGGCATCACGACCATAAAGACCAATGAACAAGTTGCTATGAGGTGCATTGACCACCACTCAGTCTCTCCCCCCATCCCAAAGGCTCCCATCACTGGATGGCCAACGGGGAACCACAGGAACTGGGCTGGGTGGCAGCAGAGTGGGACTGGGAACTGGACTGGTGGGGCAGTGACAGCATCATGAAGGGTCAAGAGGTGGTGGCACCATAGTGGAACATGGCAGGGTGGTGATGAGGACCTTCACAGAGCGTTCCAGGGCAGCAGTGAGCAGGGTCATAGAGCAGCAGACATGGCTCTGGGACCCTACACATGCATGATTTCATGCACTGGGCCTCTAGTATATAATATGTATGCATATATACATATATACATGTCATGTGTGTATGTATATATACATATACACATTTATGCATGTATGATATGTATGACTACCAACATAAAATAAATACAAAACAAAACATTGTTATATTGCAAAGCAAACTAGTAGTTTTATATTTTTCTTTATTTCTTGCTCTTTCCATTCCTTCTTCCTTCTCTTCTTTGGAAATTCATGTTGTTGAACTATTCTGCATTTAAGCACCAGCTCTAGTAAATTTGGTATTTTTAACTTTTCCTTTAAGGTCTAATTTTAGTCTTAGTTTTATAATTATATTTATAATGCAAATATATAATAAAGTTATTATCAATGTTTCTTAAACACTTAAAATTTTTTTATGGTTGTAATATTATTTTATTGTTTAACAAAAGTGATCAGATTAGCCCTGGCTGGTTTGGCAAAGCGGATAGAGCATGGGCCTGGGAATCAAAGGGTCTTGGGTTTTATTCCAGTCAAAGGCACATTAAAAAAAAAAAAAAAGACAATTAGATCTTCAAAACAAAAGTGGTCCAATTAAACAAAAAGAAAAATAGAAATAAACTGATTTAGAGATGAGTGTAGCTGTAAAGGAACAGGAGAGGAGAACAATGCTACTTTTGTGATTTTTAAATCCATTATTTTTAGCACCATAATATTATAATTGAATTGAGAAAATATCAATTAATTTGTTCATTCAAATATCTATTGAGAACTACCAATTGAAACAACTGTTTTAAACACTAATGTGACAGCCTTTAAAAACTTACAATCTAGAGTAAGAAAAATCAGGCATGCCTAAATTTTTCAGTTTCTAAATTTAACATAAGGTTAAAAATTCTAAGGGTTACATTGACATAAAGGCAGACATATAACCAATGGGACAGAAAACAGTATCCAAAAATAACCCCATACATATACAGTCAAATGATTTTTACAAGGTTGCCAAGACTACACAATGGGTAAAAGACTGTCTTTTCAGATAACGGTGCTTAGACATGCAAAAGAATGAAATTGGACCCTTATTATATACCATGCACAAAATCAACTTAAAATAGATTAAAGACTTAAACATAGCCCCATAGCTATAAAACTTCTAAAAGAAAACATAGGGGTGGGAGGATTCACAGCACTGGGCTTGACAATAATTTCTTGGATATTATAACAAAAGTATAGACAACAAAAGCAAAAAAAAAAAAAAAAAAAAAAGCCAAACAGAATTATATCAAACTAATAAGCTTCTGTAGAGCAAAGGAAACAATCAAGAGTGAAAAGACAACTAAAGAATGGGAGAAAATCTTTGCAAATCATAATTTGAAATGGGGTTACTATAAAAATATATAAGGAATTCATACAACTAAATAGCCAAAAATAACCCAATTTAAAAAAAAAATGGATAAAGGATCTGAGCAGACATTTCTCCCATAAAGGAAAACATACAAGTAGAATAAAGAATATGAAAAGATATTCAACATCACTAATTATCAGGGGACTGCAAACTGAAACTACAATGATATATCACCTCATACCTGTTAGGATAGGTAGACATTATAAAAAGGGAGTAAATAGAAAATACTAAATGTTGGTGAGGAAGTGGAAAAAAAGGAAACCTTTGTGCAGTTAGTGGGAATGTAAAGTGGTACAGCTGCAACGGAAAACAGTATGGAGGTTCCACTTATAATTAAGAATAGAACTACCATAATGCAGCAACCTCACTTTTGGGAATTTGTCCAAAAGAACTGCTATCCTGATCCCAAAGAGATATTTGTTTCCCTGTGTTTACTGCAGCATTATTCACAATAGCTAAGAGGTAGAAAGAATCTACATGTCCATTAAGGAATAAATGGGTAAAGAAATGTAATTACACACATACACACACACACACACACACACACACACTAAAATTGTAGTCAGCCTCAGAAATAAAACAGTCACAGAAGGACAAACACTGAGTGATTCCACTTATACAAGGGAGTATCTAAGACAGTGGAACTCATGGAAGCAGAGAATAGGATTATGGTTGCTTGGGCCTTGGAGGAGAGGGAAGTGGAGAGTTGCTGTTCAGTGGGTGCAAGATGAAAAGTTCTCAATACCTACTGGACAACAATGTGCATACAGTAAACAACAATGTTCACTTAAAATTTGTTAAGAGGGTATACTTCATTTACGTGTTTTGTTTTGTTTACCATAATTAAAAAATTATAAGGGTCAAATAAAATAGCAGATAAAGGAGAGATTTCAGGAGAAGGAAAGGTTATCAGAGAAAGCTCCAAGGGAGAGGTTGAATAAGTCACAGGTCTTCACGATTTGGACTTTTGGAGATTATTTGCAAGACTGGTGGAGGCCCCATAGGAACACAGCAGTAACGTGAAGGAAGGGGACTGAGATATTTCAGGACATGGTGACTAGTACATCTGCGCTGGAGCAGAGCATGTGAGAAACAGAAAAGTAGGACAAATAGAACCTAGGGTTAGATTAACTAGGTTCTGATTATGGGACATCCTGGAAAACAGGCTAAGCAACGCAGATTTCACATTTCCACATGTTATGAAGAACTGAACATTCTGGGTCTTTAACGATATGAAATGACAGGGATAATATTTAAAATCCTTAGGATGCTATATTTGCAGTTAATAGAAACATTGGCAATAGTGGACCTTTATAAGACAAAAAAAATAAATATATTCATAATGTTTAATTTTCCTTTTTTTCTTATAGATTCATTGAACGTAATCTATACTAATAAAGGGGTAATATGCTAATTGGACAGGATAGACCAGATGTCTTCCGAACCTCATTCCAGATGTCCTTCCTGATAAAGCCAGTGGCATGACCAGCCTGAGGACCCTCACCCTGACCAGCCCTGCTCTCCAGTGGGGACCCCCCCACCCCAATCTGGGGTGTGGTTAGCCTGCAAACCCCCAGTGGCCCCAAACGCAGGCCAGCCCCACCCCTCAGCAAGGACTCCGACCCCAATTAGGGGCATGGCTGGCCTGCAACCTCCCAATGACCCCTCACCCAGGCTGGCTCTGGCTCCCAGTGGTGACCCCCACCCTGATTGGGAGCATGGCTAGCCTGCAAACCCTCTGCAGCCCCAAGCCCAGGCCTGCCCCACCCCCCAGTGGAAACACCAACTCTGATCAGGGCATGGCCAGTCTGCAAACTCTGGCGGCGCCTTGCCCAGGCAGGCCCTGCCCCCCAGGGGGGACCCAGATCTGGAGCTCCCTTCAGGGCAGGCCAGCCACCCCCACCTGTGCACCAGGCCTCTTATCCTATATAATAAAAGGGTAATATGTAAATTGACCTAATGGCAGAACGACCAAAACAACCACTGGATCAGTCTCTATGAGACTCACTGACCACCTCTTTGTCCCTTTCCCTGCCGGAAGGCTCCGATCACCTAATGGCCACCCACGGCAGAGGTGGGATTGACGAGCGGGCAGGTGGAACAGCCAACCTCTAGGTCCTTTACCCCGGCCGTCAGGCACCAATCACTTCATAGAGAATGGGGAACTGGGGGAGGGAGGGGGGTAGCAGCGGTGGATAGGGCTGGCTGCGAGCAGCTGGGAAAGATAGCCCTGATCACAGGCCAGGCCTAGGGACCATACCCATGCATGAATTTCATGTGCCAGGCCTCTAGTCCTATATAATAAAATTAATATGCAAACTGACTGAATGGCAGAATGACTGGTTGCTATGGCAAGCACTGACCACCAGGGGCATAAACTCAACACAGGAGCTTCCCCCTGGTGGTCAGTGTGCTCCCAGAGGGAGAGCTCCACTCAGCAAGAAGCTGGGCTTACGGCTGGTGAGTGCAGTGGTGGTGGCAGGAGCCTCTCCTTCCTCCAAGGCAGGGCTACGGACCCCTCAGGGAATGCTCACCTGCCAGCTTAGGCCCATTCCCATGGCAGATGGACAGCACTTGAGGGGTCCCAGACTATGAGAGCGCGCAGGCTGGGCTGAGGCACGACCTCCCACCCCCCTTCCCCAGTGCATGAATGTCGAACAGTGGGCCTCTAGTAATAATTATAAATCTCAAATGTTTACTGTACTTATATAGGCGTCCTAGATATAGGGAAATAAGAAAGGGGCATAAAATACTAAATACTACCTTTGCCTTAAGTAACCCTTTTATCTAGTTAAGAACACAAACTATGTCATGCAAGGCAATACGCAATTGGAATGTGACCAAATAATTCATGTTAGGGTCAAATTAATATGTAGTTTCAGTGAATGGAAAAACCAGGGAGGGCTGGCTTAATTAAGGAAGGTTAGCCGGAGTCAATGTAGATTAGTGGTTAAGGAAACACGCTCTGGAATTAGAATAAATTGTGTCCAAATCCCTACTGTTTAATTAACTGAGTGATTTGGGGCAGAGTAACTTAACTATTTGGGATGTTTCTTACTCTATAAAATTGGGAGGATTCTAGAAAAATTTATGTCAAGCCCAGAATTGTTCTATGCACACAGTAGACCAAATCATATAGTCATTTATTTCTTTCTCTTTTTCCTTTCCCATAAGAATAAATCAGAAATATCAGAAAAAGAAATCAGAAAATATACTATTCATTTTTGGCTAAAAAAATAACATAAATTATCAGGATTTTTTAATAAAAACACACGAAAAAGGGAATAAAAGAAAAAAGGCTCTGTAGTTCTACCTCACAAAATACACTGAGATTTTGTTCTCTATGTGAGAAAGAGAAAGAGATCCTGCTTTACTGCCTGATAATATAAGGACTGCTTTCCTACATGTGAATAAGCATTCTTAGGGCAGGACAGCCAGCTCCCACCAGGCACCAGCAAGATCTCTGTGCCTAAAGTTTTGCAAACATCATTATTTCCTTAAGAAAGAGTTTTTAAAAAGTCATTGTTATCATTATTGTTATTTGTTTCCTGGAGTTCTCTCTCCTGTGAAAATTTCTAAGCTCCCGAAAGAAAGTTTAAGTCCAAGAAGAGATCACTCCCAGTCGCAACTGCCTTTGTTAGCCAACAAGTCCTCTTATTTTGGGTTGTTACCGGTATGACTCCCACGTGGTACAAGTCTGCTGTCCCCAGTCTCATCTAGGGAAATACATACTAACTCTGAAAATGGTAACCTAGCAACGTGAGGGTGCCAATATCCACTGAAGAAAGGTGCTAAGTGATCTAGCTTCTAATCCAGGAAAAATCAACCTTTTTATTTTTCCTGTCAATACTGAATGTACATACCTTGGGATTATTTTTAATGATTAGATTATTGTTTATAATAAAGATTAAGCACACAGCCATTAAACAAGTATTCATTGAACATCTCCTATGCTCAATTAGGAGCACTGTTCTGAGCACTCAAAATAGAGCAGTGGACAAAGACAGACAAAATCTTTGCTTATGGTTCCTAATTTTGGTGTTATTTTTTAAAAATAATTATTTTTTTCTCCTTTTTTATTAAATTTATTGGGGTAACATTGGTTAATATTATATAGGTTTCAGGTGTGAGTTTCTATGTTATAAGATCTGTATATTGCACTGTGTGCCCACCACCCAAAGTTAAATCTGCTTCTAATCTTTCATTACTGTAAGCCACTCAGCAATATCTCTATGCCTAAAGTTTTGCAAATATCTCTGTTTATTTCCTTAAGAAAGAGTTCTGGAAGTAAAAATAAAAAACACAAATTTCATAAAGACTCTTAAAACATATAATAAGCATGATTTCTAGACAAGCTGAGCCAGTTTTACTTTGACCAATCATATGAGAGTATTCAATTCATCACCCTTCTGCCAGGATATTTTTTTCATCACAGACACAAATACATTTACATACACACACATTCTGTCATCTTTATTATTCAACAAAAATAACTAGGCTTATAATTATACTAAACGTGTCAATCATGTTGTGAATCGGGTGAATGTCATGACAGCAAAGGTCACTGCTTGTGACTGAAAGCTATATTCAACAGATAAAACCTGGAATGGGCACCTTATTTATAAGCTGGCCAGATCTATGAGATAATTTAACCTAAAGGAATTTAGTCCAAATCTTAGCCAATTCTTTAAAATTTGAAATCTTAAAATATAGAGATAATTCATCAATTTGCATGATTGAAATTAAAGAGATCCTATATAATAAAGAGCTAATATGCAAATAGACCCAACGGCAGAACAACCAAACAACTGAACAACCAGTTGCTATAAAGTGTCCTGACTATCAGGGGGTGCATGCAGAACATGGCGGGCATTGGCAGCAGGCAGCAGAGCACAGAACATGGCAGGCGTTGGCCGCAGCGGGATAGTGGAGCAGGTGAGCAGGGGAGCCAAATTAAGGTGGGGCGCCGGTTGCTGTCATTGGGGTGAGCCTCTGGTGGTCACTGAAAATTCTTTGCTCCCGTGTGTGCTGTAATCCCATCCCGCACTCGTACCTGCTGCCACACTAGCCCCACTTGCACCTCCTGCCTGCACAGGAGCCACTGCTCACACCCGTGGCCGATGCCTGTTGCTGGTTCCATTCACCCCTCAGGGCTTCTTCACCTCCCCCTGCTCCCGAGGGGCGATCAGGGCTGGCAGCCGCCTCTCACTCCCGCTGCCAGCGATGACCCTGCTCGCACCCGCTGCTGGTGCCTAGCACCGGTCCTGATCACTTCGTGCCATCAGTAGGTGCAAACAGCAGCTGCCTTCCCTGATCACCCCTGAGGGTTTCTCCACATCCCCCTACTCCTGAGGGGAGAACAGGGCAAAAGCTGCTGCTCACACTCAATGATAACGCTGGCTCCTCTCTCGCCCACTGCTGGCACTGGCCCAAATCGCTCCACACTGTCAGCAAGTGTAAGCGATGGCAGTGGGAGCGGGGCTGCCAGCAGATAGGGGACCAGGGGCCATGGCAGCAGACACTGGGCAGGGGCATGGAGGATGGGCTGAGAACTGCCCCTTTGCCTACTTCAGCCTCAAGGCCCACAATTCCTTTCAAGGCGCACGAATTTATTCATTGGATCCCTAGTATGTAATAAAAGACCATGTGGAAAACAAACCTATTTATGAAATAAAACCTCTGAGCTAACAGAAGCTATGAAATAAAAAGAAAGTAAGTACTGAGGATAATGTATAAAAGCAAGAATTAGACATGAGAAAAAAAATTAAAGTTTGACAAAGGAAACTAGAGATACTATGAAATATTAGGAGAGTCAGAAGAGAGACGCCAAGAAGAGAGCCCAAAACAATCACAGTGTTGGCAGAACTGTGTTGTAAATTATCCTTCAGCCTGTTCACTGGCCCACAAGACAGAGCTGGAGTGCCGGTGGCAGAGGTAAACAGAAGCACACAGAAGCATGAGCATGTGACTGGCAGGGGAAGCACTGGAAATGCTGTGGAAAACAAAGAGAAAGGCTGTGTAGAGACAAACTATTGAAAACACTTAGCTCAGCCCTGGAGCAGAACTGCAGCTCCATAACCTATCTGTGTGCCCTTCCCATAATGCCATTCTCTGAAGTTACCTAAACATTCTCATTTCCTGCAACTCAAAATAAACTAAAACAATAATGTTTTGCCATTTATAAAATATTTTCTCCTAAAGTGTTTCATCTAAACCCCCCCCCCACCCCCCAAAAAAATGTTCAAAGTAATTATGGCTCTCTCTTTATTGTTCTTTTGTTTTGCAGATAGGGCTCAGAGAGATTAAACAATTCATTCCATCAGTTCTGTTGATTCCAAGTCATCTCATTTAGAAAAATGTACTAAGAAATAGTAAAGTAGCAGAAATCATACGCCCACACACACACATACACACACACACACACACACACACACACACACACACACACTGCAAAGATACAGTTTCTGGCATCAACAAGCTCACGGTAGAATAGGAGAGATAAGCAAGAAAACAGTAAATTATGGTACTTATTGTAATTATAATGATACTTATATGCATAGGACTTTAATTACAGAGGCAAGATCTCACATACAAATGTCAATGACAGCAGTGAGTACTAGTGCTATTCAGTGGGTAGCCAGAGCAATGGGAATTGAAGTCAAGGAATATAGAGCAACTAGACAGAGAAGGCTTCATGAAGTAGAGAGATAACAGTACCTGTCACATCAAAGATAGTCAATCAATTTCTATTGAATGAAGAAATGAGCTAATAATAATCCCAGAAGTTATTATTGAAACACTGGTAGGGGTTAGCCAGGTAGACAAAGAGACAGAAGATTATATTTAGGAGGAAAAAGGAATTATGGAATCTTTGGGGAAGTTATTTGAGATGATTGGGGGAGTGAGAACATGAATGGGAATTTAAATATTGAGAGGGAGTTGGATATCAAATCATGCAAGGCTTTTTTTAAAGCCATTTTAAGAAACTTGGCCCTTATTATCCTGAAGTCCTTAAATAATATGAATTGTAGTTATACAATCACATTTGCATTTTAGAAATTTGTGCCTGGTGGCCACATGAAAAATGGGTTGGAGGAAGACAAAAATAGAACAAGCAGGTAAGAAAGGATTCTCACGGTAGCCAAGGAATGACACATATGGTTGATACTAGAGGCCTGGTGCACAAAATCCATGCATGGCTAGGGTCCCTGGGCCTGGCCAGTGATCAGGGCTGATCAGGGCCTGCCAGCTGCTGACAGAGGGGGCCCCATCCACCTGCCAAAGCACCACCGGGCAGGTAGCCTCCCTCCGCAAGCTGATTGATTGTGGACCCCCACCACCACCACCAAATTGATCACCCCACAGAGGGTGTCTTGAGCCTTGCTCTGTGGGGGCAATTGTGGGGCAATGGTGAGTCCCCCTACCAATTGCATCACACTCACCTTAGCTGGCCTAGTGCCAGTGCATGTCATATCATGGACTTCCGGATGGTCATTGGACAATCTTTCTGTCGTTCAATTGTTTGGTTGATTTGCATATTATGCATTTATTATTATAAACTAGAGGCCTGGTGCATAAAAATCCATGCACTGGAGTGGGGGTCACTCAGCTCAGACTGCCCCCTCTCAGAGTTTGGGAGCCCTCAGGGGCAGAAGGCCACCCAGTGATCAGGAGGAGGCGACACCCCCATCCCACGTCTGCTGTTGCCACTGCTGGCAGTGTAAGTTTTGGGCAGCCCTGGTTACCTGAGTCTCAGGCGGCCCTGGGCAGGTGGGCAGCTGACATCTGAGGCTTGCCTATGCCTCAGGCCAGCCCTGGGCAGCTGGGCTGAGGATGGGTCCAGCCACACCGTGCACCTGCCACACACACACACACACACACACTCACACACACACACACACACACTCACACACACAAATACACACACACACAAACACACACACAAATACACACACACACAAACACACTCACACACACACACACTCACACACACACACACTCACACACACTCACACACACACAAACACACACACACAAATACACACACACACACAAACACACAAATACACACACACACAAACACACTCACACACTCACACACAAACACACTCACACACACACACACACATACACACTCACACACACACACACTCACACACACACACACTCACACACACTCACACACACACACACTCACACACACACACAAACACTCACACAGACACACACTCACACACACACACACAAACACACTCACACACACACACACACACACACACACTCACACACACACACACACCCAGTAGGGCTGAAAGGACTGAAAGGACTGAGAGACTCTGGTGGGGCTGAGGGGAGGGGGCACCGCCATCTTTGTGAATGTGTGACAGTCAATTTGCATATTTCCTCTTTATTTTATAGGAAGAGACAGAGAGCATCAAACTGAGTAAGAGGGCACAAGTCAAATGAGGAATTCAACAATTCATTAGCTCAGGTGTCAGTTATCATTTAGTTGTATAGAGTGATGGACAAAAGGGATAATGCACTGACTTTCAGGTCACTTTTGGCACTTTCAGGAGCCATTAACCAAATATTGAATGAAACAATAGAACAGATTAAGAAGAAACTAAGGAATAGAAGAAAAACCAGGAGGCAGTGGTGTCAGGGGCTGAGAGAAATTAAATAAAAAGGGAACGGCCATAATGTCAAGTGGCAAAGTGATGTCAAATAAAATATGGACCAACACATGTCTGTGAGATTTGGCGACTGGAGCACTGGTGGCCTGTGCAGCAGCTGTTTCCATGAAATAGTGGGGACAGATGGCGGAGAGCAGCTGGCAGAAGGACTGGAATTGAAACAAGAGATGAAACCAAAGGCCCAGAGACTTTTTCCCTACACCTTGTTAGTAATACCTTGCAAAAGTTATCCACACTGAGGAAATATTAGAGTATTAAGATTCAGCTAGTCATTCAAGGGTCATGTAATTATGCTATCAGTGCAAAATATGTGGCACATACTTAGAATCCGTCACTAGATGAAGTGCATTAGTTTTCAGAATGAATTGTCCCTGTTAGACTATAAATTCCAAAGCATCAGGAATTGTGCCTGTCTTATTTCCAATTACACAAATGCTTGGCGATTATTAAATATGAAGTAGCTAACTTTCTCATCTCTATTTTTGTTCTCTTATCATGCCAGTAGAAATTCCCCTACATGTAGTATTTTTCAATCCCTTGGTTTGTTTTTTCTCTCTCCCTCCCTCCCCTGCTCTCTCTCTTTCTCACTTTCTCTGTCTTATTTTCTTCCTCCTTCCCTCATTCCCTCCCTTCTCACCCTCTGCTTCATCTAACCTCTTTCTCCCTGTGCTTGTAATATGATAGAATCTGTTATACCTATATATACTACCTTATAATTACTTTTATGTACTTTTAGTGTATGTCTCTGACTAGAATATTTATCAGACATGTTCCAGCAGAGTAACAGAACCTCTATGGGTAATTTTTAGTGGTTTCCTTACTTCAGTTCTATCTGTTACTCCTATTATACATACAGTGCTAGGCTTGAAGTAAACTGGGTCTGCAGTCAGGAAGGAAAGATACACATGGAAAAAAAAAAAACAGAGCAAGGACAAACTGAAATCCATAAGAATGAACTTTAGCCTACAAGGATAAACAAAGCTGCATCTGTCTCTCACTGGAACGTGTCTTCCTCTCATCCCTCCTGCAAGCCTCTAGCCTCCCACTGCAATGGTGCAGTTTTCCTGCAGACCTTCTGCACTTCACCATGAGCTGCATTTGAAACTTTCCCGGGATTTTTAGAAGTGAATGAAGACATCCAGCAAGACCTGGAGATGAGCCTGCAGGTCCATAACACCATGCACCAGATGCAACTGTACTTGTGCCTGCACCAACCTTCAGAGTCCACATGACTGCTGGTTCTCTTATACCTTCCATATCTCACACAAATTTCTCTTGTGGTCAGCCCCAACCCAGAAGCATGGAGATAAAAGAATCCAGACTTAGTTAAGTGGGCACATTACAAAGTCACCACAGTCCACCCTTCATTAACTTGGCATCACATACATTTCTTTTTATCACACTTAACTTCCAAATAAAAGCAATAACTGAATCATGTATTCAGTGACTGAGCATGATACATCTATCTTTTGTACAACCAAAACTATGCTAACCCTCTCCTCAGTAAAGCATGTAAAGTCATTCTATTCATCTTTGGATTGTATTAACTTATTATCTAGCTAAGTCATGTTCCTCCTGTTACCCTATCACAATAGGAGGTTCACTATTATCACATGTAATGTTTAGACTGTAGGGGAATGGAAGAAAGAATGAAAAAAGTGGTTAAATATACATAAATAAATTTATATCAAAATAAGAAAGAAATCCTGATGACTATTTCAGTCCTCATTTTTTCAACTGGGTGCATGTCATAACAGCTGGCATTCACTATATCTTTCTCTTCCTACTCATTTCATGTGTGCATTGCCCTCAGCAAGCATCTTGGTCAGTGTGGTTATCCAAATCTTCATTCTTGAAGGCCATTAATTGTCCTATGAGATTGTAACATTTTTTCCTCCACTGCATTTAATCACAGAAACTAAAATCACTAAGAAGTGGCCCAGAGGATCTCCTACAGAGAGACTCCTCCTTAACCTATATGAGGCAATAGCAAACCAATTTCCCCCTGATAGTCAGGATCAATTACCATAGCCAGGACAGCTCTGGGGTCAAGTTCAACCATTCCTGTGGCCCCTGGTGGAAAAATTTCTTTCTTGGGAACTAGTATCTCTCAGCCAGCTGCAAGTAGTAGAATGAGAAGTCACTCAAATTTTCACAACTTGATTCCTATATTTATGAATCCTACTATAGAGGAAACATCACCATATTTAAACCATATGTCACATTCTGATGGCCATTATGCCTGCTTGCAAATTGTTGCCAAAACTGGCACCAAAATTCAATCTTTAAAACACCACGCCACACACCTATCAAACCAGATACCTCAAGGTGATGGAGGACATAGTAAGACCAGTGAATCCCACAATCATAGCCCATAGTCACATTTTATTCTCTCTCTTGGTCAGAAATAGTATGGGGAATGCCAAAACAATGACTAAATCATTTCTAGGTCTCTGTATGGTGGTTTTGGAAGAATAATAGAGGAAAATTAAGGCAAGTCCATATCCAAAATAAATATGAGAACAAATTATAGCTCTTTTCATCAAGGAATTGAATCAATATAACCAATTTGCCACAGTTGGCTGGCTGATCATCTCAGAGAATAGTACCCTATTAGGGACTGAGTGTTGGTCTCTGCTCTTGATGTACTGGGCACTCAGCAGTGGCTATAGCCATTCATCCTCGGTGACTGAGAGTCCATTTGTTGAGTTCATGCATAACCTCCATTTCTACCACAATCGAGAATTTGTGAGCCAGGGAGCAAGCACAAGAATGGCTGGGGATAGAATGTATCATTTTGTCTAGATTATTATTAAACTCTTCCTCTGCCAAGTTTGCTCTGTGGTGAGCATACACATAGATATAAATGACTTGCACACTCTATCCCATTCAGAGAGATGTGCCATAAACCTCTACCCCTAGCACTTACTCACTGTATTTCTGTGTGTCTTCCAAGTTCATTAATATCTAACCAATAGCCACTGATGAAACAGTGCTCTGGCCATTTCTCCCTCAAGGTTTAAAGTTCTGCTAAGTAGGGGTATATACTTTCACTACTGTCTTTCAGAGCCATACCAGAGTATAACTTTGGTACTATACATGTCTAATTTTGGGTAATATTAGCACATTGTTCAGAGTCAACTTTGCATTTTTTTAAACTCCTCAAAGGCTGACATCATGTCTAAAATAGCATCTTGCTTGTGGAAGTCACTCAACAAACATAATTATTAGCATGAATTTAAAATGTCTCATTTTAACTAATAATGTGGTTGTCTCCTAGGAGCAGCAAGGGAAGATGAATGGGATAGAAAATTCTCCCTTTTGATTCATTTGAAATTTGAACCATTAAATATATTGCTTATTTTTCATTTCAGTTGGGGACAATAAATTCCACAACTTGTAATCTTCTTAAAGGAATTATTTCACTCTACATAACTTAAATAAATTTTAATGTATTTTAAATGTATTTCAACTGCTTTATATTAGAATTTTTATGTCAGTAGTGATATAATGGAGAGTGACTTTCTTTTTTATTTATTGGGCAAAATTTGCACAGCTTTAAAGTAAGCCATGCTTACATAATACATGCATTAACCTTTTGGAAAAAAAGTCATTATGCATGCATGTTCACACAATGGCAATGAATATCAGATGTTACTCAAATCCACTCTACCATTTCTAATCACATCAAACAAATTTCTTCTGGCTTCTTTCACTCAACAATTAATTGTTTTATACAAACTGTCGATATGACTTCAGAGAAGAGTTACCTTGTAAAACTTTGAAATAGTAGCTTCCTTTCATTCTCCTACTAAAGAAAGCTCAAGAAAATATGCTGGTCATTTCTCTCACAGGCTATAGGGGTGAAATTACTTCCATACATACCACCTTTTGAATCAAATTTCTTTGTTGGTGCAGAAACATGTGTGAATACATATGTACTCTAAGACTAATTAAGATATTCCTATTTATTCCCTGTTCTGCATGTTTTATTCATGTTTGAATTAGGGTTCCCATACCAGTACTTTTCAAGTTTCCCAAGTGCAGTCTTGGAATGAATGAATGGGGTTTGATTTTAAAATTATGATCAAGTATCAGTTCTCATCATAACTTATTAATAGCATTTGACATATTTCATCACTGCCTCCTTATAATACCATTTTCTTCTTGGCTCTCTTGCTGTTCTATCTATATTACTGTACACTACTTCTCAGGTTCTTTTGTTGGATTCTCTTTATCTCCACAATCTCTAAATACTGCAGTCTATAAAACATGGTCTTTTCTTCTTTACCTACTTTTATTCCTAAATGATCTACTGTCTCTGGATTCTAAAAACCTTCAATTACTAATTCCCAAATTTATGTCATCCCAGAACTCTATGCTAATTTCATATTTAACTACTAAGTCAACATGTCCACTTGGATGTCTGATATCTGAAATGCAATATGTCAAAACCCAACTCTTGATTCCCAAATACCCCTAAAGGTCACATATCCCATAGTCTTTCTATTTTCATAAGTGACCATTTTATCCACCTATTTCATCAGACCAAAATCATTGACAACTTTTGTTCACATTCACAGCACTTACCCATCACCTACTTATTAGTGAATCCTATCAACCACTTCTTTCTCACCTCTCCCATAATTATTTAAATTAATATCACATCTCACCAAGTTCATAAAAAGAGCTAGTTTTTTGTCTTACATCCTAGCCCACACAAAGATTCCAGAGTAATCACTTACAATAATTACAGATCTTGACAGTCCTCAAAACCCTCCAGTAAAACTAATATTAGTTATCATTATTAAAATGACAAGATTTCTAGTCTTAATGAAATCAAAATGCCACATAAAATGGGGTATAAAAGAGATGAAGTAAATTAACAAATACTGTACTGGCAAAAAGAACAAAAAGAATGATATGATTCTGGGAGGGAGAGCAGTGCAGGAAAGATGTTGTAAAAAGGTGATGTTCAATCCAGGTGTTGAATAATGAATAGAAGAAGGCTCTCAAATTAAATCTAAAAATGGGAAATGGCACATGTATAAGAGCATGAGGAAAGATTACTGTTCATTAGAATTTGGCCTCTGGGTTCAAGGTAGAGGAGTAGCAAAGGCAAGAATAAATAAATAAGTAGATATAAAATGATATGATTTTTGTGTCACAAAACAGTTGAGGCTGTAACCTTAAGTTAAACAAAGGCAGATGGGAGGAAAGGCAGCTCAAGACAAAGAATGGAAATAATAGTTCAGGAGTCAGGAAGAGAATCAGGAGTGTGAATTACTAAACGAGAAAAGAGGAAAAAATTAAAAAGTGACTGGTTGTCAGAGAAAGACAACTATCACATGATCTCACTCATACATGGAATCTAATGAACAAAATAAACTGAGGGACAAAGTAGATCCAGAGACACAGATGCATGAAACAGACTGATGAATCTCAGAGGAAAGGTGAGGGTGGGTGGATGGTGGGGAGACATTAATCAAAGAACTTATATGCATATATGCATAACCATGGGCACAGACAATAAAATAGTGTGGTGAAGGCCTGTGGTGGGGCGGTGGGGGGATGGGAGGTGTGGGGTAGAGGGGGTCAATGGGAAAAGAAAGGTGACATCTGTAATACTTTCAACAATAAAGATACATTTTTAAAAAGTGACTGGTCAATGGGGTCACATTATTTTTTAAAATTGAATTTATTGGTGTTTCATTGGTTAATAAAATTATGTAGGTTTCAGGGGTACAATTCCATAATAGATCATCTGTAGATGGTATTGTGTGTTCCCCACCCCAAGTCATGTATCTTTGCATCATCATGTATCCCCTTTTACAAACCCCATTCCCTCTGGTAATGACCATACTGTTGTCTAGGAGTTTGTTTTTGCCTAATCCCTTCACTGTTTTTAAACAACTTCCTCCACTCTGATAACTGTCAGTTAACAACTATCTATGTATCTATGATTCTGTTTCTATTGTATTTATTTTGTTCATTAAGATTCCACATGTAAGTGAAATGATATGGTATTTATCTTTCTCTGGGTGGCTTATTTCACTTAACATAATACTCTCCAGGTCCACACATGCTATAGTAAAGGGTAATATTTCCTTCTTCTTTATGCCATATAGTATTCCATGGTGTAAATGTACCACAGCTTGTTTATCCATTTATTTATTGATGGGCACTTGGGCTGCTTCTGAATCTTGGCTATTATATATAATGCTGCAATGAACATAGGGGTGTATATATTCTTTCAAATTAGCAATTTAGAGCTTCTTTGGATAAATTCCCAGAAGCTGAATTGCTGGATCATAAAGCAGATTTATTTTGAATTTTTTGAGGTAGCTCCTTATTGTTTTCCACAGTGGCTGCACCAGTCTGTATTCCCAACAATAGTCCTGAGGGCTCCCTTTTCTTCACATCCTCACCAATGCTTGTTTGTTGATTTATTGATGATAGTCATTCTGACAGGCACAAGGTGGTATCTCATTGTGGTTTTAATCTGCATCTCTCTGGTGATTAGTGTTGCCGAGCATCTTTTTATATGTCTATTGGCCAAATGTATGCCCTATTTGGAGAAGTTTCTATTCAGGTCCTTTGCCCATTTTTTAATTGGATTGTTTGTGGGATTTTTGGTGCTGAATTTTATAAATTCTTTATCAATTTTGGGTATTCAGCCCTTATCAGATGTATCATCGGTGAATATGTTCTCACAGAGTGCTTTGTTTTTTCTTTTTTCAAATGTGTCACATCTCTCCAAAACCGGTTTGGCTCAATGGATAGAGCATCAGCCTGTGGAGTGAAAGGTCCCAGGTTTGATTCCGGTCAAGGGCATGTACCTTGACTGCGGGCACATCCTCAGTAGGGGGTGTGCAAGAGGCAACTGATCGATGGTTCTCTCTCATAGATGTTTCTAACTCTCTATCCCTCTCTCTTCCTCTCTGTAAAAAATCAATAAAATATATATATATATATTTTTAAAAAGTGTCGCATCTCAAGGGAAATCAAAGAGGTTAAAAGATAATGTGTAAACAGTTGATAATTTGGCAATCACACAACTGCTTGACACATCCCACCATATAACAGAAATTGATCTTCACTAGATGTCAATGGGAACCAATTTTCTTTCCATTTATTTGATATGCACTTACATGTCTCTGTTATTTCGTGGCTAATAAATAGCCCCTTAGATTAAAATAGACGTTTTAGATGCTCTAAAACAAAGCCTCTTTCCCTCATCATAGAAAGTCTTTGTTCCCTAAGATCAGTCAAAGTTTTGCCCATTTCTCTTTACCAATACATTCATCCTGAAACTCAACAAAAATGTCAAAATTTCAAACATTAATTTTATTGATCTTTAATTAGACATATCTGTATTATCCTTCAAACAATCTTTCATCCCTTTTATCTCTTTTATAGAAAGGGCAGCACCTTTATGTTTTGTTTTTGCAACCTTCATCAAAAGGTTTAGACTTTATAGAAGCTTCCATTGGTCACTGTCTGAATTATGGCCTTTGCCCCACCTTACTTGCAGCTTACTCATTTTATAAGTCAAAGAGAAAGCATAAGATGAAAGTCAACATAAGATGAAAGATGAAAGTGAGCATTATAAAAGAAGGGAAGCTGGAAAAAGTTGGCTTCTTGAACTCCTGTGAACAATAAGAGAACATCATTCATAAGGAAGCACTTTGCTGGAAGCATTCTTTCAAGAATGTAGTAAGGTGCACAACCTTGGAGAGAGAAGGTGAAGCCATGCTACTATAAAGACATTTCTTTTCCTCCAGCCTCAATCTATAAGACAAAGACTTCTTCTCTTCTTGCAATACTCAGTGGTGTAGTGGCAACATTCATTCTGAACTAACCCTAGTTTTCCATCCTGAAAATAGGAAAGGGTGCAACCCGAATGCAAAAGAGGAAACCTGTGGTCATGAATTAGGTTTGGGTGAGCAGGATACCCAAGTCCTTTTAAAAAGGTGAGAAGAGCACAGCAGCTTTCAGTTACACCTAAGCCAACTGACCTCATGCAGAACATCTGGTAACTTTCCATTGCAAATTCTCAAAGGATTTCACACTTATTAAATTCTTATTAAAATTAATAGCAGGCCTGCAGGGCATGGTGATATTTGAACAACCCTTTATCTGGAAAATAAAATCAGCTGAGATAATAAGGCTACTTTCCACTGTAAGAACATCAAGGCCAATACTATCTACAGGAAATTAGTTGAATTTATTTCTGGAAAATGTTATTCTTTTCCACACAATATTCACACGCTGGTCATTTATTCGTAATGCAATGTCAGGGATATTAAAGATGAATACCTCTAAAGGACTAAAATAGGGATTTCCACAAGACCCAAATTCTAATGATGCCCTTTCATATATTCTCTTCGTCTATAATTAAATGGTTTCGGTGACTGAAATATCATTTCACCTGTTGTGTCACTGCCACCGTGGAATAAATGTCACCTGTAACAAAGGCCATCTTTCACATAGCCTAAATCATTCCTACCTAATAGATTTATTTAGAAATGGATATTCTTATTTACCTTTATTTCATCATTTTTCAACATAATCTTTTATACCCCCACTTCAACTCTAATGCCTGCGCATTCTCTGTCTCTCTCTGTCTCTCTCTGTTTCTCTCTGTCTCTCTCTGTCTCTCTCTCTCTTTCTCTCTCTCTCTCTCTCTCTCTCTCTCTCTCTCTCTCTCTCTCTGTGTGTGTGTGTGTGTGTGTGTGTGTGTGTGGTAAGTTTTGTTTTTCTTTTATGTGTATTGCATGTGGCTACTATATCCTTTTTGCTATGATGTTTGTGTGTATGTATGGGTTATGATTCTTTTTTTCATGAGATAAAATTCATGTAGTGTAAAGTTCACCATTTTAACCACTTTAATGCAGTGGTCTTTAGTGTATTCACAATCTCTGCGACCAACACCATTAAGTCCAGAACATTTTCATTACATCAAAAGGAAAGACAGTACTTATTGAGCAACTGATCCCATTTCTTCTCCCAACGGCCCTTGGCAACCACTCATCTTAACTTCTGTATTTTTAGTTATCAAGGACAACTGAAGATCCTCCAAAGGGTCAGTCCTAGGAGAATAAGAATCACACCTCTTCCCCAGATTCCCCCATATAAGTGGACAGAGAGCCTGCTCATTAACAAGTGCAAAATTACCTGGGCAGGAAACTGCAAAATTAAAATAAAAGCTATATGTCACAAAAGGTGGAATTAAGAAAGCTTTGCAAATGTCCAAGTATCTTCTACATATTACATTGAAATTGCTATTTGCCACACTCTCCAAAATCACAATTGTAAGTCAAAGATCACATCATGTCATCATCTTCACAATCGCCTTCTATTCCCAAATGACTATCAAAAATTTGCAAACTCCTTAATATGTCTTGCCAGCAGATACATAATATATCCACAAATCACTACCTTAAAATCACCCACTGCTTTCTTCCACTCCATTCTAACCCTTAGTTATGCACCTTAAATGCAACATGTCCCTTGTACTTAAGATACCTTTGCTTTTCAGGTCCTCAACACCTCCTTTAAAATAAAGTCAAATGTAATCACCTTGCTGTAGTTTCTCCCTATACTCTCATCTCAATCATTGATACACCGCATTTTAAAAACAGCTCTCTTGCTGAAACCGGTTTGGCTCAGTAGACAGAGCATCAGCCTGCAGACTTAAAAGATCTCAGGTTCGATTCCAGTCATGGGCATGTACCTTGGTTGCAGGCACATCCCCAGTTGGGCTTGTGCAGGAGGCAACTGATCAATGTTTCTCTCTCATTGATGTTTCTAACTCTCTATCCCTCTCCCTTCCTCTCTGTGAAAAATCAATAAAATATATTTTTTTTAAAATAAAAAGAGCTCTCTTCTGGCTTTGATCATAATTCTTTATGGCTATATCTTTACTTTTCTATATCTATTTATTCTAAAGTGTGATATTCTTGAATGTTTTCCTCAGTTTTGGATATCTAGTGTTTAACATGATGGCTGGCACACACTAGGTTCTGAATAAATTTTGGTAGAATTAGATAAATTTTTACATTTATTTTAGGTAATATGGAATTTACATTGCTTAATAAGAGCTGAAAGTGAGAGGAAGAAAAAGAAGATGAAACAAAATACAAATAAGAACATTATCCCCAAGCCCAATCATAGAGAAAGAATACCTGGACACAAGCCCATCTATCATCTTTGTGACTGCTGAGCCAAGTAGAGCACTCCTGTGTGTGCAGCTGGTGAACAGTGCCACATTAGTGATGACAGTGGATGGGCATTTGGGGAAACTTGCTGAGTAACATGGATCACTGAAGCAGCAATCCTTCGCAAATCAATTTCAGTGTCTCAAAGGCTGAGTAAGTAGTGATATTTCAAAGCAATCTCCAGAGATGCACTCAAGCATCAGCAGGAGATCCTAAGCTATTATTCCATTTCCGCAGATGATCCACACCCAAATGTGAATATGGAAGTATCAGGTGTTGTTTCTATAATTTTTTAAAAGAAAAGAAAACTCAAAAAAAAAAAAAAAAAAAAACTTCAGTGAAGGCATAAATCAACACAGATTCACTCATCTCCAGAGGAAAGTTCAATTTGTTCGATCATTACTTCTTTAAGTTGATGGTCCATACCAATTTCTAAAAGACAAATAAGACTTAACAATGAGAAGATTAATGGAGACTTAAAACTGGAAATATAATGGGGAAATAAAATGGGAAATATAACAGTTCTCAGCATTGCAGCTGACATTGAGGCTATAATAGACATTGTGCATGTCCTGCTACCACTCACTCCACTCACTCCAAGTGCCTTAGTCAGTACTGTCACCTGCCCCTGAGAAGTCCAATCCCTGCTCATTATATCTTTGTGTTGTGATGAATGCCTCAAGAAGAATCCCAGAGAATGTGTGGGTTTCAAACATAATACTCCCGGTATTAAACAATAGCAATCTCATCTCATTTTAATGGGGGTTAATAACTTCTTAGCACAGTAACTCCTCTCTTTGCCTGTTAATTTAATAGCACAAAGAGCCTCAACTAACCTGGAAGCAGCTATATAGTGAAACTGTTACTGTGTCCCCTGGTAGAAATGCCCAATCTCTGCCCCCAAGATCAAGACCTCTAACCCAGCACAGGGCACAGGAAGCAAAGTTTCCTCAAGCAGGTCACTAGGAAGAGTGAAAGGGGCCTCCCAGTCTTCACCCCAGTTCCTGGATTCTTGTATTCTGTTGCAAACACATCATCATAGAGTTGCCTTTGAATGAAAGTGATACACATCTTAAAGGGTAGTACCTCAATTCTGCAAGACGGTACTTCACTGTTCTTTTAACATGCTATCCCAATGTTTCAGTAGGCCAGCTACTTCAAGGCTAAATGATATATATGGTAGGACTAGTGAAATTCATTATTATTTGCCTCCTTTGCCAAAAAAGTAGGTTCCTGGTCCAAAGCAATATAATTATGAGATACCATACATGTAAGTTCTCAGATAATGAGCAATTGAGAATGTATCAACAAAAGGAAATCAATACTCAGTGAGGAAGTCACTGTCACCTCCAGAATTCAGTGCCATGACCTGGTTTTTGTCTAGCCTGTTTTATTTGGATAATCCTAAGAAGCTTTAGATGGGGAGAGGTGATATGACACAGGAAACCAATACAATGTGTGTGTGTGTGCGCACCTGGGCAGCAGGGACTCAATCTTCCTGAGGATATCTTGAAGACAGTATGGAATATGCTTTAGAGTTGCCCCAACCATGGGACAAGAAAACCAGGGTATTTTTACCCCAACTTTCATTCATATTTCTCCTGTGGCTTTAATTCTCCATAACTAACTGTATGCCTTGTGCAAAGGCTGAAAAAAGTCCTCAGGCAGAGAGATACTAGGGCACTTGTGTATATAATGAAGTATTGAATACAGAGGAGACATAGGCAGGGCAGCCACGGAGTCTCTTACACTCAGCATTTGACAAGACAATCCTTACCTTAAGAGGAGAAAAGATATTCAACTGGTTTGCTAGGCACCCCGTTTCAGTTGTTTATACTGGTGTTTCTTCTGATTGGTCAGTAGCTGTGCTCTATTGATTAATTCTGATGCATGTTACCTTCTTTAAAGGTATGCAGTAACTCCCTAGTTAGTGAATACAAGTATAGGATGAACTGTGGTTCAAAACCCAGAGGTAAGAAAAAGAGTTCTAAACGTTTAACAAACACAGGAAGTTGTCAGCACCTTGGACACTTTAAAAACACCATCCATTTATGTCGCCAACTGGTCTTGGTGAGAAAAGCTAATTGTTGGTGGTGACTCAAGCAGAAAGCTTAGGTTTTTAAAACAGGATGAGATCAGATTTGTGTATGGGCCCTTGAAGCTGAAATAATCCTGACACTCATATGTAGGGAGCGGCTACAGGGTTAAGCTGGACTCACCTGCTGGCAAAGCCACAAACAAGTCCCACCTTAGAGAGCTCTTAGCATAGTTAAGCTTGACCTTATGACACTCCCTAGATCCTTCCTGGGTAGCTAATCGGCTGTGAGAGGTGCAGCAAATTCTGCCAAAATAAGTGAAACTCACAAGAACATTGTAACTATGGTGACCACTACCTTGTTTACCTCTGACTATAAAACAAAGGCTCAGCTTGCAGTCTGGATATGTTTTGTGGTCTCAGCCAGGCACAGAAGATCCACCTAGACCCAGCTTATTCTCTTTGTCTGTCTTTTCTTCATCCTTTGCCATCTCCCCTAAGGCTCACTGAACCCTTGGTTGTGCTGGTGCGGCACACTCCTAGTGACAAAGTATCTTCTACATCCTGAATTTGTTCACAGTTTCTTTAAGTAAAGTGGGCTTGTTAGCAATCCTGTGTCAGGGTTATATGCTTTGTCAATCTTGTGTAGAAGAAAACTAACTCTAAAATGATCATCTAAAAAAGACCAAGTTAGTTCTATCTTCCAGTCCGTCAATAGCCTTAAAATGTAAGTAGCATGCTAAATATTGTACAATAAACATATAAATAAAGCCAGCCTCTGTGCTTTTAGTTCAAAGTTCTACCCAATAAAGAGATCACCTTGCCTCTTATTTAAAACTTCTCGATGGTAAGATTATTTTTCAGTCATTTTCAAAAGGACAAACCTAGCACGAAACACAAGCCAATGCCATATGGAACAGAGAATAAAGTGAATTAGCATATTATTAATTGCATACCATTAATTTTCAAGGACAATTGCAAATTAGAACAACTCATTCACTTCTAAAAAGGAGCTCATGTAAGGGGAATATCTTCATGTCTCAGACAGGTTACCCATTTATTAAAATTAAAATATTTCCTTTCACTCTCAGTTCTCTGAAGGGTACCACAAAAAGGGGACAGATGTTGAATGGGAAGTGTGAGAATTTGTAGCCATAAGCCTAGCATGATAAATCAAGGAGAAAAAGAGCAGGCAAATAGCATAAAGGACAAGGAAGCTGCTTCTGCTGTGGTCCAAACAACCAGTCCAGGCACATGCAGAGAAAGAAAAACCATTTTAATATTACCAGTCATGAGAAACTAAGACCTTTATAGCAATAATCTATTTTTCCCCTTTGCTATTGCCTTCATTAGCCAGCTGATGTCAGTGAGGCAAGACTCTGGAGTTTTACTCCTGAATTGTTCACAGCACACTAACAATGTGCTCCCCATTGCCCCAGGCTCCTAAAGTCTGGTTGAAGTAGTCACAGCAATTCAAACATAAAAATGCCATCTGAGAAGGGGATTAAATCTTGAGGTGCAAGGGTGCATGTAACATTATTAACTATAACATCACATAGCTGGTAATTAAGCAAAGAGCACTTCCATTTTGCCACCCTCAGCAACCCATATCAAAAGGCCACTATGTAAATTAAGTCAACCTATGACCTTGAGGTGACTTATGATTTGTCAAACTCCTAACACTACATATAAGTAATTCAAATAAATTTAAATAATCAGAATTGAATGCTTCAGATTTACATGACCTCTTGATGTTTTAAAACCAAAACACATGGTGATTTTTACACTCTGGAACCATTTTACAAGTCATCAAAACAAAGAAATATAGCAGTGTGAAATGACTCATCTAACATGGTTATCAGCTAAGTCTCATCCCTATGGGTAAATTTATGAAGAGTAGTTGAGTAAATCAACAATATATGCAACTGTGGCAGATTTAATCAATACTTAAACATCAGTGAAGTTGGTTCCACTATGCCCAAGTCAAATAAAATCATTATTAACTATATTTAACTGAATTAAATTCCACATCATATAGCACGATAATTAATCATGTGGTCAGACTCATCTCTTAGCTCATAATGTCCTCAAGCAGGATCCATCATTCTACATGTATCTATTATAATAAGCTCCTAATTCAGTTCCATGAACTTGCGGTGTCGAAAGATGATGCAAGGCTGATTCCTTTTTCTTAAATCTTATCCTTCCTAGCCTTTTCTCAACTCTTTGTAATGTAAGTGAAATTAAGCTGTTAATTTTCAGGATTCTGCCACTAAACATGGCAATCCTGAGTATTTCTTGAATAACAGGACTATTTACAGAGGTTTAAGTAGATTTAAGAGCCTCCTAAGCAAGCAGTGGTGAAGTACTCTGGAACCAACAACAATAGAAAATCATTACAATCCCTGGAATTGTAATGGGGGAAGAAAGATATTAGAAATCACCTGACAGCCAAAACCGGTTTGGCTCAGAGGATAGAGCGTTGGCCTGAGGACTGAAAGGTCCCAGGTTTGATTCTGGTCAAGGGCATGTACCTTAGTTGCAGGCACATTCCCAGTAGGGGGTGTGCAAGAGGCAGCTGATTGATGATTCTCTCTCATCGGTGTTTCTAACTCTCTATCCCTCTCTCTTCCTCTCTGTAAAAAATCAATAGAAATATTAAAAAAAAGAAGTCACCTGACAGAAGCTACAGCAGCCACTGACCAAGCCACAACAAGGTGGGGAAGGAGATGGGAACCTCAGTTTGTTCCACCCATTGGCTGGAATCAATCAGGAGGCAAAAAAGTCAAGGTGATGCAAATGGTAGGTGTCAGACTGCTGGGGCATAAGCAAGATAGAAAAGAAGAAAGAATATACAACACAATAATTAGATATAGTTAAATATCCTATTTTGCATCTGACCAGTAAATATGTTTATTAAATATACTAGTGGCCCAGTGCACAAAATTTATGCATGGGGTGGGGGATTCCCCTCAGCTCAGCCTGCACCCTCTCCAATCAGGGACCCCTTGGGGGATGTCTGACAGCCAATCTATGCTCCCAATCCTGTGGGATTGGGCCTAAACTGGCAGTCGGACATCCCTCTCACAATCTGGGACCACTGGATCCTAACCACTCACCTGCCTCCCTGATCTCGCTCCTAACTGCTCTCCCCTGCCGGCCTGATTGCCTCTAGCTGTCTCTGCCTTCCTAATCACCCCTAACTGCCCTCTCTGTCTCGGCCCCCATCACCATGGCTTTGTCCCTTAAGGAAGTCGGACATCCAGAAGTTGGCTGGTTGACCCAGTCTAATTAGCATATTACCTTTATATTAGTATAGATAATCTGTGGTCTCATCTACTAAAACTATAACAATTATTTTCTATCTTAAGTCTGGTCCTTTTCTTACAGTAATTCATTTCTATTTCACACACACACACACACACATACTGAGTGAAGAGATTATTATGCATTCAGAGATCATAATAATCTGGCCACTCAATGTATTTGACTAAGTAAAACATTCCTTAGCAGGATGCTGAGTATGGGTGTGAGTGAGCCCAGACTAAAGTAGATTAATAAGAAGAAAGATAGAAAGACTGTTGACAGAGGAGGAGTGGCAGTTTCTAAATCTTAGAGGTGGAGCATGCCTTCTAATGACTAAGTTCATACTGGTGTTTTGTAGTAGAGTAGAAATGAAGGTGAGTGATTCAAGGAAGGAGAGGAACTATTCAATTAAGAGATTTAATGAACCATCAACAAAAATAAAAGTGGGAGTGAGTTACAAAGGAAAAGGCATAATGCCTGCTTGTAACCTCCTTTGTTATTCTTTCTCAATCAATTAATGTTAAAATGTTAACCTCATATATTCATAGGGATCCAATTCTTCTTCTATTTTTCAGTGCTTGCTTCTCAAATGTATGTAGATATGTTAATCAATTTATACAACACCATCAAACTGGAACTGGAACTATTTCTATAGTTGGTGAGTTGATCCAGTATGATAAAATGTTTTAAATTCTTTAAAAATTAATAGAAATATTCAATGTACTTTACTAACCACAATAAACATAGTCTTTTCAACATCTTTTTAAACAAACTGGAATCCAGAGCCCATGTTATTTTTGACACTATTATGCCTTTCTTCATGAAGATGTGTCCTGTTTTCCAAAAGGAGGGAAACGATAAACATCAAACTTCAATGGAATCACTAGGTTTGTGATTTCTGGCTGCCACCATTATGTGCCTGGAATAAGACCCTTACCGTCAATGAGATGGTGAGCAATCCGGATTGCATCTTACTGGCTGCTTTACTGAACCACTTTTCATACCACCAGAACAACTGAATTCTCCAGAAAGCAAATATTGAGACTGTTTTACTGGAAAGCAAAATCTATGAAAAGAACAAAAGAGAAAAAAAAAGAACTGAGCAGGAGATTTCTACCAGCCAGCCTTCAGGGAGTGTTAATATAACAATTGCTTGTTAGAGAAGTCTCATATTGGGTATGACATTGTCTGAATTAGTCATTGGTTAAGGCCACCCTGAGAAAAATATGATCTTGACTCAAAGGCTGAGGTGGAAATGAAAGAGTTAAAATAAGCTGTCTACTCACCATACTGGTCCAAAGGTACATATCATTGCCTGTCACTGTTTTATTTCTAAAACCTTGTCAAAAGACACTCAAGATTTTGAATTTTGGACCCTCTAGGACATTGACCTGATGCCTCTGAGTAATAATTGCTAAAATAACCTCTGTTGAAGGTCAAGTCCTTAGCTAAAATAACAATGTAGTTCTTGGCCAACCTGGTCCACTATTAAGGATAGAGAATAAGTAAGTGTGACAGGTATTTTTCTTCAGCAAAGTGCGCTGATTCTTCCGTAGACAGCTGCTTTCATGAAGGTGTTTGCAAATTGATTTTCTTATAGTTGTTCTTGATGCTTCTTTCACAGCAAGTCTTATCTGAGTTAATCTATTGCCTTATATATTGCTATGACCATAACTCAGATAAAACATAACACATTTTCATTTTGTCACTCCATTATTTTTGCAGTAAGTCAATATAATCTGAGGTGAAGCATGCCTTGTTCAGCATTTATTGATCCGTCGCTTTGTTCATTGTTTACATCAAAGCACCACTTGTCAGTTCTGGCCCTATTACAATTATCTTCTCATAGGGGAAATGGCAGCTTCGAAGCCCAAATATGAGCTCATGTCCAAGGTGAGTTGCTCTCAAGACGCTGGCACAAAATGTGCATACTACTTCCTCCCTCTAGGCATGAATGATGAATGACTTTTATTTTCTAGCTAAAAAAGAAAAAGCATATATCTATCCTAACAAGGTACTACTTTCTCCAATACAAAAGGCATTTTAATTTTCAGCACAGTGCATGAGCACACAGATGTTCAATAAATGCTAATCATTATTAATATTGGTTCAAGTTGTGAACATATCTGGTCATTAACAGGAATCCATTTTGGTGGGGCAGGGTGGAAAAGGATGAGGTAAGGCAGTTGGAAGCAACTTTCCCAAGACCCACATAAGTTGGTCTTTCAAACTTCTCAGTAGGCAGACAATGAACAATGCTGGGCTTGACTTCTCAGCTGTCTAAGCTTCTTTCTGCTTTGATGAGCAGTACTCTGCAGCCACAGTAACTTTCTAAAGTCATAGAAATATTAATACTTTACTAACTTATTATATTATTCTTTTCTAATTAACTTCTTATTTCACTATCTACTCTTATTTCTAGAAAGCAATTTAACCTCTTTGTTAAAGCAATTTAACCTCACTATACTGACCCAAGCACACATTAACCACATTCCTGATAAAAATGCCTTTTGCTTTTTCCTTTGCATATAAAAGTGATAGTAAACCATTCCTGCCTCAGCTCAAAACCTACCTTTTTAATGAATTCTCATACATAAGAACTACCTACATATGTTTCTGTTACCTCCTATGACATTTTTAATTGTTTTATATGTCTTGGCACTTGAAAGAGAATTGCTTTTCATGTCACTGCCATTCATTGAAACACTTTTTTAAATGCAATCCTAGGAACACACATTGCAGCCTTTCAAGCTAACATTGTGTGTGTGTGCATGTTTTTTGTTAGGCCCTGTGTCTCTGAATCTTGGTTTAGAAATTTGAAGGTTCTTCCCAAATCTATAACTCTGTAATTTTATAAGTTTGGCTTTATTTCTTAGCCTAGTATATGTCCTACACAATTTTTAGTATCCTCTCAGTTAACTCTGTACATGTAAGAACATAAAAAATACATGTTGGATCAATGAATGAATGAATTCACTAATCTAAGGCTTCACTGACTTAGAAAGTATTATTTGGGTAGAGAAATTTAGTTATAGCATCCACTGATTATTTATGTTATTGAAAGCCTTGGCCACTGTTCCACTTAGGTTTAATAGTGACTCACTAACTTTTTATTTTATAAGAGTTTTCCAAACAACAGGATTTGTGTTAGATATACACTTGCAAACCTGAATAACAGATCTGTTTGAATTGAACATTCACTTTCATAGGCAATAATTGTTTTAAATACATTAATCATTTGCATTTTTCTGTTTAAAATTATCTTTGGTGAATTTGTTATAAAGGCAACTCTACTAACTATGTTTAAAATAATTATAAAAGGTAAAGTAGATCAATGTATACATGTATCCAGGCATATATATCTAAATTATCGAAGATGGCTGAAACAGATAGAAGCAATGGCTTAAATTTATCCAATTTTTTTAAATAGTATCCAAAATTGCTCCTCTCTTAAAGGTTATATATTAAATTAAAAGTGAGATTAGGTTAATGATAGGGAACAGATGCTTATCCTGACTAAAATCCAGCAGCATATGATGTTTGTTCTTATTCTGTGAGGACAGCAACAACATGGTTTCTGTTAGACATACACTTGCAAATATAAATGACAGATCTGTTTGAATTGAGCATTCACTTTCATAGGCAATAATTCCTCCTGTTCTCTGCATTGGTGAGAGAGGAATCTCCCACCCAAATTACTAGAAGATGACTGAGCACGTGATACCCAACATTTACACATGAGATTGTGAGATGTATGTTAGTCACATGTACTCATAGCTTAAGGGGAAAAGACGCCCCATACCAGGCAGGACAGCATGTGGTGAACCAACGTCGCAAGTTTTGTATGAGGTGACCCCTGGTTCCTGCTGTAGGATGTGGCTGGCTCGTTTGAATACTTAATCTCATGGGCTGGAAGGGAAGGGAAATCCATTAAGTTGAGGACCAGTTAGAGTGCAGCTAGTCCCGTTGCTAAGGTAACTAGCTGAGGAGAAGCCTTTCCACCTGGTGGGAAGTATGTGTGACAAGAATAGGGGAACTTTCAGATAGACCTTTGAGTTCTGTGAGACTCAAAGTTGTCAAGACAGCAGTTGAAATTTTAGCCCATAAGTACTTGAGCAGATTTCAATATGAGACCAGGATCAGTTTATATGAAAGGGGAGGAAATTGTTAGACATTTATGGTTGTTTAAAAAGTTTTTCCACAAATTAGGCCTCTATTTTATATACTATGTATATACTAATTAAAGGGTAATATGCTAATTAGACCAGGTAACCAGCCATCTTCCAGATGTCCAACTTTCTTCTGGACAAACCCATGGTGGTGGGGCCAAGAAGAGGTGGTTAGGAGTGATCAGGCCAGCATGGGAGGGCAGTTGGGGGCCATCAGGCTGGCAGGGCAGGGCAGTTGGGGGCCATCAGGCAGGCAGGCAGGCAAGTGGTTAGGAGCAAGCTGTCCTGAATTATGAGAGGGATGTCAGATTGCCTGTTTAGGCCCAATCCCACAGGCAGTCAAAAATCCCCTGAGGGGTCCCAGACTGGATAGGGTGCAGGTCAGGCTAAGGGATACCACCCCATATGTATGAATTTCATGCACTGGGCCTCTAAGATAGATTATATAGCCTATATAATAGAAGGCTAATATGCAAATTGCCCCCTTAGGAGTTTGACCTACCAAGAGTTCAACTGCTCGCTATGATGTGTGCTGAGTGCCAGGGGGGTGGTGCGGAACAAAGGAAGGCCTCAGCTGGCAGCCAACAGCTAGGGGATAAAGGCCCTAATCTTCCCTGATTGCTAGCCAGGCCTAGGGACCCTACCCATGAACGAATTTTGTGCACCAGGCCTCCTCTAGTGTGTGTGTGTATGCAACAAAAAATAATACCTAAATGGGTGTTAGTGACACCTGAAATTTACTGAATATTTGGTATTTATAGATATATAATATGGTAGATTTCTTAAGTAATTTTATTAATTTATGGAGAAATCTATTCTGTAATATTATGTAAACTGGACATTTAATTTAGCTAACATATAAGTTGGTAAAGAATAAATAGGATGAGAAAAGTAAGAAGCCAAAACAGGTAAAAGAAGGTAATGAAAGAGGTAAAAAAGAAAAATCAGGAGGAGAAAAGGTGACTTTCCCTCCATGCCACCACACCCTCACATGTAAGTACAGATCTCATCAGACTCAATACAGGAATGGTCAAAAAATATTATACAATGAGACTGAAATTATTAAGAGCTTGGGAAATTACAATTCATATCATGAAAATACAAGTATTAAGAACTCACAAGCTATAGCTGAATATATCCATCAAGCTGTCAGAGCCATAGAATAAGCTTTCATCCCAAGTTTAACTGTAACTACTTCAGAGAGTATGAACATCAAGCTCTCCTCCAGGAATTCCATTTGCCATTCAGCCAACCCTGGGGAAAAGGTTTCAGACAGAGACTGGCTGTGTCCCTGTCAACATGAGACTGGGCCGGGGACAAATCCGAAGCATTTTACTGAATCTTGTAAAACACCCCTTTATTCTTTTAGGGAATAAATCATTTCATACTTATCCATTTTTATCAAGATGTGTACAGTACTACTTATTCCCTGGAAAATAAAATATAGCCACCCTTTTGCCCAAATGCGTGTAATGTCCTCTCAATCAGTCCCCGAAGCCAAGTGCTGTAAGCTGTTACTGAGACGCTGCAAATGCTTTTGCATGGGAGGACCGGGCGGTTCTGATGCTTAGAGGTATAGGGCAGGGCAGGGCATGCATAAATGAATATAACCAGTGAAGCTTTCCTTAAAGTATCAGTCACTTTGTCTGACTGACAAAAATGAGAAATTTCCAGCACCTTCTAGATTTTGACCTGGGTATCTTAAAAGAAAAGAATTTTATAAATTCAAGTAGAATTAGCCTATAAATCTGAGTGAAGCAGACGCAAAGCTAATGGGTTCATTTTAAAACACACACACACACACACACACACACACACACACACACACACAATATAGCTTTTGCACTGAGGGTATACATAGAAACTGAATTAAATCCCTGCATTCTAACATAGAGCTATAAAATCCAGTTGAAAAATGGCTCCTAATGTGAATATTTTTGAAAGACATTTACCTTTGTTTAGAATTGCAAATTCTCTCAGCCTTGGATATTACCTTATCTGTTCCTCCTGTTGAAGCACAAATCTTTTTTTTTTTTAATCCTCACCCGTGGATATTTTTCCGCTGATGTTTATAAAGGGTGGCCATTGTTTTAGTGGAAGGGAAAGGGAGAGAGAGAAAGAAACATCCATTTGAGAGAGACACATCAATTAGTTCACTCCCCACACACCCCAGACCAGGCCAGGGATTGAGTCTGCAACTGAGAATCTAACCCTAGACACTTCAATCCGAGGGCTGTTTTTCCATCCACTGAGTCAAACTGGCTAGAGCTGAAACACAGGTCTTGTCAGATTCCAGTCTACACACTTTTTCTCTCCTCTTCCCTTTTTAGAGAGTATACTCCAGTTATTTATTATCTTCTCTCCTCTCTTCTTCTTTCTCCTCCTCCTCCTCTTCCCCCTCTCTATCCTCCCCCTCCCCCTCCCTTCCCCTCTCCTCCCCTCCTCCCCCCTTCTCCTCTCTCCTCCCCCTCCTCCTCCTCCCCCTCCTCCTCCTCCTCCTCCTCTTCTTCTCCTTCTTCTCCTTCTTCTCCTTCTTCTTCTCCTTCTCCTTCTCCTTCTCCTTCTCCTTCTCCTTCTCCTTCTCCTTCTCCTTCTCCTTCTCCTTCTCCTTCTCCTTCTCCTTCTCCTTCTCCTTCTCCTTCTCCTTCTCTCTCTCTCTCTCTCTCTCTCTCTCTCTCTCTCTCTCTCTCTCTCTCTCTCTCTCTCTCCCTTTCAATGCTCTAATGTGCTTTAATTCTATCTACATCTTAAAATTTTAATCTATATCTTGACTTCATATCCTCCACCCCTAGTATCCACACTATCTCTCTGCTCCGCCCCACAAAGATTCTTCAGAGTTGAGAGAGTCTTTAATTCCTCATTTGCCACTCACTCTTCACCTAATTTCAGATGGTATTTGTTCCCACCATGCTATTGATAAAGCTCTTTCAAATGTCAACAAATACCTATGTTGTGAAACCCAGGGTCCTCTTTTTTGCTTGTACCTTACTTAGTTTATCATTCAAAATAGACTAGGTTTTCCTTCAGTAACAAAAGACCCAAACAACAACAACAAGGGCTCATTTTTCACTCACGTTACATATCCATCACAGCTCAGCTATGCTGTGCTCCACTTTGCTTCTCCCCAGGAGCCAGGCTGGTGTTGCATGGTCTCCATAGAACACTGACTGTGCCATGGCTAAAGAAAAAAGGGTATGCCGAAACTAGTTTGGCTCAGTGGATAGAGCGTCGGCCTGCAGACTGAAGGGTCCCAGGTTCTATTCCAGTCAAGGGCATGTACCTTGGTTGCGGGCACATCCCCAGTGGGGGGTGTGCAGGAGGCAGCTGATCAATGATTCTCTCTCATCGATGTTTCTAGCTCTCTGCCCCTCTCTCTTCCTCTCTGTAAAAAAATCAATAAAATATATTTTTAAAAAGAAAAAGAAAAAAGGGTAGTGAAGTATGTGCTAGCTGGAAGTGACTCCTGGCACTTCCAGTCAAAGCAAGCCCATATCTATTCATGACTTTAACAGGGGAGTAATTTTTAACTTACCACAGTCTATTTTTAAACAATATTGTACAATTTTGAATAATGCAATAACTCTGTAACAGTATCCTCCCACTATCCTCTCTCACAGTTGTTTCACTGGGCTACAAACCTTTACTTTTATAATTTTCCCTACATCTCCCTCCTTCTCTATTTATAACTCCCACATCAAAATGAATTCATCTTTATTAATGTCTTTTCTAAGTCATAATTGTCCAATAACATCCCCTAAGAAAAACAATTGCTTAGTTTAGTGATTAAGATTCCAATTCTTTTCATATGTACCTCAGAGGAAGTTGTAGAGATAAAATAAATAGATAATGTACTCAAACACACATTTAATCTTTAAAAAAATTACAGCCCAGCCCATGTGGGTCAGTGGCTGAGCATTGCCTCATGACCCAGGAGGTCACAATTAGATTCCCATTCAGGGCACGTGCCTGGGTTGCGGGCTCGATCCCCAGTGTGGGATGTGTAGGAGGCAGCCAATCAATGATTCTCTCCCATCGTTGATGTGTCTCTTTCCCTCTCCCTTCCTCTTTGAAATCAATAAAAATATTTTCAAAAAAATAATTACATATGAATCTTCATATTTGCCCACGAATTTTTACAAGTAAACATATATAGTCCTCAATAGAAACATAGCAAGGCATCTATGTAAATTCAGTACTTTGAAATGTGTGAATGGACATGAATGCAATTCAGGCTACCGAGCTACAATTTACTTTTATGCTTTTCATAAAATGCAATTTGATAACTAAATAATACTGTAAACATGGCAAATTTACTTTGCATATTTAACTGTGAAGGACAGAAAACTATTATTAAAATGCCACAGAATCAATATCTTTACATTAAAAGGATTAAGATGATTAAAATCTTTTTGAAAAGCACAAATGGATACTTTCAATTATGTACTCTACTCCATCCTCTCCAGTCTCAGTGAGCGGTTAATCATTATAGCCCCAAGTCGCAAAGCTGTATTTCTTTTGAAATATACTATAATTCAGATTTCACATCAAGTTGTAGTGACCTTCCTTTCAGTCAGTGTGAGTTAGTGGGGTTTTAAACTATTTTTTATCACATAAATACTGTAAATAGCAATTGAACCTACAGCCATCCCTCCATATTTGAGAATTGGTTGCTAGAGGATCTAGAAAGAGAATAATTGCTTTCATTGTATAGCTTTTATATTCCTTGAATTTCTTTACCATGAATATAAATTACTTTTTCTATTTAAAAAGCTGACTAATAAAACCATTGTCATATAATTTCATAATTGTATTGTGCATCTTCCATTTTAGTTTATAAACTGCCAATATGTATGAGTACCTAGCTTTTATTACCATTATGTCTGAAACAGTATTTGTGCACAATTGACTACTGTTTGTTACACTTTAAATGAGTATAAATATGAAGCATTCGTATACTAAATATAAATAATTAGTGACGAATAAAAACACTTTTTCTTGACAGTGCTAAATAGCTAATAAAATATTAAAATGTGCTAGTAATTGAGTCCTATTAAAATTAAAATTTAATCAATGAGCTCACCCTGAAGGCCAGCACACAAATGCTCCAATGGATCTTTGGAAGTCAGATAAAGATGCAGTGAATTCTTCTTTGAAATGCAGTATGTCCCATTCCTTTTCTGCAGAATGTTAAGTATAATAAAAGTATCAGCTTTCTCCTTCCCTTTCAGGAAGGTATGCTGTGTTTAGCATGATTAACTAGTGTTTAGTGTCATGGGTGGCTCCCGGGGGTGCAATCTTTCTAAGTATGTTCATCAGTAGATTCTTTCTCCTCCTTCCCAGTCTTCTTTGCCTCTCGGACAGCTCAAGTGGCTCTATATTGGCTAAACAATTTAAATAAAAGTCCTATCCTCAAGTTTGAAGACTTACCACAACTGATACAGCACTAATTCCCATTTTAGATATAGACTCCTGTTCCATTCTATCAAGTCACACTCCTCCTCTTCAGTCTTTGGAATGAGATTCATCTTTCCACTTCAGGTTGTACACAACCCTGAACAATTTTGTTTTTCACCAACCTTGTTAGTTAAACCATTTCAGACCTATCCATTAATCTTAGAATGACTCAAAATCCTCGACCATGATCTGCAAGACTACAAAGGATCTGGCATCCCTCTCTGATTGCAATCCACCGCTAATTTCTCCCTTGTTTCGGACACACCAGCGAGACAGGGTTTCTCTCCATTTCTTGAGCACACCATGGTTTCTACTGTCTCTAGGTTTTCCCATCTGCTCTTAGCTCTGTCGAATTTCCCCCTCCTTCTGTCCCTTACACTTCAAATCCACAGAAAAGCCTTTCCTGATGCCTTTATTTCAGGACTGCCAAATTGGCAAATATATAAATAACAATAGCAGCAACATCCATGATAATACTACTTAATGAAATGGATACGAGAGGCCCAATGCTTGAAATTCATGCAAGAGTAGGCCTTCCTTCCCTGAGCTACCAGAACCAGTTTCCCTCCGGCTGCCTGCAGGCACCCAGGACCCGGGTTTTGCTCCGGCCCAGGCTTCTTCGGGAAGGATATCTGGGATGATGTTTGGAAGGATGCCTGGTCTAATTAGCATGTCACCCTTTTATTATTATAGATTCCTTTTTTATAGACTCTGTTTTAGACATTTTGACGTATTTATCAATTTATCTTTCAAATACCCTAAAGAAATAGACACCATTATTGTCCCATTCTACAAACAAGGAAAACTTAAAGTCAATGAGCAACTCACCCAGGTCTCTTTGCCAAGAAGTGAGGCGCTGAGCTTCACCAAGGCAGCCTGACTCTAGGTCCCACACTCTTAAACAGTGGCACATCATGATGCTTTCTCAACCTAAGGCAGACAATGCATAAATTTCAGGACACCAAGAGGTAAAGATTCATTAGTTTTCATAGGCCCTTTACCTTTGTTAAGTACAATGTCAAATCTGATACTATTGCACTGCTTACAGCCTTCTGTCTGAAATTGGGAATTTTCAATTACCCAGTTTCATATGTTCCCTCAATGGGTGGGATGCACTGATTCTTAGGGAGGGTCACAGGAAGGTGCCTGGATCCTGGGAATGTTTCTTTGGAGCTCCTACAATGCCCATGATCAAGATCTCTATGCAAGGAGTCATTCAACGGGCAGTGCACTGGCCTTTTTCCTTAAGGTTGCGCAGCAAGTGCCTATCAGAATCTTGGGCCTCCTCACAGAGTTCTGACCCTCAGAAAACCTTCCATTGGAGTCTCAATTTGATGCTTTTTAATGAACCAGTTCCAAAACTCCCATTTGGCCTTTTTCCTATGCTTGCCTCCTGTGCTTTTTAGTATGATAAGTTCCAATACCTACCTTCACCTTTATGAAGATAAAATGAACCTGACATTGCTGGTCCATTATCATCTGAAAATACAGGTCAAATAGAAAGAGAAGTCCTCGGAAATTAAATTGACTTCAAAAAACAATGACCTTTCCCGGTACTATCAACATTTAATATTGCTTTTACAAAAGGATTTCACTTGCTTCTCTATTATTTTGGTATCCCACAATTTTTTTTGAAAATAATAGTCAGACATTCCATACACTGGGTGGCCACAGGGGAAATTTAGCCAGCATTCAGACTTTCATGCATGAGCACTGAAGGAGACATGAGAGGATTCAGCAGAGTGAAGGCCAGTCCTTTACAAATGTAGGGGCATAAATCAAGATTAGGTAAAGTCTGTTTCCACTGGTCCCGGGAATAGTCCTGGCATGCCCTATACCATTCAGATGGCTGAATGTTGAAAGGAATAGAGTCCTAAATTATTACCGATGAAATGAGTATAAAAAGGAACTGTCTAGTGGGATCCATCTATATTTTTGTTGTCTCTCCATGTTCTGCATGACCTGCATGACAAATCCAACGCAAGGCATGGAAGTCAAATCTAATGAGGAAACAGCTTCTTCTGATTCCTGCACAACATTATTTCCCCTGATTCCACTGATAGACAGCTGATTTCCACATAGAACTTTCTCAAGATGCTCTTTTTAGAATAATGGATCATACGCCATGCTTTTAGCATGATAGTTTTGCAGAAACCAATGTGCCAGTTATTTTTTTCTGAACCATATTCTAGTTTTAAACGTGATGATTGGACCCCTTAATCAATAGAGTCTTTAATTGCAGCAGAGAGAATGTTCTCCTACCGATAAGGGTAGTTCATGGTCTCCCATTGCAGTATGTCCTTTGTAGCCATAATGAATTCTCTTTTGGCAGCATTGTGCCACGTTTCAAGGCATATGGTGAAGATATTTATTTGATGAATGACTTGGCAGCACAGTACTTGTACATTATATTCAGTCTAATGTTTTAGAAAGCCTCTTTATCTTAAGTAGGGCCAGCAGAGTCTGCCAACATGTGATACTTAAATACTTTGGGTCTAGTTTAGTAGTGCGAGGGAACAATGGAATAAAATTAGCCTCAGCTTTTAAGCGCGGGTGTTAATTTTTGGAATTGTTATTATCTTAAATGCTGGCTTTTACTGAACAGCTTCTTTTCTGTATTTGGAAACATTTAAAATATCTTGTGATCACATAGACTGCTACACATGGTAGGAGGAAAGTGAGAGCACAGCCTACATGATATTGTATATGAAATGACTAACTAGGCATATCACACATACCTTAAGGCACAAGGAGACATTGAACTGATGCAGCCACGAGTGTAAGTTTAACAGTTTAACCTGAAAGTATCATGGACACAATACTTCTATGACGGATGGGAAAGTGAAAGGGTAATGATTGATTTTTACATGAAAACCTCAATTAGGAAGTTACTCATTTCCTTCCAAAGGTACATAAGCACCCCTCTTTTTGTTGTCAGGCAGCAGAGAACAAAGGAACTGAATACATAGGCAACTAGTCAGGGAGTTTATTTTAAAGAACAGAAATAAAGCTTCAAGAAGAAAAAAAAAAGACAAAATAGCAGACATATTGTGGGAAGTGGTTCTCCTTATTCATATAATTGATAAATAGCTTACTTAAGGGAAACACTGAGCATATGTAAGTAAAAACCATATTGTAATAATGACTCGACTCTAAATTATAACAAATTGGCACAGGTCAGTTTTATCTAAGACTAAAAAGAGTCAGAGAAACATGGAAATTTTAAGAATAATCTAAAGTATCAATAACCACAGAAATAAATGGTATGATTTTTGAATATTTACTATTTTCCAGACACCTTTCAAAAGACTTCATGTAAAGACCATGATTTAATCTTCACAATAAACCTATGGAGGAAATGCTTACTTAAATATCCATTTTATAAGAAAAGAAATTGAGCCTGGCTGGCATGGCTCAGTGGTTTAGTGTCAGCCTATGAACCAGGAGGTCACGGTTCTGATTCCCGATCAGGGCACCTGCTCAGGTTGTGGGCTTGATTCCCAATAGGGAGTGTGAAGGAGGCAGCCAATCAATGATTCTCTCTCATCATTGATGCTTCTATCTCTCCATTCTTCCTCTCTGAAATAAATAAAAATACATTTAAATTTTAAAAAAAAATAAATTGATGCTCGGTGTGGTCAAAGAATTTGTCAAGCATAAGTGGTAAAACAAGACCGTGACCCAGTCAGAATGATGCCTCTTATGCTCTTAACACACCTTATGAAGAAATAATGTGCAGACAAAGCAGATCTCCCCTCCCCCCACCAATGGATTCACTAGTTTTTTAATAAAAATGAGTTAAGCCAATTAACTCATATAAGTAAATAAGGATTCCAACTTACATAAGAGTCTCAGTAAATAACATTTGTACTTTTTTTTAATATTTTATTGATTTTTTACAGAGAGGAAGGGAGAGAGATAGAGAGCTAGAAATGTCGATGAGAGAGAAACATCGACCAGCTGCCTCTTGCACACCCCCTACGGGGGATGTGCCCGCAACCAAGGTACATGCCCTTGACTGGAATCAAACCCGGGACCTTTCAGTCCGCAGATCGACGCTCTACCACTGAGCCAAACGGGTTTCGGCAACATTTGTACTTTTTGTATAACCTTATGCTCAACTTTCTAGAAAAATCTGTGTGCTTCTAATTACAAAGTAAGAATTTAGTCATTGTCGAAAATTGTTCCATAATTTTCTTGAAGTTTCAAATTAAAGTCTTAATTCCAGATCCCATGTGGAAAAGAGCATACTGTATAGAATATTTTATAAGACATAATTCATGTTACAGAAATACCAACCACAGGTACAACTGATGTCATTTTTATTGGCTGCAAAGTTCATGAGCTTTATAAGACAATTTTTACTAACAACTTCTCTATCTCCTTTTGAGGTATGTGTGCTTTCTTTGTATATAAAAAAAATTTTCCCCACCTATATTTTTCCACAAAAAAAAACTTATTTGCACACACATGCATAAATGCATACATTCATACTTACATACTTTACATATATGTAAACAAGTACTCACACCACAGATTTTTTAATTTCAAGGCTACTGTGGTTGAGCTAATTGATAGCTTAGCAGTTATATTCATGCAGTGTCAGCAACTGCCCAGGCTATGGTGATATAAGGGTGCTAATGACATTATATTCACTGAGCTGCCATAATAAGTTTCCAGAGAAAGATAACTTAATTGGAAGCCTATTATCAGAATACGTATATGGGTGCTCTGGCATTTGGAATGTGCTCATTGAAGCCGGGGTAATTGAGGCATCAGGTGATTTGAATAATGGTGATAAGAATCATCTGTGTGCAAAGTGCAGTGAGTAAGAACATGTGTAGGAAAGATCCTTTTTATGAGTCATTTAACTGTTGAGACCCCTGAATAACCTTGCTATTCTTTTACCCTTCTCACTTCTACATCTACTATTAATGCAAGTTGGAAATACTTTAGGCAAATATTTCAGAGATCAAATTTTTTAACAATAGCTAGGTCTTAGAGTAAATATATATATATATATATATATATATATATATATATATATATATATTTAAAGATAAACTTTACCTAAAATTCTTATTCTCATAACTGTACATTTAAAATCATCCAATAATCTTGTTTTACAGTTAAGAAAATCAGAAATGATTTTTGATATTTTAAAAAATTTAACATGATGATAGTTTCTGATGGAACTCATACAGAGTTCTAGATTTGTTACTGTTGAGAGGGAAATGTCCATATCATATCTGTGTAAACACAAAGAAAATTCATGATGAATAGGTTTAACTTCCTACTTATTAATAAAGTGAATCCTGTTAATAAATATTAAAGAACACATCCACTTATTCTGGATTAGACTGCATAAATTCTAAGTTTTATTCTAACTCCCATTATATCTGGGTTACTTAATATTGGTTGTGGTGGAGAAATATTATAATACACAAAGAAAGCACAAATCCCTAGGATTTGTTGTATAAACTATTAGTAAAAATTATTATTCTAAATAGAAAAGGCCAGAGAGAGATAAAAAGCTTACCTGATTTTTTTTATTCTCAAATTGGTGCTCACAGATACTTGTTAT
Organism: Pipistrellus hanaki; assembly: GCF_964339955.1. Taxonomy (NCBI): domain Eukaryota; kingdom Metazoa; phylum Chordata; class Mammalia; order Chiroptera; family Vespertilionidae; genus Pipistrellus; species Pipistrellus hanaki. Next base: position 172,272,818 of record NC_140503.1, on the reverse strand, counting down.
ATTACTGAATGTACATTCAGGGATCAGAGTTTGGTAATCTGAACAGGGTCATAGTAATTTCCTTTGGGATTATTTTCCAAATAGGGTGGAATTTTAAACACTATGTCAAGTCGCTAACAACCTGTAAAATACATTATTCCAAATACTGATTGGTAAATTTTACTAAATGAGAGTCAGTTTGATCATGCCTGAATTATCACTGAGTGCTTGTACAAAGAACCATTTTCCAAAATTGAGGGAAATGGTAGAAATTGGCCCTTTTATGAAGGTGATGTTAATGAGGCCATGGAAATAACCATTTCCATGAGTTAAATAGACAATGGGGAAGCATCAGAGCCAATTCCATGGCAGGTCACTAGATCCTGGGGACCCCTTCCCTTCCCAGCTCACAGAAACTAGGTCACAGCCCTGCCTATATGACCTTTCTATATCATTTCTCTTAAAAAAAAGTGTGAGTAAGCCTTAATTCTTTAACAAAATAGGCTTGGTGAAAAAGTATCATTATTAGCATTATCTACTCACAAGAAAGACTTACACTTGAAGATAACCTTTCTTTTCCTTTAATCCAAGTCTCTAGTTTTCTTGTGTCAGGGTTTATCATAACCACTTTATATTTAACAACAACAAAAAAAAAAACTTTCTTGTGGATAGAATCTAATTACATTGTGGGTAAGCTCTGAAGAACAGATGTTTAGAAAGGTAAAACAAGAGGTCATGTCTGCTGAACACAACCCTATGCAATGAAACTCCTAATGCATCCTAATAACTGACATCAGAATAGCCGCCCTAATAGGTTAATTAGTGCTGCCAATAAAGAAAGAAAACAAAATTGTTACCTAACATGACTTCTTTCAACTAATATTTTCTAGAATAGCTCTGATAAAAGGAGGTTGGAAGCTACAAGGCAGTCATTGATTTCATGAAAAGACCTTCCTTGTCAATCAGTCTCATACATCACTGAGGAAGGGAATCATTAAAAACCTATAATGCTTTTTTTAAATTTTAACGAAGAGGTGCAGTTGCTAGGATTTATCAGTCTCACAGATAGCATGGAGTCCTTTGTAATTTTTCTCAATGTTCACATTTCTTTTTAATCATCTTCCCTGAAAAATAAACTCACTTTCCTGATTCCCTTGTGTCACTCGATACTACTATCATCCTTCTCGTCACCAAGAAAGAAAAATCTAGGTATAATATCCAGATCCTTTCATTCATCAAATCCTATCATTGTTTCTCTTGGGATTTTTCTCAGGTCTGGGCTCTTCCTTTGAATTTCTGTTGCAATTAACAACAGTAGAGGTAGATCCGGGAATTCCTGGAACCTCAAGACTTGACACACATTGATGAACATGATAAAAAATCTAAGGGCATGAGCAGAGGGGGCAGAGGGACAATGGAGGAATAAGGACACATATGTAATACCTTAATCAATGTTTTAAAAAGGTTAAAAATATAAGGAAATCTGTTGTGTTTTGCAGCTCAACATCCGTTTATCTTTCTTTTTCTTTTTTTTATTGATTTTTAGAGAGAAGAAGGGAGAGGAATAGAAATATCGATGAGAGAGAAACATTAATCAGCTGCCTCCTACACACACCCTCTCCTCCCCCCCCCCCCCCCCCCCGAAGGATCCAGCCTGCAACCCAGGCATATGTCCTGACCAGGAATCAAACCAAGGACCTCTTGGTTCACAGGTCAATGCTTAACTACTGAACACTGGCCAGGCTTTCTTTTAGTATTTATCTCTTACACAGTGAATATATTCTTGGCACAGAGTGTTTACTAGATTTTATCTTCTTAAAAAAGTTTGGGAAAGCTTTCCCTGAGAAATTTAATCTGAAGCTGAGCTATGAAATAGGAATAGGAAAAACCTAAGCAATATAGAGAAGGAAGGGTGACCCAGGCTGATGGAGTATCACATACAAAGGCTCTGTGGTGGTGAATACACGGGAAGGAAGGAAGGCAGGCTCATGCCTCTCCAGCAGGGGGAAATGGGGAACTTGAATGAGCTTGGAATGGAAGAGAGGAAGAGAATCATTCAGTCCTGAAGGACATATTAAAGAATAATTTATCCAAAAATCACGGGATATTTCATGAAACCTCAAATGCGACACAATGAAAAAAGGAACAGTCTTTACCTTGGACCCCAATTTCTCCTCCTTGATTGCCTACTTCTTGTTGGTGCCATCCACCCAGTGTCTAAAACAGAGGGGCTTCCCTCTTCCGCTACTCAATTGGTCTTTGTGGTGAGTCTATTCTGCCTCCTACATATGCCCCAAACATACGCCATTTCTATCACTGCTGATTAACTTAGACCTCATCATTTTTTCTTGATTTACCTCATTTGATTTTCCCTGTTCCCTAACTCAGCCTCACTCCAATGTATGCTCCTCACTGCTTTCCAGGGTAACTTTTAACATTATCAATATATTAATCCCCTGCTCAGAATCCTTCGTAGTAATACTAACTTTCAGTTTGTATTTTTATAATACAAGTCATTACCTAAATTTTTATTCCCAATCTTACAACCTCACTACATGCTTTCTTGATTTCAATATGAGCTTCTTACAACATAAATGAGACAAGTGTTCATGACTACAGGCTCTTGAGCATGATGTTCTCTTAACTTGGGCTCCCCTCTCCAGCCTTATCAACATAATGCCTTGACTTCTAGCTGACTTTACAGTAGTTTCAACTAAAGAAAAACCCTAATATACAAATCCCTTCTCTGGCTGCATCAACTGTTAACAGAGTACTTATAAAAGGTTTAGTAATGGTTAGTTTTAAGGTTGTTGCCTCCACAGATTACAGTCCAGTTGAGTACACAGGATATCGTATCCATCAGCATTGCTTCGGTACTTAGAACAATGCTTTAATCATCAACAATTCTTTGTCAAACTAGATTTTACATGACAATTAAATTTTATAATATTGTGCAGGAAACTGTTTTAAACCTATTAAAGTTGAAACTATGACTCAGAGAGGGTAAGTATCTTGTTCAAGCAACAGCTCTTCAACTAAGAGGCTCTCTGACCCATGAAATGGAAAGCCAATGTTTATATTATAGATAGCTCTTTAATGTTGGACATATAATTTAGTCTCACTTTTTATTGTCTACTCGTGGGCCATATTCACATTACATGTAATTCAGTCAAGAGATTCTACTTGAAGGCTTCATTGTGAAGTGTATGTATATACAATATATGGTTTTGCAATTATAATGTCCTAAGAGTAATAACAATATCAACAGTAATCTGAGAAATCTCCACTATTTCAGGCCAATAGCATCTCTAACATATAAACATAGTGCTCCTAACATCATTAAGCGATTTTTGTGAATTTTAAACTCTAAGCCGTGATTAATGATGAAAGGGGGAAATATAACTTAGAGTGTTTCAGAGAAGGAGTTTTCAATTTTCATCAGGGAAGGTCTCACTGTAAGAGTGACATTTGATCAAACACCTAAAGTGAAGCTGACTTAGAAGCCTGAAAAAGAGAAACCAGACCAGCAGGGATTGTCAAGGCAACCGAAACAGAGACCCACACAGGATCAAGTGGGAAAAGCATGTGAGGAAGGAAGGAGGGACATTGGCAAATGCTACAAGGTGGCCATATAAGATCAAGACTGGGAAACAAAGACAAAAACAGGAAAAACAAACAAACAAACAAACAAGAGTGTTTAAGAAGAGAATTCAGCATATGTAAATAACTTTCCGGTAAACAGGCACTTGCATCCCTCCACATTGAATCCATCAAGAAATCATGTGTCTGTTCTCTCGTGAAAATATATCCACATCTTACCACTATTCATCCCTTCCAATACTATCCCTAATCTAAGCCACCAGTCTCTCATCTAGTCAGTTCATACAGCCTCCTAATTGGCCATTCTGCTTACACCCTAGTCTTTTTGCTACACAAATGGCAAGAATATTTTAGTTACGATATCACTTTTCAAATAAAAACCCACCGATATCTTCCCTTTCAAGGTCTTTGCAATGGCCACAGACCATATATGACCCGTCCCCTACTACTACCTTGATGACCTAAATTCTAAAAATGCCTACTTCCCTCACTCATACTTCCCATACTGGCCTCAATATATTCCTCAAATTAATGAATTAGGGTTTTGCCCAGGACGTTTGAGTAATGCTGTTTCTGCTGCAGAAAATACTCTTCTCTTCAGATACTTCTATAATTTCTTCCTTCCTATCTTTCAGATCTTTATACCGACAGTATCCTTTTGGTGAGGTCTTCACTGAGAAATTAATACAAACTTGCTAACTTTTCTCCCTGATCTCTCTATATCCATTTTATGCTTTTCTTTTCTTTTCTTTTCTTTTAATATATTTTTATTGATTTCAGAAAGAAAGGGAGAGGTAGAGAGTGATATAGAAACATCATTGATGAGATAGAATCATTGATTGGCTGCCTCCTGCATGCCCACAATGGGGATCAAGCCTGCAAATGGGGCAAGTGCCTGGACCAGGTTTTGAACCATGACACTCTGGTTCATAGGCCAGGCTCGTGCTTTTCTTTTTCCCATAGCACTAATGAAGAGGGAATGTGCTAACTGACTGTCACACCCTCACAAAGATGGTGACACCCACAGCCAATAAGGAGGGAATATGCTAATTGATTGTCACGCCCTCAAACATGGAGGTTCTCACAGCCACAAGATGGCAGTGCCCGGTCCCCTCAGTCCTGCCAGGGGGACTCAGACACACTGAGTTGCCAGGCCCACCCCCAAGTGGTTCCAGCCACTCTCTGTGCCTGCCCACAGAGTCTCCCAGTCCCCTCAGCCCCGGAGCTGCTTAGGGCCCACCTAAGGAGCAGACAAGCCTCGGATGTCGGCTGCCCAGTCACCCAGGGCTGAACCAAGGCACAGGCAAGCCTCAGATGGCAGCTGTCCAGCCACCCAGGGCCACCCAAGGCTCAGGTAACCAAGGCAGGCCAAGGCTTGCACTGCTGGCAGTGGCAGCAACAGAGGTGTGATTGGGGGGCGGGGGGGGGGTCATCTTCCGCCCCTTAGAGCTCCCAGACTGTGAGAGGGGGCAGGCTGGGCTGAGGGACCCCCCTCCAGTGCATGAATTTTCATGCATCAGCATCTAGTTGTCATATAAAATTCTATCTATTTTATATACTTCCTAGTTTATCATATGTCTCTATCCAATATAACATTAGCTTCATCAGAGCAAGGATTGGTATTCACTGTATCTCTAGTACCTAGGATATGCTAGTCACATAACAAGTATTGAATTAGTATTTGTCAAATAAATGAAAGAGTAGGTGTCAAGAGAAAGAGATTAGTTGGAAGATGCAAAGGTTCATGGAAGGTCTTATAAATATGGGCGATAACAGAACATGTTTATAGATACTGACAAAACTAAGAGATAAGAGAAAATAAAATATTGAATATACTGGTATATAAGAAAATAAAATATTATTGAAAGACCAAAGTCCTGAAGCCACAGGAAAGCATTAGTTTTCATAAAATATAGAATTACAAGTGGATAGATCTATATTTATTGAGATTCTGTGTTCACTACTCTTAATATTAATTCTCAGAAATAAACTTAAATGCAAAAATGGAAGTTAAAACAACTTATGGCATGTCAAAAACAAGTTATTTGCCATTGTATTTTCATAAAAATAAATGTTGTCATACAAATTGATGTTATTATTCATTGTTCTTAAGAATTACACTAATCAGCTGAAACCGGTTTGGCTCAGTGGTAGAGCATCGGTCTGCGGACTGAAAGGTCCCAGGTTTGATTCTGGTCAGGGGCATATACGTTGGTATAGGCACATCCCCAGTAGGGGTGTGCAAGAGGCAGCTGGTCGATGTTTCTCTCTCATCGACGTTTCTAGCTCTCTATCTCTCTCCCTTCCTCTCTGTAAAAAATCAATAAAATATATTTTTAAAAAAAGAATTACACTAATCATTAGTTGGTGTCACTATAACTGGTTTAAATGTGCTATACAGTTTCCGTCAAAATACTATTTCCATTCTTTTTTTCTTTATTGTTAAAAGTATTATGTATATCTCCTTTGTACCCCCAATGACCTCTTCTAACCCTCCCCAGGCCTTCTCCATCCTATTATCTGTGTCCATTGGTTATGCACATATGCATACAAGTCCTTTAGTTGATCTCTTCCCGCCCACCCACCCTCCCCTGTCTTCCCTCTGAGATTAGACAGTCTGCTCCATACTTATATGTCTATTTTGTTCAACAGTTTATTTTGTTCATTAGATTCTACATATGAGTGAGATCATGTGATACTTATCTTTCTCTGACTGGCTTATTTCATTCATGCTTTCTTAAGGAAGAATACAGAGCACCATCAAAACATGTCCAAGTCAGTAAGCCATTAAGAAAGCCCAACTGTTGGAAATAATCAACACATTTTTAAAGATATTTGTAAGGTTAATTTGCTAGATTAAAGGAGACCCATTATTATTATTCCATCTGGATTCAGCATTGCACAAATTAAGATAAAAGCTAAATTGGATTTTCTTTTTTACTACCTGAGAAATAAAATCAAAGAACTCAAACATCACATCAAACAAAGTATCCTCACACCAATTTCTGACATGCCAATTTCTGACAGTGTGTAAACAAGGGACTTGTGGAGGGTTCACACACTTGGCAGCAGATTTGGCTCTTCTACTTCCTGGTCTATTTCCATTTCCCAAGAGTTCCTCCAAGAATTGTACATTCCTTCTCTGCAAGTATATTCTATCTTCTCTAATTTCCCTTCCACTATTCTATATCAAGCTCTTGTCACCTCTCTCAGGCACCATTACAGGGGTCTCCTTACCAACCGTCTCACTTTGTAATACTTACGACCAAGTGGCTGCATGCATATGATTAAGTGATCGCCCCATCGATCTCACATAGTTACATATCTTCTATGTAAGTTTTGTGTGTGTGTGTTTTTTTAATATATTTTATTGATTTTTTACAGAGAGGAAGAGAGAGGGACAGAGAGTTAAAAACATCGATGAGAAACATAGATCAGCTGCCTCTTGCACATCCCCTACTAGGGATGCGCCCGCAACTAGGGTACATGCCCTTGACCAGAACCGAAGCTGGGACCTTTCAGTCTGCAGGCCAACGCTCTATCTACTGAGCCAAACCGGTTTCGGCTCTTCTATGGAAGTTTTAATGACAAGAGTGCTCCAAGCTAGTCAAACTCCAAGTGTCTTACAGAATCACAAATTAACCTTAAATTGTCTGTAGATGGAATTTCCTATAGAGAAACCTTTAGATTAGTTAAAATATACTCTAAGCTCAGCCAGAATTGGCATCAACCCATGAACCAGGAATTCATGGTTCAACTCCTGGTCAGAGTATGCGTCTGGGTTGTGGGCTTGATCCCCAGTAGAGGGTATCCAGCAGGCAGCCAATCAATTATTCCCTCTCACTGTTTATGTCTCTCTTTCTCTCTTTCTTTCTCTCTCTCCTTTTCCTCTCCCTCTCTCTCCCTCTCCTCTCCCTTCCTCTCTCTGAAATCAATAAAAACAGTGTGTAAACACTTTTAATAACACAGATAATAAAACTTTTTTTTTCACATAACACCTCTCTTTGATTAGCACCTCTTCTCTGTAGTTCTCTTGAGTTGTCTCCTTTTGCATGCTGGCTTCATTCCCCAGACTGAATGGACAGTGGTGGCAGCAAGTTCAGGTATCACTTCCAGACATCGCAATATCCAGAAGTGAAAAAGGGGTTGTGTCTGCTACCATCTCCTACTTAGGAATGTGAGAACTTTCCAGAAGATCTCTGTAGTGTGTTGAATTGTGTCTACCAAAAAGATATCTGCGATTGGGGGCTTATTTGTAAATTAAGATCTTTGCAGATGTCATTTAGTTAGGATGATGTCATGTTCAATCCATGAAAAACAAAACATCAATTTAAAAAAAAAAAAAAAAAAAAAGCCCTTTACTGTCTTTAATTAAAAACAGTATTCTTGGTCAAGGTGAGCCCCAAAACTAATGGCAGGTGTCCTGGTGTCCTTGTAAGAATATCATGTGGCAGAAACCGGTTTGGCTCAATGGATAAAGCGTCGGCTTGGGGACTGAAGGGACCCGGGTTCGATTCCGGTCAAGGGCATGTACCTTGGTTGCGGGCGTATCCCCAGTGGGGGTGTGCAAGAGGCAGCTGATGGATGACTCTCTCTCGTCGATGTTTCTAGCTCTCTATCTCTCTCCCTTCCTCTCTGTATAAAATCAATAAAATATATTTATTAAAAAAAAAAAAGAATATCATGTGAACACACAGAAAAACAAAGGAGAAACACAGGAGAGAAGGTGCTGTAGAAACGGAGGCAAGGACTGGGGCGATCCAGCTTCGAAATAAGGAATGACAAGGATTGTGGGCACCTGCCGGAAGTTAGGAGAGAAACATGCATGGGTTCTCCCTCAGGCCTCCAGAGGGAGCCAACTCTGCGGACACCTTGGTTTCATATTTCTGACCTCCAGAACTGTGAGTGAATAAATTCCTGTTGTATTAAGCTACTCTGTTTGTGGTTACTTATTACAGAAGCCTTAGCAAACTAATACAATGCTGAAACCCATCTTCCTGAAGGTCATATTTGCCAGGATTAGTCTGAAGTTCATTCCTACACAGGTTACTGGCAAGGAGGATGGATGATGATTATTGATTTGGACTAGTTGGTGGTGGTGGTCAGATTCAATCCTAAGAACCATCACAGTCAGCTTTCACTTCTCCCTCTTCCTTACCACCCTCTCAATCAATCACCAAGTTTTATAGATTGCGCTTGGTAAATATGCCTTTTGTCTGCATGCCTTCATTTTATATTTTATCATTTGACTCTGCATAGCATTTACCTGGTGCAAAAATAATATTACAGCCCTAGCTGGTTTGGCTCAATGGATAGAGTGTTGGCCTGTGGACCAAAGGGTCCCAGGTTCAATTCTGGTCAAGGGCGCATACCTTGGTTGTAGGCTCCTTCCAGGCCCAGACCCTGGTTAGAGCTCATGCAGGAGGCAACTGATTGAGGTGTTTCTCTCACATCAATATTTCTCTCTGTCTTTCCCTCTCTTTTCCACTCTCCATAAATAAATAAATAAATAAATAAATAAATAAATAAATAAATAAAAACAAATGGAAAAATATCCTCAGGTGAGGATTAAATAATAATTAATAATAACAGTATTACAAAAGAAAAAAAATCACACTCAGAAATCTTCTTCCCACCCATGTCCCCCTCACTATTCTCCAACCACCACCCACACTCAGACAGCTTTCAGAAATTTGTTTCAGATATTAGTTTCAGGTCTATCTTTCCAGTTTTTCTTTGTGCAAATATAAAACGATGAATGTCCCTTAAACAAATGGTAGCACTTTAGTTTGGTTTGTTTGATTTTTAATCTATATTATATCCTAGAGATTTTTTCTCTAAATATTTTTAACATCCTTCTGCATTTTTCATCTACTTCACCATTCTCCCACATTAAGCCACAGTATTTATCTTTAGGGGAGTGCAACTATTTCCAAATAGTAATATTGTGCTCAGGGTTAGCCCAAACCAAACAGCGGTAATAGTGACCTTTCTAAACTTTCATCTGTCCTTGTCACTTTACTTGAGAGGCCCCGTAAATAAAAATTACACCATTTGTATATCCCAGGACAAAATTAAAATGCAGGGCCACTGGTTCAAGAAATACTGAGAATTTCAAGATGTTAATAACAGAGAATTGAGACAAGCATGGGCTATTATTATTATTATTATTATTATTATTATTATTGATTTGAGAGATGAAGGGAGAGGGAGAGAGAGATAGAATCGTTGATTGACTGCCTCCTACACACTCCACACTGGGGATCAAGTTCACAACCCAAGCAGGTACCCTGATCTCCTGGTTCATAGGTCAACACTCTACCACTGAGCCATGCTGTCTGGGTAGGCATGAGCTTTTTCTAAGCAAAGAGCCCTGTAAGCAAAAAGCACAAGTTTCACACCCAGGAAGCCATCCCCGAGTCTACATATTATTTGTAAACTATTAATCTGACCCTAAATATTCTTCCTAACCCTGTACTCAAGTGCCCATGACATTCTATGCCACAGCCATACTAGCCTATTTCTTATGTTCTAGAAGCTAATGGTCAATTGGATTTTATTGAATATTATAGTCAGTTTCTTAAGTCCTAGATTTTTCTCTCACCTAACACCTCAGGTTCTATTCTCTCTTCTTCTTTCCTGCTTCTTCACCTAATTGTGTGTATCCTTCATGTCTTGGCTAACATTTTACTTCCTCTGGGAGACCTTCTGTGAATCCTTATACTAAGTAAGAGTTCTCCTACAGTATGCTCACAAAGCCCTCTGTAATCCAACTCATAAACCACACTTAAAAATAATTAACTTATGCCTGATTCTCCTGATGTTAGTGGTTTTAGTATTTATTGAGCGTTTACTATGTGGCAGGGACTAGCGTGAAGTGAGTGAGGCACTTGCCTCGGGCACTAAAATATTTTTTTAATACTTTAAAATTTATTTTTATTGTTGAGAGTAGAACAGATGTCCCCTAGCCTTGGGCATAAAACTTAAGAGGGTACCAAAGGACTATGTAAGTAAGATTGATAAAATTTTAATGTGACATTTCAAAAATATTACAATTAATACACAAAATCCATGATGAACAAAATATTAACATCTTAATTAAAGACAAGCTCTTTACTGTCTCTGACTAAAGGCAGTGGTACTGATTTTTCTTTCTGCCTCAGGCTACAATATGACTGTACTGGTGCCAGCATTGTGCTAAGCCCTCTACATACTTCAACTAAATTAATTCTCAAAACAGTTTGGTTATAAAGAGATCATCATTACCTTCCTTGTACAAATGAGCTATCCTTAGGCATAAAGAGGTTAAGCAACTGGGTCAGTGCCAGGGCGAAGGAGCAGTGCTGAGATTCACACTCTAGCCAGTCTGCCTCCAAGGCCCCTGCTTTTAATCACTGCTAAATCACCTCCCAGCAAGTGGATAATTAAAAAACTTAGCCATATACTTCCCATTTTAAATACATGTTTAGACACAGCATACATTAATGGACCCCAACACGCTTTTTGGGAGGAGGGGAAAAATAACATGAGAGAACATTTATAGAAATACAAACAAAAACATGTGGTTTCTTAAGATACCATGTATCAAAGGCTAGAGAATGTAGTCATTACTGAATGTCAAATACCAACACCTTCATTCTTACAGAAATTTATTTTTTTAAATGTTAACAATCTTCATGTAACAAATAGTCATTTCATCTGGCCCTAAGGACCTGTCCATATTAGAAAAGTAAAGGCATGTCTATATTAGAAAAATATAGGGTGGTGCAAAAGTGAGTTTTCAGTTGTTCATGTGGGAAATAATACAATAAAATAAAAACTGTTTCTTGCACACACAACTGTAAACCTGCTTTTCCCACACCGTGTATATCCATTCCAGTTAACACACTAGTCAAATCAACTCTGTACACTAATTTGCATTCAGAGGCTGAAAACATGTTAAATCCTGTTGTGTGCTTTTTTTCTTCTATTTTATCTGATGATCATCCTATTATAATCAGTTGTATGATTTAGTGAAAAGAAATGATACAAATGAGATTTCGCTACAGTGAGGATAAACAACATTACTAATTTTTTCAGCTTTTCCATCTCACTCCTTATGCATATTGGTTGTCAAGTAATTCTATTCTTCATTTTTGATGTTTTCTTAATGTTTCAAAATAAATAGAATAACAACAATTTTATTAATGATATACCCACTCCAAAGTGTTTAAAAAATGGCTCTTTGGGAGATTGTTACAATCTTTTCAAAGATCATTATGCAATAAAGAGAGAGCAAATGTTTCCATTTGCATTTTACACTTGACAAAATAGACATACCGATAAGCTCAGTGACTTACCCCAGATGACTCAGAAATCAACATTATATTTGGATAGTACTGTTGAATTTTCCTATTGTAATCTGATTCTGAAACTTAGGTAGGTGAAGAAGAGAAAAGGGTTTCTGATTAAGAGAAAACAGAATACGTGATAAACTAGGGGTGAGAGGAGATGGAGTAAACCTGGGACATTTAAAGTAATGTAAACTCTATAAACAAAACTATTTGCATAGTAATGTATCATGCAATGGGTTCGTAACACTATATGTTTACAATAACACATTTAAACGGGAAATATACATAGGAATAAACTGAAAATCAATGTCTACCATTCTTTTCTTTTTAATCATTCCATAAAAATGAAGAAAGACTTGCCCGGCTGAGTGGCTCAGTTGGTTGGAGCATCATCCCATATGCCAAAGATTTCAAGTTTGATTCCTAGTCAGGGCACATACCTAAGTTGCATGTTCAATCCCCAGTCAGGGCACATACAGGAGGCAACTAATGGATGTTTCTCTCTCTTTCACATGCATGTTTCTCTCTCTCTCTCTCTCTCTCTCTCTCTCTATATATATATATATATATATATATATATATATATAAAATATTTTTTTAATTGCGCCTCTCTATATATAAAATATCTTTTATATATATATAATATATATATTTCCTCTAAAATCAATAAAATCATATCCTCATGTAATTATTTTTTAAAAATGAAGAAAGACTTAATTGTAGTATATCTAAGTAACTGATGGAATCTCTAGATACTAAAACTTAATTTACAAAATTTGCTTTTAATAATTTAGGTATTAATATGAAAAAAATGAGTGACATTTTTAAAATTTAATAGAAATGCACTTATTAAAACTTAGCTAAGATATTTAGATACTTTTTATAAGTTAGGTGAAATGTAAGTTACTAAGTTTACTCTAATTTATGTTACTTTTTTGACATCAGAATGCTTACCAATCAATATAGTAGCCCATGGGGCGTAATTCTGAGGGAAACAGGTGGAAAACTAAAATCTCTCGATGTTTCTTAGTTCAAAACTCTCCGGGAAACAGAAATTGAAGCAAGGATTAAGTACTGGTCTTTAATTGTGGAGAAGAGGGAAATTCAGGGCAGAGAAAGTGATGGAAACTGAAGTTAGGCCAAAGGTGGCAAGCATTGCAGGGTGCAGTATTGCTGGGTCAGCCACTGCTTCCCCAGGGGCCGCACAGGCACATCCAGGCCGTCGGCAGATACAGGTGCAGAATATCTCAAGACAATTGTAAAATATTTTTTTTAATTGCGCCTCAGAACAGCACAGTAGAAGGACAAAATAAGGAATCAATTTTCACACATCCTACCCAACTCCTGTTTTCCACTAGAACTCAATTCCTTGCCTTTCTGGAATCTTGTCCTTTAGCAACCTCTCTTGAGAAGTATTCTCCCAGGCCCCACAGTATGGCCAGCAGGTCCTAGGCAGTAAACCATGCGAGTACACATAGGTCAACCATGACAGTGGCTGAAGGAGAGCCAGACATCTCTTAAGCCATCTTTACTCTTTTTCATGCTGTTTTTCTTCTCAGACTGGATGAATTCTACTGCCCTGTAGTTACGTTTGCTGATCTTTTTTTATTTGATCTTGTCCATTGCTGAGCCCCTCTGTTGAAATTTTTAATGCAGTTTGTGTATTCTTCCATCCTATAATTTCTGTTTGGTACTTTCTAATATTTGCTGTCTCTTTGTTGAAATGCTCATTTTGTTCATGCATTGCTCTCCTGACCTTCCGGAGGATCTTTACTGTTATTTTGAGCTCTCTACCTGGTAAATCACTTATCTCCACTTCACTTAAATTGGTATCTGGATATTTATATTTTTCTTGTTTGTCACATATTCCTTTATTTACTCATTTTCCTTGATATTCTGTACTAGATTCTATGCATTAGATGAAATAGCCACCTTCCCAATATTGACATGCTGGTCTCATGTAGGACAGAAACCTTGTCAAACAGCCTGGTTTCAGCTCCTGGTTTTCTCTCAAACTTCTGTGACCGTCCAAGCCACAATCTTTGTTCTTAGCAGTAGTCCAAGGTGTGCCAAGACCCCTGAGTGTCTCATAGTAGAAGATCACAATAAGCATCTAGATGCTGGCTGATTAGAAACTGGACCCTCAGACAGCAGCTTGTAAAGTCTGCCACTAGCCCCTTCCAGAGAAAGACTGGAGGAAGATGGGTGATTTTGCAGGTGCTTCTGCAGGAAGCCTGGGCAGAGATAGTCACGGTGAGGGCTGGTGCACTTGTTAAAAATTGTTTTTGTCTCTTGTAATCTTCTGGGTCTCCTAGACACAAACCTCATGGCCTTTCGAACTAGGTGTTTGGGGGTGTCTATCCTTTATATGGGATCCTTAAAAGTTGAGATGCTAAATGTGCAGGTCAAACTCGCTGCTCCTCGGGGAGAAGCTGAATATTGGGATTCCTTCCCGATTATATGGCATTATGCCAGGGGTTGGGTGCATAGTGAGAGTGTGTCTGAACCTTTCCCACTTACTTCAATATGGGGACATCCTCACGCTCCCAACATGGAGAATCACTCAGCTGGTGTCTGGATTTCTCACTGAGGGAACTGATCCAGGTGTAGCTGCACATTCAGTGTGTCCAAGGCAGGAAGGAAATCCAGGGGAATCCTATATCACCATCATAGTAAGGAGTCAAATGTTAATTTGAATTACCTTGGCTTTCCTCTTTAGTTGGCATTTAATTTCTTAATTAGTTTTAATAATTATCTTAAGATCTATAATCATAGAGATTTATAGTTATTTTATAGCTGCACACATTTATGTAGTATTAAAAATAATTTGCAGCCACACCAGAAATCCAAGAGAATTGCAGTGGTTTCTGTAAAAGTGTTCCATAATTTCTGCTTGAGATATGCTGCATTATACTGTCGCCTGGTTGATTTCCCCAATTATGTTATCCTGCTACACAAAATCTTTAAGAGCTTCTCATTGTCTGTAAAATTAAGTTCAGATTTATGGAGCTAGCATTCCCATATATATGTTCTCCTCCACTGTAACAGGACTCATCTTTGTTTCCTAAACTTTACCTCCCCATACATACTCATACACATGCACACAACATACTTATTCATGTTCTTCTTTGCTACTGTCTCCTCCTGGGCAATGCCATCCACACATTAAGATCCATGAGACCTTGCCTGATCCTTCAAGCACTTGGGTCTGACACTCCATTAGTCCTGGGACAATTTTTTGCATATTGTTGCTAAGACAATTATAGTTGTTTGAATACATATATATCTTAACAAAGTCATCTTCTCATCATCTGACTATTCTTCAATGAGCCTAGATTAGTATTTTGGACAGGTTATCTGTTCAATAAGTACGTGTTAAGCTATTGTAAGACACAAAACAAAATTAGCAGCCACATATTTGAAAATGCCTATGTACTGTGAAAGTGATCACCACAAAATTATTGATGGCTGAATATGAAACAAGGAAAGCTCTAGAGCAGTGAATTTGTGTATAATTTGTTGAGCACCTAGTAAATAGTGACATTCTAAATGTAGCATTTTATAAGGTAGGACAAGCATTGGAATCTCGGATTGTATGGTAGTATTGATTAAAATCACTAATGAGGAAAAAAAATAGCAAATAAAAGCCTAAAATAGTTCTTTGTTGGACTGCAATTAACTGCTAATCCGTTTGCTTTCCACTATTAGCGGAAATGATAAAATTAGCTATACACAGGAAAAACAAATTATTGCCTACATTCACTTTTGCCCTGAGACCAGTATAATTCAGCAAACTTGTACAATAAAATGGCCTCCAAAACAGTTTAAAATAATGCAAGCTTTTAACCCAACTTGCTTAAAATGTGTTTTTTTTTAATAGTAAAATCCTAAATATTTACAGAAGTGAGAAAATTTGTTTCCTCAAGTGATTTTAGAATACTCCTATGTTTTAAACTTCTGATCGGCTCTCTGCATCTAGAAAACAATCTAAATCCCTGCTGATGTATCCTTACACTTTTGGCAGGCGTTCTTTGCTCCTGGGCACAGGACAGATTTGTTAATAATGGCAAATCCTTTCAGTCACTGGTTGGTGCAGGTGAGGCTTTGATTGACAAGGCAATAAAAGTGTTAATGAGACAGAGTGGCACAGTGAGAGATCAATAGTTGCCAATAAGAAAAACATTCCTGATACTTAATTTTGTAGCATTCCCTTACACCAGTTAAACACCCTTTGCATTGAAAACTTTCCACTTTACTATTGATTTTTAAAATCCTGGGCCAAAGCTGTCATACACATTGCATTAAAGCATAGCCATGCCTAGAATGGGTACCGTTCACATAATCAGGCCTGCATTCCTCCGCTGGCCATTCAGAGATTGCTGGCTCTTCAGAGAGTGTGCTGTCAAAATAGACTGCAGGCAGAACAGACCTTTCATCCACTTCACTCAACAGTTGGGTGACATAGGACAAGTTTTTAAACTTCCCTGGTTCTACATCTGTCCGAAGACTTTACAATCACTCACCTTGCAAGGCACTCATTAGGACTAAATTACAATATATAAAATATGTAAACAAGTGAACAGAATGACACATAGAACTTTCAGATATAATAGCTATTATTACCTTTAAAAGCATATTGCAATTTTCCCTCAGTTAAGACTGGTTTAAAACTTAAGTAAAGGTTTGGGGTTTCTTCCTGTACTTCATATTAGAGGTCCATGATATATTGAACGTATAGAAGCACTTATATTCAGAAGGTATAAATGGATACTTACAATTGTTTTTTTAGTGCTTTGTTTTCACTTGATCTTTGCTCTATTTTTATTCCATGTTCTATTATGTCGGGGTCTCTCTTTTCCCCATCCAGCACAGAAAGAGAGATGAACCGGTTCTGAGTAGAGGTGCTGGGGGTTGAGAAATAAAAGAAAGAGACAAGACACAAAATGGAAGGAAAAAGCTGGGAACCAGGTAGGACCACTGCCCTCTTCTGCTGGAAAGATGATGATCCAGAGCCAATACAACATGTTTATTTTATACCCCCACATACCAGGATGTTTCACCAAAAGTCAAGACAAAGGAGATCATTTGCATTCTTGAGTAGGCCTGAGCATTCCTGGTGCTTGATTGGATTTACATATCAAAATACACTAACCAACACCTGGGCTGGAAAGAAGGTCAAGCTGATAACACCCTTGCCTTTTTGGCAAAGCCTATTCCCAGGGCATTGCTTTGCCTGTTGCATTGGGTTCAGCTGACAATAATTAAAGAATGCCCATGTGCCTTCTCAGGCATTGTCTATGTTCTATCCCTTTGATTCAGTTAGAATTTGCTTCACAACAAATCACTTCTAAAATCAATGGGTTTAATAAACATTTATTCTCACAATTCTATGGGTCAGCTGCACGCATTTCTGGTCTAGGCTATCCTAACTGTATCAGGATGATAGAGGGTAACCTCTTCCAGGTCTAGCCATTGGTCTGATGTCAGTGGAGGCCCAGAGATGATTTGGCCTCATGAGTCTCATCTCCCTGCAGGTTAGTCCAAGTGGTACACATGCTGTAATCATAGGAATCCCAAGAGAAACAAGAGATAGAAAGCCCACTGAGCTTGTACTTTTTAAGTCAGCTTCTGTTACATCTGCTACCATCAAGTCACATTGTCAAGCCCAGAGTAAGAGAGGAAAGAACTACTCCTGGGCATATATATAAAGAAGTGAATTACTGAGGCCATTTATGCAGCAAACTACCACACCCTCATTCTATTTCCTCAGATGTACCCAAGAAGCATATAAATATTCCTATCTAGACTAATAATAGCCTAGGGCCATCATGACCAGATGGACTACCAAACACCTGGGTCCCAGTGGTGGCAGCAGTGGCAGTGGGAGTCAGGCCTGGGTCCATCACCAGTTAGAAGGCATCTCAGGGTGAGGACCATCACTTCAGCCAGAACTCAAGTTGGTCACCTGACCTGATCTGGCCCCTCCTCAGAGGCAATCCCTTTCCTCCATGTACACTGCAGAGGACAGACAAGGATGCCTAAGACGCTGGGCCATGGTACCCCATCCCTACCCTACTCTCCTGGCCTCCTCTACTGTGGCCCCCACAGAAAGATATGTATGAGAGCCCTTCCCCCTGCTACCTCTCACCACTGTCTCTGACCATCCCTCAGCACACAGGCATATCGGCTTTCAGACTTGCCCTACTCACTTCCTCTCACCCACTTCCAGGGCCTCTGCTCTGGATGGCGCTTTTGGAATCCAGGGCTCTGGGGTTTTACAACAGAGCTGGGGTGGGAAAGGGTAGACAGCACCAAAGATGGCTGATATGGCCACCCACCTCTGCCTCAGCTTGACCAATTAGTTGACAATCAGAAAGGATCCCTACTTCCCTAGCAATGAACGGCTCTAGGGCCTCAGCCCCAGTGACAACCTCCTCTTTCCCTTGGCCTCCCCACAGCTGCAGCTCCCTGTGCCTTACTTAACCACCCCTTCCTTCCCTGTTCCTACAAAGGAGGCCGCATCTTTGTATGTTATATTCATATAATCTTTGTAACGTTTTGGGGGAAAAGACGATGACCAAGAGAATGCCGCAGTCAACGTTTGGAGTCCGGCTCAGGAGAAGGAGAGAAGGGAGAGTTCCATAAGTTGGCCGATGCGAAGATATTTCTGAGTGACTGCCTGGTGTGTGACAATTGTGTTACCGCAGAGGAAGGAGTCCAAGTTTCTCAGCAGACCACCAAGGACTTCTTCCATGTTCTGAACCTTTGCTTTGGTTTTCAGAATTCCCTGTTCCCCATCTGTCGGCTCCTTCCCTCTGAGGTACACTGTCGTCATCACATGGGTGTAACTGGAATATTGAATCTCGAGAGGATTGCCCCAATGTATGTATCCTTTTATCCGATGATGAAAAAATCCCAGGGAATAAGAATGGAGACAGAACACTGTCCTTTAGGCTTTAAAACAAACAAATAAAACAAAACACGAAATGTCCTGCAAAGATCTGAGACTGAGACTTGGTTCTGTCCACGCATCTCAGAGAGATTGGATGAGGAAATAGCCCAGTTTGGCCCTGACTTTACCCACTTATGTTACTCTTGAAGGTGTCTTTGCCACAATGAGAATAAACTGCCACCTTTTGGAATAGAGGCTCATAGGAAAGTCTACATTTCCAACTTTTCTTGAATCAGATCTATGTTCTGCAGCTGTGGCCGCCATCTTGAGACCAGGTCTTGTTACTGGGAATCAGGGGGCACTGGAGTGGAGCCCCTCCCCCGTGCCCTTTCACATTCATGGATTGAGCTGAACTCACTTTTGGGAGGCCTGGCCAGGGTGACAGGTGTCACAGATGGAAGGATGGAGAGTGGAGAGGCAGACACCCTGGGTGGGGTCAGGCGGATGAAGGCCGGCCAGCATGCCCCACATTGGGTGAGATAGCATCCTCTGTGTCCACCTCTCACCCCGTGGGCTGGGCCACTCCCCTCAGCTCCGGGCAGCCCTCTGCGTTCCACAACAGCATGCTCTGCCCTCACATGCTGCTCGCCCTAAATGAGAAGGAAGAGAGCAGTCGGCCCACAGACAACTACACAGAAAGATAGGACTCACAGCTGGTGAGCACAATGGCGGTGGCAGGAGCCTCTCCTGCCTCTATGGCAGCGCTAAGGAGCAGCGAGCCAAGTGGTAAGGAGCAGCAAGCAGGCTGGTGGTAAGGAGCTAGGGGTTCCAGACAGTGAGAGGGTGCGGGCCAGGATGAGACACCCCCCCACACACACACTCCAGTATACTAATTTTGTGCACTGGACCTCTAGTAGAATATAATTTATTTCAAATATAACATAATCAGTGTCAAATATATGCAAAGCTCTTAATATGCTCTTATTCTTTTTCCACTGAATGTCTGATTAGCTTTTAATTATACATAGTGCTGAGAAAAATTACACATCTATTTGAAAAAAATAGGTGGCTTATACTATATGTGATCTTTTTGTTGGATGCTTTTTGTCCTATGGAAAAACAATGTTAGTTTTATCTCTCCAGTGTAGAAAGCATGGTTTCTCCTTTGTTATGATTCTGTGTTGTTGTTTTTTTATCTTCAATATATTACTCTGAGATTAATTACATTTCAGTTTTAGAAGGGAACCAATATAATCTCAAAATCTGATTTGTTCATATGACTTTGTGTTGAAATTTCTTTTTACTCGTCTGCTTTATTCTATATAACTAGAGGCCTGGTGTGCAAAATTCATTCATGGGGATGGGGGCTGTCCAACAACCTGGCCTGTGCCTTCTCACAATCCAGGACCACTAGCTCTTAACCACTCACTTGCCTGCCAGCCTGATCACTCCCTAACCTCTCCACTGCCTGCCTGATTGACACCTAATTGCTCCCCTGCCAGCCTGGTCGCCCCCAACTGCCCTCCCCTGTTATGACCCACCTTTTCCGCCAGGACCCACCTCCTCCACGCTGTGCAGAGCAGCAGTACCCCCAGACCTCACAATGTGGAGGAGCTGCAGGGCCTGCTGCCTCCACTGTGTGTGTGGTCATCTTGTGGCAGCCATCTTGTGAGGACATCAGCCATCACTTGAGGACCTTGTGTGAGAGTGTGATGCCACCTAGGCTTTTA
Organism: Pipistrellus hanaki; assembly: GCF_964339955.1. NCBI lineage: Eukaryota > Metazoa > Chordata > Mammalia > Chiroptera > Vespertilionidae > Pipistrellus > Pipistrellus hanaki. Next base: position 172,252,284 of record NC_140503.1, on the reverse strand, counting down.
TTATACAGGATGTGGCTCCAGAACAAAATGTATCTCCTCTGAGAAATGTCAAAAAAAGACAGGGGAACATTTAGTTTGTAGGGCTGCCATAACAAAACACCACAGACTGAGTGGCTTAAACAACAGAATTTCTCTTTTTACAGTTCTAGTTGTTAGAAATCCAAGATCAAGGTGCGGGTTTGGGGTGAGAGCTCTCCTCATGGCTCTCTTTCTTGCTGTCCTCACGTGGCAGGGAGAGAAAGAGCTCCCTGGCATCTCTTTTCACAAGGGAGCTGATGACAATAGATCAGGGCCCCAACATTATGACCTTATTTAAGCTTTATCTCTTCTTTAGAGGCCTTATCTCTAAATATAGCTACAATGGGTATTAGTGCCTCAACATATAAATTTGAGCACGAGATACAATTGAGTCCATAGCAGGAAAATTGAAAGTTAGTAAACGCCAAAAACTTAAAATTTTATGAACTTCACCAATTTAAATAAGATAGGCTTAACTGCATTGCATGTGGTAATTACACAAACATCTATGACTCTCTATGCAACATTGGCTAATCACAAGATAGTTGGGAAAAAAACAAACCTAAATTGTAACCAAGAATGATCCCCTGCCCTAGTCGGTGCGGCTCAGTTGGTTAAGCACTTTCCCATGTACCAGGAGGTTCGGTTCTAGGTAAGGACACACACCTAAGTTGTGGGCTCAATCTCCTGTAAGGGGGGGACAGGAGGAAGCCAATTGATGGTTTTCTTTCACATCTCTCTCTTTCTCACTCATCTCTATCTCTCCCTTCCTCTCTTTACAAAAAAAAAAAAAAAAGAAATCAATATAAAAATATTTTTAAAAAGTAAGCAGTATTACCTGCACATATGTAACTGAAACTAAAATTTGGCAGGTCTGGCCTGCTGTAGCATCTAGGAAATCCTGTAAAAAACAGCTTGAAGAATCATAAAAAATATAAACTAGTTCTTTCTTTTAATGAACAATATATAGGTTTGGCAAAAGTAGATATAGAGTTGCTTTATGAAAAATAACCCAATATTTAATAAATAATGTAATAATAAACTCTGTGTTTTGTATACCCACACCTGTAAATTTACTTTGCCCCACCCTTGTATATCCTACCTAATAAAAGAGTAATATGCAAATTAACCATCACTCCACTACACCCACAAGCCACATCCACCAGCCAATCAGAGCAAGTATGCAAATTAACCCCAACCAATATGGCTGCAGCCACAGAGAGTAGGAAAGAGGCTTGGGTTTCCCAGGCAATGGAAGAAGCCAAGCTTTCCATACACCCTGGCTGGCCTAGACCTCCACTCAATGATACAAAGTTTCGATTATAGAAGGTAAACAAATCCAAACAGAAATGGTGGCAGCCATGGAGCCAGCAGGATGCTTGGCTCTGCTGCAGGCTACAAAGTTTCAATTGCAGAAGGTAAATAAATTTCAGATACTAGGGCCTCAGCTTGGGTTGCTGGGGGGCGTGGCTGGCCTGCAAACCACCACAGGCCCCTTGCCCAGGTGCCCCACACCCCAAAGGAACCCCCACCCTGATCCGGGACACCCTTCAGGGCAAACCAGCTGGCCCCCACCCATGCACCAGGCCTCTATCCTATCTAATAAAAGAGTAATATGCAGATTGACCATCACTGCAGCACACAAGATGGCTGCCCCCATGTGGTCAAAGATCCTTACCCCATGTGGACACACGATGGCCACCACAATATGGCCAGCAGGGGAGGGTAGTTGGGAGGGACCAGGCCTGCAAAGGAGGGCAGTTGCGGGTGATCAGGCAAGTAAGGGAGGGCAGCTGGGAGGCAGCAGGCCTACAGGGGAGGGCAGTTAGGGGTGACCAGGCTAGCAGAGGAGGGAAGTTGGGGGCAAACAGACTGGCAGGGGAGCAGTTAGACATCAATCAGGCTGGCATGGGAGTGGTTAGGGGGTGATCAGGCTGGCAGGCAGAAGCGGTTAGGGGCAATCAGGAAGGCAGGCAGGCAAGCAGTTTGGAGCCAGCAGTCCTGGATTGTGAGAAGAATGTCCCGGTAGCATCAGGTCTAAATGGGCAGTTGAACATCCCTTGAAGGGTCCCAGATTGGAGAGTATTCAGCCTGAGCTGAGGGACACCCTCCCACCCCATGCATGAATTTCATGCACCAGGCTTCTAGTAAATAAATAATCTTCTAAAATCATCTCTTGTAACACCTTTTTCCACATATTCTTGATGTGTACCTGGTGTCAGCAAGAACTGGTTGGGAAATATTTAATGTGACTTGAATGTAAATGTAAGATTGCACTCCTAAAATAATTTCTTCCCAAAAGTAGTGATTGTTTAAAAGTCTTAAAAGTTTAGCCGAAACCGGTTTGGCTCAGTGCCGAAACCGGTTTGGCTCAGTGGTAGAGCGTCGGTCTGCGGACTGAAGGGTCCCGGGTTCGATTCCGGTCAAGGGCATGTACGTTGGCTGCGGGCACATCCCCGGTGGGGGATGTGCAGGAAGCGGCTGGTCAATGTTTCTCTTTCATCGATGTTTCTGGCTCTCTATCTCTCTCCCTTCCTCTCTGTAAAAAATCAATAAAATATTTAAAAAAAAAAAAATAAATAAAAAATAAAAGTCTTAAAAGTTTAAATTTTATTTTATAAGTATGTGACCCTTTCTGAGAGACATATAATAGATGAACTCGAGGAGTTAAAAATATTTAAAGCATTTTGCACATACCTCTACACATTCCTGGTGAAATGCTTAGTAAAATTTCAGCTATAAAATTCCCTAGGGTATTATATCATTGCTTGTCTTCACAAACTCTGAAGTTTTCTGTCCCCATTATTTCTCCTGTTAGATCTCTTATCAATGCCGATGAGCCTAGATGTGCATCCTTCACCACTTGCAACTGGAAACCCAGACTAGTGAGACAGTGCTAAATTATAAAAGGAGACATTTTTTCATTTACTTCTATACTGAACATGTTACAATTTTTAAACGTATCTTAAATAGCATGGAAATATATAGTATATGCTTACAGATTTTTCTTTCCTAATGAATCCAGGAGCTTAAAACTCTAGGAGGTATCTTAGTCAGCTTTGGTACCATACCAAGCTACCACAGACCTGGTGATTGAAACAACAGAAATGTACTTTCTCACAGTTCTGGGAGCTGGGAAGTCCAAGATCAAGAGTCCAGTTAATTACGTGCTATATTCAAAGTAATGTCCATCAATAGCTACACATTTCCCCATCTTTCAGGTAATTTGTGGATACTGTCCCAATAGAACTTTTCTTGTTTTGAGGCAAACCATTAAGAGACCCAATTTTCCAATTCTTTGTATGTTCTGAAGTGCTGCTCAGAAAGTGCATCTGCCATCAAGCAGAACAAGTGATCATCTGAAGGAGCAAGGTTTGGTGAAAATGGTAGGTGGGTTAATACTGCCCAGGCAAGATCTCTTACCATGATTTTGAAGTGTGTGATGATGTATCATCATGAAGCAAAATTACTCTGCTGTGTTTTCTGGCACATTCTGGTCATTTCATGAAAGATTTATTGTGTTCACTAGTGTCAGATATTGTACAATAAACTCCAGAATCAAATAGCATATCAGAAGTTGATACATGCCAATAATTATTATAATGGGGTAAGAAGGTAGGAAGTGGAGCAAAGGGATAGGTTACAAGAATAAATACAGTAGGCCTCATTGAGAATGTAAAATTTGAGCAAAGACCTAAGAAAGATGAAAATATTAGCTAGGCAGATATTTGGAGGTAGAACATTCCAAGCAGAGAGAACAACTAGAATAAAAACTTTAAGTCCAGTATGTGTCTGTCAGGTGAGCTCCAGAAATATGTAGCAAAGATTCCAGTGGGGTTAGAGCCGAATGAACAAGAGAGAAAGCAATTTGGAGCTGAAGGGAGAGCTCATGGAAGACCTTCTAAGCCACTGTAAACTGATGAAACATTAACTCTGTGCAACTTGTAGTATCGTCTCAGGGGTCTGGAAATGGATGGTATGTTCTGGCTTATTTTAAAACATGTTTTATAGATTTATACCCTATAACCAGAACATAGTTATATTTTAGGTTTCAACTCAATCTGATCAGTCTTTAGGTGAAAAGTTTATTCAATTTGTTGTGATTGCAAAATTGGACCATTGCTACCATCTTATTTTGTATCATTTCTCTTTTTCTTTTTTTTAACCTTTTTGTGATTGCTTATTTTTCAATTTCATTTGATAATTTTCTTTTACTCATTTTTAAGTACATTAAAATATTTTTTATTTTAGTTGTTCTTCCAGAAATCCCCCAAAAAACATGCTTATTTAAAATCACCAGTTTTAAATATCTAATAAATACCTTTCTATTTCTTCTGAAGAATACACCTGCCTATCTTAATGTGTTCTATAATTTCCTGCCACTTCAGTGATTGGCAATTACCAAAATGAAGGATTCCCCTTTTTCACACAAGCAACTGAGGGAGTTGGCATGACTTTGCTTTCAAGACCTTCAAGCCATCATGCCCAGATATCTGAGAAAGCACTGTTCCAGCCTCCCCTCATATTGATACCAAAACAATGAAATGTATAGCACAAAAAGAGCTTAACTGCACATTTGCTCTGAACAAGGCCATAAAGAAAAAGTAGTCATAAAAAGAGGTCTATATAACTGAATTCCATGGGGAAACAAAACATGTTCTTTTTTATGAGAAAGTCTTATGCATTGGAGCCCAATTGTAAGGACTGCAATTCAACTCTTATTACTGGGGGGGGGAATAAAAGATGGATTACTCTCTGATCTAACAAAACTCAAATGGCTAGCAGATTGAGCCCTGAAATGTTTGCTCCATTTTTAAAAACATTTGCAATGCAAATAACTGTTCAAGATGCCTTTGGCTACACCAACATTTACTAGTATGTGTGCCGCACCAAATAAAATAGCTATTTATGTGTTTAGAGGAGACCATTTCTTGTTCTGTATACACACACCTGGACTCTCTTCCCTTGAGAAGATGCCTCAACAGTGCTAGCATAACAAGACAATAACAGCAAAATAATAGAGATTTATAGTGATTGTCCAGAAGTCAACAGGGGATGGCTCACACAGTGAGTGTAACCATAACAAGTGTCAGTTTTTTCAAGCAGAAAACAAAAGAAGAGCTGTTTGATGCAATCTAGTGCTTCAGCCACAAAGACACACCAAATCTACAGATTAATCATAGCAGGTTCCTGTTCCCAGAATGGGGCGGGGGGTGGGGGGGGGAGAGGAATAAAAATCATGAAGTATTAAATTTTAAACCCTACAACTCTAATTGCAAATAAAACTCGTTTTTTTGTGTGTGTGTGTGATAATAGCATGATTTTTCATTTCTAAAAATCCTTCCTAAAAGTCCAAAGCAGGCCAGAGATGTTTTTGCTTGACCTGTACAGTAAGAAGGGAATCAGGATATTTCCACATTTAAAAGTCTGGATTTTCAGCATCTTTGAATTATCAGAGGATTCAGCAAATTCAGAATGACATTCCCACATGGTAATAATCAGATCAGCTGAGTAACAGGTGCCCTTTTTGTTAGCATTTCTTTTCTTGTTCAGCACATTCCTCACTACTCCCCATTGTCTTTCATCTCCTACTCTTTTAATAATTATAAACAGTCCTTACTTATTTGCCCCCTCTTGGCATTTGAGTTTGCATTCCCCAATACAAATAAATCCTTCTCTGTTACTGCTCCAGAGTCAGACTTTATTATCAAGGACTTGACATCCCAGAAGACTTTGAGATAGATGTTATGGTGTGAAAAAAAAATTTGCAGTACACACTAGCTGAGGCTTGGAAGTTCTAAAATGACTTACTCATGGAAATTAAGAAAAACCTGTGGAGGAGAACTCTAAAGAGGAGGATAAATGAGGTTCACGTACATTTTCCGATCTGTGAACTTGGAAGAGAATGGCATGGTGGCATACTGGAATAATCCAAAGCCCACTGCTAGCTCTGACTCTGCTTTGGACAGATGATTCTATCTATCTGGGTCTCAGTTTTTTTCATTCCTAAAGTGAGGGAGTTGGGCCCAGTGATAAGAAGGGCCCCCTCTAACTCCTGGTTTCTAAGTGAATCCCAACCTAAGAGGAAAGGATTCTCTTTCTTTATCCTTCCTGGCTCCAGAGAGCAGGGGTAGCTGGCCAAGGGAACAGGTTGATTTTTACCTTCTGGTTGTTGGTAGCCTTAATAAAGAGAAAATTGTATTTAATCAGTATTTCCCAATAAAATACCTTCTCTTTTACTTAATCATACTGAATCCTCATCCACCCAGCATGAGGCAACATGCAGTAAGACATGCTGAAGATCTGAAAGGCTGCCCTAAAATGTCTAGATTTCTGGGATTTTTCTGATGATCATAGATATTTGACTATGCCTTTCTAATACAATAGAAGTGATGACTATTGCTCATTGACTCTCACTAGGTTTCTTGTAAGCACTCCACATGCATTAGTTCATTTAATTCAGATCACCATCTCCCTAACACCATAGCCATTTACTTCTAAGCATCCCTCTTTATTCCCTCTCAAATGAAATGTTCAATGACTATAAAGCCCTTAAAAAAAATAAGCAGGCCCATTTGATCTTGGGCAAAGCACTGTCCACAGTAGGTTTCCAAAACTGTAATTTAGGATGAAAACAAAATGTAAAATCTCATAAATATAAAAATACCCTAGATGGCAGAAACCACCTTACTCCTCTTTTCACACATTACCTCCGTGCACAGTGCCCTGAAACTGTAAGGATTCTTTCCCGCACCACTAACATTAAGGCACATCCCTGTTCCTAAACTTAAATGCCTTTGTCGGATTCTATTGGGATAAACTTATTTTGAACCTTCTGGCTAAAATAATGCCTATTTATTTGAAAAATATTTGTATAATACCCAGGACTCTTTAAAAAAAATTGAAGAGAGGGTCATTATAGTATAGAAAGGACTTCTTTCCTCATTGTGTTTGGAACTCACACTCTGGCAGACCATATGGGCATTCTAGCTGTGACTCAGTATTTAGTATATGTATCCCAGCACTTACTAAGCATTTCTGATTATGGTAAAGTCATGGGACAGTCCACTTTCTAAATTCCCAGGGAAGGATTTAACTGAATGCTGGACTGGTGGTACTTGCACTGCTCTGCCTCTCAAAAAAATGGGATTCACTCTGAGGGAAACAATGAATGTCCCAACCTGGAGCACCATCCACTTTCTACCCCTTCTACCTTAGAATTATTGGAATGAAAGAAAAGAAATCGCCCAGGAGCCTTTCAAGCCTCCTTATTTTTCTCTGTCACATCATTAAAGGTTCAATGAATCTCCAATTAAGTCTCCCTGGCTGCTGTCACCAACCTGATTGATAGATGTCCTTGGCTCACCCTCCACAGGACATGCCAGCACACTAGGCCCCCACCTGCTACCATCAATTATCGCTCTCTTGTCATCAGTGCCCTCACTTGTCAATTTATTAGCCACCAGTCCAGTGAAGCCCTCTAATCAGGGAGGAAAAAAAGAAAAGCTATTCTTCTTTACTTCTGATGGTGGGACTAAGAAAAGTCTTAACAAACCACATACGGTTCATTTTAGAGGAAACTTTGCTTTGGGCTTTTCCATTTTCCTTTCTCCCACTATTCACCAACCTGGCATAGAGACTGGTGTCACAGGGGCTGTCCTGTGAAGGTGTTAACTAAAGGCAAAGAGAAAATTTTTAATATACTTAGAACTTAGAGAAATGCAGACTTTTGACCCTTTGAATCCTAAGCATTTGTCTGGGGAGGAAAAGAAATAATTTAATTTTTTTTCAAAAAAAAAAAACTGATAGCAGGAAGCACAGATTAGAACTGATTGAAAAGAATAAGCAGTTCTTTGGTGTTGGCAAACCTAGTAAACATGATAAATTTTACTTGTCTCCTGCCCCACCTGTTTAATGTTTAAACCTGAAGTGATTGTGGTGCTTGATAACCGATTACCTGTCTAGGACACTGCAATCTTCTGTCTATCGACACAAAAATACAACCTCCCCTGGAGTGCCGATATCCATTCCTGCCTTTGACCGTGAACTGCTCTGCACAAACCCCCAGGAGGCTCAGGTGCATCCAACAGGATCTGGAAGGAGAGATTGATTCCATTTGGATGCCTGTTGGATAATGACCTTTGACTTCTGTACCCAAAGTGACAACAAAAAATGCCAGCTCTTATTCATCTCATGTCCCAGGAAAGACGATTTATTTTTCTAAAGCAGTTAAGAAGATTTTGTGGGGTCTTTTTTCTTTTTATTGAATAAGGAGAAGTAGAAGAGGGGGGAAAAAGAGAGAGGACATTTCATGGGATAAGGAAAGGTGCTGTGTCTTCATATGGGAGTGGGGGGTGGGGAGTAGAAATGTAGGAAGTCACTTCCCTGGTTAAAGATCCCAAGATGACTGATCCTCTCCCTAGACCATCTATTTTATCACTTTGGGAGCACATTACTTACTATTTCATTAAATATATGTGCTGAAAAGATGGATTTGGTTCTCTTAAAGAGGCATGAAATAATCAGGAGAAGGGAGATTACCTCTTTACTCTCTATTCTATATTTAAAATTGTTCCTTCCTGCTGTGATCAAATCACAAAATATGAGCAAGAATCTTATAATGTCAAAATATTTGTGTTGTAGTGCTAAGTGCCTGCATGAGTAAGTAGCTATTGAGCCAGTGTCTGCAGGACTACAGCCTGCCACTATTTGATGAATATTGTACCCTGCAGTGTCATTATGTTAGTTCTTCTATGGGCAGTCTTACCCAAGAAAAAGTACAATTAGTTTTAATGTTTGCTGCTTTTGTTTTTAATCTACATTTTGTTTTGCTTTCTCATGACCTGTCTGGGGACTTACTAGTACCTTTTAATGTTTTAAAACATTTGTCATCTTAATGGTCCCTGTTACAGGAGCCTGCCCTTAAGAAGAGGAATTCACTAAAAGGCAAAATTACCTGTAAATGAAACCATATTGTAAATGTCCTTACATATTTATTGCTAAATTGTGCACAGTAACCAATATTCCAACCCTAGAAATTAGTCTAGGGCAGATAACCATGAAGTTGTTTGGGCTTAGTGATTACAGGCCTGATTTATAAAGCCATATTTCACTCCTCCCATAGATGTTTCTGCACAAGAGAAAGCAAATTAATCAGTATTTCAGTCAAAGCCTAATCCAGGTAATTTGGCTGCATGATCACCAACAATGGCATTGCCCATTATGCAACCTAAGCAGTTTGGAAATAAAATTTCTATATTAGAACACATTTAGTTCACCCCCAAATCCAAAGCAACTGATTCTCAGTTCATATCTGAGTGATGCCAAGGAGTTCTCCTACTTACCTTGGGGGACTTTGACCCTTGATTTGTTCTTAGACCTGAATGTCAGTAGAGACATTTTGCCAGAGGCCAGAGCATAACAGCATTAACATGAAAGTGCAAAAGAAACACTGGAGGAAGACCAATGGACCTGGATCTCAGCAGGGCAGGTTTCAGCACAAGATTGCTCCTGCTGTGACTGCGATGGCTTGAGGCAATTTCCTGACCTGATAATCTTTAAATTGTTTACTAAATTTTACCTTTGATCTTCCTGTACACATTGCTAAAGGGCAAATGTGTAACCAAAACTGAATAAAAAGCAGGAAAGTCCTGGACTCCTGGGTCCTCTTCATGCAAGAGGTTCCACCTGCCTTCTTCTCTCCCCCCCCCCCCAATGCCTTCATAATTCATATTTCTTGTATAGTGTATTGGGTGTCTACCCTCCTATCAAGTCATCCTGAACCTATCATGGGGTTGTGGCAACATTTGTCTTTGGTAATACAAATATCCACATTATTCATTCTAACTACATATTATACTTCAAAATTATTTTGCTTCCCATTTGTCGCCAAAACCTTGTCTTTATTATACCAGACAAAAATAATAATAACATAAAATATTTTAGCTCTCCTCTTTTCCACATAAATCCAGTTATTCCATCATGCATTTACTCTTTTCTCTTTACCAAGTTTTTAACCACACAGACACACCTGTCACCTGTGAATTTTCCATATTTAATGTGCATTATCTTCTTATGGTCCACCATAGGAAAGAAACGTTAAAAATTTTTTAAAGTTAAAAAATAATCATTTGAATGACTGTCCCTGTGATTCTGTGGAACCACTGTTGATTCTGCTCAGCTACATTTCTAATTTAGACAGTGAATGCTGCAGTCCTTAAATGTCAACCACCTTAACATTCAAGGGTCCATCGTTTATCCCTCGGTTTTTGCCAGGACCATCCACTTCTGGCAACTGTGCTTTTAAATTTTTTAACTGAAAGAGAAATCCTCCTGTGTAAACAAAGAATTCTGAGCCTATACTTACGTTACACTTTCTAAGAACTAGTTGTTTCTTAGAGCAATGCTTCTGGAAATTCATGTGCACGCCAGTCACCTGGGCATCTTGTTAAATTGCAGATTCCAGCTCCGTAAATTGAGGGTGGGACCTGAGACTCTGTGTGTCTAATAAGCTCCCAGGTAATATTGATGCTACCGGTCCATGGACCACACTATGAGATACAATACATTAGAACAGGCCCAGCACAGGCTTCTCACTGTTTCACAAGATAAACAGCATCCCCTGCTCCATGTGATTGGCTTGCTAAATATTTTTACTAACCTAAACTCTAAACAACAAATAGTAAAATTATTTTTAATGGAACATCTGAGGTTTACATTTCTAAACTAAAACCTCTGAGAAACAGTGCAAGTACCACAGTAGATGCAAAACCTCTGTTGACAAAATGTTTTATCTTCTTTTATTTTTCTATTCTCCATAATAGTCCTTCTCAAGCACAGTAGGCATAAAAATATCCTGAGGAATGTATTAAAGGTGCAGATTATGATCTCTAATCTCTAAGTTTGATGCAGAAGAATTGGTGGGAGGGAGGAAAGGGGAGACACCTGAGAATCTGGATTTAACAAGCAAGTCCATGTGGTCCTTACACAGTGGTGAGCAGACTACTCTCAGAAAAACTGCCATAAGATAATAAACCACTTTGTGCCCATCTGAAAGGCATTTTAATTTGGGCGTAAAACAGACTACATCATATCATTTACTCTTGCAAAGTTGGGACTGAAACCTTGTCTGTCGTAAGTAAATATCCTCTAAGTTTCAGGGTGAAAGAAGCTATTAATATGCTTGGTACTGTTGCAGATTGGGAAATAGAATGCTCCTTCTTAAAGACAGAAGAGCTCCGGGAGGGTAGAATAAATACTTCATTTGACCTCGTAACTAAATCTTAAAATTGTTAGTTATTCAACCTTAGACTTTATTAAGATATTACATTATAAAAGAAGCTCACAAGAGCCAATGAGCTAACGGCATCAGAGGACCTCTCTGGGGGCCTTGTCTTAATTAGAAATTCAGTAAAAAAAAAAATCATACTACAGAATAAATAGCATCTCCTGACCATTTTCAACTTTGTAATTTCTTTTAATTTACTTCTGGAGGAAGAAGACACACATAAAAGAGGAGCCACATAGAGAACATAACACGATTCTGTGGAACCATTGTTGGTTTTTGCCAGAAGTGGATGGTTCTGGTAAAAACCAAGGGATAAACAATGGACCCTTGAATGTTAAGATGGTTGATGTTTAAGGACTGCAGCATTCACTGTCTAAATTAGAAACATAGCTGAGCAGAATCAACAATGGTTCCACAGAATCGCAGAGATATAGGACATTTCTTACTAGTTTGTTAGGTGAGCCTTGGGAGAGGACAAATAAAGCCAATGACTATCTCTTGTGCATGGTGACCTAATAAAGGAGCAAAAGGAAACACATGTTTAGGCTACCCTTGAGCCCTGGGGGAAATCACAGAAATAAAGGAAGGGAAATGTTATGAAAATAACTTATACTAATAATTAACTTATCCATAGGTCATTTTAATGTAATATTTCAAACATCCCACATATAGCCAGGAACCCAGGTAGAGTAAAATGAGGCCTTTGAGAAGTCAAAAATAACTGTGACATGGCATTGTTTGTACCTTGTATGTGAGAGGGAGGACCTTACATCCTCACTCAAAACTTACTCTTATTTTAAGGACAATGCTAAAAAGCTGCCTATCATATTTTCTTAAACTTGCATATTAAAGCACTTATTTGTCCATTGAAAATGTGACAATGTCTAATAAATTAAACACCCTAACATACCTAATGTACAAATCACAAACCAAGAATAGAAAAATATTTAATACAGATACAAATAGGAACATAGATGTACACACACATGGTTACATGTACATAAGGTTAAATCTCATTCTATATCACTTGCATCTTCAGAAGGGATGTTTATGACAATTAAATAAATTAATTTTAAGGAGTTAGGAATGATTCCTGGCTTACTATTATTATCATCATCACCGTTATTCCTATTACCTGGTAATAAAATGTTGGAGTTTTGGACATCATGTACCTGTGCTCAGTTTCAGATTCCATGACTTACTAAATGCTTGACCTTGGGCAAGCTGCTTAACTTCCTTAGTTCTTAGTTTTCTCCTCTACTGAATCATAGCATCCATTTTAAAGGTCTGTGACCAGGTTTAAGTATCATAATGCAAAGTTCTTAGCCCTGTGGCTGGCACACAAGAAGTAATAGCTGTTATTGTTGTCAAATGTGTGGTTGAGAGGAAGATATTAAAATCCCATTTTACAGATGAGAAAAACCAAAGCTCAAAGATGTTCGATAACATGACTGCATTTACACAGATACTAACATAAAGATCAGGCATCAATTGCAGGTCTATCAGAGGTCACAATTCACATGATTTTCACTGAATCAGGCTCCCTCACATCAGTCCCAATTGCATTTTGAAATATATATTTACCAATTACCAGTTTTTAAAGTGTAGAACGCACTCAAATATTTGCAAATTGGACTTAGTCTGTCAAATCATATTTAGAACTCTGATTTCCAAGACCCCAAGAAATTCCTTCCTCCACAGATAAAATCAAAATTCATCCTTCACCTGTATATTATTGTCTGACATCCCACATTATTGATTCTTCCCTTTGTTTCAAAAAAAAAAAAATAGAAATACCCTATATGAATCATTTGTACTTTAGTGTATAGTAAGTTTATCATATTTGGTTTTTATTTTGTTTGTGGTTATTATTTGTGTTGTTGCTTGTTGAATCTGAAAGCAGATTTTGAGTAAGTCAGAATCTAATAGAAAGTGGATAAAGGAGTAATAGATTGAGCCTAATCTCTTTAATATGATCTATAAGACTTTACATAACCTAGCTCCTGCTTATTTCTAAAACTCCATCTCTTGTTATTCCTTCCCTTTTTTTTGGTAGAATATATATTGTTCCCAATTAGTTTCTGCCCTTTTTAAAAAAAGGAATATAACAACCTTGCCCATTGCCATGGACTTATAGTGCCACAAAGGGGAGAAGAATATTTCCCTATTCCATTCATTACTAGCTTGGTCACATGCTTGCTTAACCAAATGCATATGAGCCAATGGGATTGTGATTTGACCTTTTCTATATTTTCCTTCTGTCATGAGAATGTCAAGTCCCAACTAGGAATTGTTCCTCTAGCCTTGGTCCTAAATGGAGACCTAGTGATTAGCACCACAACTCAATAGCAGATCACCTGCAACATGGATGAGAAATAAACCTTTGATGTAATAGCCAACTGAGATGCTGGGGCAGTTACTGCACCAGAACAGTGAAAGCTGACTAATTCAACACTCCACCCACACTAAGCTTTTTTTAATTCCCGTGTCTCGTCTCACCTCACTTTTGGCATTTGTACTGCCATTTCCTTTTGCTTGGATCATACTTGTTCTCCATTTTTTGATGGTGTAACTCTTAGTCAGCCCTATACCTCAGCTTGTAAACCTCCTAGACTATGCTAAGTGCCCTCCTATATGCTCTCACAGCAACCAGGCCTTTCCTATCAGAATACACACCAGGCTGAATTGCAAATGCCTGTTTATTGGTCTATATCCCTCCTGAGACTGCTAGCTTCATGAGAGAAGGCACAGCATCTGTTGTGTCTCTGTTGTTCCCTCACTGCCAAGCCTAGTTCCTGGTCCATAATAAACTCATGCTACAATTTACAGACTGAGTAAATGAGTGAATGAACAACTAAAAAAATAAGAGGCAATATGGTAAAAACATTATCACTAAGCTTAATGTTTTTAAGTCTTTAGATGACCTGGATTCAAACCCAGATTCTCTAACTTTCTATCAGAACTAACTACATAATTTGTGAAACCCAATGCAAATGAAAATGTGGGCCTCTAGTTCAAAAGTGCTTAAGAATTTGGATATGGCAATAGCAGGCTATTAAACCAAGCATCAAGCCCTTCTAAACATGGACCCTGTGCAACAGCGTAGGTTATATGCCAAGAAGCAATCCTGCTGTGTAAATGTGGGCAGCTAACCTCTGTGTAGTTGTTTTCTTGTGTGAAAAAATAGATTTAAATAGGATTTCTGTGAGAACGAAATAAGAGAATATACAGAAAGCCCTTATAATGGAGAATCTTATGTAGATACTGTTTTTATATAGTAGAAACTATGAATGTCGAGGCAAATTTTGATTATTTCAAATTTTGCCTAAGGTTTCCATGCTCACCAGTCTAGATCAGGGGATCTCAACAGGAGGCAATTTTGCTTCCCAAGGGAACATATTTCAAAGTACAGGGAGATTTTGGTTGTCACACTCTTGGCATCTAGTGGATAGAGATACAATGCCACTAAAATCCTACCACACACAAGACAGCCCCACAACAAAGAATTATCCAGTCAAAAATGTCAAGAGTGCCATGCTTGAGAAACCCTGATCTGAAGATTGATTTCTGGGCTTCCAAAGAAAAATTGCTAAATTTTTTAGACTCTCAGCTTCTCCATCCATAAAAGATGGCCAATAACACCTAAGCCTACCCACATTGCAAGGATGTTGTAAAGATAAATTTAAAAGCAAACAGTCCAGCTCTCAGAAGGAAAGGATACTGTTACAGCCCAAAGTGTTATTATCAAGCTGTGCAGCTACTTTCACTCTCAGGAAACCAAATGTTCTACTTGGAAATGATAATTTCCCTCCACTAAATAAGCATTTTACTTCCCGGAGGGAGAAATTTTATTCACCTTTTGCCATCATTACACTGAGCCCATTACAGCTGTTGTTCTTTCCTTATTTGAAATTTCATAACACAGATAACAACAGAACCTCTCCTGAAGGAATGTATAGCTCTATAGTAACAAGCCACACACATGTGCCCATGTGTAAACAATCTGCTAACCCAACCAGCCGTGCATGTTATAAACACTTGCCTCATACCTAAATGCTTTTCAATGAGACTATTGGGTAGAGATGAAAAGATGATGTCCTTTTGAGCCATCATTCACACCAGCCCCTCTCTCAAATCCCGATGTGAGTTAACAGCTAAATGGTAAAGCACAATTCTGATTTTCTATTTATAAAGTGAATGCTCTAGAGACTCATTGGAATGGCAATCAGTAGTAGGCAGGTAAAGAAACAAGAAAAAGTTCAGACACAGAAAATAAAGGAGAAAATCCTAGGGAACCACAATGCACTCGACCAATACTCTCCAATGCCTTAAATGTATAATTAATGGCTAGTTTGTGCGTGAAGATTGCACTGCTTGCATGAACTCGGAATAGAACCACATTATAGCAATTAGAAGGAGCTCATGTTGGTGCATGAGCCCCTAGATGTTTAGATCAATTGTCTAACAAAAATCTGTGTTCACGAGATAATCCCAGGATAGAAATACTAGCAGGGGAAAGATTTACCTAATAGGAATACTATGTCAGCATCCTGCTTTCTTCTCCCCTTTGGTCTGAGAGCAGATTAGTAGGGCTGCCACAGGCGTGTTGTGGAGGATGCTGAAGGTGAAGGCTGAGAGGAAGAGAGCTACTTGGGATAAAGAGAACTATACATAGAGCATGAATCAACTTACCAAGTCCTCTCAGTGCCTGCACAGGGAACTCAAAGATGTGAGAACATCTTTCTTTGGCTTCTTCTGTGACCAGTAGAGGCAGAGAGGGCAGGCAATACCGTGTTTCCCCGAAAATAAGACATCCTCCGAAAATAAGACCTAGCGCATAGGAAAATAAGACATCCCCTGAAAATAAGACCTAGCACATCTTTGGAAGCAAAAATTAATATAAGACACTGTCTTATTTTCGGGGAAACAGGGTAGTAGTGATGGCACCCAAGCATTATGGAAAGCCCTGGGGTCAGGAAAAAGGCCTTGCCTTTCCATTTTCTGGTGCTTCTCTTTGGATGTTCTCAAGTCAATCTACTGCAGTGCAATGGAAGTGGGAGAGGGGAGGAGGCTACAGAGCAATGCTTCCAAATCCTATCCTTCTCCAGCTATTTGACCCAGGCACTCAATATCTGAGCCTCAATTTTCCACTTTATATATACAATGAGGTTAGTGATTGCCGGAAGCCAATTCCAGCATGTCTTAATTATAAGAGTTTCATCAAAAGGTTGATGAAACATGGGGGCTCAACAAGGGCTGAGTCACATATGTAATAATCTGTTCGAGTGGCTGGAGGGCACTTCCCCCAAACCTGAATAGTATGATTGTTTGCTGCCAGACAGCTCAGGGCAACTTAATTTACACGATATTGCCTCCTATTGGCCAAACACCCGAACAGCTCTAGTCTATTCCTCAATTTGACAATGCTTCTACAAACCCTACCCTTTGAAGTGTATTAACTCCACTTTGCCTTAGGAAAAATTGTGCTAATAAAAAACAGGGGTTCTGAAACAAGGGGAAGAAGGATTAAGAAGAAAGAACTTGGAACTTTAGCTCCTTTGGCTGAAGTTCTTCTGACCTCTAATGCCTTTTAAAAATACCTTTTGTCTTTTTTAATACTCTTTTTTAATCTATGCACAGCCTTTCTCCAGATTGCTGAACCCTTCTTAATGCTGGGACAAGAACCCCAGCAAATGATCCTTATGACAGGACTATTCCAAAGATTAAAAGAATTGGTCAGTAGAAAAAGTTATTACACTCAACATGTAGCTATCACTCGATGATATTTATTCATTTTTTGGAAAACCATTTTTTCCTGCTTAGGATTGCCAACTCTCCTATGATACATTATTTAAAATTTACTCCTGTCCCCAAACTATCCTTGACTGGCAGTGCAGCCCTCAGGGCTCTCTTCTACATCACATTCCTTCACCCCTCAGGTATCCATTTGGAGTTACTATACTTCATTCCAGTCAGTGATGCATCTGTGAGGTCCCTCAGTTCTGTCATTCACATGTGTTCCATCTATGCCACAAGCAACGATGACTTTCTGTTGACTGTAACTGACCTTTGCCTGTCTGGAAGTTGTAAAGTGGAAAACATAAATGAATGCTGTCAACTGGGTCAGCTTTTGCATGACCACATTACCACATTCAGGAAAACCAAAAGACTGAATTGGTCCCATCTCACCACAGGCTTCTCTCATGTGAGTTGAACTGAGAGCTCGAGGTCCACCAATTTAGATTCCTCTCCCCCGAAATCTATGTAGTAGAGCAAATGTATGGCTCTACCCGTGGAGGAGAGACTGTTTAATGATGTAACTGCTGCCAGACTCTGGAGCTAGACCTGGGTCAGAACAGGGAGATTGTTTCCCACAAGACTCCCTAGACACTGTTTGATCCTGGTAGATGTTTTCTTCTAGTATAAATCAGAGCCTCTCTCCTACACCCCACTACATGCTGGTTCCAGAACAAGTCTTTGTCCTGACCTGGTCAAGCATATAAAGTAATTTCTCCACCTAGTAGCATTCACTTACTAGTATTTTGACTATCCCCTCATCTCTCACTTACCCTATATCATTATTTGGCACATGAAAAGTGAGGGGAGAGGATACCTACTTTGTCTCAAAGTTGCCAAAGATGTACTTCTTATATGTAAGTTTCTCTTAATGAACTGTTAGTTGTCCAACTAGAGTCATCTACCTCTTTCTTAGGTCTTGCACAGCTGGATTTTCAGTCTTGGGGATTTTCCCTAGGTCTGTGTGTACCAACACTACTATATATCTCTTTGTCCTACTCTTATTATAATTTTTTTTAATTGACAGTGTCTTTTAGGTACATTACCCTGAACACTGATTCCATTATAGTAGATGCACTAATTAATGATACTTAATTTTGCATAACTTTATTTCTTGTGCAATTGATATGCAAAGCCAAGGAAATAAATACACAATCCAAATGAATGGGAACATTCATCATTTTTCCAGACAAGTAAGACTTATTACTTCTGTCAAATAAATTAAGTTACACTACCCAGTGGTATTCAAAATCTAAATTGCTGCACACATGAAACTGAGCCCCTGACTTAATGTGGCCTACTTAACACTAATAAGAACCAGTTGAGGGCCCCTATTCCAGCCTCACTATCCTTTTCTTATATTTCATGTTTTCATCTCACACAATAATGACCATATCAACGTCTTTTAGATTTTGACAACTGACTGTTGCTATTACTTTCGCTAACTAGTTCTGTCCTGTTATTGAACCAGAATGTTTTAAAAATATAAAAGTCAAAGAACAAATGTTCAGTCTTCCATGTGAGCTGTGACAGCTGTTTTGTGGAGCTTTACTTTTTCTGGAGCCTCCCTATGACCTTCTTCCCCTGTGTTCAGATGTCAAACTGGATAGAACTGCACCCAAAGCAACTCTATAATTAGCGGCAATTAACCCTGAGTGGAAGTCAACAAAGGCAACACAATACTCAATTTGCCCCCCTATTCCCAACAATTTAGTCAGAATTCTCACTCATTAAAGCCAAGAGAGCTAAAACAAGCACTACCATCAACACTGACATAGAGAACATTAACAGAGAAGCTCAGATTCATTCACCGCATAAACTGATTGCTATTTGGAAAACGCTTTGTCCATTGCTAATAAAAGCTAGCTATGCTTTGGTGACTTTCTCAGTTCGGCTGAGAATTGTTTTGTTTTTTAGGTTAAATCTTTGCATGATGCCATTTTGGTCAGAAATGACCAAATCATCTGTGACTAATGCTGGGCAACAGGTGATTGGTGCCAGGCCTGTCCTGCTATTAGACAGCGCTCAGAGTTCACTTGGCTCCTCCAGAGATAACGGCAGTCATGTGTTGTCCAGCTGCCCATCCCAGTCTCTACCTCTCACACTCACCACCAAATTGGTGAGGATGCTAGGACAGCTCCCATCCAATCAACAGAGTCCAGGCCAGATGGTGAATTTTGCTGCAGGGGAAGCTAATGGCCTCATGTGATAGTGAGATCATCCCTCAGACTTTCAGGAGAGGAGACAATGCTATTGAATTAGCTTTGCAAAGGATCCTCTTTCAGCTTAATCAACATTTGTGGAAAGAGGAATTAGATTTGAACCGTCTGTGAATGCAGCCAGCCACCTTCCACAGTCAGATGTTGCTGCTCCTCATCACTATGGAGACTGGACTTTATTTGTGCAGCCAGGTCAGGTCTGAGTGCATGTTTATCAGCAATAATGATGGCTCATTGCAAACCCTTAGCATGCTTGCTTTGAAGAAAACAAAGCAGGCAAAAAAAAAAAAAAAAAACTCCAAAATTAAAACACAACATTGCCTCCTAAGTGTAGATTCAGATTAATAGCTACGAGACAAATACAGTTCTTTCCTGGTTGACCTTGAAAATCTTGGTGGTTGAAATCTGTAGAATTCATTGAAATTTGTGAAATGTGTGGAGTTTGCTCCTCTTCTAAGCAAAGAACATCTTTGTAAAGTCCGAGATTGCCTAGCTCGGTTGGTTATAACACAGTATCAATATCATTCCTACAGAACAAATGCCTTTATTCTATCTGTTCCTTGTCCATGAATTCCACCCCTGGACCTAGCCAGGGAAATTCCCACTGATGTTCTTAAGTAGTTTGTATGTAACAGCTCAAACCTGTGGTTAACTCTGGGAGAAAGAGAAAAAGAACACACCCCGACAATGCTGAATAGTTGCCCTGCCACAGGCAGCAGCTTTGTGTGTTGTATAGCATGGACCCGTTGATTGTCCAGTTACATTTCCTTTGAATATATACGTACCCAGAAGTGGGTATATAAGTGCTAGCACTTAAAAGTACTCAATAAATATTGGCTTTTATGAGGATGATAATGTTTAATAATATCTATGATGATAAAGATGATAGTGATGATGAGGATACATCACAGCCCTGGGGAGGAGCCAGGTCTGCTTAGACACTCCGGTGGGGCCCCAGGAACATCGCCATCCTGAGGAGGCTTGGCTGGGCCCGCCTAGCCACTCTAGGAGCAAGCAGCCAGGCCTGCCTTGCCACTCCTGTGAGGTCCCGTGAACATCCCTGCCCTGAGGAGGCAAGGCAAGGCAAGGCTGGGCCCACCTAGCCACGATGCCCAGGGAATATCACAGTCATGGGGTTGCTGAGACCCAGACCGGGCCTCTGGCCACAGATTTACAGCTTCACAGAGACTGAGAGCAGGGATCTGCCTCACCTGCAGAGACAGAGAGGTTCTGCAGTGGCCCTAGGACGTGGTTGGACCCAGCCAGGGATCAAGGGGCATGAATAAACACCTGGGCAGAGGGGCAAGGACCTGCAGCCCTGAGGCGGGGGTTGAGGGGCAGTGCCACCTCAGTGGAAGGATGTGGCACTGCAGGGTACCGGACTAACTGACGTGATTCAGAGAAGCTCGCCCAGACTGCCTTCGCACTTTAGAGACAGCGACTCCTGCTCCTGCCTTGACCCAAAAGCAAGCCTGTGGTGCCCTGCCCCATGCAGAGCATGCCTAGGTGATGAGTGAGAAGACTTTCACCTGCTCCGGAGAAGTGGGGGGCAGTAAAGAATGGGGGCAAGGGACCAGACTGGGGAGAGGAAAGAATGTGGAGCATCCGCAATGAAGAGGTGCTTGAGAAAGAGGCTCGGAAGCCTGACAGGAAGGTTTGTTCTGTTTGGCCTGCGGCTGTACCTTAGGAAGGGCAGAGAGCATAGCTCTGAGGGCTCCCTGTGGGCTAAATCAAGTTCCACAGCCAACTGGAATTGGCCAGAGTTTCCTGGTCTGTAAAAATGGATTAAGTGTGTCCCAGTGCCTTCACTGAGCTTTGATGACCAATTGAGATACTATATAAGGAAGTGAGGGAAGAAGTGAGAAAGAAAAGGAAGGGCGAGCAACACAAAAGAAAGACTGGAAGGAACCTGTAAACCCATTGTCACTTAAATAGGGAATACAGTCAATAGTGTTGTAATGATGGTATGATGCCAGGTGGGTACTGGAATATCAGGGAACACTTTGTAAAGTATATGATTGTCTAACCACTAATCTGTAACTAATATAAAACCTGAAACAAAAAATTGGAGTGAAATTTTTATAAATTTCAAAGTTTAAATAAAGACTGTAAAGGAAAGAAGGGGGAGCATAAAAATAGTGTTTTTCATTTTACCACTTTATTGTCTTTTCAGTACATGAAAAAGACAGTTGTCATTATATGGTGCTTCTATACTTTTCTAAGTAATTATCTCATTTTAATTTCAGGGCAACTTAAAGACAAGATAATTATTCCCTCCACTATTCAAAGAAAGAAGTCTTGGTGTCTAGTCCCAATGATTCAATCCTCAAGCCCTTATTGTAAAGCAGGGTTGGTAAAATTTTCTGTGCAGGGTCATATCTATACTAATAAAAGCTTTGGGGGCAATCAGACTGGCCGAGGAAAAGTTAGGTGCCAATCAGGCTGGCAAGGGAGCAGTTAGGCGGCAGGCAATCAGGCAGGCAGGCGAGCAGTTAGGAGCCAGCGGTCCCAGATTGTAAGAGGGGTGTCCGACTGCAGGGTTAGGCCCAATCCCAGGATGGGGCCTAAACCTGCAGTTGGACATCCCCTGGGGGGTCCCAGATTGGAGAGGGTGCAGCCTGGGCTGAGGGACACACACATGCACCAGGTCTCTAGCATATACATAGAAGTCTAAGCGACCAAATGACCAAACAACCAGAATGACTGGAATAACCAGAATGACCAGTGGACCGGTCATTATGATGTGCACTGAAGTGGAAGTAGCTAAGTATACCCTAGAAGTGAGTATAATACATTCAACTCTTATATGAGGCAAAAATCCAGAAGTTAGCACGGCTGAAAACAAAGTTTTTCACTATTTATAGAGCAACTGTAGAACTGTTCAGCTTGGTATGCTTGCCTCAGATCTCTAATAACCAAAGAACTAGAGATACTGAAGTGGGATTTGGGACTAATGGAACACATACAAATCACACCTGCCTTTCGGTCCATATTTTTAGGTATTACTAAGTCATTTCTTGGAACAGATTGTGACCCAGAGATTAAATTACTATTACACTGGCCTAACCTGAGTGAATTCAGCTCTAAAACATTCTAGAATTTCAGCAGCAAGATGGTAAAGTAACTGCTGAATACATGCTTTGTAATTGTGATTCTACTATACATACTGGGTCACACCCAAATAATTTGCAAGTACCTTCCTCAAAGACAAAAAATGGAAAGAAGCTACAAATGAATGGGGTTAATATAAAACAGTTGATATGCATGGAGGGTTAGAATTTAGAGGAGAACCAAATAGAGTGTCCAAATTGTAGGGTGAACTCAAGTTCAATATCTGCAAGGGTCTATACAATCCAGGGAATTCAATATAGTGGGTAGAAAACAGATTTTCTAGAAATAACAATACTTCAGCAGGTAATTATTAATGGTGTCTGCAAATACCATTAAGGGATGGTGATAGGTAATAGGAAAAGGAAGAAGTGGTGGCAAGGGATAGCGATACAGTTTCAGAGCCCTAAACTAGAGAATGAGGTCCTACCAGGAGAATTGAAGGAAATATAACCAGAAATCTAGACACATGAATTTGGAAAATGCAATGGGGATTTTAACAGCCTGCCTCTCCGGGATCATAGAGGCCCAGGATTAAATACACTATAAACACCAAGCTTATGACAACATGGCAAATAAGAGCCCCCACCTGAGGCTGGTACCATGGGCTTTTCCTAAAATACTGGCTGCCATCAGTGTAGGAGAGCAGACTACAGAACTTGCAGGACTGTCTACAGGCCAAAAACATCAGGGACTGCAAAGGCTAGGGAATGCAGAGCTAGATAACAAGGTAAAACCATACCAACTGTATTCCAAGGCAATTTTTGACTGCCAGATATTTATTCTACTTGAATAAACACATGGAATAAGCTGGAAATATACATTAGCTCAAGTCATATATTTCTAAATACACATGGCATAAAGTTGACCAACAGCCAGGCAGACTGAGCTTTCACAGTTGGGCTAGACATTTTATTCTATGGTAAAATAACTGCTGCACACATGCCACACAATCATGACTCAGCTGTGCATGCTGTGTCATACCGAAATAATTTGCAAGTACTTCCCCCAAAGATGAAAAGCAGGTTACCAAGGAAAGAATAAAATGGGCTCACCACTTACTCATGGAAACTCGTTTTTAATTATCTCATAGTGTCTTTATGTTAACACATCATTTTTATATTAATTCTGAAAATAATCACTTAAAAATAAACACATAACCTATCCAAGGTCATTCTCATGTTACCAGCATTGACTTTCTAGGAAAATGCCTTATCCCATTTAAAATTTCTGATTCAAGCTCCATTTCCACATCTACAGCAGATATCTACAATTTGGAAATGACAAAACCACCCTTTTTAAACACTTGTTCCATAGGCTGCTGCTCATTGAGTAAGAAAAAGGAATCCTAGGAATATAATGACCTTGCCTTTCAGAGAAGGCAACCCTGAAGTCTCTAAGCTTGTACTGTTAGTTCACTGAATAGAAGTGAATCTATTTCTCTTTATCTTGCAATAAAGAGACATTAATATTATAAACATAGGAATGAGATAGGAACACTACTATCTGCTTTCTTTTTAAAAGAATAAAAATACAGCTTAGAGAACTATTAAAAACTCCAGCTACAAAGGAAATGGAAAATGTGAATTGTATGTATTCCTGTCGTCTCCTCATCCATCCATCTTATAATAGCCTTATTGCAACTAGACATGGGGTGATGAATGCAGAAATGCCAGGCACAAAGGAACCTGTAAAGATAAAAGGCTAGAGGGTAAAATAAAAACCCCACACAACAAAGAAGTGACTGCATGTTGCTTTTGTGATCGTTTTGTTTCCAAAAGCTGCCTGATGCTAGTTAAAAGCCAGAATTCCATAAAGATAGAAGCAATCCACAAAAGGACCCTGATGTTTCTGGAAAAAAAAAATTATAATATAGAAAAAAATGAATAAAGCTACCACCAAAAAGTTCTCTCTCAAATAAAGCTAAAAACTTACACACTGAACACCTTTTATTTAAGGATCTCAAAGTACTTTGTGAGCAAATAATTATCCTACCATTTCCTGTTATCAGTTGAAGGCTTAGAAAACTTGAGAGTTAAGTTTAGCAGGAGCTTTCAAGTTCTATTATGCAGAAATAGAGAGTGTAAGTTACTTACTTGAGAGCCACAACCATAAGTAAGAGAACCATTATTCCTTCATTCTGTTTTAACCACTCTCTCTTCTTCACAAAGATTGCTTATTGCAATCTGCCAGAGATAAGGAAACCACCTCCTAAAGAGAATCTTCTCTGTCACCAAATATGTGTCATCTCCTCTACTATGGAATACATTTTACTTAGATCAAATTGTGTTGTGTGTGGAAGAATTTCTCACTGTTAAAAAAAAAAGGCCTACAAATCATCAATTTGTTTATAAGGACTTTGCTTGTTCTAAATTTCTACTGATCCATGATACAAATATTTAAACGGACTTTCTTCCCCAATTGTACTCCTCTTCATTACACATACAAATTATCTCATGTAATAAAAATGAAATTATTGCATTATTTTCCCAGATGCTATGACAGATCCTCTTAAAGATAAATATGATTTAGGAAAGACTTATGGATTTGTGATAAGAATAGAGGGTCTTCCCCAAGAGACTGTATATTATTAGCTGAAGTAGATGTTCAACAATAAGGGAATACATCTCTGCACTAGAAAGAAATGTCTAGAGCTTCTGGAGAATATAAAAAACTGAGAGTGAGAAGTGGAAAGGAAAGAGGACTAAAAGCAGACTAGTAACAACAGTGTCTGGATGATGAACTGTAACCCATGCCAATAATCTCACTCGACAAAATAACTTCACTAAAGTCAATAAAATTGTTCACTCTAGAATGCAAATTAAGGCACAGGTCCTCTCTGCACCAAACTCTCCAGAATAAAATCAGAGTAAAAGGGAGGCATGACTTGGGGGAGAGAGAGAGTCAGAGGGAGATGGATTTAGAAATAAAATGAGTTGAAATTTTGCTTTATATTGATAAGAAAAATAAGTACAACTATGGGTCTCAATTACTTGTAGGAAACTGACAAATAAAAATAGAATGCACCTTTTCAAACAAAGGAGCTAAAATTTGAACAAAGAAAAGTATATCTCCAATCAAAAATGAGAAAGGAAATAAATAATATGGTAAGTATGAATATAAAATAAAGTGTTAGAAGTAGGTCCTTACTTACATTAATTATAATAAATGGAGTTAAATCCACCCTTTATGAGACATAAACTCTCAAAATAAATTTTTCTCCAAATAAGTCCAATAATATGTTACTTTAGAGGCTTAAGTAATAAGAAATATACACAAAAATGAAAACAAAGGTATTAAAATATATGTTGAGCAATATGCACAAAACAAAAAAATAATTTAAAGTAAAAAATTCCAAAAAAAGATAATGAGAATTTCACATTGGAAAGAGAAACAACATATTAATAACACATAATAATCATGAATATACACTCCCAATAATAGGATCACAAAAACATAAAGCAAAAACTGAAATAATTACCGGGAAATTAAATTATTACTATTTAGCACTAGTAGAGATACAAACACATCTATCTAAAACCTTAGGGGGGCATATAAGCATGGCCAATGAACACAAACAATAAGAGAGTGAGGGCCTGTGCTAGGGGCCAGGAGTGGGCTGGGAGAGGTCAATGGAAGGAAAAGGAGACATATGTAATACTTTCAACAATAAAGAATGTTTACGGAGAAACCAAGATGGTGGCATAGATAAACACCTGAACTTGCTGCCTCGCACAACCACTTCAAAACTACAACTAAAAGACAAAATGAACACCATCCAGAACCACAGGAAGGCTGGCTGAGTGGAAATTCTACAACTAGAAGGAAAGAGAAAAGCACCCTGAGACTCAGAGGGGATGCGGAAGTGAAGTGTCGCGCACATGGAAAGGACTGGCAACTGAGGATGCAGTTGTCTTTTTCAATCAGGAGGGAGACACAAGCTCCCGACTTCTCTGAACTCCAATTCTGGATGAGACTCGGGGGACCCAGACTCATGGGCAGAAACTGGACTATCTGGCATTGGGCCCAAACATGAGGGTGGCTGTCTCTCAGAGGTGCTTGCAGCGAGTACCACTGGACATTGAGACCCAGAGGCCTCTTCAGGCTGAGCTGACAGGAAGCCACTGCTGTTTGCTCCACTGGTGATTCCCAGAGACCCTGCCCCACCCAATTTACAACCCCACCCAAGCTGAGTGCAGAGGCTTTGCATATGAATGGCCTGGACTTTTGCAATCTAAGACCTAACAAACTACAGCTGAGTCAGAGAGCCCCAGAACTTCCAAAAGAAGGCCCAAGCCTCCACAGCAGCTTGCACTGCTTCACAGCTGGGCCTAATCTAGGCCCCTCCAAACTCCAAACAAAGAAGAGGAATCTGCAGATCTCTTCATAGCTCCTGATGGGTGGCCTTAGGCAGAGGCTAAATTTGCACCTTCTTGAAGATCCATGAGCTAGTGTACCCAGTGGTCAGAGAGGGACTATCCAGATTATAATTCTTCAAATCCATAAGGGACACACTCAGGGGCAAACTCAGTGAGCACCAATGCTCCACTGAAGCAAGTTTTGCCCCATAAGGTGTCTCCAGCACAGAAGTTCTCCCATCTGTGGGAGAACAATTGGCCTGGAGGTCAAATCCTCCTAGTGATACCAACAACAATCAAGGCTTAACTACAACAAGACTGTGCATATAGCCCACAAAGGAGTGCACCAAGAGTGTCCACCTCAGGTGATTGGGGAGGCTGAGCCACTGGGCCCTATAGAACACCTACCACACAAAGCACTCTATCAACACAGGGAAGCAGCCAAAATGTGGAGACAAAGAAACAGGTCACGAATGACAGAAATGGAGGGAAGCAAACTATTGGATATAGAGTTCAAAACCACAGTTATAAGATTTTTCAAGAAACCTCTGAGAAATTTAGTGAGATCCTTGAGGATATGAAAAAGGAATAACTAGAAATTACATACACTGAATGAAATAAAGAATAAATATACAGAGATCCAACAGCAGACTAGAGGATCCCAAGAATCAAGTCAAAGATTTGAAATATGAAGAAGCAAAAAACATCCAACCAGAAAAACAAAAATAAAAAAGAATCCAAAAATATGAAGATAGTGTAAGGAGGTTTTGGGACAACTTCAAGCTTATCAACATCCAACTTATGGGGATGCGAGAAGAAGATAGAGAGCAAGATATTGAAAACATACGGTATTTGAAGAAATAATGACAGAAAATTTCCGCTACCTGATGAAAGAAATAAACTTACAAGTCCAGGAAGTGCAGAGAACCCCAAACAAAAGGAATCCAAAGAGGACCACACCAAGACATATCATAATTAAAATGCTAAGAGCAAAAGACAAAGAGAGAACATTAAAAGCAGCAAGAGAAAAACAGTTAGCTAGCTACCTACAAGGGAGCACCCATATGATTGTCAGCTGATTTCTCAATAGAAACTGCAGACCAGAAGAGAGTGGCAAGAAATACTCAAAGTGATAAATAGCAAGTACCTACAACCAAGATTACTCTACTCAGCAAAGCTATCATTCAGAATTGAAGGTCAGATAAAGAGCTTCAGAGATAAGTAAAAGCTAAAGGAGTTCAGCACCACCAAACCAGTATTATATGAAATGCTGAAGGGTATTCTTTTAGAAGAGGAAGAAGAAGAAAAAGGTAAAGATAAAAATTATGAACAACAAATACATATCTATCAACTAGTTTATCTAAAAATCAAGTGAATAAAAAATATGATGAACAGAATAAACTGGTGAATATAATAGAATCAGGGGTATAGAAAGGGAGTGGACTGACAATTCTCGTGGGGAAGAGGGTGTGGGGGGTGCAGGAAGAAACTGGACAAAAATCTTACACCTATGGATGAGGACAGTGGGGGGTGGGGGTAAGGGCAGAGGGTGGGGCGGGAACTGATTGGAGGGGAGCTATGGTGGCAGGGGGGAGAAACAACTATAATAATCAGGATTTATTTAAATAAAAGAATTTTTACAATGAATAAATAAATACTAATCAAGCAAAAAGGACAGAGATATTTTTAACAAATATGACCTAATGATATATCAAAAAAGTGTGTATGTCTAGTAAACAAAGAATGTGCTTTCTTTTTACACACAGAAAATGTATTCAGAAATCCATCATAAATCAGATTAAAAGATAATCTGATGAGGAAAAATTATCTTAATACCAAAATCAGACAAAGACAACCACAGATCAATATTTCTCATGAACAGAGACATAAATATCTTCAACAAAATATTTGTAAATTAAATCCAACAATATATAAAATGATCTATACACTGCAACAAAGTGGGATTTATCCCAGACATGCAAAGGTGGTTCAACATTTAAATTCAATTAATATAATCAACAGCATGAAACAAAAAATAATCCTATCAATCCATAAAAAAAAAAAATAGTAGCTGACAAAATCCAACACCCATTTAGCATAACAGCTCTCATTAAACTTGGAATAGAGAGGAAATTTCCTCACATTTATAAAGACACTACAGCTACTGCCATACTTAGTGGTGAGAAACTTGGAGCTTTCCCAATAAGGCCAGAAACAAGGAAAGGATGTCCTTTCTCACCACCTCCTTTTCAACATCATTTTGGAAGTAATAGACAATTCAAAAAGACAACAAAAGGAAATAAAAGATACGCAGACTGGAAAGAAATAAATAAAATGGTCTTATTTGCAGATGAACATTTACATAAAAATCTGAAAAAAAATCAACCAGATACTAGAACTAATAAGCCATTATAACAAGGATGAAGGATACAAAGTTAATATACAGAACACAATCATTTTTCTGTATACCAGCAATAACAAGTGGAATTCAAAATTAAAAACACAATACCATTTACACTAGCACTCCAAAAATGAAATACTTAGGTATAAATCTAATAAGATCTCTATGAGCAAAAATCTGATGAACAAAATCAAAGAACTAAGTAAATGGAGGGATATTCCATATTCATGGATAGGAAAATTCAATATTGTCAAAATGTCTATTCTTCCCAACTTCATCTATAGATTCAATACTATCCCAATCAAAATCTCAGCCAGTGATTTTTGTGGATATTGACAGAGTCTAAAGTTTATATGAATAGGCAAAAGATCCAGAATCATCAACACAAAATTAAAGAGGAAAAAAAGTTGGATAACTAAAACTGCCTAACTCCTGATCCTGCACAGCCTTTGTGCCAGACCTTGGTCTCTTCTCAAGCTGAGCCTCTGGGGTGAGTCTCTACTATACTGTGACCATGACTGGTGAGTCAGGAGAGGTGTTGCTGGGGTTTGGAGTTTGCTTGTTAGGTGGAATGTGCCAGATTCTTAAGGATGAGTTTGGGGTGAGGGGCCTCTGGCACCTGCAGCACCCAGATGGTTCTCATTTAAGACCCCCTTGCCACTCCTGTAGGTCTAGTGAGATGTACCATTAACCTAGAGTAGTCAATGAGATTGGTGAAAGGTAAACTAATGGAACAGTAGAACACAACAGAGAGCCCAGAAATAGACCCATATTAAATACAGTCAACTGCTCTTTGACAGAGCAAAAGCAATAAAAGAAGAAGAAGGAGGAGGAGGAGGAGGAGGAGGAGGAGGAGGAGGAGGGGGAGGAGGAGAAGGGCAGCCTTTTAGATAGATAGCTTTTTCAAAAGTGGTGCTGGAACCATTGGAATCCACATGCAAAAACAAATGAATCTAGACACAGAGCTTATGCTTTTCACAAAAATCAAAACTGACCATAGAAAAATGCAAAACTATGAAGCTCATAGAAGAAAACATTGGAGAAAACCTAAATGGCCCTGGATATGGCAATGACTTTTAGCCAGACATGACATCAAAAGTTAGATGCATTAAAAAATAAGTGATAAGCTGGACTTTATTAAAATTAAAAATTTTTGATATGTGAAAGATAATGTAAAGAAAATAAAATGCAAGCCAAAGACTGGGAGAAAAGATTTGCAAAAGACATATCTGACAAAAGACTGTTATTCAAAATAACACAAAGAACTCTTAAAATACAATGTTAAGAAAAGGAATAATCCAATTAAAATGGGCCAAAACCTTAATAAGTCACCTCATCAAAGAAGATATCTAAATGGCAAATGAGCATATGAAAAGAAGCTCCACATCATATGTTATCAGGAAAATGCAAATTAAAATGAGATACTACTACACACCTATTAGAATAGCCAAAATGTGGGATACTGACAACACCAAATGCTAAGGAGAACTTAAACAGCAGGAATTCTCATTATTGCTGGTGTGAATACAAAATGGTATGGTCACTTTGGGAAGCTATTACTCACAAAACTAAACAAATTCTTACCATAGGATACAGCCATTGTAATCCGTGGTATTTACCCAAAGGAGATGAAATTTTATGTCCACACAAAAACCTGTTCAGGGAAAGCTTATAGCATTTTCATTCATACTTGCCAAAATTTGGAAGCAATCAAGATGTTCTTAGTAAGTGAATGGATAAATAAATTGGGGCACATCCAGACAAGAGCATATTATTCAGTGCTAACGGGAGATGAGCTATAAAACAAAGAAAACAAATAAAGGAAACTTAAAGGTACATTACTAAGTGAAAAAAGCCATTCTGAACAGATTACATACTTTAAGAATCCAACTATATGACATTTCTGGAGAAGGCAAAAGTACGGATACAGTAAGAAGACCAGTGGTTGCCAAGCACTGAGGTAAGAAGCATGAACAGGTGAAGCACAGAAGATTGCTAGGGAAGTGAAATACTCTGTATGATGCTCCTAGTGTAACGATGGCTACTCTGGTGAACCCTGAGGCCCCAGTCCCACATTTGCAAAGGCCCAAGGCGGCAACGACTTGAACGCCTGTAGTTCCATTCTGAAACCTGAATATAGGATGTGTTGGGCCAGCAGAGGACATGAATAGATAAATGGGAGCTCACCTGATAAATGCCGGTGCTGTCAGCTTTGGCCGCCTTCCACTGCAGTCTCCAGCACCCTCCCTCTCCTCCTCCTCCTGCAGACTTGAGTAAGAGCTCCACAAACCCCTCTTCCCTCTTCATTCACACAATTCACACACCCTTGTCCGGGATTCCCCAGGAAGCCAAGCTGGAGGCAGTTGGAGCCCAAAGGGTGTGCTTTTTTCGTTTCGAAGGGGAGTAAGTGCAGTTCCAGGTAGAACAGCTGCGAGAGGATGGGCTGGATGCACTGAGAGCATCACAGGTGGCGCAGGGGACAGTGGGATCAGGCCCAAAGCACTGCCGCCTTGACCACTTTTCGCCAAGGAAGCCCAGTGTAGTGGGATCTCGCGAGATCTGCAGGAGTGGCAAGGGAAGCCTGAATGAGAAACATCTGGGTGCCGCAAGTGCCAGGAGCCCCTTATCCCAGACTCATCCTTCAGGGATCTAGCACATTCCACCTACCAAGCAAACTCCAACCTCCACCAACACCTCCTCTGACTCCCCTATCAGGGTGGCAGTATAGCAGCGCCTCACCCCAGAGGCTCAGCTTGAGAGGGGACCAAGGTCTGGCACAAAGGCTGCACGGGATCAGGACCACTCAGGTCAGAGCCGGGGAGTTAACTGCACAGGCTTGGGCTGTAAATCCGTCTCCTTCCTGAAAGCTAAAGGCCACAGGGTTGCCACGCAGGCTTCTGGCACAGGGCAGAAATCAATGGAATAGCACCAGTAAGAAAGGATTAACAAAACTAAATCTGTTTTTAAAAGGCAACCAAGACAGGCAAGCTCAAGACTCATTAAGAAAGAAATACCTGAAATAAAATAAGCAAAATTCAAATGAGAGAGGGAAACCCACCAAACAGCAGGTTTTAAACATTGTAAATGCATCTTTTGATGGCCAGAATTGGCCAGCAAGAAATAGAAAAGTGTAATAACTCAACAACTACCAAACATAATAGAACGATAGATAAAAAATTCTTTCCAAAAGAAGCCACCAACCAGACAGTTTATTCAGGCAATGTTTACCAACCACCCAAGGAGCACACGATAACCCACAACATCTATAATTCATCCCAGAGAACAGAAATAAAGGCAAAGCTGCCTCTTATTTTTATAAGAACAGCACAGCATAACATAATTCACAAAATCACACAGATATTCAAAAATTATTATACAAGTTATCCCCATTTGTGAGTATATTCACAAAAATTCTATTTTAAGGAGTATCTAAATGAGTCAAACAGTATTTTGTAAAAAAAATAATAATAATAATTTTAATCTTAAGTTGTATATATCAGTTACAACAGAGTATCTAGGAATTAACATAACAAAAGCTTTACAAAGCCATTATGGAAACCTTATGAACATCATTAAATGACATTTATTAGACATCCAAGTATATTAAAATAGGTGAAGAGATATACTGTACACATGAATGAATGAACAGATGGGTAGGAAACCTTATTTATTCATTCAGGAATTTTTATTAACATCCTGTTCTATCAGACTTTCATCTTACAGCAGAAAAGAAACAAAAGTTTGAGGCTTATAGAAAGTAAAAAAAGAAATAAAACTTGAAACTTATAGAGTATATATTAGGTCTAGTAATAATTAATGTCGTTCTCTAATACTTTTTTTAAATCGAATTTATTTAAACAATACAACAAAATTTAATCAACAATATAGTTGCTGTTGTTTTCTACTACTTGTGCCCAACGCTCAGGAAGCATTTTAATCCCTCTGTTGTAAAATTCTTGTGATTTTGATGCAAAAAATTCGGTCAATGCATTTTTGAGGCATTCTTCATTATTAAATTTTTTTCCAAGAAGAAAGTTTTGCAAAGAACGAAACAAATGGTAATCGGAAGGGGCAATATCAGGAGAATATGCAAGTTGGGGGAGAACTTCCCATTCCAACTGGCGCAGTTTTTCAGCAGTGATTCTTGCAGTATGCGGTCGTGCGTTATAGTGGTGAAGAATTACGCCCTTCCGATTAATCAGCGCGGGTTCTTTTTCTCTTAAAGCTTGGGCTAACCTTTCCAATTGGGCACTATACACTGCACTTGTAATGGTTTGGTTAGATGGTAAAAGTTCATAATGAAGAATTCCTTTAAAATTCCACCAAACACACAACATCACTTTTTTCGCATGCAAGTCAGGTTTTGGCGTGGGCTGCGGAGCCTCATTTTTGTCCAACCATTGAGGCCGCCTTTTCAAATTAACATACAGCACCCATTTTTCATCTCCGGTAACAATTTGCTCTAAGAACGGCAAACGGTTTTGACGAGAGAGGAGCGAACTGCAAATTGTGACTCTTTGATTACGGTTGTTGTCGGTCAACTCATGAGGAACCCATTTTCCAAACTTTTGGACTTTGCCAAGTGCATGCAATTGATTGGAAATTGTTTTTTGTGAACAATTTAAAGTTGTCGCAAGCTCTTGTTGGGTAATTTGAGGATTTTGCACCAAAAGAGCTTGAAGAGCTTCTTGATCAAAATTGGACACACGGCCTCGACCACTCTTGTCATCTAACGAAAAATTTCCCTCGCGAAATTTCTCAAACCAACGCTGGCATTTTCTGGCGCTAACTGCATCTTGACCAAGAGCACTACAGATGTTTTTTGCAGCCTCACTTGCTTTTCTTCCTAATTGGAACTTGTAAAGCATGCAGTGCCAAATATGCTCTTCATCCGCCATCTTCTTAGCCCTAGTTCTGCAACAAAAACCAAACCAAACACAAACTTTTTCAAGCAAAACTTGTTAATTGCACTTCACACGTTCTGTAGATACCACGTGTTTGAAGGTTATGTCAATACAAGTCAACGCCAAGCAAGATTTTAAACGAATGTTTAAAAACGACATTAATTATTACTAGACCCGATATAAGTATACAGTTACATGAGCCTATAATAACATTACAAATATGTCAATATTTGCCAAATTAGCCTGCACATTCAATGGCAAATACAGTCAAATATTTTAAGAGTTTAAAGGAATTTATCACAGAACCACATTGCTACAGTTTGTATTTTACATGAATGGTGGTGCCTTTTTGACTTAGCTATGTGGCAGTCCTAATTTGAAAATTATAATATATATATATCATATGCCTAAGTGACCATTGCAACAGAAACAACTGAACAGACAACTGAACAGGCAGTGTGGGAGGACCAGGCCAGCAGGGAGGTTATTGAGGATTAACCAAACAACTGAGCAGCAGGCTATGTGGGGCGACCAAGCCAGCCAGAGGGGTTAGTGAGGGCCAGCCAAAGGACTGAGCAGTGGGCTGCTTGGGGCGACCAGGCTGGCAGGAGGGTCAGTGAAGGGAAGCCAAACGACTGAACAGCAGGCTGCATGGGGTGACCAGGGCAGCGGGGGGTGGGGGGGCAATTGGGAGTGACCAGGCAGAAGCGGGGAGGGGGGATGAGGGGCCAGCAGAGGGGGGCAGTGAAGGGTAACCAGGCTGGTGGGGAGGCAGTTGGGGGCAACCAGGCCAGCAGGAGGGGCAGTTGGGGGTGACCAGGCCAGCAGGGAAGGACAGTTAGGGATGATCAGGCAGGCAGGCAGATGAGTAGTTAGGAGCCAGTGGTCCCAGATTGTGAGAGGGATGCCCTAAGGACTGTGCCTAAACCAGCATTTGGACATGCCCCTGACAGTCCCAGATTAGAGAGGGTGCAGGCGGGGCTAAGGAGACCCCCCACCCTGCACAAATTTTGTGCACTGGGCCTCTAGTCTATAATAATAAAAATGTAATATGCTAATTAGACCAGACGTCCTTTGGGACTACCTTCTGGACGAAGCCGAGGCTGTAAGGGCCGAGGCAAGCCACCATGGCTGTGAGGCCAAGCCTTTTGCATGAATTTCATGCATCAGGCTTCTAGCATGTAATAATAGTCTAAAAATAGCTAAGATAATCATGACAATACACTGGCCTTACTGATATGGATTCTAAATTAGCAAAATAAGCAAACTCCCAACTACAGGGAACAAATTGATGGTTGCCAGAAGGAAAGGGGTTGGGATAAGTGAAAAAAGTGAAGGAATAAAGAAGTGCAAATTTCCAATTATGAAATAATCATGGAAATGTAAAGTACAGCATAGGGAATATAGTTAATAATATTTAAATAAGTATATATGATGTCAGATGGGCACTAGACTTAGTGTGATAAGTCTGTAACATAAAAATGTCTAGTCACAGTGCACGGGGTGTGTGTGTATGTTCCTCAGCTCAGCCTGCACCCTCTCCAATCTTGGACCCCTCAAGGGATGTCTGACTGCCTCTTGAGGCCCGATCCAACCAGCAGCTGGACATCGTTCTCACAATCCAGGACTGCTGGCTCCCAACTGTTTGCCTGTCTGCCTTCCTGATTGACCCTAACTGCTTCTGCCTTCCAGCCTGATCACCCCCTAACCTAGGGGTGTCGAACTCAATCAGAGAAGGGGCCAAAATCTAAAATCCAGCCTAAGTCGCGGGCCGAATGGTTTACTGAACAGTCATAAACTGACAATGTCATAAACTGACAGCGGAGTGCAGTGATGACAGCGCGGTGCGGGCCACATTGCAAGGCCTGGCGGGCTGGATTTGGCCCGCGGGCCTTGTGTTTGACACATGTGCGCCTAACCACTCCCCTGCAGGCCTGATCAACCCTAACTGTCCTCCCCTGAAGACCTGGTAGCCCCCAACTGCCCTCCTCTGCTGGCCATCTTGTGGCAGCCATCTTGCGTCCACATGGGGGCAGCCATCTTGTGTGTTGGAGTGATGGTCAATTTGCATATTACCTCTTTATTATATAGGATATTTATGTCAACTGTAATTGAAAAATAAAAATAAAAATTTTAAAAGACCACAAGTTAGAACAAAAAATACTCCAATACCTTTGTCACTTAGAAAACCACAAAGTTTTTAGGAACTCTGGCCCAGAGCTGAAGACAAAGACTACATATATATTTCTTATTTTAAATGAAAAATTTACAAATGAATTTGGATATCATGCATTAATTGATCAAGCTGGCATTAGGCTGTGACTCTTATTTTGTTCCTTATCTTTGCTTTGTCAATATACTTGAGATCTGTATGTACATCTAGTTCATTGTTTCTCATTGCTATGTGATTTTCCTTACTATGATCCACTACAGTTAACTTAGCCATTCTCCTAGTGATAAAAATCTATTCTGCCTTCATCTTCCCAATACCACAAATAAACCCCCAAACATGTTTTCTTAATAACTTGTGAAAAAATTTCCTGGCATATATCCTTAGGTTGAAGAGGTCATAAGGCATACTTATTCTTAATTCACTAAGGACTGGCGGTTGGTGTCCCAAAAAGAAAAGAAAAGAAAAGAAAAGAAAAGAAAAGAAAAGAGAAGAGAAGAGAAGAGAAGAGAAGAGAAGAGAAGAGAAGAGAAGAGAGAGAGAGAGAGAGAAAGAAAGAAAGAAAGAAAGAAAGAAAGAAAGAAAGAAAGAAAGAAAGAAAATAAATAAATAACCTATTTACATTCTCAATAGCAAAGCATAAATGTTTTAGTTTCCATCGAAACCGGTTTGGCTCAGTGGTAGAGCGTCGGTCTGTGGACTGAAAGGTCCCGGGTTCGATTCTGGTCAAGGGCATGTACCTTGGTTGCAGGCACATCCCCGGTAGGGGGTGTGCAACGTTTCTAGCTCTCTATCTCTCTCCCTTCCTCTCCATAAAAAATCAATAAAATATATATTTTTTAAAAAATGTTTTAATTTCCCCATCATCTCCAACCTTGGTAACATGTTCTTTTTTAATTATGACTAATCTGGTGTATGCAAAACAGTATTTCAGGGTGTTAATTTCCATTTTTGGGGTTATTATTTTATATACTCATTGGTAAATCAGGCTTTCCCATGTCTAAATTGCCAACTCATATCCTTTGCCAATTTTTCATTTCATTTCCTGCCATTTACTTGTTCTTAAAGAATTCACTTAATGTTCTAGAAATTGATCCCTTTTTGATTTTGGAAAATTCAAATACCATCTCCCAAGTAGTCCTTTATCACCTTATTTTGCCTATGGCATCCTTT
Organism: Pipistrellus hanaki; assembly: GCF_964339955.1. Classification (NCBI taxonomy): domain Eukaryota; kingdom Metazoa; phylum Chordata; class Mammalia; order Chiroptera; family Vespertilionidae; genus Pipistrellus; species Pipistrellus hanaki. Next base: position 172,214,850 of record NC_140503.1, on the reverse strand, counting down.
ATTGAGAACAAATGTTTCCATTCAATGTTACCATGTCTAGCCATTTACCTTCTTAAAAGTTGTGCTTTTGAGAATCTCATTTTATTACATTTTGGAGGGGTGACTGACATTGGTTATTGAATCATATGTAAAAGAAATGAATTAGCCTAAGTCCACTCTTATTATTTGGAGCTCCATCTCTGCTTGAGTTTAAGAATTATGTTTTATCCTGTATTATTTAATTAGTAGGTACATGCTCCAGTCTTCAAATTCACTCACCTTTTCAAACCTCCAAACTTATTTGTAAGAGCTTACCCTTACAAAATACTGGTCTGTCCAGTTTCTACTTTTGGGCTGCTAAAACACCATAGATTTCTTGGCAGAGCTTGCCACTAACTTGCTCGCCTATACAAAGCATTGGTCTTCTTGAACTAAATTGTGAGGCTTTTTTAGAATAGCTGCATGAAGTGACAATCAAAAATATTATGCATCATGCATAATAATATATGGGTAATCAAATCTCATGCTTCAAGAAATAAAGTAATTACTGCAAGATTTAGGAACTGCGCCTGCCTTTTCCACAAATAGCATTGTCCAAATCACTGGAGGCTTTGTGTATCAATGTGTATGTGTTTAAGTCTGAGTGTTTATGTGTGTTTGTGTGAGGGAGAGAGACAAATCATGTATATTAATAAAGGCTTTTGAGTGAGACCCTCCTATGCTTTCAATATCACCAGTAGAAGAAATAAGAGCTTAGAATTTGAAGGGTTATATGCTGCATGGGTATAATAAACCCCGGACCTCCACTGTTCATTCATGCCACATCACTCACCAGAGAATAATCTCCTCTGAGGTCCCGCTGGGTCAGAAATGTCAACCAGCATTCATAAAATATTTCTTCTAGAATTTCTTTTGCAAAACAGTTGTTTCTCCCTCTTGTGGTTTGGATACAATTGGCAGGTTTGGAGTAAATCTAACATTTTCTACTGTATCCCACCCACTACATAGAAATACCTCCCATCCAAAAAACCCACTGTAAATGCCTTTTCCATTACAGCTTGGGCTAGTGATAATCCACTCAGAAACAGACATGAAAACTTTTCCCTAATTTCAAAAAGTTTAATGAAAATCGTATTTGTCTTATGCTGTCTTATAATAATCTTTTATTATAAGACAGCATAAGATGTAAATGAGTTGTCTTTGCTTTGGGATTGTAGTACATGAAATCAGTGTACATTGATGCACATGTTTCCCACAAGACAATAATAAACTCCTCGAAAGCCAAAACTATGCTTCCTTCATCTTCACATTCTCGGACAATCAATAAATTAAACTGTTATTCAGTTCTGTTAATATTGATCAGGAGCGCTGACTGGCAGTTTGATTAAAAATATGGACTACAAATTATTACTTTATAAATACAGTATGTTTAAGAAGTGGAGTCCACAGAAGAGGAGGATTCAATTTTCAACATGGGAATCAGGCAATCATACCAATCACTGCATCTCCCCAACTTAAAAATTTCTACAGTGTGAGATATTATATAATGTTGAACACCACAGAAACATAAAATGGATTGAAGAGTAAACTATAACAAACATGGTTCCTTATACATGTGATATACGTTGTTTTCTTGTCAATTCATCTTTAATGTAGCTATGATGATTTGTGTAGAAATTGTGAGGTAATGATGTTATAAGAACCTCCAGTCAAACCTTGGTTCTCAAATGTCTCCCATCTCAAACAATTCAGTTCTCCACCAAGTTGTTCACAGAAAATGTCTCAATTGTTGAACAAAATGTATCAAGCTGACAACCCTTTCATGTTGTTACCTGGTCAAGCCACAAAGGAGAGAATGCTTGAGTATAAATCAACTTACCACGGGATCTCATGTTAATATCTCAGAAAATTGTGCTATGAATATTTTGTGTTTTTTGCTGCTTATTATTATTAAATATGGACTGTAAGAAGGTTAGGGACAGCAGCAAAGTGAAAAGGAAAGTTGTGAAAACAATAGAGCTTAAAAAAAATAATTGCGAAGTATGATAGAGATGGTCACATGTCTGATCACATCCTTTTTGTTAAAATTTCATTTACATTTCATGTCCTTTTTGTTTTTAAAGTGTTTATTGATATATTAAACAGTACATTAGACATGTATTGTATAAGAAAGGTTAAAACAGGGAATAACTTAGGGGTCTGAAATGGATTAATTCAATTTAAATTATTTCTTTTTTTAATATATTTTATTGACTTTTTACAGAGAGGAAGGGGATAGAGAGCTAGGAACATCGATGAAAGAGAAACATCGACCAGCTTCCTCTTGCACACCCCCAACTGGGGATGTGCCCGCACCCAATGTACATGCCCTTGACCGGAATCGAACCTGGGACCCCTCAGTCTGCAGACTGATGCTCTATCCACCTAGCCAAACTGGTTTCAGCAATTTAAATTATTTCTAATGGGGAAAAAATGATTTGGTTTTTGAACAATTTGTTTTTCAAAGAGTCTTCCAGAACAAATAAAGTCTGAGAACCAAGGCTCCACAGTAATATACAATCCTTAGCACAACTAACTGCACCCAGAAATATGCAACCAGGAATAAAACCTGTTTTCTACCATGACCAATATGTTGCTAGATTTTTTAATTGCAACTGAAGAGCCAGAGATACTCAGGGAAATGTGAATGTACATGGCAGCCGAGGGGAGATGGCCAACAACAAGAGAATATGCTAGGGTCAATTTCATAAATCATTTAATTCAGGAAGAAATAGTATAATATATAGTAGAAAAATCACTCCATTTTATGTGAGACAATCTTTAGATAGTAATATAGGCTTATTACTAGTAGTAATAATCCAATAGCTAGTGATTGTACTGATTGCATGCTCATAACTCTATCCATCTCTCTCTCTCTCTTTCTCTCTCTCTCTCTCTCTCTCTCTCTCTCTCTCTCTCTCTCTGGTGCATGAATTTGTGCATGGGTGGAGTCTGGCCAGCCTGGCCATGGGGAGGAGATATGGGCAGTTGACTGGCCTGCCTGCTAGTCAAAATCCTGGTTGAGGGTACAATTTGCATATTAGCCTTTTATTATATAGGATATACAGTGAGTGGCCAGATTATTATGTGTTGAGAGACTATACTATCTAATAAAAGAGTGATATGTAAATTAACCATCACTCCACTACACCCACAAGCCATGCCCACAAGCCAATCAGGAGTGAATATGCAAATAAACCCAACCAAGATGGCTACGGCCACAGAGAGCAGGAGGGAGGCTTGGGTTTCGGCAGCAATGGAGGAAGCTAAGCTTTCCACACACCCTGGCCCCCAGGCCTCCACTTAAGACTACAAAGTTTCAATTATAAATAGAAGGTAAATAAATTCCAACAGAAATGGCTATCCCTACTGAGCAAGCAGAAGGCTTGGTTTTGCTCCAGGCTACAAAGTTTCAATTGTAGAAGGTAAATAAATTCCAGATACCAGGGCCTCCACTTAGGTCACCAGGGGGTGTAGCCAGCCTGAAAACCACCACAGGCCCCTCGCCCAGACCGCCCCATGCCCCAAGGGAACTCCCACCCTGATCCGGGACACCCTTCAGGGCAAACCAGCTGGCCCCCACCCATGCACCAGGCCTCTATCCTATCTAATAAAAGAGTAATATGCAGATTGACCATCACTCCAATACACAAGATGGCTGCCCCTATGTGGACAAAGATCCTACACCCATGTGGACAAAAGATGGCCACCGCAAGATGGCCAGCAGGGGAGGGCAGTTGTGAGGGACCAGGCTAGCAGAGGGGGGAAGTTGGGGGCAATCAAGCCTGCAGGGAAGGGGAGTTAGGGGTGACCAGGCTAGCATAGGAGGGAAGTTGGGGGTGACCAGGCCTGCAGGGGAGGGCAGTTAGGGGCAAACAGGCTGGTTTGTGTGTGTATATATATAATACTAGAGGGCTGGTGCATCAAATTTATGCATGGAGGGGTGGAAAGGGTCCCTCAGCCAGGCCTGCACCCTCTCCAATCCAGGACCCCTTGGGGGATGCCTGACTGCCAGTTTAGGCTGATCCCTGGGAGATGCAGACTAAACAGGCAGTGGAATATCATTCTTACAATCTGGGACCACTGGCTCCTAACCACTCACCTGCCTGCCTGCCATATAACTCCTAACTGCCTTTCCTTACTGGCATGATCACCCCCTAACTTGTCCCTGCCAGCCTGCTCGTCCCCTAACTACCCTCTTGCTGACCTGGACACCTCCTAACTGCCCTCCTGCTGGCCTGGTTGCCCCCTAACTGCCCCCTGCTGGCATGGTCACACACTAACTGTCTGAAAGGAAGTTGGATGTACAGAAGATGTTTGGCTGGGTCATCCCTCTCACTAACACCCCTGCCAGTCTGGTCGCCCCATGCAGCCTGCTGTTTGGTCATTACTGTGAGGGCATCCTGACCAATTTGCATGTTACCCTTTTATTAGTATAGACTAGAGACCTGGTGCATGAAATTCGTGCATGAGGTGGGTCCTCCCCAGCCTAGCCTGCACCCTGTCCAATTCGAGACCTCTCAAGGGATGCCTGCAGGATAGGGCCTAAACCAGCAGTTAGATATCTCTCTTACAATCCAGGACCTCTGGCTTCTAACTTCTCACCTGCCTGCCTGCCTGATTGCCCCCAACTGCCAACCTCATGCCAGCCTGATCACACCTAAACACTTCTGCCTGTCAGCCTGATCACTGCTAACTGCCCCCCCGCTTGCTTGGTCACCCCCAACTGTCCCCCTGCTGGCCTGGTAGCCCCCAACTGCCTCCCTGCCAGCCTGGTCACCCCCAAGTGCCCCTCTGTCAGCCTGGTAGCCCCCAACTGCCTCCCTGCCAGCCTGGTCACCCCCATCTGCCCCTCTGTCAGCCTGGTAGCCCCAACTGTCCCCCCTGCTGGCCTGGTCACCCCTCACTGCTCCTTCCTGCCAGCCTGGTCACCCCCTGCAACCTGCTGTTTCATTGTTACTTTGAGGGTGTCCTGACAAATTTGCATATTACCCTTTTATTAGTGTATTAGAGGCCCAGTGCATGAAATTCATGCACTGAGGGGCCCCTCAGTCCAGCCTGCCTTTCTCACAGTCTGGAAGCCCTCAGGGGATGTCCTAAGCTGCAAGGAGCCCGCCTAAGCCACAGTCTGGCCTCCCTTGTGGAAGGTGACCAGCTGATCAGGGGAAGGCACTGTTCCCATCACCCCCTCGCTGCTGCTGCCTCTGGCCTCCTTCTGTGGGAGGTGACCCTGCAATCTGGGGAAGGTGACTTCCCCATCGTGCCTCTGCTGCTGCCACTGCCAGCCACGAGGCTGCCTGAGCCTCCGTCATTGCAGCCATTGCAGCTTGCCTGAATCTCGCCCATCCCTTATTGCCTGAGCCTTGGGTCCTCACAGCAGCAGAGGCCATTGGCAGCTTGCTGGAGGCCCAGGCCGGCCCTGGGCAAGTGGCAGTGGCCATTGGTCATGAGCTTCCCCATGCTTAACCAATCGGGTGTGCTCATCTGGTGATGGGCAGACCCTGCCTTCCAGGGTTCTCCTGGCTGCATGGGAGGGTGCAGGTCTCCCTTCGGCCCTGGGTCACTGGGTCTGGCTGCTAGAGGAAATTCTCTACATTGGTTGCTTGGACACCTGGATGCCTCCACCAGTTCTCCACCTGAGAGTCGTTGAGGGGGCGATGGAGGCAGCCTGGGAGTTTGAGGAGCCATAGGAAGGAGCTGCCTTTCTCAGAACCCCTGACCTGTGGTGCCGGAGGCCAAGGTGGGACGTGGCTGGGCTGGGAGCTCTTAGCAGTGAAGCTCGGACTTCCCCTCACCTGCCTTCACTGCTGGGCTGTCCCTTGCTCACCTGCCTTTGCTAACGGGTGTGGAGTTTCCAGCAGAGTGGTTCTGCTGCCACTCGGCAGAAGGAACCTGTGGTCCTTCTGGGCAATCAGCAGTGGCCATCGGGAGTGCTCACAGCTGCTGCTGCCAAGTGGGAGAACAGGGCACCCTCTACCGAGCCCCGCTCCCCCACCCCAGCCCTGATGCTGCAAGTCTCCACCCACCCACCCCTGCTGCATGCAGCCTGCTGTTTGGTCATTATGTGATGGTGTCCTGACCAATTTGCATATTGCTCTATTTTATATTATATATATATATATATATATATATATATATATATATATATATAATGTGTGTGTTGGTGAAAACATGAATACTGACTAAAATAAAGCATTCACAACCTACAAATGAGTGGATTTACTTAAGTTTGCAAACTCATGCCTTACAAGAGCACAGAGACTGTATTTTTCTTATAAACCAGGACAATCCTGACTTCGGAATTTTGTACAGTCTCCTGATGGAACAAGCAGTATAGCAAATGCTATTTTGATATTTACTGCACAGAGAAATTGGGACGGTTCCTGAAAGTCTGGGATATATGATCTCTATAACAATAAAAATTACAAAATTTAATGCAAGGACAAGAAAAAGAAAAAAGAAAATTCAGAAGTCAGGCAAACTGCCTAGGAAAATGCCATTAATTTTTAGGGAGAGTGGAAGAGAGGGAAAGAGGGAGAGAGAAACATCGATGTGAGAGAGACATATCAATTGGTTGCCTCCCACACATGCCCCTACATGACTGGATAGAACCTGCAACCCTTTGGTGTGCAGGCCAATGCTCTAACCATTGAGTTCACTGGCCAGGGCAAAAAAATATATATATATTCTTTTAAATAGAAACCTCTGGAACATCAGATTTAGATAGAAAGTCTTCTAATGTACTGCAACTATGTTACCTGTGAAATCTGCATTTAACCAATTACTGAAATATCACAAGTGCCACAAATAGGCAGAATAATTTTCACCTGGAAACACTAACATATTTTCATGGGTGAAGCATTTGTCTAACTATCAATAATCCCCTAAAGCAAGACTGTGTCACCCAGAGAATAAAATGACGGAAAAAAGAAAAGCTAATGAAAGTGTCATTTAGCTAAAATGGGGCTTAAAATGAAATTTGCAGATTCCCAAAGCAAATACATCTTTTTCCCCTGCTCTTTCTCCCTACAAGAAATAAACAAATAGAAAAATAAATTATTTAACAAAGGTATCCTAGCAGGCTTGCCTGTGTATGAGCAGACTGAGAGCTATTTGCCATCAATATCGTTTCAGTCATTCGCCAATATATGCTTTCTCTGCCTCACACTGATTGGAAGGGTTTTCTAATTTCAGTCGCCTTTCAGTCTGCTCATTCAGGCATCCTCCTTCCATAGTGAATTCCTCCTTCCGACAAGGTCACTTTCACCTTACGTCTCTGCCTTCTAGTTGGATGTGCAATACCCAGGTGTTCTGGATTATTAAAACACACACACAGCTTACCCTGCTTGAGAAAGATTATATTCATTTTTCATGGGGTTTTACATCTTATAATAAGCTACTTGTGTGATGAACCATTTTTGTTTTTAATTACAATGTCCTCTAATTTCCCTTTTTGCTCCTACAGACAAAAAAAAATTTAATCAAGTTATATCTTTGTGAGCTCAGAAACAATTAAAATGCAATTCTTGTAGGGTGTTATCAAATCAAGAGATTCTGGAATTAGTTGCTTCTGTTATCATAATCAAAGACAATCTCTCACTCTAAATGTAAAACATGTCTGATAAGCCTTATTACATAAAGTTAAAATGGTGGTTTTAAGAAAGGAAACGGATCCCTGAATCTGGTTATGGGTATTCAGTATCAACTTCACAGGGTGTCTATTATCAAGGAGTGATGAGGATAAGTGCTGTCTTGGAAGGGAGCAAATCCTGAGAAGTAATTGGATTTGCTAAATCTAGACTTGCTTTGGCTTTGGTTCTGGCACCTGCAACAAAAGAGAACAGCTGTTCTGGACACCCACCAAGTAAATACCATTAAGCTCATTAACACACAAACTTTTGGCTACGATCAAGTGAAATATCAGCTTAATGCATTATATGTCTTCTGTCAAGGGACTCACTGGGTCTTGCCCTGCTAATCAGAGAGGTTGTGTGGTAGGGCTTCGAAAACCAACAGAATCCTTTTTGCCTTAATCAGTTATGAGTTTTGTTTATGATACCAGTAAAATGGCATTATAATGACAATAATACCCCGGATGGATAAGCACCTTAATACAAGGGCGCTCAGAGAGCTCTACTGCTATCTACCTAATTAATCCACACCGCATGCTTTGTGAGTCGGCATGTGGCATTATCCCTGGATTACAAATGAGAAAAACGGGGCAAAGGTGACTAGCTTGGGATCACTACGTAAGCTTCTTTGGAGAAAATAATATAGCCAAGACTTCTTATCTCTCAATGCAACTCTGTGATTAAATAGCAATTGTTAAAATTTTAAGATTTCTGGTAAGAACTATTGAGTATGTAGCCATGAAACATTACTACTTGGTAATTGCATGAGATTGCTCCGGGAGTATTAATCAAGCAGAATCAACTAATAGACAAGATAATGGGGAATGTGGATATAACATATCCTCAGATGATCTATCAATCGCTTTTTATTCACATAGGTTGAGCATTGTTTTTGAACCAAATTCCAACTGAATTCAAAGGGAGAAGGAAATTAAGGAAAGCTTTTGAGCAATTCTTCCAAAAGCATTGAGATTGAGAGATGACCAAAAAGTCTATACATTCTGTGACCTGTTTTATGCTTAATGTTTAAGCCTAAGGACTTTACCTTTAAAATTACATAGAGTAAAACAATAATTTTCTCCATATTACTAAAATATTATCATAAATAGAACAATCTGGCAGATGCTATCTGTGTCTAAGATTCCTTTTTAAATCTCAAAGAAAAGTGACCAATAGGATTGAAAATGAGGCACATAAAATGTCAGGGTCTCCATTCTAGGAACCACCTTTCCTCATCCTTATGGGGTCCACCGAGCATTTAGCAACATCTAGCTAACCAGCTAACCAGCCTCCAACATGATACTGCTAGCCTTTTAAACAGTTGAAATTTAACCAGTTGAAAACTAGAGGAAACCTATTCATATTTTCCTGGAGCTGTTTGTTCTCTCTTTTTATAGCTGTGAGGATACTTCAGTTTTTACCTTCTTGCAGCCCATATACAATAAAATGATCAGAAAAAAAAAGGAGAATTGGGTTGAAGTTCAAAAAGGAGATTTTTGTTCCTAGTCCAAAATCTAGATGGATCATAATTTAACTATGTTGGGCTTCTCTGTTTCTGAATAAGAGACAGTGAAGAAAATATAGAATGGATAAAAAAAAAAATAGACATATATCTGTAGCAGAAAATGTTGTATATAGCAAAGAGCCAGCAGCTGATTCATTTTCTAGAAGAGTATTTTTAGTTTGGGTACTCAGAGTTCCTGGAATCCATGCACTGTCCACTCTGGATACATTTAAATCATGGAGTAAAACTCTTAATGAGATAATTAGTAGTTAATTAAGTGTTGATCATTTTTATATGGCAACATCATGCAAATGTATATATAGATATAGATATAGATATAGATATAGATATAGATATAGATATAGATATAGATATAGATATAGATATAGATATAGATAGATAGTAATATAGATATATAGATATATGGATATATATCTTCATATTCCAAGCATTGCATTAATCACTTTCACATTTCTGAGTTATTTAATCCTGACAACAAGCCTATTCTTCTCATAAGTAAATAGATAAACACAAATGTTGGTAGAATAAATGAACGAGAGAGAGAGAGAGAGAGAGAGAGAGAGAGAGAGAGAGAGAGAGAGTTATCCCATCTTAAAGACAGAGGTTCATAAAAATAATGTGATGTGCTTCATGTCATACTCTGCCAATGAGTGCAGAATCTTTCTAATCCTATATAATAAAAGGGTAATATGCAAATTGACCCTAATGGCAGAATGACCACTGGACCACCATGAGGCACACTGTCCGCCTCTTGGTAACTTTCCCTAGCCAGCAGGCTCCAGTCGCCTGATGGCCATCCACAGCAGGGGCAGGGCTGGCAAGCAGGTGGGAACAGCCAACCACTCAGTCCCTTCCCCCTGCTGTCAGGCATCCATCACCCAATGGCAAATGGGGAACCCCGGGGGGGGGGGGGGGGGCAGACGCTGGCAGCTGGGGAAAATGGCCCTGATTGCAGGTCAGGCCTAGGAACTGTACCCATGCACAAATTTTGTGTGCCAGGCCTCTAGTGAGTGCATAACTGCAGAATCCCAATTGTGCAATTGTTTCCCCAAAAGGAAACTAGTTTTTTAATCCCTTTGTTAAAAGTAATTCTGAGGCTATATGGGATGCTATAAGATGTGTCATTTCAAGCTTTTAAGAATTATAAATGGGAGATAAATAATATGCAATCTCATAAAGACATAACTAAGTCCCCCAAAATGTTACCGGTATTTCAATTAGTAACTTAATTCCCATCTCACTTATTCCTTTTAAAATAAATATTTTTTTCAAATGCATCTGGTTTTAAGAGAGCAAAGATTATAACACTTATTTCCTGACCTTCCACAGCCATTAGAATACCACTGAAGCTCCTCATGCCTCGTCCGGTCCTAATTGTCCAGAAAATGTAACTACTTCCTGCAAAGTCACTACAATGAATGAATAAAAAAGAACCGCTGATGAAAGGAGAAAGAAGACCTGAGAAAGTGTTTTGTTTTAAACAACCGTCGTAAGATATCACTTTCACAAACGGTCTTTGAAAAACCAAAGGCAAAAATGTTTGAGTGGCAAACTATGGGAGTTCTAGATCTAAACTCAGAACAGAATGTTCAAAGTTTGGTGTACATTCTTCTTTTATCAATACATCATATGCAAACAATTTCAGAAGCAAACTTCAAAACATTTTGCATTTTAGTTTTAATGAAAAACTTTGAAAATATAAAAATGCCATAGCACATTGAATTTTAAAAGATAGCTTAATATGGCTACTACTAAATGGGACCACTAAGTATTGCCATAATAATTCACACAAAATATTAATTGGTGAACAAATTTTGTGTTCAGTCAGTCAAATTCATACATTAAATTTATGCTCTAATATTATTGTACTATCTTGGTCCTTTTTGGTAAAATCCAGCACTCACATAATAGGGTCTTATATTGTGCTAAAAATATCCATGGACTAATCGTGCAGCCCTGGAGCATAGTCAGTTCTTCAGACCATGGTCTTCATGTCCACAAGTAAATCCCTATATAAGATCCTCCGAGGTATTGTTGTTTTAAATGTATTTTATTGATTTCAGATGGGAGGGAAGAGAGAGAGAGAAGAGAGAGAGAAAGAGAAACATCAGTGAGAATCACTGATGGGCTGCCTCCTGCATGCCCCCTATGGGAGATCAAGCCCATAACCCAGGCATGTGCCCTGACCGTGAATCAGACCTTGACCTCCTGGTTCATAGGTAGATGCTCAACCACTGAACCATGCCAGCTGGGCCAGACTCCTAGGTTTTAAAACACTTCTGAGTGCTGACAATGGACTCAACAGTAATATTAGAACTAAATTATATGAGTTTTTTAAATGTGACATTGATGTGGATTATTATCCTGTGCACATTATCTAAACAGAATCCTAACAAAATACCATAGACTAGGTGTTTTGAACAACCAAAATTTATTTTTTTTTTCTTATAGTTTGGAGGCTGGATTTCTGATTAGGGTATCAGCATAGTCAGTTTCTGGTGACAGCTCTCTTCCTGGCTTGCAGATGGCCAGCTGTTCACTGTGTTTTAATATGGTGAGGAGAGAGAGCAAGAGAGAGCTTACTCTTAACATAAGGGCTCACGTTCATGACCTCATCTAAACCTAATTATCTCCCAAAGACCCTATCTCCAAATACCATCACATTGAGGGTTAGAGCTTCAACATATAAATTTGGATGAGGACACAATTTAATCCGTAGCAAAGCCCTAAATGATGTCAATGAGTGAAGATCTATTGAAAGAAATATTTCAAGTAGGGGGCATAGTAAGTGCAAATGTTATGAAGCAAGAACAAGCTTAGAGTGTTTGAGAAACAAGGAGGTCAGTATAGGTAAGATAGAATGAGCAAGTGAAAGAGAGGTGCAAATGAGTTTGCAGAGACCAACAGAAGCCAGGTCATACAAGGAATTACAAGAGCAATGAGAAATTTAGAGATGATTCTGAATATAATGTAAAGACATAGAAGGGTTTTAAGAAAGAGAATTATTTTATCTAATTCATGAGTTTTAAAAATCACTTTGTCTTCTATGTGGAGAATTGACTAAAGGGACAAAAGTGAAAGCATTCTATATTGGCGGTTCTCAGAAAAGATTACATGAAAAATAATGGTCTCACTTTAATAGTGGTGGAAATAGTAATTGGTGATGGGGCTCAATAGGTAGAGCCAGCAAGACTTGCTGATAGATTAAATGTCTAAAGTAAAAAGACCAATAGAGAGAAATGAAGGCTATGTCCTGAGTTTTGGCCTCAGAAACTACATGAATGGGGTATCATTTATAGAGATTGATTAGATAGGGAGAGGAAAAGTGATAGGGGGATTAAGAGTTAAATTTAACATATAAAGTTTGACATATCTATTAGACATCCCAGTAAAAGCTGGATGTTGATAAGGCCAAAGAGAAAATTGAGGATAAGCATCTAATTTGGAAATAATCCGAAGAAAGGTGATATTTAAAGCTGTAAACTGAATTTGGTCACCTAGCGGAGAACCTCGGAATAGAAGACACCAATATCTGAACTCTGGCACCATACATTTACAGCCTGGTAATAGGGGGGAAAGTCAACAAAGAGATTGAAGGAATGCTGTCAGAGCTATAAAAAGGAAAACCCAGGAGAGTGTGGTACTATGTATTTAATAGAAGAAAGTATTTGTGTCATATTCTGCTGAGAGCTTAATAGGAAGTGAACAGAGAATGGATCATTGGGCTTGACAAGATGGAGGTCAATAGTTACATCCATTTTTAGAGGAGTTTTAATGGAGACAAAAGACTAATCATTACAGGGTAAAAAGAGAATTGGAAATCAGGAAGTGAAGAAAGCAAGCAGAGACAATTCTTTCAAGGACTTTTGCTTTACAGGAGATTAGAGACATATGGCAGCAGCTGAAGAAGGACAATGGATCAAGGAAGACTTTCCTTAATGGGAGCTAATAGTAAGTTTGTGTGCTGATGAGAATTATTCAGGAGAAGAGAAATTAATCAAGGCAGGAGAAAGGGAGAATAAACTACCAGAGCAAAGACCTTGAGTATGGAAGAGTGATGAAATCTATGCCTAAGGAGAAAGGGTGGCCACATGCAATAACAGAGAGAATTCATTGAAGCTGATATGAGGAAAGGCAAGGTGTGGGTTCACATCCGGGTATGTTTTGGATATTTGTTGGAGAAGATATGGAGTAGTTTTCTTCTGAGTAAGAGAAGAGGGGATGGAATTTGAGGTTTAAAGAATGAGTGAGAGTGAGGTAATTACCACAGTGAATGAAAAAGTAAAAGCTTATTTTATGATATCATAAATATTATTTCTCTTAGAACTTAACTCCCATTTGCAATATTATTTGTATGGACAATTATTTTAAATAATGTTATTTATAATAAAGTCCACATTTTCAGGAAATATAACCCTGGTGTTTTTTAAATAAATGGAGTATTCCCTTCTCACAAAACTAATAATACTACACTAATGAAATTTTGCTAACAAAGCCCACCAAATTGTTCATTACTTCCTATTAAGAGCAATATTATATTTAATACTTTCTTTTTTATTAAGTAACTAAAACTGAAACCCTTAACCATACTTAGTTTCTATTTTTGAATAAAGAAATTTTTGGTTTTTCAAATGAGGCAATTCCTTCACAAAAAATAAGTTGGCAATAAAAGGTAAAAAGTAACTTCTAACTGGGTCCTAATATGGCAGAGCGGGGAGGGGACCCTCTGATGTCTCTTGTCACAGTATATTCTGGAAAACATATTCAACATGAATGCTAGGAAACAAAATATTCTGGGCAAATTTCCCTGAAAATTGTAATAAAAAGAGTTTGAATTATGTTTAGAAATTTACTACTTCTTTTTCATTACAATAATAACTTTATTAATAAGTACAAAGCAAAATAAATTCAATATAAAATATTTCAGAAATAGATGTAGATGTTCTATGAAGAATATTATGTATAATCTCATTTATTTAGCGATAGCTCTAGCTTATATGAATCACTATATATATATATATATATATATATATATGTGTGTATGTGTTTCTAGTCCTCACCTACAATCACCTTAGAATTATTTGATATAGGCCGAAGCCAGTTTGGCTCAGTGGTAGAGCGTCGGTCTGCGGAATGAAAGGTCCCAGGTTCGATTCCGGTCAATGGCATGTACTTTGGTTGTGGGCACATCCCTGGTAGGGGGTGTGCAAGAGGCAGCTGGTCGATGTTTCTCTCTCATTGACCTTTCTAGCTCTCTATCTCTCTCCCTTTCTCTCTGTTAAAAATCAATAAAATATATTTTTTTAAATAAAAAAATTAAAAAAGAATTATTTGATCTAGGAGAAATGTCTAATTAACTCTCTGGACTACATGCAATCTTAGAATGTGCAAAATCTAAGATATCACACATTCAATTATAACTCATAAGTGTAAACAGTCGATGCACCCAGGTTTCTTGGGTAGTAAACTCTGAGATAGGGGTTAGCCTGCAGGAAACTTACAAAGGGGTGCATGGTCTGGAATGGTCTAGAATGGTCCTCAGCCTTCATGGCCAGCATAGAAGCTCTGCCAACAGCTTGAGGAAAAGTCCTCCAGTACTGAAGGGGGAGAAGGCCCAGCACCTGGTTCTACAAGACCAAAGACAATCTTATTATCATTGTAAAACTGAGAATCTATAGTAATAAATGACAGTTTCAAGGATTGCCTTTGAAAACGCACAAATTAGTTTTCTCTACAGCTAGAATGCTTTCTGGGAATGGGTGTTAGCAGAGGATTTTCTTTAGCCTGAATATGTGCTGACCTCAAACAGTCCACAGAGGTCCTGAGAACTCTAATAGTCACAAGATTCTTTATAATCATATGGAAGAACTTGGATAGAATATGACAAGGTACCACCTTTATTCTTTGAGGACAATCAATTAAAGATCAGTACAACAACCTGCGGAATGGGATGAAATATTTGCAAATGATACATCAAATAGTGTTAATACCCAAAATATAGTAATAGCCAAGACTGGACACAACCTTGATGTTGTCCATCAATAGATGAATGGATAAAGAACTTATATCTATAGTAATATTTTTCAGCAATAAAATAATACTGAAATGTTACCATTTATGGGAACATTGATGGATCTAGAGAGTATTATGCTAACTGAAATAAGTTAGAAAAAGACAAACATCATATGATCTTATATTTGGAATATAAAAAAATAAGGCAAATGCATAAACAAAATGGACACAAGCCCATAGATATAGAAAACAAGCTAATGGTTGTCAAAAGGAAGGAGGGAATAGGAGTATGAGAATCAATCAATCAATCAATCAATAAATAAATAAATAGTCAGTGCAGGCCATTAACTACAAGTTTGAGGATGACCAGGCTCACAGACCTTCTGAACCCAGGTGCTTCCCTTCCACCCAGGAACAGAGATCATTGGGAATTATCATGGTAGTCTTTCTCTACTGAGGTTCTAAAGAATGTGACCCCAATAGCAACAGTAATGGTGACAGTAGTAATAACAGCAGTTGTAGTAGAAGTAGCAAAATCACTTACCAAGTAACAGATACTTTCTTTGTTCCAGGCATTGTATTAGGATCTCTAGTTTAATTACAAATGGTACAATAATTTTCAAGCCTCCTACTAATCAAGAGCAAAACATAGATCTGGCTACTTGTCTAACTCCAAAATATTCTTTTTTTGCTGGAAATTAGGAGTAGGAATTGACAACTGGTTGTTGCCCTTTGAGTTAAAACAATCAGGCTGAGAAGATCCTGGAGCAGCTGCCATTTGTAAACTTCATTGAGCAACCTGACATAAGGGGATGGCCTGGGCTTTGAACCAAGATGAACACCAGCTGGTCATAGCTAACTTGCAAGATAGTTAGAGGGTTAGACACAAATGTGTGTACAGCTCCTTGAATGGAGCTGAACACAGGCTAGCGCGTGGACAGAATTCATAACATGGGGTACATGGGGAAGAAAGAAAACCAGACTGAATAGGAACAGAGCAACAAATGTATTTTTACTGATTCATATGTCAAGACCTGAAGTTATCATTCAAACAAGAGACAGATAAAAGATGGGCAAGAGGTAAGGAATTTACTCCAGGAGTAGGAGCTCCTACTCATTCTAGTTACATTATGAGAACACTAGGAATTTTGTTAAGTGAGGGCATAGGGAACATTTGAATAACTTAAAGAAGTGAGGTCACCAATGGCCCACTTTGCATATTGATAATATTGCCCAGGGATAGTCCACATCAAACAGGCCCTTTCAATATCCACAGTCAGTAGATCAAAGGGTGCATGAATCACCCAGAAATATACATTGCATCATTTTTAAGAAGCTCTACCTCTAAAAGACACACTGACATAATGGAAACTGCCTTAGATTGAAAATGAAGATATCTGGATTCTAGTCCTATTGACCACTTACTAGTTATGTGACCTTGGGCAACTATCTTACTTGATTCTCAATATCTTTTTCTGTAAAAATGGAAATAATACACCTCCTTGCCTTTCTTAGAAGTTATTTTTTAAAATATATTTTATTGATATTTTACAGACAGGAAGGGAGAGGGATAAAAAGTTAGAAACATCGATAAGAGAGAAACATCGATCAGCTGCCTCTTGCACACCCTCCACTGGAGATGTGCCCGGAACCAAGGTACATGCCCTTTACCGGAATTGAACCCAGGACCCTTCAATCCGCAGGCTGACGCTCTATCCACTGAGCCAAACTGGTTTCGGCTCTTAGAAGTTATTAATGAGGATTTTGTTAAACAATAAATCCAAATATTTCAAGAAACTATAAAATCCTCTACCAGTATCTTATTCTAACAGTTAAGTTCCTAAAAAATCAATTTTCTTTGATATCCCCATTCATAAGCCATACATTTAAGGACTATTTATTTTCTAGATAAGAAAATCATCTTGAACAGGCCAATCTCATTTTCAGCTTCAACTATTCACTTCTGAATTCTCTATTCTACAAACAAATCTTATATTATTCTGACCTAGTGCTTTTACTCAATTTATATGCTTATCCCAGAAAAATATTTTTTTAAGACTCAACTCACATTTGTTTGCCTGTCTTTTCAGATGAACTCAATACATAATGATCTCTTTATTTTTAATATATTTTATTGATTTCAGAGGGGAAGGGAAAGGGAGAGAGAGATAATAACATCCATGATGAGAGAGAATCATTGATCAGCTGTTTCCTGCATGCCCCCTATTGGAGATTGAGCCCACAACCTGGGCATGTGCCCTGACTAGGAATCGAACTGTGACTTCCTGGTTCATAGGTTGATGCTCAACTACTGAGTGCCAACCTATGACCCATGGACACCATTTGGGCCATAATGATCTCTTTAGATCCTGTAATATTGACATTATTAATTTAGTAATAAACAGTATTCTAAGTGGTATTTTTTAATCATTTTTCTAATATCATTGTGCACTTTTATCTCATATGTATTTAAAATATTCTTCTGCTTATGTCTTATCTCTCCAAGTAGACTACCCTTCAATGAAGGATAGTAAGGACTAGACCTTTGACATATTTGCATTTCCTTCATCACTGTGTGGTTGAGGCTCTCTTAAACAGTTTAATCTATTTCACTATTGCTACTATGCTTACTACACTGCTATGAATTTTATAGACACTACCAGGTTCACCATCACCACCCACTGCAGCTGAGCTTGGCCTACCAAATGCAAAACATCAGTCATGATAACATTCTTTAAAGATTCATTCAACTCACTGTGGCTCTGCATGTGTTGTGGTCCTCTGCAAACAGTTAGGAATGCAGGTTTATGTGTGATCATTGAGCTGAGCTTCTTTGCATCACTAATTCCCTGCTTCCCCACTCCAGAAAAAAAGCTCTCAAGGCAGGAAGTCTGACTAAGTAACAAATATTGCCAAATAATTTTTACTTTTCTTGCAATATCTTCCAATATTTGGTTGAGGTGGTTATCAAGAAGCAAGCACTATTTCCCCCTCTTTTCTGCTCCATCAGTAGGAAAAGTAGAGCAGAGACAGGTTGGCAGCTAAAGTTTTTAATGAGAGTGAGCAGGTGAGGGCTGAAGTCTATAGTCTGGCCACTTATTTCCTTATGTATTTTTCTAGCCCTGTGATATCAATACCACTACACATCACCTACATGTTACTTCAAATTTGGCTAGTCTGATTAAAAAAACTTAACTCTTAATTTTAGTTCATTTTAATCCATTAAACTTATAAAATGAAGCAGGGTAAAATAATTTTTCATTAAGTACGACTTTTCTCTTTATTTGCTGAAAATTTAGCATTCACGTTGAGGTATATTATAAGTATACAATACACATTGATTTTTGACAACTTAGTAAGAAAAATGTAAAATAGCTCTTTAAATTTTTATATCAATTACATATTGAATTATATTTGTACATGCACAGCAAATGGAACCATCAACAAAATGAAAAGGAAGCCTACTGCATGGGAGAACATATTTGCCAATGAAACATTGGATAAAGGGTTAATTTCTAATATATATAAAGAACTCACACAACTTAACAAAGGGAAAACAAACAATCCAATTATAAATTGGGCAAAGGATCTAAATAGACACTTCTCCAAAAAGGACATACAGAAGGCCAAGAGACATATGAAAAAAAATGTACAAAGTCACTAATCACCAGAGAGATCAGATTAAAATGGCAATGAGGTGTCACGTCACACCTGCTATAATGGCTACCATCAACAAATGACAAGTGCTGGCAAGGATGTAGACAAAGGGAACCCTGGTTTACTGCTGGTAGGAATGCAGACTTCTACAGCCTCTATGGAAAAGAGTATGGAGTTTCCTCAAAAATTAAAAATAAAACCACCATTTGACCCAATGATCCCATTATATCCTAAAAATGATGAAACATCAATCGAAAGAATGTTCATAGCAGCACAATTTACAATAGCCAAGATCTGGAAACACCTCATTACTAGGTGAATGGATATAAAAAAAAAAAAGCTATGGTACATTTACACCATGGGATACTATGTAGCTGAAAAAAAAATTAAAGAAGGATCTCTTACCCTTTTAGGCAGTGTGGAGGGACCTGAAGAGTATTGTGCTAAGCGAAATAACTCTGTCCGAGAAAGACAATTATCACATGATCTTACTTATATGTGGAACCGAATGAGCAAAATAGATCCAGAGACATGGGTGCATAGAACAGACTGACTAATTTTAGGGGAAAGAGGGGAAGCGGTAGTGGGGTGAGAAGAGATTAACCAAAGAACCTATATGCATATATGCATAACCCATGGACACAGACAATAAAGTAGTGAAGACCTGAGGTAGGTGGCAGGAACAAAGTAGAAGGGGTCACTGGGGGACGAAAAAGGGGGCATCTATAATACTTTCAACAATAAAGAAAAGTGAAAAAAATGTATCTCATTAAAATTAATTTCACTCTGATGGTGTGGCTCAGTTAATTGGGGTTTTATTCTATACACCAAAAGGTGGCAAGTACAATTACTGGTCAGGGTACATGCTCAGGTTTGGGGTTTGAGTTCCTCCCCAGGGACATGTGTGGGAGGATCCGATCATGTTTCTCACATCAATGTTTCTCTCTCTTTCCTTTCTGCTCTTTAAAAGAAAAATCAAGAAAATTAAAAGATAATAACAATTTTATCTATTTCTTTTTACTTTCCTAATGTGGCCACTGGAAATTTTTTAAATTAGATATGTGGCTTGCTTTATACTCCTATTGAACAGAGTTGTTATAGCCTATCACCCAGTATGTTCTAAAATGTTTAATTCTGGCTAAAGATATTATATACACTTCATTTCATGCTCACCACATATTCTTGAGGTATTATCCCTGTTTTATAGATAATGACACTGAGCTGTTGCAAGATTAAATGACTTGTCCAATATCCAAAGTTAATAAGTAATAAGATATTCATACTTAGATCTGACACACACCAAAATACATATTAATTAAATGATTGGGATACTTACCTACCTTGAATTATAAAAGTATTGATCAACTCTGCTCAGAAATATATATTTTTTAAAACAACCTAAATAATCTACCCAATTAAAAACATTGACAAAAATCAGGCAGAAGTTGGACAAAATCCAGTCATAGTCATTTCCAAAACAGAATCCAAATTAGGCCAGCCAAGAATCTGATAATGGCAAAACAGTGAGAGAAAGCTGACAGAGTCACAGAGCAACACAAGTGAAATTAGGCTTAGGTTTAAATATTTCCCAAATCACTAACACAAACGTGTATCGAAACAATGAATAGAGATAATTCATTTGTCACAGTTCTGTCATTTTATTCCTGAAGAAATTTTTTCAAGCAATTCAGAGTCTTGGTCAATTGGCCTTCATCAAAATAACAGGGATATTTCCTAAAGATGGGGAATTGCTCCACAGGAGGCTAATTATTTGAAACTTGAATTTACACTCCCTGCACATTAATTTCTGCACCTTACCAGGCTCTCAAACTGCCTTCAGAAAATAATAGTGACAGTGAAATTCAACCAGGTTTCCCAATGCTTCTTCAGAGACACATTAGCATCTAGAAATAGAATAGGATTCTGTCATTCATTGTGTAAATCTAAATATTTTTTTCTATAACTATTAAGAGTTAAGAATAAGACTGATAAATGAGGCTGGCTGTACAGTTCATCATGTCATTGGAAGTGCTGATTCTCCAGGTTAATTTCCTGAGTA
The DNA here is from genome assembly GCF_964339955.1 of Pipistrellus hanaki. Taxonomy (NCBI): domain Eukaryota; kingdom Metazoa; phylum Chordata; class Mammalia; order Chiroptera; family Vespertilionidae; genus Pipistrellus; species Pipistrellus hanaki. The sequence goes on along the minus strand of NC_140503.1, from coordinate 172,193,948 downwards.
AACAATATAATAGCGATGGAAACTTTGTATGTGAGCTCTTTGAATTATTGGACAGCACAAAAACAAGCTTAAAGGAACCTCTTTGAATTTAATTTGTTTTCCCAACTACAAATACACCCCTTCCCACACACACACACACACACACACACACACACACACACACACACATTTGCATGTGCATTTTTGCATATATGGGTTGCACTTCACTTATATGGGTTGCACTTTGCATTGGACAAGAATGAATGAGGAGGTGTATCGTTTGAAATCAGGTTACACGTCACATTATATAGAGACACTAGGTGATAACGAATTCTTTTTGTTAGTGCTAGCTTCATCCAGTACTGTAAAATAGAAGAAAGGAACTGCTCCTAGTTCTTCCGAGTGGGTTGATAGCAATTTTCCTCCTGAAATCTATAGTATAGCTACCCAGATATCTGGTCTGCATCCCTGTCCAAAGTGGCCTTGTGCTTAACTAGCTGTCAATTAAAGTGTAAGTCAAACATACAGCTAAGGTGCATTCCCTCAAAAGAGTTTACATTTTGATAAGGAATTCTTGAAGCCTGAAAAGATTCATGACACTTGAGAGTGCTTATGTAACGGTATAATATCACAGACAGATGTTGGGGAGAAAAATAAGGAAACACTTACCCATGTTTCCCTGAAAATAAGACATCCTCTGAAAATAAGACCTACTTACATGTTTCCTTCTGAGTGAAATATAAGGCATCCCCTGAAAATAAGGCCCCTCCTAGGCTAAACATGAGAGATTTGGTCCACTGATTCTGAAAGAAATGGAGTCACAAGAAATTCACCAGGAAATTCAGGAATTGGATTGTTATGATGATATTCCAGAAGATGATGACATGATTGTCATTGAATAAATGAGTAAATTCTTGATACTGTAGGATTCACAGTTTGTCTGGTTTGTGTTGACAACTACTGTGCTACCGTACCATATACAGGTAATAAATTTCCTTTATTTTCATTTAACAATAAATGCGTACCATATTCTTTTTCATGGAAAAATAAGACATCCCCTGAAAATGAGACCTAGCGCATCTTTGGGAGCAAAAAATTAATATAAGACACTGTCTTTTTTTTTCCGGGGAAATAGGGTATTTCCTCAAATGTTGCCATTTTGCCTGCTACCTACTCACAGAGCCAGCCTGGTTCTTAGGATTACTGCTTCCTTGGAAATTTACATGCAAGTTTTACCCACCAATCAGTTTTCTCTCCCACTTTCTTTCTTTCCTTCCTCCAATAAATATCCATGGAGAATGCCAAGCATTTATTACCTATGCCAGGCCCATGTAAATACTTGTCTTTTAGATGTGAGTTTAGGTGGTGTGTATAAGCATAAGGAGTAGTCAGAGTCAGCTAACATGAAGCCCTTTAAAAAGAATGGCAGAGACAGGAAAGTAGACGTCCAAACCTCTCTCCTCCGAGAGTGTCCCAAATATCAGTGACCTAAAGCTGGAACCTTTGAGCTGTCTCTGAAGCCACTGTGGCTTGTTTTGTTCCTGGAGCTTCCTCCAGCTGCTGTCACATCTGCCTGAGATCACAGCTAGCTTGGCTGCTTTAATATCTGTTATGTTAACTCCTGCCCAGAACCTGGCACCTCAACTCTCTTATCAGCCCAGATCATCATCATTACCATCCAGGCTGACCTCCGACCCAGCCAGTGGCTCTCACACTACTATGGGAGGCACACCTGAGGCAGCAGTCACAAACAGCTGTGTGAGGGGGTGGTGAGCTGCTACGCTCAGTCCTATTTTATGAAAGCCTCGGCTCTCTGGTTTGATCTTTGCCAGGGTCTGTGACGCAAACAGGTCCCTGCTCACGTGGCTACTGGTGCTCACTAACTTGGTTTTCCCTTTTTGCATAGAGCATCTTGCTGCCCATCTATATGCTGCCTAGCAAAATCAAAGGTCAAAGTAAAAATAGGCACTTTGTACAAAGGGACATCTTTCCATTCACCCATCCTATTGGTTCATTCCAGAGCTGCAAATTTTTGCAAGGCTTTTATTTGTACCTGTCTGGAGGACATCATTAGATTATTTTCTGTCAGTTCCTTTTGGTCTTGGAACAGCGAAGCTTTAAAGAGGCCATGAGGTAAAATAACTCTATGTGTGTTGCACATTAACTTTATTAGATAAATACTTAATATGTTTAACATGTGTCATGAATAATTGAATGATATACTTCAGCAAGAAATGTCAAAAAAAATAGTCTTGTTTTCCTTGTATTTTTAATGGCCCTTAAAAAGAATAGGTCTGATTAATGGAAAATTTGAAACTACTGTCAACTAGAGAATTCTGAAAACCCAAAAAAGTGAAAGTAAGACATGTTGAATGATAGGAATCGCTTGAAGACCTGATATGGGCAGGAATTGTAAAATTTATTCTTCAGGGAATGAGAGTCCATGTGGGATTTAAGAGTAAGAATGGAAATGCCACAGCTTCAGAAAAACCCTTTGAAGAGTGGCAGTCGCAGAAACGGAACAGATGGGCTGCTTACAGACAAAGTCATTCAGGTACAGACTAGGGCAGCAGCGGAGGGAGAGAAAAAAGCTGCAAATAGAAAGGAAAGCAGCAAGATTTGGCAATGGATGCAACAAGTAAAGGGCAGTGATATATAAAGCTCTCCCCATGGTTTGGGGTTTGGATGTCAGAGAAAGACTGACACGCGAAGCTGCTGCCTCCTGTGAAATACTATTAAGGAGATAATTACAGTGGGAAGGACATGAACAAGCAAAAAATAATAACATCTTATCCTGATTCTAAACATCGCCAGATTGACCATCAGCAGGCCTTAATAGACACATTAAACATAGTCCAAAAGGCATTCCAAACTAAATACGTCTACAGTTTCCAATATATGAGAAAAATATGACCAAAGAATGAGCAAAACAAAATCAAACAGGCTTATCAGGCAATGTCAACAGACAGGAGATTAAGTTAAAAGGTTAGTCACTGATTGCTCCAGCTTTTCACTTTTTCACTTTGAAGTAAAATGTGAGCCATAAATAAGAATAAGGAAAAAGGATTATAGACAGGATTTGTGTAAGAGTTGGGTAACCTAGACCTCCTAGTTTCCTTGACATTAATTACCTCATCTGGTTTTCCTTTCACCCAGTGGCTGTTGCTTCTCTGTCTTCACTCCTAGCGATTGCTCAGCTCAATTTCAAGACTTAGTCTTTAGTTTTATTCTCTTCCTGTCCTCCCTCCTTATGAGATACATTATATCTCTACTAGAGGCCTGGTGCATTAAAATTAATGCACTGGAGGGGGTGTCCCTCAGCCTGGTCTGCCCCCTCACAGTCTGGGAGCACTCAGGGGTGGGAGGTGACCTGGCAATCAGGGGAAGGTGATGCCCCATCACACCTCTGCTGCTGCCACTGCAGCAGCACAAGCCTTGGGCTGCCCTGGGAGGCTGGAGGACTGGGGGACTCTGGAGGCAGGCGCATGGAGAGGCCAGGCCTGCCTGCCACCCTGGGCAGGGGGAGGGTGGGTTGGGGGGGTTTGAAGGGGCTGGGTGACACCATCTTTGAGGGCGGGGCAATCAATTAGCATATTCCCTCCTTATTGGCTGTGAGCACCACCATCTTTGTGACGTCATGAGGGTCAGTTAGCACAGTCCCTCTTTATTAGATAGGACTAGAGGCCAGGGGAGAGGCTGTAGTTGGTTGGCCAGCCAGCCTCAACCCTGATTTGTGTAGGGGGAGCTGATCGGGGGTGGGACCAGCTGGCGGGGGGGGGGGGGGGGGGGGGGGGGGGGGGACGGGGGGGGGACGGGGGGGGGGGACGGGGGGGGGGGGGGGGGACTACGGAGGTTGGGGAGCCGATTGGCTGCCATAGTGTGCATCATAACGACCAGTTGTTCTGGTCGTTCTGCCAGTCCAGTTGCTTGGCTTTTATAGATATAAATTCCATGGCTTCAAATATTATCAATATACAGGTGATTCCCAAATTTTTATCTCTAGCACTCACCTCCTCATTCAGCTCTAGACTCATAATCCAACAACCCAATAGCCCACTGGACATGTCTATGATGGTATCTTACATAGTTCATGCATTTCTTCCCCAACCATCCCATTCTTTCCCCAGTATCCCCATCAAAACTTACCAGCATTACCATCAACCTAGATACTGAAGCAGGAAATTAGAAGGTAATCCCATTCCTTTCTTTGGCAAACCCTTGATATTCAAAACATCTTATAAGCATCCTCTTCTCTCAAACTCAAATCTATTACTGTAGTCCACCTTTCATCTGATTATAGTAGCCTATGCAATTCACCTTCTGCCAGAATGATCTTTCAAAAATATACATCAGATCTTACCATTCTCATGCCCTGTGTATGTATACATGTATGCTATGTATAGTATGCAGTAAGTGTCAGTATAAACATAAGTATATTTCCACAGAACTTAGAGTGAAAAACAAATTACTCACCTAGACCTAAAAGCCCTCTGTGATCTGGCCCCACCCACCTACTCAACCTCATCTGGTTACTCACGACACTCCAGACAGAAGTCTTGTTTCTGATTTTCCTGCATGGCAAACTTCAGTCTTTACTCTTGTTCTTCTGATTAACATGTTCTGTCTCATGCCTTTGTCAGCCTGACTTCTCATCTTCATTCAGGTTTCAGTTTGAGGTCACCTCCTCAAGCGGACTTCCTTAAACCCCAACTCTGAAGTGGCCAGTCCTCAACTAGTCAGTCACTCTACCAGATCCCACTGTCTCCTCATCTCAACCATTTCGTGGTTCTCAAGACTATCTGAAATTTTGTTTTCTTAGTTATTTTCTCTCTCTGCTCTTGAATGTGCTCTCTAGGAGAGGAGGGTTATTCCATTTTACATGTTCACCACTCTATCTCTAGCTCCTAGGAAAGTACTTAGCACATAGTAGATGCCCAATAACTATTTATTATTGAATCACTCTGGGTCTCAGTTTCTTCATTTGTAAAATAAAATTTAAAAGAAAAAACCTTTAATAAAATACCCTCAAAATTTCCTCCATCTCTATTATTTATTTTAAATAAAATTAAGTACATAATGGGAAAAGTCTAATAGATGGAATCCCAAGTTAACACCCATAGACATTAAATAAGTGTTTGCTAAATAAACAAAATGATTTCCAACTGCTTCTTAGTACATATGCAACGATGTAGTCACCAGAGCCTCTGATACACCCTCCACTGTGGGAAACAGGGAGGCTGGATTTGTATTCCATTAATCTAAATTCTAATTCTCCAGAGCAAATGCCACCTCAGGCAAAATCTCACAAACATCAGACAATGAGAACTGACATCTGGCTGGAATGTACCAGTACTACTATCCTTCTTGATTACAGGTAATATGTTGTTGAGTATCTTGATGCTTACACAGTTTACTATTCTCCGATCCAAGGTTTATTTAAGCATGTAAATTCCCAGCACTTTCAAACAAGGGTCTTAGTTAGGTACTTTCAGTTAATATAATATTAGCAACAATGGACACTAAGCCAATTTACTATACTAAATCAAGGACCAGAAAGAGTACATGCAGAATATTGGTCATGTTTGTTTATGTTAGTAAGCCTGCTTGGCAATAAAATTGGCATATAATCTTTCCCAAAAGTGGCTGTTAGATTCCTCACTGATTGATTTGGAGCTTGTGGGTTTTATTTTTCTTTTGTATTGTATTTTTCTGAATTGCATTTTGATGAGCCTATTCTGTCTCCTGGAAATAGTTTCCCCAGTTGTTACACAGTCAGTGGTATAACATGTATTCGTTGAAGCTGCAACTGAGATGCACTTGAGAAATGACTTAAAGATGGTGTTGCTGCCATTTGTTTATGTGTTGACTGAGGAAAGCCGGGGTGTCATATGGATTTCTGCCATGTCAAGAATTACTTTATCTTTTAAATGTTTAAATGATGTAGTTGCATAATGGACCATTTTTTGTATGATCTTTTCTCAGTCTCCCCAAGAGATATAGAAAATAAATAAAATCTAATTAAAACAAAAAAGACCAAGCAATACTTAGGCTCAGCCTTTTAGTACAGCAATGAGTCAGCTTTATAATTATTTTAGTGTCAGAACAAATTGTCTTCATCGTATTACAATAACTTAACCATTAGTTAGTGTTCATTGGCCACTTTCCACTTTTCGAAAATCTCATCATTAGTAAAAATTATGTTACATAATGAAATTTCTACTTAACTATCTTGATTTACTAAAATAAAACAGAGTGGATATTTAATAATATAATAGAAGCTGGATTTTTTAAATGAAGCTTAAAGTTTTAAATTCTCAATATTCCTTCTCTATTCATACTCAGAAAAATATTAAAAATACTAGAGGCCCGGTGCACAAAATTCATGCATGGGGGTAGGGGGTGTCCCTCAGGCCAGCCTGCATCCTCTCCAATCTGGGAACCCCTGAGAGATGTCCCACTGCTCATTTAGGTCAGATCCAGTCAGACATCCTTCTCACAATCCAGCACTGCTGACTCTAAACTGCTTGCCTGCCTGCCTTCCTGATTGCTCCTAACCTCTTCTGCCTGCCAGCCTGATCACCCCCTAACCACTCCCATGCCATCCTGATTGATGTCTAACTGCTCCCCTGCCAGCCTGTTTGCCCCCAACTTCCCTCCTCTGTCAGCCTGGTCACCCCTAACTGCCTACCCTGCAGTGTTGATAGCCTCCAACTGCCCTCCTTTCCAGGCCTGGTCCCTCTCAACTGCCCTCCCTTGTAGACCTGGTGCCTCCCAACTACCTTCCCCTGCTGTCCATCCTGTGGTAGCCATCTTGTGTCCACATGGGGGCAGGATCTTTGACCACATGGGTGCAGCCATATTGTGTGTTGGAGTGTGATCAATCTGCATATTACTCTTTTATTAGATAGGATAGAGGCCTGGTGCATGGGTGGGGGTCAGCTTGTTTGCCCTGAAGGGTGTTCCAGATCAGGGTGGGGGTTCCCTTGGGACATGGGGCAGCCTGGGTAAGGGGTCTGTGGTGGTTTGCAGGCCGGCCATGACCCCCAGCAACCCAAGCGAAGACCCTGGTATCTGGAATTTATTTACCTTCTACAATTGAAACTTTGTAGCCTTGAGTGGAGGCTTAGGCCAACAAGGCTAGGCAGAAAGCTTGGCTTCTTCTGTTGCCTCGGAAACCCAAGCCTCCCTCCTGCTCTCTGTGGCTATAGCCATCTTGGTTGGGTTTATTTGCATACTTGCTCTGATTGGCTGGTGGGTGTGGCTGGTGGCCATGGCTTGTGAGCATGGCCGAGTGATGGTTAATTTGCATATTACTCTTTTATTAGGTAGGATTTTCAAAATCACTCCTGTTTCATGGTTTCCTTTAGTTGTCATTTTCTGGTGAGCAACACTAATATAAGGTATGACCTCCCTCTGTGATGAACTGTCTATATCTCACACACTCCATAGGTTCTGAGTTTTGAGGAGAAGGACTTGGGCTCTGTGTCTTCCCATAATGCACAATAACTGGCACATGATAGGCACTCAATTTGAATGAAAATATGAATTTCACAATATTCTACTTTTGCTTGAGCAAGCAAAAATCAATGAGACTGCTTTAACTATTTAACTTTTCTTCAGCTATGACATCTGAGACTTTGACCAACCCAACCCACTTCCTTAATGGGTCTTCATATTTGTATTTCTGGAAATGTTTTTGTTATAGGCAGAAATAATTTCAGAAACAAATTGCATCAAAGCCAAAAACTCAGATGCAGTTTATATTCATGAGTCCACAGTTCAGCCTGAAAAAAACCCGCAAAAAAAGCTTCCTTAGTTTATAAAAGTAACCTATCAAGAAACTCCCAAATTGGCCAAATCCTCCCCCTTCTCCCCCTCCTCCTCGCCCCCTCCCCCCCTCCCCGCTAGGAGTTTAGGCGTTTAACTAGACTTCTTTCAATGTCTTCAGATAAGTGTTGACCATTGGCTCAGTCATAGACCCAATGGGTTCCTCTATTATGAAATATCAATGGAAGCTATACCAAGTGCTCATTTTATAATATTAAGTAAATAAAGCAGGATACATTAGTAGTAGAATACATAATATGAATGCAGTTTGTAAAGCAAAACATTTGTGCATTTATATACTCAGAGGACAAACTAGGGAGATATACACCAACATGCTAATAATAATTTTATCTAGGTAGAAAAAATATCAGTGATCTTTTTCTTCTTATGTTTTTTAAATTTTTTTCCAAAAATATATTTGTAAATTTTATAGATTAGTAGAATTTGTGAATAAGCATATATGCTTTTTGTAAAAATTAAAATGTATGCGCAAATTACCTATAATGTGACATCCAAATCTAGAATAATAAAAAGGTAATATGCTAATTAGACCAGATGTCATTCAGATGGTCTTCTGTGCGAAGCCAAGACTGGAGGGAAGCTGGTGATGCTGGCAGGGAAGGAAAGCCTACTACTCTTGCATGAATTTCATGCATTGGGCCTCTAGTTAAAAAATAGATGTGTAGAATATGTATGCATATTTTCATAATATATGTTTGAAAAAATTATCCCAAAAATTAAACCATGTTTGAAATTATTTTCCAAGCACTTTAACATAAATCTCAGCCCACACAATAACATATATATATGCACACACGTATTGTATGCATGCATGTATGTATGTATGTATGTATATGTATATTTTTACATTCAGTCTATATTATAACTTTCCAGGTAGACTATTATTAACCCATTTACACATGAAAAAACTTAATGATCTGATCCAAGTTCATACCACATTTTAGTAGCAAAATCCAGGTTGAACTCTCTCAATACCCTCCCCTGCTTTCTTTCTAGTACCACTCATTCCTTACACTATTGGATATCCATCAGTGGTATGAAAGGAAGACACATAGTCCATAGTCCATTTTAAATATGTTTCCCCTGGCACTTTTCCTGCTGCTTATTTCAATTTAATATTTGTGCTCATGTCTCCTTTACAGGCTGTACCTCAAGGACTATGACCTTTCTGATTTACTCCCAATGTCTTCACTCCTTTCCCCAAATTTGAACTGCAGCATAATCTATACAACCAACTAAAGAGCATTAGTTTACTTAATAAAAGTGAATTTAAATAAAAGTAACTTATTTAATAAAATTCTGAATTCAGTTGAATTAACTTGAAGTTTTATAAGTTAGCAAAATAACATTTTCACACCTATCCCAATTCTTTTTCAGTTAGCTCTTCCTTCTACCTCCAAGTCTAGTAAATCTTTTATTAAACATTTATTTAGCCTCTATGGAATTAAGATTCTTTTTTTCTATCGGAATCACAAATTTATCCCTGATTTTAAAACCAAAACCATACTCTTCACAACCATTCACTTCCTAATTCATTCTTTTCCTGAAATTTTCCCAATAAATGTCTTGGTTTTGAGTCTCCCTTTGCCATTATAACAAAGGAAAACATTCAAAAGAGATTCTGTTGTCCCTCATGCTTTCTCTGTTGATAAAGTATTACATGACATCCCTCTTTTATAGGTGCTTTGTGGTTCTAAATATTTCTACCACTATTTCTTTAAATCAGCTTTCCTTTTTGTTGTTAAACTCCATTATCCTCTGGCATGCATAGTCTACAATTTCTCATTTCTAGGATGATTTCACCCTTTACCACATCCCTGCCCATCAGTGTACATTCACCCACTTTCCTTCAGCAGTTCGCACACATTGGTTACTAAAGGCTACTGCTCTGATTCTCATGGGAAGGGCTGGCTCTGAGAGTGAATTGGAGATCATTTCAAACCCGCAGAACCATCTACCTACCATCATTTCTCAAATACCATGTAATATTAACTTCAGTACATAAAAAATGAAAATAATAAGGAATACATAAGGCACTACTTTGCAGGAACTAGGAGTTATTCTCCGCTGATTGTTACTCTTCCTTCAAGTTTCTGATACATATCTCAATTTTAATTACCCTGCATTTTGATTAGGTTTGCAAAGTGTAGTGAATCAGATTCACCAACTAATTTAGGCCAAACTGACTTAAAATATTTTTATTTTTATTGTAGAAAATCAAGAACAATAAAGTAACTACCTTTGATTAAAAAATGATGAAGAGAAATGTAAAAACAAACAATAAGACAGAATTTAAAAAAAAAACCATTGTGAAAAATAGAAATATAGAAGGAATGACAAAACATATATTTGTTATCTTTTAAAAGCTGAGGGAGGTGGTTGGCAGAGAGACAAAGAAGGGGAGAAGTTTTTAAAGGAATGAGATTTACTTTAAGAATATAAAGTGGATTTACAATAAAAAAGCTGAAGGAGCCCTAGCAGGTTTGGCTCAGTGGATAGAGCATCAGCAGCCAATCAATGATTCTCTCTCATCATTGATGTTTCCATCTCTCTTTCTCTCTCCTTTTCTCTCTGAAATCAATAAAAATATATTGAAAAAGAAGAAAAAAGCTGAAGGAATTTCCAAAGGCATTTAAATAATTTAAAGAGGAAATACACTTTGAAATACATCATCCATGCAAAATGTGAAGTTAAGATGTTTTTATAGCAAGGCTCCATTAATTTAGCATACAAATCTATATCTATACATATACAATATATTAAAAATTAAACAACACATGAAACTATCATTTATAAAGTGGATTTAAATTTTTATTTAGTTTAATTAAGGAAATGCAAATTTAAAACTACAATGAGATACCCCTAATACCCATGTGAATAGCTAATATTCAAAAGATTAATACTATCTAACTTTGGTAAAAATGTGGAGCAACTCTAATTCTAATGTTTTGCCAGAGAGCATGCAAAATAGTACAGTCATTTTGGAAAGCACTTTCGTAGTTTCTTATAAAGTTACCATACAACCCAGTAATCCCTAAGTATCCATCAATGGATAAAGAAGTTGTGGGGTGTGTGTGTGTGTGTGTGTGTGTGTGTATTTCTGTCATTTAAAAAAGAGGGGGGTTAGAGAGCAACCAAAGGACTTATATGCATGCATATTAGCATAACCAATGGACACAGACACTAGGGCAGTGGGGGCTTGCCTGGGCTGGGAAAGGGTAGGGAGAGGGTCAATTGGGGGAAAAGGAAACATATGTAAAACCTTAGACAATAAAAAAAAAATTAAAGGAAATCTTGCCATTTACGACAATATAGATGGATCTTGAGAACATTATACTAAGTAAAATAATTCAGAGAGAGAAAGAAAAATAGTATATGAATTCACTTATATGTGTGACCTAAAAAAATAATAATAAAGAAAAACCTAAAGTAATAGAAAAAGGTCTGATTTGTAGTTACCAGAGGTAGGGACTGAGGGAAGAGGATGGACAAAGGTACAAATTTCCATTTATAAGATAAATAAGTACTAGGAGTATAATGTACAACATGATGACTACAATTAACACTTTTGTATGGTAAGCATGATGTTTTTCAAGAGTAGATTCTAAGAGTTCTCCTCACAAAGAAAGAAACACTATTTTCTTTTTCTTTCCTTTTTTTGTATCTGTATGGGATGATGGATGTTAACTAAATTTACTGTGGTAATCATTTCACAACATATGTAAGTCAAATATTTACTCTGTACACCTTAAACTTAAATAGCACTGTATCTCATTAGTTATCTCATTAAAACTGGAAAATAATAAAATTTTATTTAAAAATAATCTCACCCTAGCGGTTTGGTTCAGTGGATAGAGCTTTGGCCTGTGGACTGAAGGGTCCTAGGTTCAATTCTGGCCAAGGGCACATGCCTGGGTTGCAGGTTTGATCCCAGTAGGGGGCATGCAGGAGGCAGTGGATCAATGATTCTCTCTCATCATTGATGTTTCTATTTCTCTATCCCTCTACCTTCCTCTCTGAAATCAATAAAAATATTTTTTTTAAATAAGAATCTCTAATGATAATAAAGTTTGTTTTGTTTTGTTTGAACTAGACTTATTATTGCTTTCTGGTATAGAATTTGTTTGGAACAAGTGAAAAAGTACTTTATTTTCATTGACAATTTTTATTCAGCCCCACCAATCAAATAGGTATCTCTAAAGCATATAAAAGGAAATGTTTCATCTACTCACATTTAAATATTATTAAAGTGATAATGATGAAAGATTTTAATTGTCTCTAATAATAAGAGCCCTGAGACAATCTTTGTTCAATTTCAAGCTCCTCATTACTAGCTATCTTCAGACTGCTATAAAGAGCAGAGGCCTAAAGGCTAAAGTGATTCATTCACACGAGAAGGTCAAAAGAACATCAAGGAAGGTACGAAATTAATCCTCATCAATCTGGCCTCAGATTATTCAAAATCAGAACTTTGTGGTATTTGTGGAAACCCTGAACTTTGACACAGTCTAGGCATGAATGATTTTGCATTAAATGATGATTAAGTATCAGTGAATATGATTAAGATAGATAATTTTTTAAAGGCAAGATAGTTCATTATGAATAACTTGGGGACAGAATAATAAATTAATTGTGTCTTGGTATGTTTTTATCCTCAATTCTGTACATATATCAAAATGCATATATATTTTATTCACTTCACTCAGGGATAATTTGATGTCTAACAAACTAGTTAAGGCTAAGCACATTCAAAATTGGCTAATATATAAAACTTAGTGACAACATTTACATTTATAATGAAAAGATTTTCAAAACAATTAAAATGCAACCGATATATATGTATGCATGTAGACATACAGATATACTAGTAAGGAGTTAATATCCAAAGTTTATTAATAACTCATAGCAAAAACACACACACAAATAATCCAATTTTTTAAAATGTAGGACCTGAATAGATGGTTCTACAAAGACATGTAAATGGCCAGGTATATGAAAAGGTGCCAAAAGTCACAAATCAAAACTATAATGAGATGCAACCTCAAACTTGTCAGAATAACTATTATCAGAAACAAACATTAGCAGCCCTGGCCTGGTAGCTCAGTCAGTTAGAGCATTGTCCCAATACACCAAGATAGTGGATTTAATCCTGGTCAGGGTTCATACAAGGATCCACCAGTGAATGCATAAAAAAGTGGAACAACAAATTATCTTTCTCCCTTTTCCTTCCCTCCCTCTTCCTTCCGTCCCTTTTCCTCTCTCTCTCTCTCTCTCTCTCTCTCTCTCTCTCTCTCTCTAAAAAGAATAAATAAAAATAAATAAAAAACAAAGATTATCAAGTGTTGGCAAGAATGTGGAGAAAAGGAAACCCTTGAATACCGTTGGTGGGAATGTAAATTGATGCAGCTACTATGGAAAACAACATGCAAGTTCCTCAAAAATTTAAAAATAGAATTATTTTATGATCCAACAATCAATCCCACTCCTGGGTATATATCTTGAATTGAAATAATGATCTCAAATAAATATTTGCACTCGCATGTTCATTGAAGCACTATTCATACTAGCAAAGATACAGATGAAACCTAAATGTCCATTAATGAACACATGAATAAAGAAAATTTGGTATATACATACAAACCTAAAAGAGAAGAAAATCCTGCTATTTGCAACAATTTACATGGACCTAGTAGACATTATGCTAAATGAAATGTCAGATACAAAAACACAAATTCTGCCGAAACCGGTTTGGCTCAGTGGTAGAGCATCGGTCTGCGGACTGAAGGGTCCCGGGTTTAATTACGGTCAGGGGCATGTACATTGGTTGCGGGCACATCCCCAGTGGGGGGTGTGCAGGAGGCAGCTGGTCGATGTTTCTCTCTCATTGACGTTTCTAGCTCTCTGTCTTTCTCCCTTCCTCTCTGCAAAAAATCAATAAAATATATTTTTTTAAAAACAAAAAATACACATAAATCCTGCATGATTTCACATATATATAGAATCTAAAATAGTCAAACACGTGACATCAGGGAATAGAATGAATGGTGGTTTCCAGTGGCTGTGAGGTATTGCTCAAATGGTACAGAGTTTCAGTTATGCAAAATAAATAAATTCTGGAGTTCTTCTAGACAACATAGGGCCTATGATTAATGTTGAAAAGAAAACCACAGTCCCCAAATGGTGTCACTTATGCTAAAGCCCATGATACCAAACCCATATTTAATGCCTGACCCAATTGCTTTTCAACCTTTCTAGAAACAAAATCTTAATCAACTAACCTGGAATTTTCTGGTTAACACCAATGAGGTATTCTGTCCAGCAGGCCCTTTCCATTCCCCCAGTCTTATAAAACTGTGGTCGGCAAACTGCAGCTCGCGAGCCACATGCAGCCATTTGGCCCCTTGAGCATGTTCTCTTCCACAAAATACCACGGCCTGAGCGAGTCTATTTTGATGAAGTATTGTTAGAAGAAGTTTAAGTTTTAAAAATGTGGCTCTCAAAAGAAATTTCAATCATTATACAGTTGATATTTGGCTCTGTTGACTAATGAGTTTGCCGACCACTGCCATAGAAAGAAGAGGCACTCTGTATGATAAAAACCTTGCTATTTTCCCTCTCCCAAAGAAGAAGTCTTAGTCTAAAAATGCTTCTTTCATTTTGTTAATAACTCCCTTGCCCCACTCTTCTCCCTATAAAAACCTTCCATTTTGTACAAACTCTCCAAATGTCCTTCTAGTTATTAATGGGATGCTGTCAGATTCATGAATCATTTAATAAAGCCAATTAAATCTTCAAATTTACTCAGTAGAATGTTGTTTTTTAATATTTATAACATTGTCTTGTATACTTAAAAGATTGCTAAGATAGTATATCTTACATGATCTTACCACAAAAAGAAACAAGCAAAACAAAAAACAAAGGGAGTGGGAAGAAACTTTGGAGGTGATAGATAAGTTTATAACATTGATACCCTATTTCCCCGAAAATAAGGCAGTGTCTTATATTAATTTTTTCTTCCAAAGTTGTGCTAGGTCTTATTTTCGGAGGATGTCTTATTTTCGGGAAACACCGTAGCAATGATAGCTTCATGGCATATAGTTATCGCCAAACAAATCAAGATGCATACACTCAATGTATGCAGCTTTTTGTAGGTCAATCATACTTCAATAAAGGAGTTAAAAATAAAATTAAGTAGACTTATAATAATAAAACTAGATTTATGGTTAGAACAAAGTTAAAGATTGTGTTACATTAAAGTAAGGATAATCTGACCCAGATTTTAAAGAGAGTTGGGTTACAATTAGTTCCATCCATTAGGCATTGATTCTTGCTATCTTTAAGGTTGCTTTCTCCCCTTGGCCCTAGATACTGAGATGCACAGTTTACTTACAGGTAATATCATCACCTATTCAAATTATATGTGGAGCAATAGTATCCTTTTTGCAATAAAATGCTCTTTCTTAAAGCATGACCTTCAATGATTTGGTGGCATAATGTATTGCTTTCTATTATGTAGCTATGAACAGACTTAAATGAGACTTGACAGGATGATTACTTAATTTCTAAGAAGAAATTATAAGAATGGATATGCTAGGTTTGATCAAATAATTGAATCGATATCATCTCTCCTGGGAAACTGACCTTCAGATCATTTTGCACCTGACATTCCCTTTCATTTAGACCACATTCCATTTGCTAGCACCAGTAATTTTCCTCTCCGTACTTGCCCAGAATCCAGGACACCCAGGGAATTTCCCGCCAAAAAACCCTACCTGGAGTCCTTTAAAATCTCTGACTCCCTGTCCCTGGGAGGTGGTGCTCTTTTGGAGCTCGGCTCATCTGGTTTCCAGACGATCTAACAAACTTAAAGTTCTTTACCACTTTCAGCCTCATGCATTCCTCCTTTGATGACCCTTACAGGACATATCTTGTTTTTTTATTAAACAATATCCCTGTTTTATTTCTGTATTAAGCAATTTATTTTTCAACTCTACTACATGTCAAGCACTGTGCAAGGCACTGGGGAGGTTATGTAAACATGTAGTAGCTCTTACCTTTACAGATTATTCTATACGTAACAGTGAAATGGCATAGCCTTCTATTGTTAAAACAGTATCTCTATGAGGTTCTTCCAATTAGTGAATTTATCTGAATACCTGGCATAGCTTATGTGGTTGGTTAAACTTTCAAGTCTCATAAAGTCAATAAGAACTCACACAGAAATGGGAATTGTAGAATGTACGTTAATAGGTGTAGATTTAAAGAACCTGTAGATTAATTGTCCATTTGACTATTTCTTGGGAAAGTAATTGACTGCTGACTGTGTATGGCCAATAACAAAATGTTATTTGAAATTAATATTAGTTGTTTTTTACCATGCCTTTGGGCCCAAATATTTTTATGAAAATAGTGCTATGAAATTTATAATAAAAGTCAATAGGGAAATGAAAATCTATATTTAATTTCTACTTCACAAATCTCAAATATATCGAATACAAAAAAGCACACATTACAAATATAGTCTTGATGAATTAAAAAGGGAAGAGAAAGAAGGAAACAAAAAATTAAGTAAACAAAAAAAATTAAAATAATGGAAGAGGCAAGAAAAGGGTAATATGATCACTATTAACATGATTATAAGTAGCTAGGATGAGGAAGCCTGATTTCAATTCACTTCTGACATTTGCTGAGATCCCCTAGATGCTGGGCGCTGTGCCAGTTTGGAAGGAAACACCATGATGAGTAAGAAATAGCTCTGCTTCCCCAGGTTGCGCAATTTTGTGGCGATTTATTTTTTTCTCATTCTGATTTCTCTAACTCGGGATGAATAAAGAATATCTGCTTCTAAATGAGTATCTGGACCTCCCTGCTACTACTGGGTTGCTTGAGAGTTAATGAGAGGTTTGAGAGGAGAAGTTAAAACAGTCACAAGAATCCTCCTCTGGTCAGACCCACTCACAGAGTGGTTGAGGTTTTCTGTTGCACGTTCATGGCAATACCTCTCTGGGTTGGTTGTGAGTTCCTCTCATCAGTGAGAAGACCCTTGTGTGCCACCCACCAAGCATGCACTTGCTAATCACTGTTAATTGCCTACAGTTGAGAGCAGCCGACTGTTCACTGAGTGCAGGGTTGAGTACTTAACTTGTTGGCACTGAGGTTTCCTGTGCGCCCATTTCCACTAATGAATCATTTGTCCCGGAAATTGGAAGTCCTGGCATCAATCATACAAACCAGGCTCAGTAGGAAGAAGTGTTTACCTTCCACCTCACCTCCAAAAAGAGGACAATGCATATGGACAGGTGCTTACAAGTGACCAGGTAGCCTTGGTGGAGAGCCAAAGTTCTTTGCTTTACCAATAGAGCTCAAGAAAAAGGAATTCCCAAGAAACAAAACATTCTGGGTCCCAGAGGGTGAGAAGGGGCAGAATCTTTCACTGCCATCCTTTTGTTTACAGTCTCCCTGTCAACATGGCACAGCACCACAGGAGAAGTCGCAGGGTGCCTCTGGAGGGCTTCCCCATAATTACCTCAAAAGCTGCTTCCTTTCAAGCAGTCACTATCACTGTAAATAAGAAGACAAAAATCATGGCGATCAGGGACTAACATATGACAGCATATGGTCCTGACACAGAAAGAATGAGGAAACTATGCTTTCCGTTGCCAAAAGTATTTCTGAGGAAGGCAAGAATGATCCGGATGCCTATAGAACTTCCTCAGTGGTCAGAAGAGGCACAACAGCACATGTGTTCAACATGACTCACCTTTCCTTACAGTCGTGGCATACATGTTTATTACTGACATCCCTTGAAGAGAGCAGTTTCCCTGGAGTTTGTTAATCTCTTGCATACAGTGAACAGTGTAACCATATCCCCCACAATTCTAAGCTACCGTATCTTCACCTTCCATGGTCATTAAAGCTTCTTGTTTCAGGAGGTTAAAGAAAATATACTCTGACTCTTATTAAAATGGTAAGGAAAACTTTATTCAAGACTCTTTGTGATAGCTGTCAAGACTATCCCAAAGGAGGAGAGATTGGGCTCAACTATGGATACAGCAAAGACAGATGGGGATTTCTAGCCATTGAGCAGAGGGAGGGATGCCAATGGGTGGAAAATTACTGGGAAGAGACAAAGAGACAGTGAGAGTAAAGGGATTTTTGCTAAATTGACTTAAAAGTATTTCTGAGGAAGGCAAGAATGATCAGGCCAGAGTGACCAGGATTTAGGGTGGGAGGGTTCTAGCTAAACTGACAATAGAATCTTGCTAAAACTGGATTCAGCAGACTAACTAAGGTCTCTTGGGCAAGGCCTGGTCAAAAAGAAGGCTCAGAGGATCCTGTCTAAGGTTATTTGTCAAGAGGGGACAGTGACCCTTATAACAGATCACTCTGTGTTTAGAGGTTATAAAGTTTAAGAGCAAACTCCTGGGAAGTGATTTCTTTACTGAAGTTTCCAAAATCAACAAGCCAGCCAGAAGCAAAAGAAATCCCATTCAAATTGCCTGAGTTTGGGTTTACATAACTAGATTATTTTTATAGGTTATATCTTTATATATTTCTTCTCCTGACCCTCCCTAATTCAACTCCTTTGATCTGTGCAGATATTTCTCTCTCCCTCTAACTCTTCCCTCCATAATCCAGCAAATGCCCTGTTCCTACTTGTAGCTTCTTTGATTTCATAAATGCCTTTATTTCAATACCTAACAGTTCCTTCTTGGTTTACAGGGATTCTTTACACTTCAAAATTTCAACCCTCCTTTATTTATACATACTTTAAAAATATATTTTTCGAGTTATTTGTTTTGAGTTATTTGTTTTTTGTGATTTTTTTTAATGTGGTAACTTTAACACACACACACACACACACACACACACACACACACATATATATATATATATATATATATATATATATATATATATATATAATTTTAAGAGAAAGTGAAAGTGAGAGAAAGATCAATGTAAGAGAAAAATATCAATTAGTTGCCTCTCATATGCATATAACCTTAGTATGTGCCCTGACTGGGAATCAATCTGGCGACCTTTCAGCACACAGAACAAGGCTTGATCAACTGAGCCACACCAGCCAAGACTAGTTGTTTGTTTTTATGTTTATATATTGTACCCATTGTTAAACATAAGTTTTAATGTTACTATAATAAGATCAATTAATCTTCCTTTATTTCTGATTAACCCATTTTTTTTTTATTTAAAGTATCTCCCTCAGATCCAAGTTCAAAACTATATTCTTCTGGATTTTGTTCCAATAATTACATTTCTTTTTTCATGTATAAGTCTTTAATCATTTTTATTTTTAATAGTTGCAAGGATAAAGTCCATTTTCTACTAGCTTTTATTAAATAATCCTTTTTCTATTGTACACACACACACATTGTACACACACATACACATTGTACACACACACACACACACGTGTGTGTGTGTGTGGAGAGAGAGAGAGAGAGAGAGAGAGAGAAAGAGAGAGAGAGAGAGAAAGAGAGAGAGAGACTCATATATATACCCATAATTAGATTATTTGACTGTATGGTAAAGCAATATCTTATTATTTGGTCAGATAAGTTCCCTCTTTACTTTTACTTTTGTTTTAGTTATTCATTGACAATTAGTCATCCAAAATTTTAGTGTTCAATTCTCAAAATTATTACGTTGGAATTTTAAATAGAATTTCATTATGCTTAGAGATTAATTTGGGAAGAACTGACATGTTTACAATGTTAACCTTTCTTATTCATGAACATGATAATTTTCTTTTTCTCCAAATAGAGATAGGAAATAATACCCCACTTTCTCCTTCACAAATCCTCGGATAATGGCAAAATGGTCTAGTTAACTGCTGTATACTTGGATAAAGATTTGTGTGGAGGCTATTAAGACCTATCTCAGTTTAATATCCTCATTTATAAACCGAGGGTATTGACTAGATCAGTACTGGCCAAAGCAATTGTTGATGATTTGTTTATACCATGCATCAGGAGAAAGGAACTTGAACCAGAAAATTCTTACTTCATCAAGAAACGCTTTTACCGGGGGAAATGTCAGTATGATCACTGGAGATTTCTACCGAGTTTCCCTGAAAATAAGACATCCTCTGAAAATAAGACCTACTTACAGATTTCCTTCTGAGTGAAATATAAGGCATCCCCCCGAAAATGAGGCCCCCCGTAGGCTAAACATGAGAGATTTGGTCCACTGATCCTGAAAGAAATGGAGTCACAAGAAATTCACCAGGAAATTCAGGAATTGGATTGTTATGATGATGTTCCAGAAGATGATGACATGATTGTCATTGAATAAATGAGTAAATTCTTGATACTGTAGGATTCACAGTTTGTCTGGTTTGTGTTGACAACTACGGTACTACCGTACCGTATACAGGTAATAAATTTCCTTTATTTTCATTTAACAATAAATGTGTACCATATTCTTCTTCATGGAAAAATAAGACATCCCCTGAAAATGAGACCTAGCGCATCTTTGGGAGCAAAAATTAATATAAGACACTGTCTTATTTTCGGGGAAACAGGGTAGGTTCACTTTTAACTCTAAATGTGATGATCTGATAATAGTTTATAAAGTTCTTTAATTTTGTAAAAATTCTAAATGTCAACAGTTTTGCTATAATTTACACAGTTCTCCTAGTGTATAAAAGCTGTTCCTATTAATTTTTTAAAATTTTTTTTAAATTGCTATGATTTTTATGGGTTATTTTAAACAATCTTGTTTCCTCTAGTCCAGCGTTTTTCAACCGCTGTTCCGCGGCACACTAGTGTGCCGCGAGATGTTGCCTGGTGTGCCGTAGGTGCAGACAAGACAAGAATTTTATAATTTTTCACTATTTTGTTTACTTAATATTTCATAATAAAGTAATTATAAAATACTTTCTTTGTGTTTATTTGATTCCTATTCAAGAGAATTACTTTATATATAGTCAATATAGGCACAGAGTTAAATTTTTTAACATTTTCTAATGGTGGTGTGCCTCGTGATTTTTTTCATGAAACAAGTGTGCCTTTGCCCAAAAAAGGTTGAAAAACACTGCTCTAGTCTTTCATGTATCAGCACTTCCATTGTCATCTTTACAGAACGGGAGAGCAGAGAGAAGACATAGATCAGAGAAAATAAAGCACATCATCATTTCTGTGCCCCAATGGCACAGGGAAGCCAGTTGGAAAAACACTAGACTAGTTGATAAATTGTAGAACCCAGAAAGTCAGCACAGCTCCATTTTACTTAATTAAGCACACTGTTCTAAGTGTTTCCTGGGAAAACACTTCACAGGGAAAGGAAATTTGTCCTAAAGATATCTTCTTCATCTATAACCTCTGAATTCCTATTTCCTTCCTCTAAGACAATTTGATTAGTTGATCTTTTGCTTCTCAATCCAAACCTCTTGGTTCAAATGCCTGTTCCATTGCAATCTTCGATTGGGGAAAATTGGCATCAATACATAATTGTACAATATTTACCACCAAAGTAAGTGAGGAAAAATAAAAGAACATAGTAAATGGTAGGTATTTTTCAACATTATGGTAAGAGTTAAAGAAAGTGTAAAGCATTTTTAAAATGTTCTTTTGTACCCTTCTCCAGCCAACTCTGGTTACTCTACAAAATTACCTGTGAAATTTCTTCAAACTGTAAAAATAGTTCTATGGTAATAATGCATAACATCATTCTGATCATACAATAGGGCTAGAGTAGTACATAGATGTATTTGTTCTTTTTTAATCTCCACAGGTAACAGTGACATGAAATTGCTAATCATGGTTTGTGAAGGGACCTTACTTGCCAGTCTCCATCCCAACCAAGTACATGTCCAGTTCTTGAATTTATGCATAATCCCTATCAAGTTGTGCAACCTGAATTCCCTCCATGACAATGGACACACTTTCCAAAGCAAACTATCCCAACTTCACACTTAAGAGTGCTAGAGATTCCTTCAAAATCAGCCTCAGGACAATTCCCACAAATTGGTCCTTTGTCTTCCCGATGAAGCTATTTAAAACAAGTCCAGGTCACTCCATCCAATATGGCCTTTCGAATTTTTCAAGTAGATTGCCTACTGAAATATCCTTTTCCAGACTCAGCACCTTCATCTCCTCAATCTCTTCCCATAGGAAATTTTCAATTTCTTTCACCAATTCTGTTCTTGCCCCCCAGAATATGTTTCAGTTTGTCTAGATTGGCTCTTAAAAGTCATCCCTAGAACAGATGAAATCCTTCATACGAAGTCTTTAGAACCCAGGAGACCAAATATAATTTTCTCTCGATCTAGATGGCATGCTTCAAGAAATGTATTTTAATATTTAAATGTATTTTAATATTTCATTTTTACTATTCTCTGTAGCGTCCATATCACACAAATCATGTTTAATTAGAATAACCTAAAATCCCTAAATTGACAAGCCACTTTCCACTAACTTTTAGTCCTAAGAGAAGGATATTCCATGTATCACTAAAAGTATTTATTGAATTCATTTGATCCATGGTTACGTTCACCATTTTAGATTTTGCCTCTCTTGTCATTTGTTGTCACCACTCAGCTTCTGTGCCATCTCTGTATTCATTCACATCACTGATGAACGTGCTCAACAGGAGTAAGACAAGAGTCAAGCTCTATCTTGACAAAGAGATTTTACTCCAGGCGGACATGGCTCCAGTGGGTGAGCAGTGCTGATTGGTTTCCTTTGAGCATATTTCTTCCACTAGCAACTAATTTCTTTCGTTGTACTAACTCCAAATCCATATTTCTCCACTATTTTCGAATGGACATAATAAGAAGTTCTTTCCAAATATTTTGGTCTAAACATTCTGAGCCTACTATAATATAATAATCTTAAAACTCCTTTAGGTGGCCAAAAGCAAAAGCAAATGAAGCCTGTGTGACCTAACTTAGTCCCGCTAAGTTTTGTGGGTTTTGGTAAACGCTATTTCCCACTCACAGAGTACCAAACCATTCCTTCAGTGCTTTCTTCTAAAATTGTGCTCAAAGTTGATGAAAACTATCTCTGTCTACATCAGGTATACGTAGGCTCTCCAGATGTTTCATATATATATATATATATATATATATATATGATTGATTTTTTTACAGATAGGAAGGGAAAGAGATAGAAATATCGATGAGAGAGAAACATCGATCAGCTGCCTCATGCACAACCCCTACTGGGGATGTGCCAGCAACCCTGGGTCCTTTCAGTCTGCAGGCTGACACTCTATCCACTGAGCCAAACCGGTTTCAGCTCTCCAGATGTTCCTTACAGAATTTACTATATATCTGTCAGTAAAGGACAGTGGCTGGCATATGGCACATGAGGTATTTAATGAATATATTAAAGTGGCAACCCTTTGCTCACTTTGAGCAATTAAAATTAAAGGCATCAGAAGGTTTTCAGAGAATAGGTATTGTGGACAGACTCTGTCTTGCCTTCTCGTATTTACACTTTGCTTATTCCTTTCTTTTGAGTGTGAATGGGACCTGTGACTTGCTTCTAACCAGTCAATATAGCAAAGGTGACAAGATGTATTGTATGTCTTTATAAGTATCCAGTACACTGTATAAAATTTGTAATGCCCATCTTATGAAAAGGCTCTTTCTTGATGGTTTTGAGGAAGTAAGAAGCCCGGTGGGGAAGAGCCACACAGCAAGGAACTGAGGGCAGCTTCCAACCTACAGACAGCAAGAAACTGAGGCCCTCAGTCCCACTACCACAAAGAACTGATGCTGCCAACACCACATGAGCTTGGAAGCCAGTCAAACCAATTGGCCCCTTGATCTAAAACCTTGGAGAGACTCACTAAGCCACCATGCCTTGACTTCCTACCCACAGAAACTACATGTCCAAAACATCTAGGAAAATTTATAAATAGCTCAACCTCCAGAGTATTTGGAAAACAGCTCCCAGGTGATTCTGATATTTACCCCTGGCTGCAACCCCTTGACCTAAACTACCAATATTAATATAAAAATTAAATATTAAATATATGAGAATAGGGGTCTTCTTATTGTCACAGAACTGATGATTGGCAGAGCCAGGAGTCACTTTTCTCCTTTCACACTAATACCTTTGTCCATATCCTATGAATAGGCTTCTCCTCTGTCCTCAAACATGCAAAGGGTCTCATGCCTTAAAAGCAAAACAAGAGACTTTTCCAGGTCTTCCTGTATTTCTATCCTAGTCACTCTTTTCAAATTAAATCTAGCTCTGTCTCTGCTATTTTCCCACTCACTTACTTCTAGTGACTTCCCTCTATGACTTCTAAATCCATTCATTATGATACCCATAACTTATTATAACCCACAGGACAGCATGCCCACCCTGCCATTTCCCCTATTATGGAGGCACTGCCCTAAGTGTTAATAAAGAAGGGACAGAGGCAAAGATAAAGAACAGAGATTACTGCCCTAGACTTACCTTGGTTTTGGCTAGTTCGTGCTTTCTCAGTTCTACCAATAGAATGCCATTGAAGGTGTCAGATAGATTGAAACCATGAATCCCAAGGTTAACTTAATAGCTGATTTCACCACCCAATCCCCCTTGCCTTCTAGTGATTAGAGGAGATTTTGTTTTACCTTATCAGACTTACTAAAACATAACTAGGCCCTGGCCAGGTAGCTCCGTTCGAATACACGAAACTTTTGGGTTTGATCCCTGGTCAGGGCACATACAGAAGCAACCAATAGGTACATAAATAAGTGTAACAACAAATCTATTTATCTATATATCCTTCCCTCACCCTTCCTCTCTCCATTTCTCTAAAAAAAAAAATCAATCAACAAAAGAATTAAAAAGAATAACTTAGCCAGTAGTTATTTGAGTATCAGTCTTCTAAGCCTAAGAAATATAAATACTATAAAAACAAGACTGGTTGGAGAGGCTGGACCAGAGACAAGTAATCTGAAAGTCTCTTCCTCAACAGAGAGGCCTCTTCTTTTTCTGATATTAAGCATTTCTGTGGTCTGAGGCCTCCAGCAGTAAGAGGTGAGGGATTATCCAAGCACACCTAGCATTCTGTGAAGACAGACTTCCTGTTGATACAATTTCTTCCTTCCGATAAAAATGCAGCAAATCTCTTCCTTTTTCATTGACAAGAAAATGTTAATTCACATGAATTGAAAGGATGGGAATAAATCAACTCTAAGGTTAGAACCTGATTCCTTCACAGCAGGCAGAAGCCAGCAGAGAAAGCACTGCCTAAGGAATAAGATGCTCTAAAGGCACCAACGGGGCAGAAGATAGACTGATTCCAGAAATGTCCAAGGAGGCTGCTCAAGGTGTGATTTTTTCCTAGCCAATGTGCATTCTGTTTTTGCTCTTCCCTAAAGACTGCAAGTTTTGTGGAAGTGTGGCTCTCAGTATTCCAATAACAGACACATCTCCACCTTTTTGTTATTTTGTTCACATTTATCTTAAGAAATCGTGGTCTCCTTGGGCCATTGATGACATCTTGGTCTTATTTCCAGAATCCCGTTTCTTACTTGAGATTATAGATTTTGAGTGCATCTAGCTTATCAAGTAATATCCTTCCCTCTGGCATGTGTCTGCCTTTATTGTAAAACAATCTTTTCTATACCTTCTCTTAGGTCCCTTTTACATGCCTCTAATTTTAAACAAATTCATGTCATGCACGGTAACTCCTTCCTACTTCTACTCACAGCCTTCAACTAACGCTTGTGAAAGCCCCTTTCTTATCCTGAAGCAAGAGGCTCAGAAGTCACACACTGTGAATAGGTTCTGTTATAGCACTAAACCTCTGCCGGTAAAGATCCAGGAAGCATGTTTCTTTATTTATGCCATGCCTCCTTCTAAATAGGATTGGAGGCAGTGTGGTGAGCATGTGAATAATGCTTATTCTCAAAGCCTTAATTACTGTGTTGTGCCACAGTAGGTATCATTAGCCCTGTTTTCTCTTGGAAAACCTGACTATGGGGAGGGTTATTTGTTCATGAAATTTTCTGAAGTTCAGAAAGGATATTGAGGTCTGACTTCCTTTACTCCCACAGGATTTTGGGAAGGAAAGAACCCAAAGATTTGGGTGAAGCTACCTTTGGAGGCTCAGGTAATGGGAGCACATAGGAATGTAGGCTCCTCAGATGAGTGTTAATGCAGAGAGGTCAGTGCCCATAGGAGATCCCAGTCTGGAAATGGGACTCTGAGAATTATTGAATGCTCCTGTTCCTGACACCAGAGAATGGTGTCTTTTTTTAGGGCTATTACATTTTTCTTTGTGATGTCTGTGATTAGGACTCCGTAGAGTTTGGAAGCCTCCACTGTCTAGAAATGACTGGTTCTTATGTTTCTGCCTAGGAACTCAAGTCAAGAGAGAAAAACCAGTGGCTGAGAGTTCATTGGGTATCTGGTACTGTGCTAAGCATTTTTTGTATAATGTTTAAACTGATCCCTCTAAGAAATCTGCCAAATTAGCTGTTGTTCTCCTTTTATAGATGAGGAAACTGATGCATAGAGAGGCAGCTAGTAAGTGAAAATGCTGGAAGTGGAAGTGGAGCTTGGATCTATTTATGACATCCAGATGTCCTTATCTTTGTGATATATTGATACCCAAAACTGCGCTTATCATATAGTAGGCACAAGGCTAATGTTTGCTTGCAAGAATGTCATAGACTTTTCATCACTTTGAATATTTCTTGCCATTCCCTTCTGTCCTGCATAGTTTCTGTTGAGAAATCAGCTGACAATTATATGGGTACTCCATTGTAGGTAACTAACTGCTTTTCTCTTGCTGCTTTTAAGATTCTCTCTTTGTCCTTTACCCTTGGCATTTTAATTATGATGTTTATTGGTGTGGTCCTCTTTGAGTCCCTCTTGTTTGGGGTTCTATGTGCTTCTAAGACTTGTAAGTCTATTTCTTTCACCAGGTATGGGAAGTTTTTGCCATTATTTCTTCAAATAGGTTTTTAATATATTGCTCTCTCTCTTCTTCTGGTAACCCTATAATTTGGATGTTGGTATGCTTGAAGTTGTCGCAGAGACTCCTTACACTGTCTTCATATTTTTGGATTCTTTTTTCTTTTTGCTCTTCTGGTTGGGTGTTTTTTGTGGGGTTTTCTTTTGTTTGTTTTTTTTGTTTTTGTTTTTGTTTTTGCTTCCTCATATCTCAAATCATTGATTTGATTCTTGGAATTCTTTAGTCTATTGTTGAATCCCTGTATATTATTCTTTATTTAAGTCAGTATATGCTTAATTTCTGACTGGTCCTTTTCCATTTCTTTTGGCATTCTTACTAAGATCCTTGAAAGTCTTATTAAGTTCCTTGGAGATTTCTAGAAGATTCTGGAGTAACCTTACAACTGTGATTTTTGTACTCTATATCTAGTAGTTTGCTTTCTCCCATTTCTTTTATTTGTGACATGTTTCTTTGGCAAGAAATATTCAGTGATGAATAGCAAGAACCTACAACCAAGATTACTCTACCCAACAAAGCTATCTTTTAGAATTGAAGGTCAGATAAAGAGCTTCACAGACAAGAAAAAGCTAAAGGAGTTCATCATCACCAAACCAGTATTATATGAAATGCTGAAGGATATTCTTTAAGAGGAAGTATATGAAAAAAGGTAAAGATAAAAAATATGAACAACAATGTGACAACAAATACATATCTATCAACAATTGAATCTAAAAATCAAATGAGTAAAAAATCTGATGAACAGAATAAACTGGTAAATAGAATAGGTCAGGGGCATGGAAATGGAACAGACTGACAATTATCAGAGGGAAGGGAGTGTGGGAGGGTGTGCAGAAAGAGATTAGACAAAGATTTTACATGCATTACCTAAAGGACACCGACAATAGGATGGCAAGGGCCTGGGGCAGGGTGGGAACTGGGTGGAGGAGAGCTATGGGGGGGGAAAAGAGGGACTATAGGAAGCGGTTATAGGGTAAACCTCAGACTGACCTGCTGGCAAAGTTGTAAACAAGTCCCAGCTTGGAGGGCACAGCCCTCTAAGCATAATTAAGCTTGATCTTGTGACTGCTCCCTAGATCCTTCCTGGGTAGCAGCTAATGGGCTATGGGAAGGGCAGCAAGTGCTGCCAAAACAAGTGAAACTTACAACAACATTGTAGATTACCTTGTTTGTCCCTGACAATAAATAAGGCATCAGCTTTGTAGTCTAGATCTGTTCTGTGGCCTCAGCCAGGCACAGAAGATCCACCTAGACACAGCTTTTTCTCTTTGTCTATCATTTCTCCATCCTTTGTCGCCCCTGCTCAGGCTCGCCAAAACCTTGGCTGTGCTGGTGCTGCACAAGGGACCTCTGTAATAATCTCAACAATAAATATTAATTTAAAAAAAGAATGTCACGAACTATACAAATAGCTCATTCCACAGATATTGACTGAGTGCCTACTATGTGCCAGACACTATGAATCAACATAGGATAAGTTCTACACTAAAACTGCAATTCAAATGTAAATCAGCTTTAATCTATGAAAATGAAATTAGGCCAGCAGGAAGCCATAAATGAGCCTATTAGAATACATCCCATAAGAGGAAGAGCAAGCAGGAAAAATGAGGTGAAGGGCCGATGAGATAATGTAATTTTAAAATTGGCTCCTGTGCTCATGAAACACTTTTAAGATTTCACTGCAAAATTACACAGTCATCAAGAATATTCCATTTTTTAAAAGACTTTCTCACTTGGGTCAGTGCATAAATAATAATACACATTTAAAAATGCATGACTATTCATTAAACCATTGACCACTTCCAGCCTATTGAGTACATAAGTATTTTAAAAATTACTTTAATACATATTTACCCAATAGACCAGAAAAGTTCCTTTGCTACACGGTGTGCATTTTAAAAGCTGCCTGCATAAGGAGTTATCCCCTCTGAACCAGAGTCTGCTGCCAACTCCATAACATGCATTTTAAAGAACAACCTAATTATGTGCTTACCCAAGAGAACAAAGTTAATACAGAGGGTCAATAATTATTACCTTCCTTTACTACCTTTTATTCTTTTCTGACAAATAAAATAGAAGAAAAGGGCTTATACCTGCCCTCTTGTCTATTTTATTTTGTCAACTAGAGTCCTGGTGCTTTAGTCACCAGGACTCTAGTTGACACTAGAAAGTAGTCACCCCCACTTTCCATAAAACAAAGAAGGAAGAGGGTGAGGGGAAGGAGGGGAAGGAAAAGATTTTTTTAAAAAGAAGAAGAAAACTGTGTGTAAGTAAAATAAGTGCCTGGTTTATAATAAATGTGGAAGTTTAAAAAACCCATCCTTTAATGTACAATATTTTCCCTTTATCTCTAGTAATAATTTAACCTACAGACTTTAGTTCCAAAATTTTCACTTCTCCTGTTTACTTTATGTTTAAAGAACTATGATTACCTTTCCTCTTTCTCCACAGTAAGACATGATGATACAGGCTTCCTTCTCTACTTGCACAAAAGCACAAAGATCCTCAAGGACCTAGTCATTAAGTTTTCCCAAAGGCATCATAGGGGCAGGGGTTCTCAGGAGAAAACCCATTCCTGTTCACACAAATGAAAATAAAAAGCTGTATTTTAACAGGTAGACTAATTCACTAGTGTCTCCACTCACTGTCCTCATGTCGTCACACTGTCAATAGTGATATCATTCCACCTGAGAGACCAGGAGAGCAACCTTGACAACTCTGTGAAGAAATGGCTTCTCCTTTGGTTTCTGGTGATGTATAACCACCCATTTAGCTCTAAAGAACACACCCAGAATGGAAACGCCACTTAGTATCTAAGTCTCAGATGTCAGCTAGTCATAGAACAGTGGGTTATACTCTGTCAGTGAGTACAGATGGCTATTGTCTCCACTACTCCTAAGCGCTATTCTCTGTCACTAACAACAGTGACAGCAGACTTATTGTGGTATTTATTTTATTTTTAAATATTCATTTTGAACAGAGTCTTACTTGATCACTACTCTTCTACTGTTAAATCAATTGCAGCCTATCTACAAAAAGAAAATGCAGAAACAGTTCACAGGTCCACAAAAATTCTCTTTGAGAATTAAGAATTGTCTGTCTTCTAGATGAGATGAATTCAGGTTTGTTAAGGAAGAATGAAAAAGACCAAATTCAAGTGTTCTTTCTATCATTCTGTTAAACAGAGAATCAGAGAGGTAGAAGGGAGCTCCTGCAGTCTTCATCTGCCAAAATAACATTCCTAAATATCAGTGTAAGCATCCAATGTAAGCACCAATCAAACCATTGTGTTTTCATTGTCAGAAGCAAGATAAAACCTCAAAAATACATGAAATTCTCTATATAAAATTATAAAATTTATGGCATATCCTATTTGTTCTGCCACAAAAAGAACATATTTCTATTCAAGCAGAAAACTAAAAAACAAAAAAAACAAAAAAAAAACAACTTCCTCATCAACTGACATAAAGACCTAACTTATTACATCCAATGTTTTAAGCTTCATCTTATAAACATTTCCATGCACTTCTATGTGTCAAACCACTCCATTCTCTTTTCTGCTCTCACCACCCCATTGAAGCCACTCTCAGTTTAGGGCATCCATCTCTTCTCGCTCCTCTATGACTACTGTACTTCTCTTACCTATTCAACACTTCTTAAGCATAAATGCCTACTCATTAAATATGTGTGGCTCCCTTACATTCTGTATACATTATCTATGGACAAGCCCCTCAATACTACAGTTTCAACTGTCATTTACATGCTGATGACTTCCAAATATTTAACTCCAAAACAAAGTCTATTTTTGCTTTTCTTCATGACATGTCCACTTGGCTATTCCACAGATTCAAACAAATCAAAAAACAAACTCATCCTCTTTAAACCTAAATCTGAATTTTTATTTCATCTTTCAGAAAATAGTATCTACTTAGTCATTGAAGTCAGAAACATCTAGCAGAGTGCCATAACAGATTAAGTACCTTTTTCTTATAAT
Organism: Pipistrellus hanaki; assembly: GCF_964339955.1. Taxonomy (NCBI): domain Eukaryota; kingdom Metazoa; phylum Chordata; class Mammalia; order Chiroptera; family Vespertilionidae; genus Pipistrellus; species Pipistrellus hanaki. The sequence continues at coordinate 172,163,185 of NC_140503.1, read as the reverse complement.
GAGATCATTTGTTTGTGTTAATTTTTCTTTCTTTATCATTGATTTTCTAGAAATGACATCCAATAAAGGTTTAGTTAATGAATAAAAAAAATGAATTTATAAGAAAATACTGGTAACTGTGAAAGTCTTGCTTTGGGATTAAGAGGATTGTGCCCACTGTATAAGGATATGCCCGCTCTACAAGTGAACACTGCTGCATCCAGCATCTAAAACTATCTGGCACATAATAGGTGCTTAATAAACATCTGTTGAATGAAGGAATAAAATGACTTGTGAGAGAGACTGTATTTTCCACATTCTTCATAGAGAAATCTAAATTTCTAATTTTAGCAGGCATTAGTTATCTGTTGCTACATTATAAATTACCCCCAAATTTTAGTGGCTCTAAACAACATTCATTATCTCATAGGTTCTTTGATTTGAGAACCTGGAGATGATTAACTGGGTTCTCTGGCTCTCTGAGTATCTCACAAGGCTGCAGTCATCTCAAGCCTCAACTGAGAAGAACCTTCTTCCTAGGTTCGTTACATGGTTGTTAGAAAAATTCAATTCTTTGCAGCTTGTTTGACAGAGGCCTGTTTTTCATGAGTTCTTGGCCAGAGACCTCCCTTGCTGTTTATTTTGTTGTTTTTGTTTTGCCACATGGGCAACATGGCAGCTTGCTTCCTCAGTCCAAGCAAGTGAGAGGCCAAGAGAGAATACCAACAAGAGGAAATCACAACGTTTTGTGATCTAATCGTGGATGTGACATCTATCACTTTTGCAACATCTTAGTCTTAGAAGCAAGCCGCTAGGTCCAAACACACGCAAGGGGAGGTTATTACATGAGGCTATGAACACCAGAAAGGAAGGGTGATTTCAGAAGGTACTTAGGAGAGTATCTAAGCATGATGTGGTGGGCAGCTTGTGACATAACTTTCCTTCCTAGAAAGTAGAAAGCCATCATGAGCAGAAGTAGTGGGTCTATGGCTACAACTAGAACTACACTTATATAACTGTCCCAATAATGTGAGGAAAGAGACACCCATTTCCACCATTTTTAGTAAAAACAAAATTTCCTGTGGACAAAGAAAAAGCCTATCTTTTCTTTTCTCTACTATAAAAAAAAAATCTTTAAGAATTAGATGCTTTTAAATTGCAAGTATTTTTTTAAAACCATGTAGTCAACATCTAGACTTTCTCCTTCCTTTCTCTATAAAGACCAACCAACTATAAAATGACAGTGGGGTGCTAGACACCTTTGTCAATTTGTTCAGTCTGATTTTGAGCCAGACTCCACATTGGCGACCAGATACAGATGCCTAGGTCAATAGCTGTCTGGCTACAACTTCCCCAGACAACTGACCTATTGACTACCTCGTAGATAATTTCCCATCAATGGTTTCAAATTCCACATAAACTCAAAGGACATTAAATCTATTCATTTTTGTCTTGCTTTGCATCCACAGTAGATGAAGAAGAACTTATAAACCTGATTACATGAGTAGTGGTTAGTTGCAGACATCAACTCAATTATTTGTTTAGTAGAATTTGGACAAGACATTAAATTTTGAAATTAATTAAATGATATGTGGAAATTTAGAGTGTTCGGAGAATTCTTATGATCATGAATGATTAAATCTGCTTAGTTAAAATATTTCATAGGCTTTCATATAGAGCTTCACAAGCAAAAGCTTATTTTCTGTATATTTAGTATAATCTATTCATTGTTTTTAGTTCATACTCCAAAATCAAAGCCTTGCCAGAAAAAAAATAAGAAAGGAGAGTTTGAGTTCTTATTGGAAGACAGTTCAATTGAGATGGTTGATTGTGAGTTGATTGTCTCTGAGCATTTTTGGAATTGCTACTGGTGTACTTTCTTATTGCTGACAGGATCCCTAATGATGACTGGAACTGCTTCAAGCATGCTCATGCAATTTAGTTTTGCATTCTTTTTTCTAGACCTGTGCATCTGGTAATAATTGATTCTGTTTAGCTCAGTTCTTGGGCTAAATTTTATATATTAATGGCCTTGGATTCGGGGGTTCATAAAGTTGTGGGGAGGGACTGGAAACTAAAGAGTAGTTCAATGCTTTTTATGTCAAAGAAACCCTGAAAAGGTACATGGCTTAGATTCCATGTAGGGAAGGAGGACGAGTGAATTAAGAATTTAAAAACAATGAATAACTTGACAACAATCTCAAATGGCAACCTTATCCTGGGAGGGGCTCTGGTCTGAGAGTTGTAATCCTACCTTTACCTCCATCCTGCTGTGCGATCTTGGGGCTAAATTTTGTAATCCACAAAATAAAGAGTATTCAAGTGCTTGGTCTGGAATAACCACTCTGGCTATACATTTCTCTCATCTGGTAGAGGATACTCAATCAAATGGTGAAGTTCCAAAGTCTGGCCTACAACCTCCTAATCGGTTTACATTTCCTTCCTCTTGGCACATTTCCCTAAGAACTCTCTCCAACCTCCATATCTTATCCTGAGTGAGTATGTTCACTCCGCAGGAAAACTGTCTGGTAATTAATGCTACATAGTTGACGAGTAATAAAGATGTTAGCTGATAATGGCTGCATGAATGACCCTTTCCACAAGTAATAGCATTTTAAACCTAAATAGATTCTCAAAGACTGAAACATTATGACCCAAAAGATTGAAATTATAATGATGAACTGACAGGAAGTAGAGTTAATTTCTGGAGCACTTATCTGCCCTGCTTACTCATGAAGCTGTCCTGTATGATTTGTTTAGAGTGAGAGTTTGAGGCAGGAAGAGTTGAAAGAATGTAGTATTAGCAGATTTTGAAATCATAAGGATTTGGAATTAAGTCCCTGCTCTACCATTTGCTAGCTGTTTGGGTTTGAGCAATTTACTAATCTGTCTGATCTTAAATTTTCTCATCTGTAAAATGGGATTAATTTTACTGATGTCTCAGAATAATTTTTACAAATAAAGGAGACAATGTATCTGGCACATAGTACCCATGTAACAACGGCTAACTATCATTACTAATACCTCTTCCCTGGGAACATCGTGATGAACCACATTTTAAAAATCAAAAGATGTTATTTTCACTCCATATATAGAACTACGAAAAGCTTTGCTGTCTTATAAAATTAACATACAATATAAGATCTCTTACTATAAAATAATGACATTGACTCAGCATAGAAAATATCAGTCTGGTTATTTTACTATGCGGTAAGTGGCAATGAGGTGCTGGACACCCTTTTAAATAATGAAGTGTTTGTTGCTTTACCTTGTAAAAGCAAACTTTTTTTACTTTTAATGGATAACTCACAGTCCCTCATTAATGACAGTTTACCTAAGTCTTCAAAATTACCTGTTATGTTTAGATAATCTTTAAATGATGGAAATCAATTCAACTGAAATGGAAAGGAACTGGCCCCATGCTGTGAATCAAATAAGCCCAAATAATATGCTAATCCAAAATAGAGGCTCCCTGAATTCCTACTCTTCATTAGCCCTACTCAATATCACTATGGTAGCATTACTTTACAATTTAAATCCTTTATGTTTTATTCAGATCTATAGATTTTTGCCCTAAAAACAAAAAAACAAGTATTGAGTTACTATAGGGCATTGGGTTTGGGGAGAGTTCCCTCCAACAAGGATTGAGATAAAGCTTCACACAGGATGGTCAAAATATTCAAAGTAAGATTATCATCCTCTGCCTTCCTCCAACTTTTCATTGCAGGATCCAGAGGGAACCCTAAGTGCTAAATGTAAGCCTAACCCTGGTCCTTTACACCTTCACTGCCTAATGTCACACCTAAACTTTACAAATCCAGGTAAGAATGCCAACCTTTTGCCTACCTCAACATGGATGGTCTGATCTAGCCTCAGGACCATCAGGGCTAATTTCGTATTGCCTTTTATTAGTGTTTACGATCTCATCATAGGAAACCCAGGACTCCCCCGTCATTCTTCTTTCCTAAACTTTACTCTTATTTTCCCTAAGAAAAATGAAACAATCAGATGACTTTCACAAGTTTTACTTTTATACCCACCCACCTATCTGTCTATAATTTCTTCCTTCTCTCTTATTACTATGAATTAACTGTCCATGTTCCTAGCTAAGGTGAACTCCTCCACTTTGCAATAGAAAGCATTACCTCTTGCATGCTTGAGAATATTGGTCCAGATGTTCTCTTCACTCTCTTGGACTGTGAGGTTAACTTTCCTGGTGCCTCTCTTCCAGCATCACACAGGTGTGGTGTTTTTTCTCCCATTGAAACAAACAAAAAATGTCCCTTGACTTCACCTCCCCCCTGCCAATTACACACCATTTTCTCTCATTCCCATTACCAAAAATACCTAGAAAGAAGTTCCTGTGCCTACTACCTACAATTTCTCTCTCCCTGTATGATTTAAAATTTTTCTTTTTAAATCCATTCAAATAAGACTTTTTTCTTCCCAATGCCACTGAAACTTCTTATTCTTATCCTTGTCTACATGACTTCACCATCACTAAGGCAGTTCTTAATTCTCATCCTATTTAACCTACCAGCATCATTTGACACATTTGATCATTTATTCCTTCTTGGCATGATTTCTAAACTCCACAGTCCCCTGACTTTCTCATAGGCACCAGACATTCCTTTCAGTCTGTGGGCTAGTTTCTCCTCAGCTAACCAACCACTTAATAATGGACTAACCCCAGGAATTGGTCCCTAAGCCTCATCTATCTCCTCTCTATACTTACTCCTTGATGATTTCATTCAAGGCTTTAAATGCTGCCTCTCTATTGATTACTCACAAATTCCATCTCCAACCAGGGCCTCACCCCTCAGCCTCAAATTGCTGCTCAGCTTGTCCACATGCATGTCTAATATGTATCTCAAGTATAAAATATTCCAACTGGACTCCTATATTGACCCTTCTCCCCAGGCCTTTACCACAGTCTTTCTTAGTGAAGAGCAGCTTCATTCTTTCAGTTGCTCAGGTCAAAAACCTCAGAGTCACTCTTGACTCTGCTGTTTCACACATACACACATCCTAACAACTTCATCTTCAAAATATATCCACATCTCATGCACTTTTCACCACCTCCACACTACTCTTCTGGACCCAGCCATCACTGCATCTTGCCTAGATGATTGCAACGGCCTCTCAAGTGGTCTCCCTGTATCTGTCTGTTAATTCTCAATACTAGGGACCACAGGAATCCTAGGAAAACTTATGTCAGACCTTATCATTCTTCCACTAAAAAATCTTTAATATTCCCCTCTCGGTAAGATTAAATGACAATGTGTTTACAATGGTCTCGCAGGCCCTTTAGGATCCCATGCTATGGCTTGGCACCCTAATACCTCTCATCTCCTATAATCACACCCCTCTATGTTCCTGCTGGGCCTGTTGCTCCTCATCAGACTAGTCAGGTGTGCTTCACATCAGAGTGTTTGCTCTTTCTGCCCTAATGGCCAGGAATGCTCTCCCCCAGATGTCCTTCACCTCCTTAGTGTTTATTCTTTGTTCCCATGTTCTCTTCTCAGAAAGGTTTGTCCCGATCTCCATATGTAAAAACAGAAACCCCAATTGTGACCGTCTCATGCTTTGTTTTTCTCTCTTGAACTTCCACTATATAAGATACTATGTATTTTCTTTATATTCTTTATTAACTGCCCATCTCTATTAAGAAGGAAGCTTCAGGAGAGTAAGGATTTTTACTTTCATTTTATTCTCTGCTATCTTGGGTACTTAAAACAGAGCATTTTGAAACCCCCAAAATAGACAACATAGTCAATTATAGTGTCGTAATAATAATAATAAATATGCCATGCATACTATGTGTCAAGCCCTGTTTTAGGGCTTTATATATGTCTTTATATTCGTACTAGAGGCCTGGTGCACAAAATTCATTCATTGGTGGCATCCCTAGGCCATGGGCAGTTGGACATCCCTCAAGGGGTCCCAGATTTGAGAGGGTGCAGGCTGGGCTAAGGGACATCCCCCCCCATGCACGAATTTCTTGCACTGGGCCTCTAGTATATAGATAATTAACTAATTTCGTATCCACAACAAATATTTGAGTATATAATACTTCCCTGTTCATTTTAAAGATGAATAAATGAGGCCCAAAGTGTTTGAGAAACTCTCTCAAGAATATACCAAGATATAAGCCTAACCATGGACATAGACAACAAGAGGGTGAAGGCATGAGTGTGGGGGTGGGGGTGGGGGGGTGAGGGCAATGAGGAGATAAGGACACATATGTAATACCTTAATAAAGAAAAAAAGAAAAATAAATAAATAAATAAATAAATAAATAAATAAATAAATGTAACAAGAATATGTGGGGAATCAGAATTTGAACCTGGAACTTACACTTATCTTCTCTAGATTCTATATTTTTTGTTTAAATTTTTTTAAAAAATAAGATCTTTCTCGCAGAGCTGTATAGATAATATAAGCAAAATATAGAGACAATAGCACAGTGTCTAACTCATGCATGTCAGTACCTGGAAGCAATAATTCTGCAGCAACTGCTGAACATACAGAGAAAATAATTTAGTACAAGGAATCTGAAAATACCTTTTTAAATGCTATGTTACACAATCTCTCAATTTGTGTTTTGATTGACAGCACCATATTTGAATTCTTCAAAATCACACAAATAAAAATTAGTTCTTTCTGTCTATGGAAACAATAAATTGGGGTTTTGCTTTTGTGTTTGTTTTCTTCTCCTACTAGCTGTGTTATGCTAGCCTGTATTAACGTGCACACAGCCTCACAAAGCAGGCATATTTATTTTTCAAGTCAAAGGGGAGAGGCTTTATAAGCCACTCATTTTTTTGTTTTGTCTAAGATATTACTCTGTTTTTTCATTTAAGCTAGCCGGGCTCCAGATGAAGAAATCTTTAAACCCCAGGCCTACTGACTGGTACGAGTTCTGTCCAGTACCACAGAGGGGCCAGAAATAAGGCCCCATACAGAGGCTTTGAAAGGAACTGGGTAGATTGATATACCCATTAGCTACCAGTGCCCCCAAAATACCTTCGCAGCATGTACAACAGTATGGGGGTCTACTTGATTTGCATTCTGGAAAACAAACTAAAAGGTCAACACACATGTATATTTATAACGGGATTGGTATTTACTAATCAATGCAGGGAAATGTTTCTTCCTTCGTAGCAATTTCTCCAAGTTTTCTGGGAAGAGCCTACAGTGAGCCTTAGAAAGCTCTTACAAACCATACTTCAATTTCTTCTAAGACAGTTGGGAAAAAGAGTGGTCAAACTAATAGCCTATTGACTGTACAATTTCAATACCAAGACTAAGATACCAATTAAAGTAGTATATTTTTCATGTTCATTAAAGGGGTATACTGTGATGTAATTGGAGTAGAAAGCACAAAAAAAATGCTTGTTTTGAAACTACACTATAGCATAAAGTCCTTAGACTGGCAAAAATTCTTTAGTTGGAAACTATGGGTGGAGTATATCAATTTCATCTTATCAAAATAGCTATCATAACATTACACGTGTCTTCTCCCAATAATATTGGGTAAAGAAGGCTTCCACTCCTAATTTCCAATTCTACTGATGTATAATTTATTAGTCATTTTATCCTCATTCACTAGTTCTGGAAATATTTGTTTGTATGACTCATAGAGAGATCTAGAAAAATACATTAATAATCAAAGCATCACTTTTGGAATATAAAATCAGAGTTTCTCACCACACCTCCATTTGGTTTATCAGGCTATATTGTCAGATAGGACCGTTTCTCCAGAATCCATATCCTTCATAACAGGTGACTCCTGTCACCAAGCATAGCACCTGCAACCAGAAAGTGTCATGGAAATGCTAGAACACAGCTCTTCTGCCACATCTTTCTCAGGCAGCCCACTCTCACACCCTTTATAATTTCACCATTAGAGGTTATTTTGCATGGGTTATAGTTCTAATTTTCTGAGTCCTACCAACATAGAATAGAATCCCTAATGTCATTAATCACATAATCCAAGCCACATTGCCACTTCTAGGAACATCTGATCACCTCCATGATTTATGGCTTCTTGCAAGGCTTACTCACAGAAGTCAGCACTTCCGCACCTGACCTCAGCTCCTGCTCATTTATTTACTCTTCCTCAGACAATACTTAGCACCCACTACTTTACATATGTTGTTCAAAAGAAGTCAATTGTATTAAGTCAGGCTTTATTCTTTTCTTTATTGTTTCAGTAACTCTGGATTATAAGTGAACTCCTTGATTTTAAATGGATTTTAGTTTCCAATATGAGTGGCTTGGTTGATAGTTAATGATGCAAATTAGCAGCAAATTTGGGTTACTGAAGAAAAAACTAGAATAGGTAAGTAGAAATAAAGATTAAAAGGTGGTCAAAAAAGCATACACTTAAGACAAAGCTGATATGGAAATGAGTCTGAGAGAGATTTATAACTCACACTAGTAATAATAATAAACAAAAAAAGTTTAGCACTGCCAGTATGGCTCAGTGATTGATCATCATTTATGAACCACGAGGTCACAGTTCATTTCTCAGTCAGAGCACATGCCTGAGTTGCTGGTTTGATCCCCAGTAGGAGGAGTGCAGGAGGCAGCCAGTCAATTATTTTCTCTCATGATTGCTGTTTCCATCTTTCTCTCTCCCCGTTCCTCTCTGAAATCAATGTATTTTTTTTTAATTTTAGCCTGCACATATGTATAAAATGTGAACTTCAGTTGATGAATGTTGATAAGCAGGGTAATAAGATATTGTGATGGTATGGGCAAAAGTTATAAAAGGGAATTGTTATAATGTTAGAGCTGTTCTTAACATATGTTATCCAGGTACAATAACATTCTATCATGAGGGAAATATATGTTAAAAATTGTCACATTTCATAAGATGGTTTATTTATTAACAAAGCATAATTGCTTTTTGTTTCAAATTAGGGGTTAATATTCAGAGCATGATAGCTAATATTTTTTATTTGGTAATGTACCAATGTATGTTGGTTGTCTTCATCCTATATTTCCACTTACTTATTTGGGGGAAATGGGAGCACTCATCACCCCATCTCTCAGACTAACCAAAAATATTCAAGAAAAAAATAATCTTTCTGTGCAAATAGAATTTAAATGGAAGTTAGACAGTTATTTATGTACATTACTTTTATAATCCTATTGGGGGTCAGCTTTGTATAGCTTTTTAAAGCACAGACTTTGGTGTCAAATTAACTTGGGTACCAACCATTGCTCCATCATTCACTAGCCATGAACCTGTGGGAGAGTCATGACACCTCTCTCGGCCTCAATTTTACCATATGTGAAATGACTCCTATGCCATAGGGTTGTTTTGAAAATTAAATGATGTGATGCATGTCAGATAGCTGCTACAGAAACTGAACCACTTATGACAATAACAATAATGAAGACAATATTGTATTTGAGAGTTTCTGAAATTTAGGCCTATATAAGCAGCAGGCCACAGATTTTATGTTATAAGATACATATAGGTAAGTTCCTCTAAGTGAGGCAGCACAGAGTCTGAGATGTAGGCATTCAGGTATCACTACTCAGAGGTATCATGTCCTCTACATCGTAGACTTTTGCTACTTTACATGATTGTGTGAGAGCAGTAGAGATCCTTAGGCTTGTACATGAGTATTGGGAAGAAGAAAGGAAACCCTCCTACAAATGTACTGGCCCTTAAAACTGTGCACACTTGAGATCTCACACACATGCACACACACACACTCACACATGCATACGTACATGCATACACATACACACATGCATATAGCGGAGTCCTGGCCAGACTCATTCCCCTGAGGTCTCAGAATCCAATTGCTAACCTACAAAGGGTGTCAGAAGGTGGGTGGCAGAGGGATGTCCAGAATGTGTGGTGCTAGTGGCAAGCACACCGAAGGTATAGGGCAGTGAGTGGGTGAAAGAGGGGTGTGTGCACACAATCAGCACCTCTACCACAAGGCCCCTCCAGGTTGTAAAATTGTATAAAATTGTTGACTTTAGGAAAGGAATCTTTTTTAATTCAAACAGAGATGTTAAGTGGATGAGTGGTGGCCCTGGTCCTGAGGCCAGACCTGGATATATTATACCATATGACACCAAAAGAAAGGTACAGAAGGCAAACATAGGCTAAGAGGAGCAGGCCAACCAGGCACCAGAAGGCAAAATGGACTCAGACCAGCAGGGCAACACAAGGCAGAAAACAAGGAGCAGAGAAGGGACACTCGGGTGCCTCTGAGGAGTGTTGTGTCCTGCTACCACTTTCCCTGACTGCCTGTGTTCAAATCCAGGTGGAGCCACTTGCTCTGTGGTGACTATGAAAAGCGCCTCAATTTCCTCAGATGCAAAGTGGAGAGACTGTATCTGTCATAGGTTTTTGTATGTGTGATGTGTGTGTGATAAATAAATTAATATGTGAAAAGAAATTCTAGTAATAAACATTCAAGACATGCTACTACCATCAAAGTTGTTTTGTTTTGTTTTTTCGTTTGTTTGTTTTTTGTGGTTTTTTTTTTTTTTTTAATGTTTGATAAGTTCTCAAAGCCATGGGTTGCTTTGCACTAAAGCCAGTCTTCCTCCCTGGCTCACGTCTGTGCCATGAGAAATCAGAAAAAGCACCACCACATCCCTTCCAAACCTGTATGCCCAGGATCTTCAATCAGAACCAGAGAGCAGTGGAAAGAAACGGGGCCTAATGAACAAGTAGGGCCAGAAGGCAATTCCCTGCTCCTTTTCACCTCCTCCATTTTCCAAGTCAGCAGACAAAAGGCAGTCTTGGAAGTCACAAAGCCAGTCATCTAGGAACTTGGCCAGGTGCTCAAAAGTGAGCACACAGCATGCTGTTAATCATGCAGAGGTTTGCAGGGTTAAATACAGTACCATGAACTGCCAATAACTCTGCAAATTATGCATTAATGCCAGAGTGGATTAAAGAAATTGTCCGTGGAATGTAGTATTTCCATTAAAACACAATGCAAAAAAAAATCCACAATGCAAAAAACTGTCTCTAAATTATGCAAAACACTTTCCAATGACACCCTGATAATTAAAAAACAAATCAGAAGTAAAGGCATTTGTTAAGAAGCAAATTGAGTCACATCAGTGTATCAAAAACTGCACCTAAGACAATGTTTCCTATTTAGGATCTAACTAAATAACACAAGAACTCCTCCAACTCATAATGAACCTAAAGTAGAAGCAGAGGATTTTGAGTAATAAACAAGCTTGCCAGGACAAACGTGATGCACATCATAGCAAAACCCCCATGGCATCAAAAATGATGATAAAGTACCACGTATTTGAGTGGGGTGCTGCAGCAGCTGTCAGAGCAGCATGGTGTACAGGTATAAGCCACAGAGTAATTGTATTTAAGTGTAGTCACCGGGCCGCACTGTACACCTGGGAATGTGGCAGGCAGTTCAGATAGCATCTTTAATGACTATTCAAATGAAGATAAAATGATTAATGATATCCTTTTTCATTGTTCTAAGTACCACATATGAAGCCAGTCCCACATAAATTCCTTTACCTTGCAGACTGAGCAACAATCTCCCGTTGTAATATACTCCCATAAATCACACAGGATTGCATGGTAAAAACAGCAGAACTCTGCCTTTAATTTTGTTTCTGTGCATAAGTTTGTGTATTTGTGTGTATGTGAGAGAGAGGCAGAGACAGAGAGACAGAGATGGAAACAGAGACAAAGTGTTAGAAAGAAATGGAGCTGCCATCTACCTTAAAGTCCTCATAACTAAAAGTGGTGTCATTAGTGTTTAATGATATGTTTTTTTTTATTCAGAAATAAATGCAATATTCACAATGCCTAGCACAGAGTACTTGCTCAATAAATATTTTGAGGGGGAAAAAGGAGAAAGTTAAATAATGAAAAGACAAAAAAAGGAAAAGTAAGAAGAAAAGGGGGGGAAAGGTAAGGGGAATGATCATAAATGTTTTCAAGTCACTCTGACCAGAAGGAAGGCAGCTCTGTGTGTGTTCCACCTGCGTTAGAAGCACAGTGTTGATGGAAAGAATGCTGCTATTATCACATGGCTCCCTGGTAAGCTATATGAAGATCCAACAAATCCCCTACTGATCAGTGGCAGAACTAGAACTGAATGCCAAGTATTCTAGCTCCTAAATGCCTTGAGATGCTTAGGAGAAAGTTTATGTATTATATGCTATCTTACCCTTTTCCAAGAGCCTCTCACCAATTTGATGTGGATAAGAGGGCAAGACTCCAATTGTCAATTTTGGTTGTTTTCACTTAGCAATCATTGGTTTCAAATCTAAAAAACAACTGAACCATTTCTCTCCAATTGATTTCCATCATTTTTTCTCTGGTAACTTCAGGCATATCTTAAGAAGTCAGGGTTCTTTGTAAAAGACAATAATGCTTCTGTTTAGAAGGCAACAGGAAAAGAGGAAGACCAAATACAGATGAATGGATTCCATAAAAGAAACCATATGTGTGAATTATAGGAAGAGTATAATTCATATGTATGGTTTGAGTATGGTTGTGGAGAATAGGACATTGTGGATATCACTCATTCATAGGGTTGCCAGGAGTGAAAGCTGATTCAATGGCACATAACACACACACACACACACACACACACACACACACACACACACACACAATCTAGAAAACATTCTAAATTCACAGACTAGGTTCTTGGGTAGGAAACAGTTTTATTCTTCTGTTAGGTACTTTAGTAAACTATCCTTTATTCTTCTCAGCTTCATTGTTCACTGCTAACCATAATGCTGTTTCCTATCAGCAGAGTTTTTGCATGTGTTGAACCATTAGAGTGACTGATATAGGTTACAGAGAACAAGCTAAAGCCGATATAGAAAAAAAATTAGTGTCACAAGTCATTTGCATCCATTATTCTAATGGATTTTTAAACAAATTATTTTTATCAAAGCATATTAAAAATTTGTACAATTTAGAAACCATTTAATTTTCACATACTCATAGTTTAACATTTAACAATGTGACAGTCTCAAAATGGCACTTTGTCACAGCTGAAAATCACTTTAGAAATTCAGAAATATTACATTAAGTATAGGGTAGGCCATATACAATTATCTTTGGAATATTGGTTCTCAAGGACTTAGATGACAATATTGTGAGCCTATGACCCATATAACTTATTTTATCTCAGTGCTTTTCTTAAAGTATAAACTTTCCATAAAATGTATTTTCAAACCAAAAGGCTCACAATTGAGGCCAGATTTATTTAAAAGAGTAATATCAGATATTCTAAATTTTTAATATTTTGCCCTCCTACATGATTCAAGTCTTATCCTCATTCTGTTTACCTCCTCAAAGTAAGACTTGCCAATATACTTTGTTCTTTATGAACTTAAGAAATGGAAGTTCCCAGAATCATTGAAAAGGGGAGAAAATAAATTCTTCTAGGGAGCAGGATCAAGTAATACAAGAAAACATAATAAAGGAAATTAAAGATAGAAATAAAAAGTATAAGAGTAAAAAATTGAATTTGAAAATAAGAAAGCTAAAATAAATAAATGTTTGTTTTTAAAAATATATTAAAATGAATTTTTAAATACATAATAGAAATAAAGACATAAAAATATCATAAGAATAAAATGCAGAGCTACCTGTTATATCACTCTGTCAATCTATTGAAGACTTCCCATTTTAACCCTATGCATTACAGATTTGCTATGGATCTGTTCATCTCTTAAAACTCCTAATGCCAGCCTCAGCTCACAAATTTGAGAAGCTAGAACATATGGAAACAGCTGTCCTAGAGAATCTTTCAACCTGAGGGTGACTTTTTATGTGTTAAGGTTTTGGTATGAGATCCAGGTCTATTTGTTTCAGCAGATTAATGAGCCTATTTTATTGGGTCGGCAACTAAGTAATTGCGGGTTTCACACACATATGGCTTCAGTTGAATTTTTAGGTTTGCAGACGTAGTACAAATGTAAAACACATTTTGTTATTTGATAGTTGGCTATTCAGCTGTTAATCAGTAAAAAAAGTTTTTTGATCTGTTTTGTAGTTTTCGTTTGGCGTTCGTTAAAAAATGGAAAATCAAAAGGAACATTTTCGTCATATTTTGCTTTTTTATTTCCTCAAAGGGAAAAACGCATCTCAAGATCATAAAAAGTTATGTGCTGTTTATGGTGACAAAGCCTTAAAAGAACGGCAGTGTCAAAATTGGTTTGCCAAATTTCGTTCTGGTGATTTTTCACTCAAAGATGAAAAACGCTCTGGTCGTCCAGTTGAAGTTGATGACGCCCTAATCAAAGCAATAATCAATTCGGACTGTCACAGTACAACACGTGAGATTGCAGAGAAGCTTCATGTATCACATACATGCATTGAAAATCACTTAAAACAACTTGGCTATGTTTAAAAACTCGATACATGGGTTCCTCACGAACTGAAAGAATCACAGTTAACGCAACGCATTAGCAGCTGCGATTTGCTAAAGAAACGTAATGAAAATGATCCATTTTTAAAACGACTGATAACTGGCGATGAAAAATGGGTTGTTTACAACAATATCAAGCGGAAAAGATCGTGGAGCAGGCCAGGTGAACCAACTCAAACAACATCAAAAGCTGATATTCATCAAAAGAAGGTTTTGTTATCAGTTTGGTGGGATTACAAAGGAATTGTCTACTTTGAACTCTTACCACCCAACCGAACGATCAATTCTGATGTCTACACTGAACAACTAACGAAATTAAACAATGCAGTTGAAGAAAAGCGGCCCGAATTGACAAATCGAAAAGGTGTTGTATTCCATCATGACAATGCAAGGCCACACACATCTTTGGTCACTCGGCAAAAATTAATGGAGCTTGGTTGGGATGTTTTGCCACATCCACCATATAGTCCTGACCTTGCACCATCTGATTACTTTTTGTTTCGATCTTTACAAAACTCCTTGAATGGTAAAAATTTCAATAATGATGATGATGTCAAATCGTACCTGATTCAGTTTTTTGCTAATAAAAACCAGAAGTTTTTTGAACGTGGGATTATGATGCTGCCTGAAAGATGGCAAAAGGTCATTGATCAAAATGGGCAATACATTACAGAATAAAGTTATTTAGTTCCATGAAAAAATTGTCTTTGATTTTCTTTAAAAAATCCGCAATTACTTAGCTGCCGACCAATATAAAAATCTGTTGTTTAGCTGAAATTAACATTTACCAGAACATTCATTATTTTATAGAGCAACCCTAGTTTACCCTCCATCCCAATACTTTTAAAACATATTCAGAAAATAAGTATTAAAATAATTGAGGTGAGATAGTGAAAAATTGATTGGATAGATTGGTGAATTGATGCCACTCACGAACATTAAGAGTATCTAGGTTGATTTTAGGCCATTCACCAGAAGAAGAAATTTCAGGGGTTGTATCAATTGGCATGCTCTTCAAATGCACAATGGCCTATTAGAAAGAGAGAGGAGATGGTACATTTGGGATCCAGATTCTAAGCATATATGAATGAATAAACAAACATGCTGTTCATGAGATTACTCAATAAGAAATGTTATCCTGGAGTATATTATTATATATGGTTGCCCCAAACATTACATGAAACATACTTACAATAAATAGCCATTCATTTTTTATCTAAAATGCAAATTTAACTGATAATCCTACAGTTGTTAAGTCTAGCCAATCATAGTCCACTAACCTGTTTTTGTAAATAAAGTTTTATTAGAACACAGCCCTGCTTATTCATTTACAGACTGTCTATAGCTGCTTTTACACTACAAAGGCACAGTTGAGTAGCTATTATGAAGACCTTTTGGCCCACAAAGCTAAAAAACACTTTATCTCTAATTCTTTATATGAAAAAAGTTTTAGTCAACTGTCACTATAAAGACTACTTGAATGCAGCTGGTTTGCTTAGTATTTGGGCACCATCCTATGAACCAGGAGATCACAGTTTGATTCTCAGTCAGTCAGGGCACATGCCTGGATTGTGGGCTCAATCCCCAATTGGGGGTGTGCAGGAGACAGCTGATCAATGATTCTCATCATTGATGTTTCTGTCTCTCTCCCTCTTCCTTCCTCTTTGAAATCAATAAAAATATATAATTTTAAAAAGACTACTTGACCAGCATGACCTAGCAGAATCGGTCAAGAAGAAGCTCTAAACAAGCCTAAAATTGAACCTTCTTAATTGTCAAAATTTCAATTTGAGTTCCAATCAACTGAAGAAGATACCAGATTGAGTTAAATAATGATCATTAAAAACATTTTCAGATTGAAGGTAGTTTCTTTTTGGCCCACTTTCTTCAAGTGATAACTTCTCTTATTTTTAATAGCTTTATTAAATTTAATTGTTAGATTTTATTTAAAATATAATAAACTAGATTCCATGCCTTATCTTCCAAATCTTCAACTGGTCTTTCTTGACAAAGAGCCTGCTTTTGAGTTTATATTCAAGACACTTTCACCTGGCAGTCATGACTGACACAGAGATATGGTCTTAGACTAGAAATGACATGTAATATTTAATGGAATTAACTTTGTGAGTTCAACATATTTCAAAAATAACAACCATCATATATCAGAATTATAATTTAGATTTTTCATTTTTAATTCTTTAGTCAATTTGAGCTTTGTCAAAGCATAACCTTAGAGTTTAAAAAAATTATAAAGCTGTTTATAGGATGAAAATTTACTCATTTTCTAAAAAAAATGTTTAAGAAGTCTGTTCAATAAAATGTCATAGGTAATAAAATCTGTTTTCTACCAAATTGTACAGATGGAGGTGCTATTTTTTAAAATTCTATATAATAAAAATGGAGACTTGCAATTTCTCTACATTGTCTGTCTTACTATATCCATCCATTGAATATGAAGTATTATCTCATTGGAGTTTTGATTTGCTTTTCTCTAATGACTAATGATGTTGAACATCATTTCAAGTGCTTACTGGCCATACATTCGTTGGAGAAATAACTATCAGATCCTATGTTTGTTTTTATAATTAGTTATTGGGTGTTCTTATTATTGAATATGAGCTCTCTTTATATATGGTATCATGGACACAAGTCCCTTATTAGATATATGATTTACAAAACTTTCTTCTATTCTACGCCTTTCAATTTCTTGATCGCATTGCTTTCATCACAAAAGTTTTAAATTTTGATGGAGTGCAATTAATCTGGGTTGTTGTTATTTTTGCCACTTACACTTTTGGTGTTATATTTAAGAAACCATTGCCTAATCTGAGGTTATGAAGGTATTTTTTTCTTCTAAGATTTTATGGCTTTAAATCTTGTATTTAATTCCACAGTCCATTTGTGTTATTTTTGTACATCGTGTGATGTAGGAGTCCAACTTCATTCTCTGCATGTGGCTATCCAGCTTCCCAGCACTGCATCTAGAAGATTATTCTCCCCCCAACTGAATTGTCTTAGCACCCTTGTTGAAAATCAATTCACTGTAAATGTCAGAGTTTATTTCTGGATTCTCAATTCTATTCCATTGATCTATATATCTATCCTTCTGCCAGTAGAACATTGTCTTGATTACTGTAGTTCTGTGGTAAATTTTTAAATTACAAAGTATAAATACTCCAATACTCCTTTTCAAAATTACGTGTGCTGTTCAGGGTGTCTTGAACTTTCTACACAATGTTAGAATCAGCCTGGAATAGAGCTATTGCCCATTGAGCAGTGGCCAGATAAGGGCAGGGATAGTCAGTGCATCGACCTGCAACATGGGCTGTGAGGGTTGAGAAATGGCAGCCTGTCCCTCCAGAGTAAAATTTGAGTCCCAGTCTGGGAGGTAGAGAAAGGGGGAGCTGCTATCTTCTCAGCTATACACACCTGGGATAGAATTTCTATAACACGAAGCTGGGACACTGATGGGGAGAGAGCCATGACTCAAATGCCACAATTCTTTTTCTTACTGAGACTTAGTAGAATTTCTTGAATGAGTGTTTTTCCATTCTATGTATTCCTTTAGGGCAATTTAAAAGCCTTAATTTCTTTATAATTTTCATCAAATTATCATTTTCTAAGAAGTCTACCAAGCTCCTAACTCTGCCAATCTAAAAGTCCTTGTTTCCATTTGCATAAACTTTTAAAAATCTGCTTGATTACTATAAAAATCACTGTGAGTTGAGAAGTAGCAGATGTTATTTCCATTATTCAAATAAGGTGAAACAGGTTAAGTGTAGAAATGGAAACTGAATGCCAGGAAATAGATCATATGTTTCCCATCCCACTGGTTTCATCAGTTCAAGCTGCCTCTCTGGTGAAATAAGTCTGGAGAAAAGGTTCAATGAACTTAATTTACCTTCCAAAATACATGTGATCCTGTGTTTTTATTCTGCTGTGACAATATTCAAGAACTTTGTAAAGGCAGCCTGGGCTAGCCAGGCAGCAATTTTGTCAAATGTAAGTATACTACCTTACTTTGTTTAACAGTACTCCTTATTAATAGAAAACATGCCAGAAACAGATAAATTGCTGACAATAGACAAAATTGAAACTATAGACAATTTTCTAATGGTTTTTCTGTTGGTTATATGTTACACAATGTAAAGACAGCAAGGACAAAACCAAGGACAGATGCATACAGACAACTCAGAGGGTAATGTGCTACTTGGATGAAAATTATAGGAAAAACCAGAGGCCCGGTGCACAAAATTCGTGCATGGGGAGGAGGGTGTCCCTCATCCTAGCCTGCACCCTCTCCAATCTGGAACCCATTGAGGGATGTCTGACTGCCCGTTTAGGCCGGATCCCTAAACGAGCAGTCGGACTTCCCTCTCACAATCCAGGACTGCTGGCCCCCAACCACTCGCCTGCCTGTCCACCTGATTGCCCCTAACACTTCTGCCTGCCAGCCTGATCACCCCCTAACCACTCCCCTGCAGCCTGATTGATGCCTAACTGCTCCCCTGCTGGCCTGATTGACCCTAACTACCTTCCCCTGCCAGCCTGGTCACCCCAAACTGCCCTCCCCTGATGGCCTGATCATCCCTAACTGTTCCTCCTGCTGGCCCTGTCACTCCTAACTTCCCTTCCTTCCCAGCCTGGTCGCCCCATCTGCCCTCCCCTGAAGATCTGGTCATCCCCAACTGCCCTACCCAGCAGGTCTTGGTCCCCCTCCTCCCCAACTGTCCTCCCCTGCAAGCCTGGTTGCCCCTAACTGCCCTCCCTTGCAGGCCTGGTCCTACCAACTGCCTTCCCTTGCCAGCCATTTTGTGGCAGCTATCTTGTGTCCACATGGGGGAGGCCATTTTTGACCACATGGGGGCAGCCATCTTGTGTGTTGGAGTGATAGTAAATTTGCATATTACCTCTTTATTATTCAGGATTTCAAACAAACTTGTGATTAGGGCAATTTTTTTCTTCTTCAATATGCTTTTCCCCTGCTCTGGTAACAATTCTATTTTCCCAGCTACAAGTATCTGTTGGGTTAGTATTCTCCAATGTCTCAAAACCAGATTCATGGCCATTTGATCTTAACATGATACCCATTCAAGTTGTCTGCAGCTTTACTTAGGCTTGAGTTAAAAACTACAGTTTCACCTCAGTAATTTGGGGCTTCCTCATGGCAGTAATAAAGAGATTTTAACACACAGAGACTGTCTTCCTTTATACCTTGAAACCATTCATATGTGTTTGGCTTTCCACTCTACTTTTGCATAAGGATTACTCTGTAAGAAAGATACCTTTTCCACTTGTATAACTGAATCTTTCTCCTGAATTTACAGCTTCAATCCCTCTATCAGTCATTGTGACAGCATTTCACAGCAATATAATGGGAGAGATAGAAGACAAAGACAACTGGTCTACCTACTAGTCAGATGTGATTATAGTGCTGCACATCAGTATTCAGACCACAAGGCAGTATGTATCATCTTTATCACATTGCAAGGTCAGATGAGCTATTTGCTGTTCTTCATTATTTGGGTAGAGCCCAGAAGATAACACATAGCACCAGCCATATTATGTGTAACCCTTCTACTGAAAAGTAAAACTGGAGGACAGAAATAAAAATTAACCAGTTCTGGGATTCAGAACACGACTTCACTCAGCAATGAAATGGAGAACTATCACATTCCTATTTTAGCTCTTTGACTATAAAATCTATCTAAGAATATGAGTAACTCTACTCTTAATTTTTTGAAGAACCACCATACTGCTTTCTGCAGTGACTCTACAGTTTACATTCCTACCAGCAGTAAATGCAGGTTCCTTTTTCCCCATAACCTTTCCAATACCTGTTACTACTTGTCTTGTTGATGACAGACACTAACAGGTATCTCATTGCAGTATTGATTTTCATTTCCCTAATAGCTAGTAAAGTTGAGCATTTTTTCATATATCTGTTGGCCATTTGTATGTCTTCTTAGGAGAAGTGTCTGTCTAAATCCTCTGTCCTTTTTTTTTTTATTATTGAATTGCTTATTTGCTTGGTATTTAATTGTATGAATTCTTTATATTGTCAGAGCTAACTCTTTATATTGTCAGAGCCCTTATCAGAGCTGTTGTTTGCAAATATCTTCTCCAACTCAGTTACTTGCCTTTTTGTTTTGTTGGTAGTTTCATTTGCTGTGCAGAAGCTTTTTAGTTTGATCTAGTCTGACTCATTTTATTTTTGCTTTAACTTCCCTTGTCTTTGAGGTCTAATTCACAAAATCTTCCCCAAGACCAAGTTCCATATGTTTAATACCTATATTTTCTTCTACTGTATGTAATTAGATTATACTATAAACTGACAATAATCAAAACAGTATAGTATTGGGGGGGACAGACCCACAGACTAATCGAAAGCTCAGTAGAAAAAATACCATATCTATATGGCAAATAATTTTCAACAAAGGAGCTAAAAACATACAATGAAGAAAGGAGAGCCTCTTCCATAAATGGTGCTGGGAAAATTGTAAAGACACATGCAAAAGAATGAAACTAGGATGCTGTTTTTCACCATACACAAAAATTAACTCAAAATAAATCAAAGACCTAAATATAAGACTTGAAATAATAAATTCCGTAGATGAATATATCTTTATTACACATTATCTATTTGAACAAATATTTTGAAGTATAATGGCACTTCTCTGTATAAGGAAATGATTCTAAGTATTAAACAGAAGTTGCTTAAAGTCTATTTCATGTTACATGTAAATAAAATGTTTAGCACATACTTCTTATAGATGCTTATTGGTTTTTAATCTGTGGACTTTCCATCAAAGCAATAAACCCTCTTTGTATATTCTTCTAAATTGCCACCTCATTATTATAATCCTGTCCCCATTCTGAATAACATCTTAAGAATAAAATGGTAACTTTATGACTCAATAAGCAAACTTTAGAAACTTTAAGTATACCATAGAGTATTTCTTACAGGGAACTATAATTCTTCAGTTGATAGGAATTGGGGAGATTTAGTGACACTTGATCCAGCTTAAAATAAAGTTGATGTCCTGTCCTTCCTGATGGTTTATGTCTCTGACAGCAAATATAATGAGAGAGGGATTGAGAGAGAGAGAGAGAGAGAGAGAGAGAGAAAGAGAGAGAGAGAGAGAGAGAGAGAGAGAGAGAGAGAGAGAGAGAGAAATTGCCAATTGTTCTAAATAAGTGAAACTTGACAACCAAGCAAATAATGCTATTTTTTTAAAATCTCAAGTACTGACTCTACCTACAGCCCCCTTTCTTTTTGTATTATTCTTAACAGCAGATATAAATACACAACAAATGAATCAATAGAAAGGACTGGAGAGAGAGAGAACAATTTAGAGAATTTTTTGATGTTTATAGTTCGCACTCAACAACCATCCATCCCCCAAGCACAGTATCTTCCACAGCTCTGAGCTGCTGGTACCTGCTTCCCTCTCCTAGTCAGCCCATGGTTTCTCTCTCATTTCCCTGCCATACGGAATGGCAGTTCAAATGTCAGAAAGGATAGGGTTAATAGCTCAATATCTGTTTCCTCTATTTCCCACTAAAGTCTCAGCGACCTTTTGTTAACCACCTACTCTTTCGTCTTGTGGCTACAAGGGAAAAGGCTGATACACTGAGAAGAGGCCGTTATAAATTTCTGTCATCATTTTTAAATATGCTTTTTCCCAAAATGTCCTAGGGAGTCGTATTGCAATAAATTCTTTCCTGCTGGCATGTTTCTGATTCACTAATATTACCCTCCTATATGCCAGGGATATGCCGTCTTTAAAGGAATTGCAGAGTTATCACCGTGAGTTCAGACTGTTGCTACTATTCAACTTATACAATAAACATGCTTGAAGTCACTATAAAGACGGTGATTTTCCTGAGACTGGCTGCAGCTGGCTGCATGATGCCTTGGCAGTCTCTAAGGAGCAACGCAAAAACCATCAAAGTGATTCCGCCACTTAAGCGCTGAAGTGGGCAATTGGCAGTGCTAACATCAGAAAGCCTGCAGGTCTACCGGGCTTGCTCACCACTGGGCACCTCTTAGGAGACTTATGCTAGTGAGCTCAAGTATTATTAAAAGCCCTAAATATTCAAACATCATGCACTTGTCACCTTTTGGACTAACCATTTCTCATAAACTACAGAAAGCCTAAATACTTCATGATATTGCAATTAGACTTACAATAAGGACTGAAATCATGGAAATTATTTTTACTTTCATTTTTAAAGCTATGTAAGACTACAGATGTTTGTTTTTTTTTTCCCTATTAGCAAATGATGTAAGTCCAAATCTTCCCCCTCTACATATTAATGCCAGAAATGATTTGGTTTATTTACTTCGATTTGTTTTATTATGTTTGTATCTATGGTGGATAAAAAGGGTAAAAATTGAATGTCTAGGCTTTGGTTTTTCACTTCCTTCTATAAACCATGCTACCTACGTTTTTATCTGTGCAATCCCCATACTACCTATCATACTAAAAATAAAATTATAACTGCTAAATAAATACAAGGTGTTTCCACTGAGTTAAAGTGCATGATAATGTTTATAAAATATACATTTTTAGTAAAAGGAGTGTTTTGGTAAGAAAGCTGGCTGGAGACCAAAGGCTCCCACTCTGCCTGCCAGTGCCAGGTGGTTTGGGAAACAGTCCAGACAGAAATCCTACGCCTCCTTGTGATGATTAATTGATGTGTTCACTTGGCTAGGCCAAGGTGTCCTGATATTTGGTCAAGCATTATTCTGGATGTTTCTGCGAAGGTGTTTTTTGGATGAAATAAACATTTATATTGGTGGATGTGGAGTAAATAGGAGGTAGTCCCCATGCAATCAAGTGAAGTTGTGAACAGAACAAACACTGACCTCCCAAAACAGCAAAGAATTCTGCCAGCAGACAGCCTTCAAACTTCTACTGCAGCATGGGCTCTTCTCTGGGTGTGCAGCTTCTATAATCATGTGAGTCAATTTCTTAAAATAGAACAAACTCTAACCCTCCACACACTCACACACACACACACACACACACGCACACATATGCGCACACACACAACCCTGTTAGTTCTGTCTCTTGAGAACATTAATACCCTCTCTCTAATCATGTGACTAATCCTGGCCAATTATATATTATAAAGAGCTGATATGCTAATTAAACCAAACAACAGAACAACCTTTCGGAACAATCTTCCAGACTATCTTCTGGAATGACCAGTGGGGTAGAGGGGGGTGGGAAATGGGGCTGCAAGGTAGCCAAGCTGTGAGGGCCTACTCTTGCACAATTTTCTTGCATCGGGCCTCTAGTGGAATATAAGAAAAGTAAAGTGTGCCCTTGCTCCAATAAGGTATTTAATTACCAGGTGTGCTTTCTCCACTTTCTCTTCTCCTGTGGCAAATTTGGAAGCCATGGGGAAGATGGCCATATGTGGTGCACAAAATGGATGAAGCCCAAAGATTGGCCCAGTGAGAAATAGCCATATGGGATTTTGTGTGCATGAGAAACTATTATTGTGTTAGGAAACTAAGATTTTGGGATTGTTTGCTACAGCAGCTGGGACTTGTTACTCTTACTAATGAAGGCATATTGTGTAGAAATTGAACAAAAAGAGCCGAAACTGGTTTGGCTCAGTGATAGAGCATCGGTCTCGGACTGAAAGGTCCCAGGTTCGATTCCGGTCAAGGGCATGTACATTGGTTGCGGGCACATCCCCGGTAGGGGGTGTGCAAGAGGCAACTGGTCGATGTTTCTCTCTCATCGACATTTCTAGCTCTCTATCCCTCTCTCCTCCTCTCTGTAAAAAATCAATAAAATATATTTTTTTTTAAAGAAATTGAACAAAAAGAAAAAATTCTGCATTATTTAGAGTGTTAAAAAAAAAAAAAAGTAATCCTTGACACCTGAACACTTTTTTATAGAACATCAACATTAGACAAAACACTCTCTGGCCATGATATCGAGACAGAAACAGGATTAGTGTATAATCATCTCTGAACACAGAGAAAAATGTAAAAATTGTCCAAACCAGTAAATGATCAAACATCTCCCTGTACTGAGTAATATAAGTGAATGTTGCTAATAGCTCTAGCTTCACTCTAGTCTTCTCTCCTAGATAAAATGTATTGATAACCAATTATAGAATAATTTCTAGTTCCTGGGCACATCAAATCCATAATAAAGGCTCAGAACAAAGGTTTAAAAACCTTCCCCCAAATCACATAACCAACACTGAAATCCCATTTTATTTCTTTTTTATTTATCTTTATTATTGAAAATGTTACAGATGTCTTCCTTTTTTGCTCATTGACCCCTTCCATCCCACACTCACCTTTCCTAGGCCTTCACCACACAATTGTTTGTGTCCAGGGGTTATGCATATATGCATGCAGTCAATCCTATTTTTAAAATCCTTTCTAGCATTCTTACTGAGAGGCCCCATGGTTTCCCATGGCCAGGTGTGTGGTCTTTCACAATCCCTTGTTACAGTGAGTAAAAATCCAAATTGTCAACAACAGGTGTGTTCTGATGGTCTTTAGCTGGAGGGCATCAATATGGGCAATAATTTTAGCCTCAGAAAATACAGAAATTGGACAAAATGATGTCTTGGATTATTTATTTGACTCTAACTGTCCATGGCCATGCTGATTTTCAGAGCAGGCAAATGAAAACAGCTTTGCTCTAAACCACATAGTACAATTCTATAATCAGCAAAAACTATTACATCTAGATTAAACTCTGAATTTTTAGCTTGGAACACATATTGATATTTATGAAGTTTGTTACTTTAATATTCAATCTTTGTTTATTGAAAAGTCTGTCATGGAATATGTAGAGGATTAAGACATTGATTAACCCATTTTTAAATTTATTTTTGTTTAAGAAGACTGAGAGAATTAATCTCCAGAAAACTTTGAGTTGTCAAACTTGAAATTAAAATATGACAGAAGTTGAAAAGATTTGAATAACAATGAATTTTGGCTCCAGTTAAGTATGTGTTAATTTTTATATCAAAAACATCACTTCTGACTTTTTTGACTCTTTGTATGCCACTTTATTTTGCATACTTAGAAAGCATCTATTTATTACCATTGAACAAAACAAGGGATAGTGGTGCCAACCTCCATGCCACAAACAAAACTCTACATATAACTTTGAGCCCCAAAATTTATGTATTAATGACCTACAGAAGTCTTACCAATAACTTAGTCAATTAACACATATTTTTATGTTATATATATATTATATACTCTATTCTCAAAATAAAGTAAGCTTAGAGAAAGAAAATATTAAGAAAATCATTAAAAATATATTTATAGCATTTATTGAAAAAAAACTTTTCACATATAATGGACTCGCACAATGCAAACCCATATTGTTCAAGAGTCAGCTACACACACACACACACACACACACACACGCACACATACACACACACAAACACATACACATACACACACACACACACACACAGTTTTACAAATGAAAAGGATTCTGGAGAAAGATGGTGATGATGGCAGCACATTACAAACATATTTAATGCTGCTGGACTGTACTTAAAAATGGTTAAGATGTCATCTTTGTGTATTTTAGAACAATAAAAAATGGAAAAAAGGTAAAAAATATTTTATAGAAAACATGATTTTCAGTAAAATAGAAGAGATTTGTGTAAAAAAAAATTATATATATAAAAGCCTAAGCAATCATTACAAATGAACAATCAAATGACCGGTTGACTGGTCGCTATGTGTGCACTGACCACCAGGGGGCAGATGCTCAATGCAGGATCTGCTCCCTGGTGGTCAGCGCACTCCCATAGTCAACCTCCCACAGCCAGCAAACTTCCCATGGTCCCTCCCCCAATTCAGCCAGCCCTGATCAGGACTAGGCGTGAGGGCCCCAATTGCACCAATCGCCAGTCAGGCTGAGGGACCCCCACCCATGCACAAATTTGTGCACTGAGCCTCTAGTGTATTAAATAAATTTCTTGTAATTTTACAACTAAATTGATAATATCTATATAAATGTGATTTTTTTTTCTTTTCAAAAAGAAATATTTCCAGTTTTTTTTTTCTCCTGCAAAGTCTTGGAAGCAATAACCACTTAATTAAATGAGAACTTCTAGTGTTAAACTGGGCTATCTAAATACTGTTTTCACTAAAAGGAACCAGAGCTCTTTGGAAGAATGGTTAAATCCAGATTTCAGACATGAAATGTTTAAGATGAATTTGGAACTTACTATTATTACATAAAGCAAAGAATCTATTGAAGATTAACTTATCAAAAGGATCCAGAAATCAATAAAAACAAAGCAAGTTCCTCTTGTCCAAAGATGGAACAATTTGAGTATCATAAAGACGTTCAAAGAGTAATGGCTATAATTCATTGAAGCACATTTAACATATTTTTAAAGCATGACAATATGTATAGAAATATATATGTATATGTTTCTATGTAAATATGTTTCTATTTACATAGAAACATATTGTTCTATTTACATAAAGTTCAAAACTAATCTATGCTGTTTGGAGAGATGGTTAATAGATACTGAAGATACATTAAACAAATGTCATGTATGGCCTTTGTTTTAATCTTAGTTTTAACAAACCAGCAAAAATATATTTTTAGGCTAGGAAAATTAAATATATATAGGCTATTAAGTGAATTATTAATTTTGTCAGATGTAATAATGCCAGGGTTATGTTATAAGATGACCATTTTTTAGGAATTCATATTGATGTATGCCATAATATCTGGTATATATATTTTTAATGTTTTGTTTTTTTTTTGAAAGAATGCAATTTTAATTTTTCAGCAAAATCAAAGGAGATACAAGTGAAGCTAGAGTGGCAAAATATTGGTCATTCTGAATCTTAGTAACATCTACGGTAGCCCATTATAATAATCTCTCTCGTTTAGTCGATATTTGAAATGTTCCTAATAGAAAAACTTTTTAAAAATTAGATATAGCATGAGATACTCAAATAAATGTAGACAAAGGAACGATAGAGGCCACGCAGGGGGAAGGGAGGAAAACGGGAAGAGAAAGAGAGAGGAATGAAGGGGGAGAGGGAGGCATGGAGAGAGGAATTGCCTGCAGGGAATTTGAGTTTCTGGTGCAATAGATCACCCATCAGGCAGAGGTATTTACATTTTTAATCAGCACTCCCTCCCGGATGCTTTGATGCAGGTGGTCCTCAAAGATCGCATTTTGAGAAACACTAAGGTAGATTTGAGCTTAGTGTGAACTGACTGAATTGTCAATGGTGCAATGGAAAGAGAGCAGGCTTCATTCAGTCCAGAGACTTCATCTCAACTTAACCTCAGTCACTTGCAGGCTTTAAACATTGGTCAAGGTGACTCACCTTTACCCTTAAAATGGAGATAATAATACAGACCATGCCAGATTAATGTGAGAATTAAATGAGATAACTGTATTAAGAAAAAATAACCTATAGCCAAAACCGGTTTGGCTCAGGGGTAGAGCGTCGGTCTGCGGACTGAAGGGTCCCAAGTTCGATTCCAGTCAAGGGCATGTACATTGGTTGCGGGCACATCCCCGGTAGGGGGTGTGCAAGAGGCAGCTGGTCAATGTTTCTCTCTCATCGACGTTTCTAGCTCTCTATCTCTCTCCCTTCCTCTCTGTAAAATATCAATAAAATATATTTTTTTAAAAAGAAATAAAAATGGATGCTTTAAAAAAATAATAATAACCTATAGAATCTAATGAGTTATCTGAAAAATGAGAATTAAATCCTTTAGAAGCTCCCCATCAATGGGTATAAGCACACCTGAGACATTCATAGGCCCATGTGCAAAATTCATTCAATTTGTAAACTGAAGGATAAGCCAATAACAGAGGAATTCTTTATTCAGAGATGCACATACACAATACAAATTAGGGAAACAAGACACTTCTATATTGTTGTCAAATTTTTTTTAAAAAAATAGAGCTTTTGTTATTGTTTTTGTTTTTATTTTGGTTATTTATTTTTTTAGTTAAGCTTAGAATTACACCTGGCCAAATAAATCACAAGACTTTCCTTTGCAAACCTTGTGATACACTGTAAATCTAATGTTCAAAAGATCTGTATAAAACATGTTATACCTAACCCAATATAATTTTTTATGTGTATGTATCATTTACTTAATTTACTTGAAGTGGCTACCAGTTTAATTCATAAGACCAAATACTAATCTGATGTCTTTTCCCAAGCACAGAACTCGGAATGAAACTTTAGGAGCCATTAGTAAGGGCAGACTGGCCCAAATTTTGCAGAGTATGGAGATAAGGATGATCCAAAGGCAATATCCAGGGAATAAAACAAAAATAGAATAGGCCGCAAAATTGGGTCATCCATCTCAAGAGGTTAGGCACAATAGCAGAATCTAGGCAAGAAGGAACAAAGGAAAGGCCAGGAACTCGGAGCAGAATAGAGGGTTTGAAATGAAAAGAGAGCAGCAGTGTGTGGAGTTGCAGGCACGTATGAAGTCTGCAATTCTGGTAATGATTGAGGATGACTTCTTCATCAGAATGGTTAGTACTCAAATTAACTAGCTATTTATCCAAGGTTTAAATTTAGTCTATATCAGAATATTTTATTTAATTTGTGTGCTGTGTTGTTGTTTTTCGTACTTTTTCATGAGTTTCTACAAAGTAGTATGTTGCACAGTTTTAGCAAGTGATGCTACATAAACTACAAAAATATAGGACTACATACTATAGCAGTGGTCAGCAAACTTCGGCTCATGTGCCACATGCGGCTCTTTGGCCCCTTGAGTGTGGCTTTTCCACAAAATACCACATGCGGGCAGGTACAATGTGATTGAAACTTCATGGCCCATGGGCAGAAGTCAGTTTTCGGCTCTCAAAAGAAATTTCAATCGTTGTACTGTTGATATTTGGCTCTGTTGAATAATGAGTTTGCCAACCACTGTATAATTATAGGATCCAATTCTTCTCCAAACCAGTCCTACTGCGGAGCCTCTGTGCTTTGAAAACCTGAGTGAAAGTATCTTCTGGGGACCCAACAAATTTCCTACCAATCCTGAAACACCAATGCCATTAGAACCCTAAGTCAAAAACCTAAAGGCCTGACTGCATCCTTGTTATAAAGAAGGAAAAATATGTATACCAAGAACCATGCAGCCCAAACAATGCCTGATGCACATAATTTAACAGATGGTCCAGCACTAAATATATTCTGAGGTGGCAGCACTGTACATGGCAAGAGTGTGGAATTGTCGCATAGAGAATCGAATCTCAGCCCTGTCGTATGTCAGCCTCCTTACCTAAAGCAAATCACTCGTTCTTTCTTACTCTTGGCCTTCCCTATGGTAAAGTGGAAGGAATAATACTTGTTTTCACCAGATCATGGAAAGGTTTTGAGGATCCAATCACAGAAGGTGGGTGAAGCATTTAAAGAATTGTCAATCGGAAAACATTTAAAGAAGTGTACCATAGAAACGACATTAAGAAATCAGCGTTTGCTACAGTTACCACTGAAAACTTCATGGAGGAAACAGAGCTGCATTCAAATGTTTTCTAAGTAAGAGAATTTAGTCAGAAGAAAAAAGAGAATGTCTTGGGAAGAAATGCAAAGGCAACAGTGACTAGAGTTGGGGGAAGGCAGGCCAGTAGCCAACCTGTAATGGGTCTCTGTACCTACCACCACTGACTGGTCATAGGACAAGGGTTCTCACCAGGGATGGGATGAGAACTAAGGCAAGGAGGCATCTGGCCTAGACTGGAGCGTTTCTGTAGAGGCATGCAGTTATAGGCCATCAGCTCTAAGGAATGGCGCATCTGGGCTGCTCAGTGTAGTACCTATCTTGGGCACATTTCTAATGAAAGGCCATCATTGGGCTTGGAACTCTGGTGTCCTGAATCCTAGAAAATATTGTTTTTACTTTGTGTGTGTGTGTGTGTGTGTGTGTGTGTGTGCGCATGCGCATGCCCAAATGTTTTAAGACAATGACTCAAAATCAATAAGCAAGAAAACTTGTTTTCCCCACAAAAAAAAAAAAGTTTCATATTACCAAAACAATATATAAGTACTCCTTTAATTTTTGTTACCAGCATACTCTTTATCAATAATAGAAATAATAGTGACATAAAAATAAAAAAGTATTTGATAGTACTAGTATAGGATTAAATGAAGTGGAGAAATGTCTAATTGTGTATTTTCTTTTCTTCCCTCAGATCTTTCATAAATCCGAGTTTGTTGTATGAGTGCCATAGAAAAGTAAGACGCATGGAGGATTTTTGCAGTTGTTTTTACAGCCTGTTCTCTCATTTGCCATATATTTGTTTTACATGGAACTTTACAATAGATGATGCATCAACTTAAGACTGCTGTTTGTTCAATTTTAATAAAAATAAATGTCATTCAGCAGTCTGACTCTCTTTGCCAGGACAGATAAAGCCCAGAAATTGGCTTTCATCAAGAAAATTACACTCAAATCTTGTTCATGTTGGCTCATTTGTTAGGCGTCTGTCTTGATGTGTCCCTCACATGTTTCACTTTCTTATAAACCTAAAGTAATGACTAGTGCTCACAAGTGATGGGAGGTGGGTGGGGCTATATGTCATTGCGTAAAGTCCTCACTAAAATTTAAGAAAATAAACTATTGATAGAGTGACTATTTCAACATTTGTGAAGATATCCATAGTTCATTAGATGTGAACACATTTTTTAAGGCATACCTGTAGTTAGTCTTTGAGGGCTGCCTTATTTAGACAGTTTGAAAGTGAAAAATTAAAACCACAGAGTGTGTTTAAAGAGAAAGCTATAAATTGTGGGGCTAGAATATTGGAATATTCTCATTGATCTGCTATAATAATCCACAGAGATTTGTCTACCACTATATAAAATACTTATGATCTTATTTTAGTCTTTGACATACACCAAAATTACTATACATGTAATTTTGCCTTACCATATTATATGAGCCTCAATTCAGAAATATTCCCATATCTGCTACTTATTAGTCCCTTCTAAAACTGATTTTTCATGAATCTGGGGCAAAAGAAATGAGTTCAAGTAAATAAGTAAAGGAACCAAAACAAGTGTTGACATTTTTCATTCTGAAGATATTTTTTACTTAGCAATCTGACAATCCACACCTATACTCACATATGCACACATCCACTTGAATACACTTAGGTACAAATAGATGTCACTTGCATCTGCTCCCTTTGGGTTAATAGCAAAGTTGTTCCATAAATTTTATTGAGATACTTAATAGATTAAGAAGAACAGGCATCAATAAATAACTTGGGAAAAACTTCGGTACTTAAAAACAAAACAAAACAAAACAAAACAAACAACAACAAAAAAAAAAAAACAGCACTGGTCATCATTAATTTTATGTGGTCTACCACATAAAATTAAGTGACTTGTTTTGCTTACTTAATTGCTGTATTAGAACAGGAATCCAGGTTTTCTGACTCCCTATCACACACCATCCATCCATGGAGCAGGCAAATAGTGGCCATCACCCACTGATTTCACTCCAAGATAGAAGCTGTTTGTCCTTCCAGGCCCTCCCAGTGGAAAAGACCTAGCTAACTGAGTCCCTAAATGTAAATAGACCAAGTACTTAGGTGGGTAAAGAGCACTAGTTCTAGAAAAATATATATTTTACCTGGATGTGGAAAACAACATAACTATAAAAAATAGTTCCTACCTCTAGTAACAATACTGCTGCCATGGCATATATCAAAACACATTTAGCTACATTTAGGTACCTAATATTTTAAGATTATGTAATTACAAGATGATCAAGAATTTTATAATAATAAAAAGGTAATATGCAAATTGACCCTCATGCCCTTGCACAAGATGGCAGCCCCCATGTGGTCAAAGATGGCAGGGGAAGGTAGTCGTGGGTGATCAGGCTAGCAGGGGAGGGCAGTTAGAGGTGATTGGACGAGCAGGGGAGGTCAGTTGGGGGCGATTGGGTTTGCAAGGTAGGGCAATTGGGGGCGACTGGGTTGGCAGGGAAGGGCAGTTGGGAGCAATTGGGCTGGCAGGGGAGGGCAGTTGGGGGTTACCGGACAAGCAGGGGAGGGCAGTTGGGGGTAATTGGGCTGGCAGGGGGGCAGTTAGGGGATGATCAGGATGGCAGGCAGGTGAGCAGCTGAGAGCCAGAAGACCGGATTGTGAGAGGGATGTCCGACTGCCAGTTTAGACCTGATCCCTGAGGGTCCAGGATTGGAGAGAGTGCAAGCTTGGCTGAGGGACACCCCCCGCTCCCCAGTGCATGAATTTCATGCACCAGGACTCTAGTAAAATATAATTACATAGTGCTTTGAAATTTATAAGTCATTTCATATATATGACCTTATGAAACCATACAATGTGAAATTTCTACCCCTGCTCATTCTTTATTTATTAGTTTAGAAACTACTTCATCTAGAAAGCCCTCCCTAATCTCTATAGATGGACTCAGGTGACCAGGTTTTGTGCTAGTATTCCTCAAGCATTTAGCTTCCTTGTCTAATTACATCATCTCCATCTGCGCTCTGTGGGGACAGGAACTGTTTCTATCTCACTCACCAGTGTATCCTTAAAACTTAGTAGAGTGCCTGGTACATATTAAATGCAAAATAAATATTTCTTAATGAATAAATGAATGAAAGGAATATTGACAACTTGGGAGTGAAAGGAAAAAGAAGTTTGGAATACCAAAAGTTTACTATAGAACAAAGCTATGTAGGTGAAGGGTTGGATCCTCAAAATAGCTCTTTCTTTCCTCCATTTCTGCACCAACAAATTTTCTAAAACCTCCATACATTACCATAATGGCTCTGTGGCTGCAGCTCTAACAGGCGATGAGAACAGGGCAGGAATGTGGATGCCTTTTTTTTTTTTTACATCCAGTCCATCTACGAAATGTTTTTCAGGCAGAAACTGCCTGAAAGCTTCCTTTCTAGCTAATGGTGCTGTTGCTATTCAATAGGAACACAGTTTGCTTGGGGAGCCTTTTGTGGCAGAGCTGTATACATTAGCTCTCCTTATCACACAGAATGCACTAGAAGAAAGGTGGTAGATATCATCTCCTTCCTATGACTTTGTAAACCTCACGGAAGGGCTTGAAGGTCTGGGAAGTGACAGATAGGGGATTTTATCTTTCACAAAATAATCACACATGTAGTTAAACCAACTAGACTCTGGAGGCCCATACTGATTTGTAATGGGAAGTGAAAGTCACATGGGCCTGGACAGAACGTGTCTTTTTCAATCCTGGGATAGCTGATCAATAAAATGATTTTGGCAACACGTAGGCTAGAATAAAATGGCTAACAAATGTATACTATAACTAACATCCGAATTTCTACAACAAATAAGTGATATTATTTTTCCCCACTTCCTTCCCTCCTCCACGCCATGCCCCGCCCTATTTAAGCCCATCTGGGAATCATCTGTCATCCCTGTGAAGCCAAATAGCTAACTTTAAAAATATATGTTTGTAAAATACACTATGCTCTGCCTCTTAGACTCCCTTGAAATAAGGCAGCCATAATCCCTCTGAAGTTGCCACCATTAATGCCGATCATAAAAGCTGGGAGAGAGGCGGAGATGCTGATTTACCATTCGCTGCTATGCTCGTATATCCTCTTTCTAATAAAAAATTAGGGAAACCATTACTTTCTGAAAGCTTAGCACTTCAGCATTTGTATTTTGAACCTCCTCTACTGGACGATTTTAATGTTCCCCATGTTATTTTTTTTTTCTTCCCAAGGAGCTGCCAGTATAAATGCGCCACACTTGAGCTCCACGGTATACTAAGCTAAGAGAACATATGCCTTACATCTATCGTGCAAAATGTGGTGTTTAGGGAGCAATGAAGCGAGCGATAACTCAGACTTAGAGATAACTCAGACTTTGAGACTCCAATTCCATTTATGGATATAATATAATTTGAGAAGCTTAGGTGTCTTTCCTGTAAGAATTTTTCCTCCCAAGATTTAGGTAAAAAATAGTGGTGCTACAGTGTTTGAGATGAATAATACCTTATTCCTAATTTCTCCTTTATTGAAGTTTGATCTAACACATTAATATAAATGAAGTCAAACAGCACTAAAATTTTTCAGCAATAAGGTATAGCAAATGCTGAAATTATTGGCATATATATCTGGATAAGATTCAGGATTCCAAGGATATATGGTATTAATTTGACTTAGCTTGATGCTTAACTCAAAATTATATTGTAAAAACATTAAGAGTTTTTAAGTGATCTTTGACCTAGCCATATTACCAATTATGAAATTGTATCCCCTCCATAAAATCAAAGAGTCATGCAATGAAAAGCAATCACCAATTACCTCAGTCCCCTACATTCCCCCACAAGACAAAATTAGGACTAAGTTATTCTAGCAAAACTTTAAATTTAACTCTGTCTAAAATACTCTGGAAGGGTGTTGGAAAGAAATACTAAAGATTTTGGAAATGGACTCAGAAGACAAGATTGTGAGCTCTTAGGAAGATGGGAATGAGTCTTGAGTCATGTCAGGCACAGCAGGTAATTGGATGGATGGATGGATGAATGGATGGATGGATGGATGGATGGATGGATGGATGGATGGATGGATGGACAAATAGATGAATGGATAAATAGATGGATGCATTGATGTATGAATAGATTGACGAACAAATTTGTGAAGAAGAAACTTAGTCAAGTGAAGGAAAGGTCTTTAATTTCAACACAAACAACAAATAATTAGAGTTAGAGTTCAAGGACATAAAATATTAGTAACAGTTAAAATTTATTGAGCATTTACTAAGTGCCAAGCACTATGCTAAGAACTTTTACACACGTGGTTTGTTTAATGTTCACAACCTAATGTGGTAGATATTACTATCCTCATTTAGCAGATGAGAAATTATTTTTTTTCAATTTCCTTGCCCAAGACCACACAGTTCACAAATAAGCATTCTAGGATTAACATCTGGGTATTCTCTATTCTCCTACATCCTACTTTGATATATTGTCGTATTTAGATAGATCATCTTATAATCTATTGAGGGGGGCTTCTTGATAAACATATTAATAAAATGTAAGGTAAACACCATGAGACCCTATAAATAAAGTTATATGTTATGTCAAAGAAGTAAATATCACATCCAGCTGATGCTATAAAACTCTGTAGCCCAAAGATTCAATGACCACACTCAACAATATATCCCAGGTCCTAAATTAACGAAGTTGTTTTCTTTGACACAACTTACTCTGCTAATTTCTATCACTATTTCAATTTCCTTTCCATTTAAATTTCAGAGTTAATCCCTCCATTCTCTGCTTCTAAAGTACTTTGTACATATTTTTTTTATTATCATCAACTATTTAGTGATCTGCTTCACCCTGCAGGTGAGGACTCTCTCTCTCTCTCTACTTTCATCCAAACCTCACTATCTAAAACTGGTGCATAGCAAATGGCCAATAAATGTTCATTCAATGAACTATAATGTACCTTAGTGGCCGCACAGATGTAATACAATAGTATGGTTTCAATTTAAATGCAATAATTGTAACTCAACTTTAGATTAAGTGAGTTCTTAAGGGTTGAGTATTATTTTTCTACAGTTGAAATTTGACTATGATTGTGCTATAGTGAATGAAGAGGATGCTAGAGAAGTTAAAACCACTAATATTTTCTCAAACATTATGCATATATATAACAAGGAGCCAGACTAAAAATGGCAAATGCACGCCACATGTGCCACCACACTTCTTTTATGCTGAAGAGACAGTGTTAATTATCATGACATTCATTAATTCTGAGTGTGGACTCATCCTTAGCATCCTTTTCAGAATGACATTCCAGCAGTCACTGCCAATTGATGGGTGCTTCATTATCACTTAACACTGTCATGCTTGACCTAGATCAAGTCACGTAATTTCCTATCTGTAACATTTTACCATTTAGTACTTCTTTCTCCAATGAGGAAAGAAAGCCACAGGCATCTCAGGGAAATCTTAGCTAACCAGGGTCCCAGATTTTATTGGAGACGGCTGGGTCCTAAGGGCCAGCTTATAGACCATTGCTTTTTTGCAATCAGTTTTCACCACCTCATGGGGAAAAGAGAAGAAAATGTTTCACATGCTAATCTGAATGGCTGCATTATAATCATCCTGGGAGCTTTTAAGTATTTAGGTCCCAGTCTTGAGTAAATATCTCTAGGAATTATGTCTAGAAAATATGTGAACGTATGTACATTATGACGTATAGTCAGATTTAGGTACTGCTGAGTGTTCCTGGTCTGTAGATATGTTTTCAAATGTATATTTTTGAAACAAAGTACTTTTTTTCCTAGAACTATGTCATTTTTATCATTCTTAATTCTTAAGTTCTATATCTTCAACATATGAAATAATGGGAATGATAAATAGTAGTAGTATGGATTACATTTATAGTGCCATAGAAGATAAAATAGAGTTGGAGCTCCTATATAAGGCTCCTTTTTCTGAAATTTTTCTGATTTTTTTTAAGCCCAAGAATCTGAAAACCACGGGGCCAATGATACCAACCTCTGAGATGAGACAGGTCTGCACATTCTGGGTGAAATGGTGGGTGGTGTCAGAAAATCTACTCTCAGTCAAAACTGAGGAAGCTTCTGTGAGAGAACTCAGCCCAAGAGGCAAAAAAAAAAAAAAAAAAAAAAAAAAAGCCAAGAAGACAAACTAGGCTAAGCAGCAAATCCCTCTTCCAGGAAATGGAGGGGAATGATTCTGTGTTTGTCCCACACACCTGGCCCTGGCACAGCCCCATGCAAGGTCTTTAAGTCTAGGTGCCACACGGTGGGGATGTGAGAGGAAAGGAGATGAGAAAGGGGCGGGTTATAACGTAACAAATAAGAAGAGCCGTACTCTTCATTAATACCTCTGTAAGACATTGTGGTTTAGAAACAGCCCTGACAGTGTAGCACGTAAAGAGGGCAGGATCATTCCCTCAGTTTTTCCACGTGCCACTGGGTAGTTTGGGCAACTCGGAGCCTTCAGTGTATTTATGGCAGTGGCAGCCTGGTGCGAAACAAAGAAGGAACTGCTGTGGGCAGCGAGAAACCAAAGCACTCGGCCAAATAGAGCAGCAGAGCCAGAGAGGGGACCGCAGTCCCAAGCAGTGGCAGCATGTCCGGCAGCAGCAATGACCTCGAGCAGGCACCGCGGGACCCAGCGGCACGTCCAGTACTGACTGGTGGGCAGGAACTGCCAAGTGGCTCTCTGTGAGAGATGTGTCAGAAACTCCTGAGACAAAGAGAGAGAGTTCTTTACAGGGGCCCAGGACCGTCATTATTATGCTCTGGGAAGAGCCCAAGTAGTTTTGATACATAATCTGACTGTTACCCCATTTCAAACCTCAGCATTGTGTAGCCCATAGAGCAGTGGCCTCTATGACATGAGAATGGAGGGCACACTAGCAAATCCTACAGGAGCTCTCCCTCACAATACTTCAGGTTCTGGGTTTCTCTTTTGGTCACATATATGCAGGTCAAACTAGTCCAGGGAAAAGGAAAAAGTACCCCAGTAGGGATAGCATTAAAAGTAATTCAAGCCGGAATCGGTTTGGCTCAGTGGATAGAGCGTCGGTCTGTGGACTGAGGGGTCCCAGGTTTGATTCCGGTCAAGGGCATGTACATTGGTTGCGGGCACATCCCCAGTAGGGGGTGTGCAAGAGGGAGCTGGTCAATGTTTCTCTCTCATCGATGTTTCTAGCTCTCTATCCCTCTCCCTTTCTCTCTGTAAAAAATCAATAAAATATATTTTAAAAAATAATACAAAATAAATAAATAAAAGTAATTCAAACATTTGAAATAGCCACAGGGAAAATATTTTACACAGCCTATTAAATTTTTATCCTATAAATAAGTAATGGTGGCTTCCTGACTCTTGGTAATTCTCCACCCAGCATATGTGTATTATCCCAGTTAGTCTACCAGAAAGAGCCCTCACTCCCCTGGTCAAAGCAGTGGGCCAATCTAACCTCCTCCCTGGCTGTAGCAATTGGTGCAAGAATCAAATTAGCATTATTTCCTAGCTTATCCCCCCAAAAAAACAAAAAAAAAAACAGGAGCCAAGTGAAATTATGCTGTGTTATTATTTCGTTTTTTCTATTTGAGCATTCATGCCACCAGAAAAAAAGTTAATTCCCAGTAGGAATAGATGAGATTGAAACAAAAAGAAGAGAAGAGGAGAGATGGAAAGGAACTCATTCGATGGAGTTCAAGGTCCTAGTGTCCATCTCTGAAGTCCTTGGAACTACTGTGGTTCTTACAGAAACTCATTTGACAGCATGAACTAGTCTCATTACCTGAATAAATTCCCTAATTTGAGTTGGGTTTCTGACACTTGCAACCAAAAAATCCATGGCTGACTTATCAGGATGTTTTCAGCTACAAGTACAAAATATTTACTAACGGTCTCTTAACGTTTAAAAATAATTATTTTTAACATGTCCAGAGGTGGTCCCATTTTCAGAAATGCTATCAAAAACCACGTTTCTTTTTCTCCTTCTACTCTGTCGCTCACAGAGTACAGGATTTTGCCCATAGCCTCATTATCACAAGATTGCTGCCACACTTGTCATCCTATCTTCAGATCACAGCATCCAAAGCAGGGGGAAGAAACAAGGGTACAAATCATCTCTGTTATTTAACAGGCAGGAACATATTTCCCATAAAATCCCCATCAGATTTCCTGTTACATCTCATTGGCAAAAACTATGACTGACTTATACCTCACAATTTATCCCACTGATGGGTACTTTGCTAACAGCATTCTGTTAACAAGGGAGGAAGGGAAATTGATGTCTGCCCCAACTGTATAGGGATTTGAAATTCAAAGAATATAATTGTAGCCATATTTCAATCTAGATTTTCTTGAATGATCATAATTATGATGGTGATGATGATGATGAAGAATTTTTGACTCTAGACTAGGCTCTATTACAAATATTTATTTAACCCTTAAAATAATTCACTGCAACCTCACAACATCCAATGAAATAGATGCTATTATCACTACCATCATATTAGACATGAGGAAAGAGGCATATAAGAACTAAGCAGCTCATACAAAGTCACTTGGCTAGAAAATATGGTGTTGAGATTTGAACTCAGGAAACTGGGCTGGGGGTATGAAGATCTGTTACACTATATTACACCAGAATATTCTTTCTCCAAAATCAAATGAGATAAAAGTAGTAGGAAGATACAAAGTTTTCTGCACAGGAAAAGGACTGTTGTTAAAGTACCATTTCTCCCTAAAATGACCTTGAAATTATAGATGCTGTATTTCCAAAAATAATGCATTCATTCCAAAATGTAGATCATTCCCACTAACCTCCTTTCTGGTCTTTTCTATACACACAAATGACAGGGTATAGAATTAGAAAATTCTTTGTACAGGGAAATACAGAACAATTCAATTAATAATTTCAATTTCATTTGGCATTAAAGGTGTTTTAAAAATAGATTTTTATCTCAATGAAAGGAACACCATTAAATGAAAAGAATTTCCTCTGAAGACTGAGAACTCAATGGCACTAAATTAGTCAATGGATTTAAAATTGCAAAGACTTAAAGCTCAGGGAATATTTTATAGGGTCTTTACTCAATGAATCTGGATAGTAGGCCTTGGGAGAAGGATAAAACTTATTCTAAAGAGGTATCAGAAGCTAAAACTTTTTTTAAGTATTCTTACAACTGTAAAAAGACAAATGACATTGTATAGTGTAATATCATTTTCTAAGCAATGTGCATTAAAAATAGAGGGGAACAAAGTAAATTTAGATTAAGCTCATCTAAAAGTTACATAAACAGAACTTATTAGAATTTAGGAATCTAACTTTCTACTCTTATTATTAATGATTCCAATTGTTAGTCATACAGGGAAACTTTTTTAAAAATGAATATAATTCTTGTCTCAACAGTTTCCCTTTAATTAACTCTCTGGTCTAATGTCAGCCAATTGTTTTCAAACGGTGATTAACTTCTGCTCCACTGTGTGAACAGTAACCAAGCTGTGTCTCTGTAGCAGCTGCCATTTCATACCTGAAGAGGCAAGGAGATGACTGCCTGCTGGATTGGTATAATAACTGGGGAACATAAAAATGAAAATGCCCTTGAAATCTTTAATAGACAATGTTAATAACTTCTACTGAGCCAATTAGCTGACTCCTTCTCCCTACCCCCGCCATAGAAATAAGAAGAGAACAGGATTACCAATATAATACCATACATTTTTAAAAAATCAATTAAAA